>NC_083292.1:19856690-20477047 GCF_963506605.1 Zootoca vivipara | reverse complement strand
CCCCCAGTTTATCCTGGCGCGGCGGCCATTTTGGAACTGGGCGGAGCATGCTCAGAAGAGACTTTTGATGCTGCTCTGCCCAGTTCCAAAATGGCGGCAGCACTACTTCCGGTCTGCTATTTCCGGCCTGGTCCCTTATTTCTCTGACAGCAACTTGGCAGGTATGCTCCAAGGAGCTCAAGGTGCCATACATGGTTTTCACCCTCCTCAATGAGTCCCTGCAACAACCTTGTGAAGTAGGTTAGGCTAAGAAGCAGGGACTGGCCACCCAGTAAACTTCATTGTTGAAAGGGGATTTGAACCCTGAACTCCCAGCTTCAAGTCCAACAACTGTAGCCACGACACTGCGCCGGCTTCTTGCAAACTGCCCTGGAGATGCTTTGTTAAAATCTAAATATGCTTTATCTGAAAGTAGTTCCAGAGTTTTAAAATACATAATATGTCAGCTTGGTTTTTCTTGGGGTGGCGGGGGGGGGGGAGGAGAATATAAAGGAAAAGAATAGAATAGAATGAGCATATCTGATCAGAATAGCCCTTAGGCACTCAGATTGACTCCCAAATAAACAAGCTGATGAATCAGATTAATGACCCCCCAAAAAAGTGTTTTCCCCTGAATGGCTGGGACTGTGCCACAAATTTTGGGTTGAATAGCTATTTCTTGCCAGCTCTAACATATCCTCAACAGGCCTCGCCTTTGGGAGGTGACTCTGCTCTCCCCCAGCTGGGGCTTAGTAGCTGATATCTATATTTTCGCATCACTCTCATGGTGATGTTAGGGAGGATTAAAGTCTTGATGATTTAATCAGCGAAATCTTCAGCCAAATCCTATCTCAATGGGAAATGTTAATTTATTCGCTGATGGAGAAAGGCAGCAATTTGTTTCAGGGCTGGTGTTGTTTACCTACCTGGTCACATGTCCAATGAAACACTGTGGTGCTATCAAATAATCTCACCTGCCAGCAATATTTTAGCTAGCAATAGGTGCCTGAAAACCTTGCCCCTAGGTATGTTTACTCAGGAGTAAAGTCCTACTGAATTCATCGGAATTCCCCCTCTGAATAATTGTAGTGGGGTTGCCAACTTGCGGGAAGAATACAGACTCACCCGCTCTTGTGCATTTTAATTAACAGTACTGCAATATACAGAAATCAGTAGGAAGATAAAGTTGATCGCCTGCGGATAGTGACAGGGAAAACATTTGATTCAGTTTGGATTTAAAGGCAAACTTACCTAATTATTATTTTCGCTTTCCTGAAGAGTACACCAACTGAAACCGCAGGCATCTTTTGAAATTCTCTCTTCTCTGAATTTTGCAATGTCCTTCTGCAGCCAAGCACTGTGTGTACAGACATGCATATGCTTTGATAAAATATGCAATAAAATGCCTGTATTAGAGAAAATGACATGCTGTGTGGTGTTAGTGGGGAAAGGCCCTGCAAACTTGTGTTTATTTGGTAAAATTGCACACAAAAAGGTGTAACTTGGGAGAAATTCGCTCAGAAACGCTGATGAACGCTCATGACTTTCGAAACAGATAGGGAAGACTGTTGCACGCTCCCTCTTCTTGAGAGCGGTCACTTACCCATTGCCCATCACAAAGAAAACAAAGAAACCTTTCTCAATTCTTGTTGTTTGGCTGTTGCTGGAACTTTTCTATGCAGCTGTGACCCCCGACTGACAGATTGTAATGAAATTTATGAAACTCATCCCTTTTCTTCTCTATTCCTTGGGACAGGAAATTAATAGTTTCATTGTTAATTCTTCCCTCTCCATCACCTCTTTTTCTTCAATCACACAATCTTTCTTTCTTTCTTTCTTTCTTTCTTTCTTTCTTTCTTTCTTTCTTTCTTTCTTTCTTTCTTTCTTTCTTTCTTTCTTTCTTTCTTTCAACAATGAACACAGCAACCTAAAGAATCAGGAAGCTCTATATCAGAGGCAAATTTGGGAATGTGACTAGTTCACCTGCACTGGGTGCCGAGCCAAGAGGGCACCACAACAATGATGAACAATGGAAGGTGAGAGGTTGGGGGAGTCACCAAATTTTGGCGTTTCACAGGGCACTGCCGAAATGTTAAAGCTCAAAGCCCACCACCCTTTGTGGGCCCCTCTGAATCATCATGAAATCAAAGGGGCCAAGTTGCCCTCGACCAATAGCCGCAGCTGTTCTGATTATCGCATTATCTCGTTCTCAGGTTTCCAGGTAGTCCTGTGGAAGAAAATCCCAAACTTGTGTTACAATAATTTTAAGGTCTTAGATATATAATAAGTGTTCATAAATGTACAAGGCAAACACGCACATAAATGTATAAACCAATGACTGAAAACAGCACAGAAAAAGTCTTGAAACCATTTTGACTCTCCCAAATTGACCTCAAATATTTCTCTGCAAGGAGGGGAGAAATGGAAAAACCTCCCCATTGTCTCTCTGCTCACAGATCCTGCCTTAAGGGCACATTTAAGGTGTGAATAGGGTGAGCCTGCGACCTGGCTCAGGAACTAAGTATTTATCATTACAAAAGGACTGGCCAGGCTCCCCCAGGTGATCCAATGAAGTGAACGTTAACAGGTAGCTTGACAGACATGGGGAAAACAAGGGACTCAGATTTCTGTCATAGACCACTCTTTTCTGTGATGTATGATGTACCGGGGAGGGGGTTGGTCTTGGGCTACACCCCTTCTGTGATGTATGTATGATGCTTCTGGGGGTGGTCTTGAGCTCCAGGACAGGCAATTTCAAAATGTCTATATAAGGGCAGGCACACCTTTGTTCTTGGTCCTTCTCTTTTCTCCTGTCTGAGAGGGAGAACACCCTGTTGCAACAGTCAATAAAGATCAAGCTTATTAGCTGCTTTGCTTCTCAATATTCTCTGGTTGGCCTCTGTTATTTTCTCCTACCGATGGAGAACCTCCAAATGACTCTACAAGGGCTCTTGTATACCCCTCAAGGGAATAAGGGCAGATTTTGTTTATTACAGCTGCAACCTGGCAACCCAATTTGGTGTGTGTGTGAATTCTGAAGGACATCTCCATGGCAGTTTGTAAGCTGGTATGGCAAGGATTAACTGGGTTGCTCTGCCTTCAAAGGAATCCAATGCTTTCCCCCATTCTGCAATTCCTTCCCTCTCTATCATTCCATGGGATGCCTCAATTAGCCACTCAGCGACAGAGCAAATGTGCAATTAGGGTCAAGGCAATTACAGTGCTGATTGGATATTTACTCTTTACTGATAGCAACCATTGCTTGTACAGGGAGCAGCAGGATTTGGCAGAGAAATGTGGCTTTGTGGAGACATCATCATCTTAGTGGGTTTTTTGGGGTGTGTGGATCCCTTGGGCTAGGGCTAGCTTATTTTTAGGACCCACCTGGTTTTTGTCATTTCAAGTTGTTGTTTTAAAATATTGTGTTTTAATAGTAATGTTGGCATTTTAATTGTAACCCACCTTAGGGGGAAGGGTGGGCGATAAAGTGTAGTAAGTAAAATATTAACATACATAGGTAAAGGTAAAGGAACCCCTGACCATTAGGTCCGGTTGTGGACGACTCTGGGGTTGCTGCGCTCATCTTGCTTTACTGTCCGAGGGAGCCGGCATACAACTTCCGGGTCATGTGGCCAGCATGACTAAGCCACTTCTGGCAAACCAGAGCAGCACATGGAAACGCCGTTAACCTTCCCGCCGGAGCAGTACCTATTTATCTACTTGCACTTTGAAATGCTTTCGAACTGCTAGGTTGGCAGGAGCTGGGACCAAACAGTGGGAGCTCACCCCGTCGCGGGGATTTGAACCGCCAACCTTCTGGTTGGCAAGCCCAAGGCTCTGTGGTTTACCCGCAGCACCACCCACATCCCAATAAATATACATATATAAAGGTAAAGGTAAAAGGTAAAGGACCCCTGGCCGGTTAAGTCCAGTCAAAGGCAACTATGGGGTTGCGGTGCTCATCTCGCTTTCAGGCCGAGGGAGCTGGCGTTTGTCCACAGACAGCTTTCCGGGTCATGTGGCCAGCAGGACTGAACCGCTTCTGGCGCAACGGGACACCGTGATGGAAACCAGAGCGCATGGAAACGCGGTTTACCTCCCGCCACAGTATCTCCCTTCCGCCCATGATACCCCAACAACTGCTACTCGGAGGCACCCTTCCTCTGACACTGGAAATAGCACATTGCCTCTGTGACCTGTTGCTGAGCCTGTGAACTCTTCGCTGCCTCAATAAAAATACCTTCCTTACAATCCAGATCTGGACACAAGCCAGGACATATCTGTGTCCCATACCCTCCAACATTTCTCCAGTGAAAACTGGGACATCCTAAGGAAAAGCAGGACATTCCAGGTCCAAATCAGAACCCAGGCTGGCTTCTGCAAATCTGGAACTGTCCCTGGGAAATAGGGACACTTGGAGGGACTGGTGTGTCATTCCCCCCCCCCTCAGTACATAAGCAGCCTAACCTAGATGGGCCATTGGTTCCAATTAGGCTGCAGGTAGAAATCAAAAGGCTCCTTTGTGAAAGATAAGCAAATGGCCCATCACTGCGGAACAGAGAAGACAGATCCACACTTTCTTGGGTTGTGCATTGCCTGTAAGGTTCCCCTCCAGGTTGTGCTTTCCTCCAGAGGAGAAACATGCAAGTTTTTAAAATAAGGGTAAGAACTCTCTGCCCCCCCCCCCAGCTGATTCCTGTGACTCTGATCCAATTTGCTCTCTGTCTCCCACCTGCTATTAAACTCTTTAGAAAAAGTACAAGATCTAGTGGTGGCTCTAAGTAGGTCCCCGATTTTTTTTTAAAAAAATGTGAACAGAGCAGAAATTATTTCCATCCAGAGAGCAAGGGTACCTGAGGGAAATGTAACAGTTTCAGAAGATCAAAGCACCTTGCGTGCAGGTAACGCATTTCATGTCGCTGAAAGAAGTTGGTTGTCTTCAGGTGTTTCCTCCCCCCTCTCCCCACCGTGGGGGTTCAGATGACTTTTGAAGCTGTAATACAAAGAGACCGAGAAACGCAGCTTGAAAAGGAACACTTTAAAATATAAAGAGCTCAGCGGGGGCTAATGGGTGCTTTTAATTGGCTCTCAGTCATTGGCATACAACAGATTTAATACCCAGGAAAAGCTGCTTTATACTGAGTTGGACCACTGGCCCATCTAGTTCAGTATTGTCCACCCAGGGATGGGGAACATGTAGCCCTACATATTTTGTTGGACTACGTATCCCATCAGTGCCAACTATCATGGCCCAATGGTCAGGGGTGATGGTCAGAGTTTCCTCACAACTGGTCTGCACTGACTTAGCAGGGTTTTGAACAAGGATCTCTCCCAGGCCTCTTTAGAGATGTCAACTTCTTGGAGATGTCAACATCTTAGCTACAGCCCTTTCAGTACCATAAGACACAGGAACATCATACCCTCCAACATTTCTCCAATGAAAATAGGGACATTCGGTGCTATTTTTCCAGAAAAAGAGGTGCTAGAACTCTCCTTTGTTCTCTTATAATGGCAATGGTGCCGGAACTGAGTTTCGGCGACTTCTTGCTGGAAAAAAAAAGCCCTGGGAAACGTCTTGTTCCATTTCTCCAATGAAAACAGGGACGTCCTACCATACCCTCCAACATTTCTCTCATGAAAATAGGGACATCCCAAGGAAAAGCGGGGCATTCCAGGATCAAATCAGAAGCTGGGACGGCATTCACCGAGAGCTGTACAGTGAAGAAGACAGATGCATCTCTGTGAGGAGGGCTTTCCACAACTGAGGGGCTGCCACCCTCCCCCTGAATTTGTAAGGGAGGTGGACCTACCAAGAAGGCACCCTCTGCTGATCTTAGTGCTCCGGAGGATCTGTAGGCAAGGAGGTCAGAGGTGTACGTTCAGTGGGCTAGAGGGTCTAGGGCCCAGGGGTCAGCAAACTTTTTCAGCAGGGGGCCAGTCCACTGTCCCTCAGACCTTGTGCCAGACCGGACTATATTTTTTAAAAAAATATGAACGAATTCCTATGGCCCACAAATAACCCAGAGATGCATTTTAAATGAAAGGACACATTCTACTCATGTAAAAACACCAGGCAGGCCCCACAAATAACCCAGAGATGCATTTTGAATGAAAGGACACATTCTACTCATGTAAAAACACCAGGCAGGCCCCACAAATAACCCAGAGATGCATATTAAATAAAAGGACACATTCTACTCATGTAAAAACACCAGACAGGCCCCTCAAATAACCCAGAGATGCATATTAAATAAAAGGACACATTCTACTCATGTAAAAACACCAGGCAGGCCCCACAAATAACCCAGAGATGCATTTTAAATAAAAGGACACATTCTACTCATGTAAAAACATGCTGATTCCCGGACCATCCACGGGCCGGATTTAGAAGGCGATTGGGCCGCATCCAGCCCCCGGGCCTTAGTTTGGGGACCCTGGTCTAGGAAGTGGTGAACAGTGGCACTTAGCTGCCCGGGGCGGCGCCCCCTGGGGGTGGGTCATCGCTCTGCAGCGCGCATGCGTCCTGATGTCACAATGCACGACGCGTGCGCCAGGACGAGCCAGGACGGACTGTGCATATCCTCCCTTGCGGCGGCGGGTGGCCCGCCCCCTACGCCCCTCCCTTGCTACGCGCCTGGGTCTAGGCTAGTTCCCTAAATGTTTCCGTTAAATTAGAGTATTAAAGTATTAAAGCCTGCAGGGCTTCCTGTTTCCGGCGGTGAGAAATGGCTGACTCCCACATGATCGGACCTCAGCCATGCCAGTAATTCAGGGTTGGTATGGGGGTAATTAGCCCTGGCAGAGTCCCCAGGGTGGGGGAGGACTGTCTCGTAGACTCGCAGACTGTCCAAGATTGTCAGCTTACATCAAGGTTCAAGCGGCAGGATGCTGGGTCCCAGAGCATGACACAGTTGGCACTCTCTGAAGCCACTCTCATAGCTGGAAATATCTGTTTGATAAAATAATTAGATCTGGACAATAAACAGACATAGTCTGGACCGAAGAAGACTGAGAAAAAACCTGCAGAACTGACCAGTCCCTGGTGTTTAAGCTCGGACTTCAAAGAGATTCTCATCATGGTGTTTGGATTACGGGGGTGATTGGTACGTTTTTTCTTCTTCTCAATACCTACAATTGTTTTTCTATGTCAAGCTTCATTAAGAAACCTAATTTTTTAAAAAATGTACAGATGGATTTCTATTTATAATTAAGTTTCAATTGCGCAGCTTTACTTAGACTTGAAAGACTTGATAAAGATAAAAGAAGAAACAAGATGGCGCTTGTTAATATGACGCAGCACGGAAAAATGAGAATTCCTCCCTTTTTTGAGGGAAGTGGGAAACACTTGCTAGCTGACTTTATAATGACTTTATATGACTTGAGACAACATTTGGGATAACATACTGTTTGCAGAATTTCTTCATTATGAGCGAGAGAGAGGCTAAATGGATGTCTAGGGCCTAGAGGGGGGGATTGTGTGGTCTCCGGGAAAGCTGATTGATCACCAAATGACTTATATCTGTGGAATACAGTTCATTTACATTACAATATTGCAAACAGCATGCTCAATAATTAAACGATGGGAAATCAGTAACAACTTAACAATGTGAAAGTTACTGCATCATTAAATTTTAAACAACAGACTTGGACAACAGCCCGGATTGGAAGATTGGAATGAAGTCAGGAAAAGCTGCGCTGGCAAATAGACAGTTGAAAAATATATATACACAAATAAAGCTATACTCGATGGATGAAAGGATATATGATTGCTGACATGATTGAGAATAGCATAGCCAGGGACGGAGATCTTTAAAGCGTTAAGATCGGAATGTGGAATATATGAGAACAACAAGAAGGCAGGAACAAAGATATTGGAGATATACTTCAAGGTCCAGACTATGGGAAGCCTGGAAAAATTAATAATCAATAATTCGGATTGTAATTTGGTTTTTTTATTTTAGTTTATTGTTTTTAATTGGATTATGATTATGATTTGATGGATATGTTAATTGGCTGTTTTTATTGGAAAATCAATAAAAATGATTTTTTTAAAAAAGTATTAAAGCCTGCTGCAGCCTCCTTCCAAAAGCCCGGGAGCTTCTGCCTGGCTCAGGGAGGGAGGAGTGATGCTCACGTGCGTCTCTGGCCCTAACTGTTCCCCTACGGAAATGTTCACCGCATGCCACGGGAGGAGGTGGTCTTTCAGGTATTTGGAGCCTAAGTTGTTTAGGGCTTTAAACATTGGCACGAGCACCATGAAGAAACGGGCATCCGGTGCCAGCCCCCTCCCCGCAAGCTAAGTTTGTCGATCCAACTGTCTTCCTGTGGCTGCCTGCCGATCCACCTCTGTTTCCACAGTCTTACTTCGAGGAGAGTCTGATTATCTCACTTCCCCCTTAATAGGCTTCAATTCAAGTTACAGTCAAGGATAAACTGGATGATATCTCAGGGAAAGAGATACGATCTCCCCGCCAGACTTGCTTTAATAAGAGGCTGCTATAGGAGGTTGATTCTCTTATCTCCTCTCCACACCTATCTGCTTGCTAGGTTTTTTTGAGAAGCGAAAGGCAACTGTGCATTCAGGATTCACGTCAGCCAAACAGGAAGAGCGAAGCACTTGGTGGAGGTTTTTAAGGGGGTGGGGGACAGGATAAGGGTGGGGTGAGTTTCTGACGCCTTGCAGTGCCTGTAGCTTTAAAGATACGGCATTATGCAGGGATGCTGTCTAGCCTTGACGTTTCCTAGTTCCCTCTGTCTACCCTCTGTCACATTTGGGCTTGCTGCAATACGTACAAATGACCTTGTCCCGAAGCTTTTGTATGCTGTCTGAAGAAGATGCTTGCTCAGTCATATTTGATGGACTGGAGGCCACTGTCGCAGAATCACAGAACTGTAGAGTTGGAAAGTACCCTGAGGGTCAGCTAGTTGAACCGCCCCCCTGCAAGGCAGGAATCTCAACATGAGGTCTCCCATCCAATTTGAAACCATACCAGACCCTGCTTAGCATTGCAAATGTGCAAGCAGTTTTATTGCTGCGCCACTACTTCTACTCAAAAGGGGTGGGAACAAAACAGCAACAAATATTGTTTGCTAGCTGAAGATAATTGCTCAGTAATCTTGGATGGGCTGGTGGCTACTAGCTTTGTTTTTTTTCTTTTTAATCATGCTGCTCTAAAGACAACAAATAATCTTAAATGTGAATAACAAATACAGTGGTACCTCAGTTTTCGAACATAATTTGTTCCGGAAGACCGTTCGAGTTCTGAAACGTTCGAAAACAAAAAACTCAGTACGGAAGCCTCAATACGGAAGCCGTGTTTCATGTTCGACTTCTGAGGCGAGTTTGAGAACCGAAGCATTTACTTCCGAGTTTATGGCATTCAAAAACTGAAATGTTCATCAACAAAGGTGTTTGAAAACTGAGGTACCACTGTATGGTTCACCCCCGGCTTAGCCCTGTGATTCCCCCCTCATCCCTATGAACCCCCCAACTCTGTCCTGATCCATGACCTATTATGCCCCCTCTTCCCCCCACCCCCGGCTTATCCCTGTGATTTCCCCCCCTCTCCTCCCCCTAACCCCCCCACTTACCCCTGTGATTTCCCTCCTCTCCTCCGTCCAACCTCCCCGATTATCCCTGTGACCCATACATTTTGCACACAATCATACCCCCAATGCGCATGTTCTGCAAAATTTTGCCCTGTCCCAACCCTGACTCCCCTACCCACGTGTGTTATATGAAATAACATTTATTCTACCCAAAGGCACGGCCCTGTAAAAGGCCCATATTCAGTTGATTCTATGCTGCGGCCTATTCGCCCCCCCCATCCCCCACCCAGGCAGGCCTCTAAATTCACTCAGCCTAGTCTGCAAAGCTGAGGCGAGATACTGTGGAGAGGGCAGGTTTCATCCCTGTGTCTCTCCCCACCCTGTTCTGACCCATTATCCCTGCCCCCTATTTGCCCCCCCCCCCGCAGGCCCCTACCTCCTTGTTGGCAATGTTGGGCCTTGTTGCTGCAAAAGGCCTGTTTTCAGTTGGTTGCTGTGGAATTTTGTGATGTCATCTGGTGGCGCGGCTTTGCAGGCAGCAATGGGCGATCTGCCTTTCTATTGGATGCTGCTGGAGTCTTCAGAGCTTCTGCTGGTGACGTCTAATTTGGCTGCCACTTTTTTGTGTTTAATCATTATTTTAGGTATGAAAGGTTTGCTTTTTAGGGGGGGAAATTATGCCAGATCTCTCACTGATGGGCATGGAACGTTGTGGCCAAATTTGTTTCATTACAGTTCAGCGGTTACGCAGAAAGGCTGTTACATCCGCGTGCGCAATGCCTACATTTTTATATATATAGATACACTGCCCATCTGACTGGGTTGACCCAGCCACTCTGAGTAGCTTCCAACAGACATAATAATAATAATAATAATAATAATAATAATAATAATAATAATAATAATACAGTGGAACCTCGGTTTATGAACACCTCGGTTTACGAATTTTCGGTTTACGAACATCGCGGACCCATCTGGAACGGATTAATTCACTTTCCATTACTTTCAATGGGAAAGTTCGCTTCAGTTTATGAACGCTTCAGTTTATGAACAGACTTCCGGAACCAATTGTGTTCATAAACCAAGGTACCACTGTAATAATAATAATAATAATAATAATAATAATAATAATAATGAAGTTAACAAAACAATAAAAACTTAACAAAACAATAAGAAACTTCCTTACAGGGCTGCCTTCAGATGTCTTGGCTCATGGGTCGCATAACGATGTGCTGTCCTTTCTTTGTTCTGGCCTGAATCTCCAAGACTCAGCTTCACTAGATGTCCCTAAGTTCTAGTATTATGGAAGAGGTTCCTTTCCTGCACCTGAACAATTACTTTTTCACCTGACCAGGTAGAAGGAATGTATTCATGTCTCCATTTGAGCTCATGCACCTTTTTTTTTTTTTTAAAAAAGATGTCTTCTGTTATCTTCAAAAACTCTGACTGAGCTTGAAGAAATGCATCACCTTCTGGTGGTGGTTTTTGCGGGATGCTTGGGTGTCTCACTTGGCTGCTGGACCCGCCATAGATTAATAGCATCTCTCTATCTGGGAAAAGCCAAGCTGCTGCTGCTGCCATCACCTCCCTCCCGAGTTTTTTGGGGGGTGGATTTTTCATTGTTTGCTTGCTGAGGATAAAAAATGACTTAGAGCAGGACCCAAGGCAGTTGAAGTCTCACTGCACACATGAACGCCCGTGCGTTCGTGCACAAACACACACGGATCCCGCACAGACTGCCCTCTTCAGACCTTGCCAGGAGTAACTGTGTCCCATTACTCAACTTGTCTTTCCTTCTCCTGCACCAGAAACTGCAGAAACGCACACACCTGTTCAGAATGGAGCCCGCAATCTTGAATGCTCTGGTCCAGGAATAGGCAAACTCTGGCCCTCCAGATGTTTGGGACTATAATTCCCATCATCCCTGACCACTGGGTCCTGTTAGCTAGGGATGATGGGGATTGTAGTCCCAAACATCTAGCCTGCTGGAGTTTGCCTATGCCTGCTCTGGTCAATACGAGCTGTGCAACTGAGCCGTGGGGGAACCACTAGCAGTATCTCCCCCCCCCCCCAAGACCTCAGTGATTGGCAGGCCTGTGCAGAGGTTTGGGGGCAGCCAAGTATACTTGCCCTGGGCCTTGGAAGGCTAAGCTGGTTGGGGGGCCCTTCCAGGTACCACCTGCTTTTATTTTTATTTTTATTATTAAAGATTTTCTTGATTTACAGAAATATGTGCAATGTCTCTCGTAACATTTTTACTAATCAGTTTCATTTGTTGAGACATTGGGAAGAAAAGGGGGAAAGAGCTAGATGGGGGAAAGATGGGTGGGGTTGGGGTTGGGTGACGATGTTTCTATTTCACTTAATATATGTGGTGGCTTTTTTTGTCAGTGTCGCTTGTGCAGGTTCTCTGCTGTTTGCTTGTGTTCCTTTGGTGGTGAGAGATGTTGGGGTTGGCCTAGGGCAGCAGGGCATGTTGAATTTTTCATCTTTAAAAATCCTGATTGGGGTTTCTACCACCAGTCCACCCACTGAGGTCGTTGGGGTTTCAAAGCCGAAATGCTCTGACAAGTAGATTTCTCATCTATCTGAGATAGACAGAATGGGGTGTCATGAGGACATCTAACCAGCCCTAGTAATTGTCTTCTGTGTTGCATTGGAGACTGGGGGCTGGGGTCTTGCTTGAATATGTTACAGAGCATCTCTGGTACCAGAACAATTGTGTGGTCATCAAAGGAGCTGGGATCCTCACCCACCAACATCATTTTATTATACTATACTATATATATATATATATATATATATATATATATATATATATATATACATACACAATATTCAGCAGAGAATTGTGTCCTTTTGTTGCTCACTCCCACCCTTTGCAAACAAAATTTTATTCTTATGAAGGAGAAAAGCATGTTTTCTTTGAAGAATAGCTATGATGATAAACACGATAAGGAAGTCTATGCAGAGGACTGGATAAACTACTTGGAGGTGTTAAAAATACACTGTAAAGTAGAGGTACCAAAGTTCAGTCGAGTGACGGTCTTTCCTTATTGGATAAATTGGGGGTGCAAAAACAGCATTCTGATAGTGTAGGATTAAGGCTGTTGGGCAGGCACCCAATCTTAAGATAAGGATTGCCACATTTTAAGAAAGACAAGATTTTAGTTCCTTCAATAGTAGCATGGATAATAAGCATTATGGTAACCCATATGGGACCCAGGTGGCGCTGTGGTTAAACCACTGAGCCTAGGGCTTGCTGATCAGAAGGTCGGCGGTTCGAATCCCTGTGACGGGGTGAGCTCCCGTTGCTTGGTCCCAGCTCCTGCCAACCTAGCAGTTCGAAAGCACGTCAAAATAATAATAATAATAATAAATAATAATAAATTTTTATTTATACCCCGCCCTCCCCAGTCAAAAACCGGGCTCAGGGCGGCTGACACCAACAGAACCACAATAAAACATAAAAACAATTAATTAAAATACAGATTAAAATACAGTATTAAAATTTAAAGTGCAGCCTCATTTCAAGTAGGCCATAAATCCAAGCCATGAGGGAGAAAAACACAGGGGTCAGGCTGAGTCTAACCCAAAGGCCAGGCGGAACAGCTCTGTCTTGCAGGCCCTGCGGAAAGATGACAAATCCCGCAGGGCCCTGGTCTCCTGGGAAAGAGCGTTCCACCAGGTTGGGGCCAGTACTGAAAAGGCCCTGGCTCTAGTAGAGGCCAATCTAGCCATCTTATGACTCGGGATCTCCAGAATATTATTATTTGTGGACCTTAAGGTCCTCCGCGGGGCATACCAGGAGAGGCGGTCCCGTAGGTACGAGGGTCCCAAGTCGCATAGGGCTTTAAAGGTCAAAACCAGCACCTTAAACCTGATCCTGTACTCCACCGGGAGCCAGTGCAGCTGGTAAAGCACTGGATGAATGTGATCCCGCGGCCGGGACCCTGTAAGGAGCCTCGCCGCGGCATTCTGCACCCGCTGGAGTTTCTGGGTCAGCTTTAAGGGCAACCCTGCGTAGAGCGAGTTACAATAGTCAAGCCTGGAGGTGATCGTCGCATGGATCACTGTGGCCAGATCGGGGCGAGAGAGGTAAGGGACCAACTGCTTGATGCGGCGGAGATGGAAAAATGCCACCTTTGCTGTGGATGCAACCTGCGCCTCCATGGAAAGGGAGGCGTCAAAGGTTACACCCAAACTCTTGACAGAAGGTGCTGGTACCAATTGAGCCCCTGCAAAAGATGGGAGTTGGCCCCCCAACCCCATGTCGCCCCGACCTAGCCAGAGGACCTCTGTCTTCGAAGGATTTAACTTCAGTCGGCTCCCACGTAGCCATCCAGCCACAGCTTCCAAGCACCTGGTGAGTGTGTCCGGGGCCGAGGCAGGGCAGCCGTCCATCAACAGATAGATCTGGGTGTCATCAGCATATTGATGACAAGTAGATAATGATTGATGACAAGTAGATAAAATAGACAAATGCAAGTAGATAAATAGGAACCGCTACAGCGGGAAGGTAAACGGCGTTTCCATGTGCTGCTCTGGTTCGCCAGAAGCGGCTTTGTCATGCTGGCCACATGACCTAGAAGCTATACGCCAGCTCCCTTGGCCAATAATGCGAGATGAGCGCGCAACCCCAGAGTCGGTCACGACTGGACCTAATGGTCAGGGGTCCCTTTACCTTTAACCCTTCTATCACAGTGATGGAAGGATGGAAATACTATATATTCTCCTGCTTCAGAACCATTAAATGAACAGAAGTCTTGACCTGCATGGAATATGGTTTCTCTAAGTCTGACACCATCTTTGTGAGGATCAAGAGCAGGCCTTTAGATTCTACAGGAATCAAATTTTAACAGTGTACACTTCTTTTGAAGAGCATGTCCCAGGGGGCTTCTGCCTGTGGCTCTCCTACTCAGATGTGCGCCCTCAGCAGATACAGGATCATGTGACACCAGCCCTTGAAGTTGTTAATTTATTATTCTTTTTTTACTATAATAGGACGTTATAAGATAAAGCAGGCCTCCCCACTTCGGCCCTCCAGATGTTTTGGACTACAATCCCCATCATCCCTGATCATTGGTCCTGTTAGCTAGGGATCATGGGAGTTGTAGGCAAAACATCTGGAGGGCTGAAGTTTGGGGGTGCCTAAGATAAAGTAATGATATGTTGTTACAGCTGGAAACAAAATTTCTTTATATTTTCGCTTGTATAAAATGATTAAAAACTTTAACTTTGCTTCAAAATGCGAGTTTTCGGCTTTTTTAAAGTGTATTTCAAACAGATCTCAATTTACCAAGCTAAACATCAACCAATCATAAAAATAATTGCAGATTTGGATTCCTCATGTGCAATAACATATTTTTAGAACCCCTCATTGAACAAATTTTTTTAAAAAATTTCGTCCTTAAATGACACGCCCTACTAGGGCAGTGATGGTGAACCTATGACACGCGTGTCAGACGTGACACGCAGAGCCCTCACTGCTGGCACGTGCCCCATCCGCCATTCGCGCTGTTGTTGCCCCCCCCATTTGTCCATTTGTTGTTGCCCCCCCAGCTTGTCTCCGCTGTTAAAACCCCTTGTCATTGTCTCCACTGTTAAAACCCGGGTCCTTTTTTTTTTTTTTGCTGGTAGCCAGAGATTGGTTTTTAACCCTTTCTGTGCTGTTTTTTCTGGCACTTTGGCAGACGATGATTGGGTGTAACAGCGTTTATTTGTTAACCTGTTCTGTGCTGGGTTTTTTGGCGCTTTGGCAGACTATGTTGGTGCTGCGTGTTAGTTCCAGCGAAGGTGTTATTCGTTATTTATTTCTGTTCTCTTCCCCCCCCCCCAAAGCGCAGCAGCTTTGGGGCATCCTCCCAAAAAAGCAAAGCAACTTTTGCACCCCCAAAAAACCTCCAAAACCTTGGTCAGCAGCTCCCCCCGAAAAGCTCAACAACTCTGGGCACTTTGGTTTGGTTAGGTTAAATAATTAGTTTTTGGTTTATTAAATACAGTTATATATTACAATTATACATTTTTGTTATTTAAACTATAAATATCACAAAATTATGGGAGGTTTTTTACTCGAAGTGACACACCACCCGAGATATGCTCGGTTTTTTGGCGAATTTTGACACACCAAGCTCAAAAGGTTGCCCATCACTGGCCTAGGGTATGGTTGTTCATTTGTGGTTGGCTGTGGTGGTCTTTGTTTCATGTGAGAGTGGGGTGGGTGGGTGGGTGTTTTGGATCAGGTTAGCCATATTGATTTGTATGCTGTTGGTGGATTTTTGTCATTGTCTTGTTGGGCTGTGTATATGATAAAGGGGAGCCATATCGGGGTGAAGCTGTCTTCTTCTATTTGTCCCCGTGTCATTTTCAGCTAATTGGTTAATTTTTCTAGTAAGGCTGTTTCCCACACTATTTGGTACCACCTGCTTTTATGCTTGAGTTTATAACTTTATTCTAACAAGATTACTGCCCCATACCCTCCAACATTCCTCAGATGAAAATAGGGACATTTCTCACTCTCCCCGGACCGACCCTCCCCAACCCCCCCCCACTTTTGTGTCCCCCAAGCATTTCCTATCAGAAGAAGTGCCACCGCCACCACGCAAACGTGCCACAAGACACATACCCCCCACCATCCTGAGAAAACCTCTTAATCCTAATTTTATTTTATTTTATTTAGTAAATTTACAAAAAGTAAAACACGCACCAATGAATAAATTTTAGCAAAGGGGCAAGATTAGACTTAGATGCACAAAGCATTAAGGAAATAAATAAATCAATACTCCTTGTGTTCTGCTTCACTTCCTCTTTCTTCCCACCCAGGGTGGCCCAGGGGTAGGCAGAGAGCAGGGTGTCAGGAGTCCAGGTTCCCAGCTTGATAACACAGAAGGTGTAGGTAATTAAAAAGGGAGATTTATTGCAAAAACAAACAGCTAGCTCTGGGCAGCTCTAACAAAGCTTCCAGCATCACTACTCAAGATGACCCTTCTGAAGACGCTTTCCAGCGACGCCAGAAGATATTGAACTTACCATGGGCGTAGGCAGGGGGGCAGGAGGGGGCAATTGCCCCCCCCCCTAGAAGCAAAGGCTGAGGGGCGCAGCAGTGTGGCAGCCCCAGGCTCCCGCTCCCGGCGCGAAGCTCCAGAGTCGCGCAGGGAACGCGAGCCTGTGCCTGCGTCCTCCGCGCCTCCCAGGTCTTCGGAGGAGGCGGCCCCAGGCTCCCGCTCCCAACGCGAGCCTGGGGCCGCCTCCTCCGAAGACCTGGGAGGCGCGGAGGAGGCAGCTACAGGCTCGCGTTCCCGGCGTGACTCTGGAGCTTCGCGCCGGGAGCGGGAGCCTGGGGCCGCCTCCTCCGAAGACCTGGGAGGCGCAGGCCACGTGGCCCCGCCCACATTCTGAGTATGTGCTAGCAGTTTTCTGCCCCCATCCATGGCCTAGTGGTAGTGTTTTGCACCAGCTGGACCCCTGGACCAGGCCCCCAAGAATAGCCCCGCACAGAGCACCTTGCAGTAGTCAAGTCTTACCAATGCAATTGTATGCAGAATGCCTTGCAGAGACAAAGCTGGAAGCTGTGCAGATCCACGCAGCATGGAATCTGCTACGCTTTCTCGTCATTTCCCTTCCGTGTGGATGGTTTTGTCGCCCACTCCACCGCGTTCCCGACTATGGGAAGGAACGTCTGCCTGTTTGATTAATGGCTCCTCTCCACCAAAACAGCAGAGACAAATCTCATCTGGAGCCCCACAAAGAGAAATGAAGAAAGAGGCTTGGCTAATTTTCAGCCATTATTTTCAAAGCCCAAGCCCCCTTTTTTGGCATCAATTTAGCTATTCTTTCAAAAACTAATTAATCTTCACTCCGGCAGCTCCAAGGGACCTGTGTTTAGATAATTAACAGTCCGTGGATTATGAAAAGGCAAAACTTTCAATCTACTACAGTTCTTGGCTTTGAGAAACTTAATGTTATCACCCAGCTGCTTTTCATCAATCCACCCTTTCCCCTGACAATTAAGAACAAATAATTAGATATGATGGATCCTGCTTGCTTCCTAGTGGCTCATACACTAATTTTCCCCTCCCTTTCTCTCCCAAGAAACATCCACCATCTGTGCAAATTTTTCATGACTTTGGAACTCAAAACAGCTACAGTACACTGGTGGCTTTTTCGCTCCTGGTACGGTAAAATGAGATGTGGATATTGGACATAGGAGTTCCCCTTATTCTTTTTAAATCTTGCCTCTCATGTTTGGCCTTAACATAATCCATGGACTACAGTTTGTTAGTTATTTAGGACAACCCAAATGATCAAAGGCTGGTGTGAATATGGCCTCAATCTCCCACCACCTGCAACAATTGGTTGTTTGTTCCGGGCTGAAATCACACCGACTTCTCCATCCTTTACATTTCCACTGTTGTTGGACTCCGTATTTTTTACTATTCTACACTTCAGCATCTCGCCTGCTTCCCTGTTTCTTTAATTCTTAGAGGTCTGGTCTCGTGGGATGCTCGGGGCTTTGGGCATGTCTGAATATGTATGAAGACCACCCTAGAGATAGCAATCCGTTGCTGCGGGCCTGACCTTTTTGCCTTTATTGGAGAAAACACGTCCATTGCACAGCCCTTCCTTGGTTTCCGATGAGGCCGCTCCTTCAGAAGACATCAGGAAAATGTCTTGCTGTCCCCTTGCAATTGGCTCTTTATTGGGCTGGGGAGATGCAGAGCTTTAACTCTTTCCGGCCTCGAGTTCAGCTGCCATGACGTTGCAATGCTGAGGCAGTCAAATTCCTGGCCCTTCTTGCTGTGATATTTGCGGCTTTGCTAATTTTCAAGCAGGGAAATTTTCAGTGTCCGCTGCATGGCTATTTTCAGTGTCCGCTGCCTGGTAGTGCGAGGGTTCCAGCATGAGCAGATGAGTGAGATTTAATATTGTGGAACAGGGGATGAATCTGTTGCCCCAAGGGGTGTGTGCAACCCTATGCTCAACAAAGTTGCTAGCAACCCATTTGTGCATTCTTTTGCACAACTGTGTTCTATTAGTGCAAGACATGCAAATGTTCCCAGGTTCAAACCCCTAATTTCATCTCCAGGAGAAATCCCAAACTTTTCCCACCTACCTTGTCCTTCCCTCCAGCCCTACATAGAAGCCTTTCATGACTTTAGGAAAAGCAAAAAGCAGCTGGGAAGAGAGAAGAGGAGTTCATGGATATTTTAAAAGATAATATTATTTATAAGTCTTGTGTCATGGCTTCCCAATTTGTATTGTGTTATTTTATGCACCGTGGCCTGCTGCCATTTTTATTAGCGTTTAGAATTAATTCATTGTCATTGTTAAGAGTGAATTTCCGTTTAATTAGTATTTGCTGATACTGAATTTTATTGTGCTCTTTTATATTCTGATGGATTGTTGAATATTACTTTATTTGATTAACGTTGTCTAATTTAAAGTTTATTTTGACATTTTTGTATTGGATCCGTTTGTTATAAGGTTGCAAACTGCCTTGTGTATAGAAAGGTGGTATAAAAATTCAAAGTGTATATGAAATGAAATGAAATGAAATGACAGTTTCTCTAAGTCAGTGCAGACTGAGCTAGATGAACCCCAGGAACTAACTCAGTGTAAGGAACCCTCCGATGATAGAGATAGCTCAGTGGTAGAACATCTGGTTTGCATGCAGAAGGTCCCAGGTTCAACCCCCAATGGCCATAGCTGCCAAGTTCTGGCCTGAGAAATAAGGGACTGGATCGGAAGTAGCAGACCGGAAGTCACGCTGCAGCCATTTTGGAACTGGGCAAAGCAGCATCAAAAGTCGCTTCTGAGCATGCTCCGCCCAGTTCCAAAATGGCCACCGCGCCAGAATAAACCGGGAAAAAACAAAAAGCCGGGGACAGCCGGAAAAACGGGGGTTTCCCGGGGAATACGGGAGACTTGGCAGCTATGCCAATGGCATCTCCAAGTCGGGCTGGGAGAGATCCTTGTATGAAACCCGGGATATCTTTTCCAGCTGGCGCACTGAGCTTGACGGACCAATGGTTTGACTCAGGAGAAGGTAGCTTCCTATGTACAAAGGGAAAACATGGGATTAATATTTGTATCCTGGCTTTGTGCCTGTTTGTGTGTGTTCAGCTTAATCCTTGCCAATACACATTTGAAGCAGGATAATGACCAACCACCATGGTTGTCTCAGTAAAAGGCAGTTTGCAACGGTCTTCACACAGCCCATAGTTAAATTGTGGAACAGGAGGCAGTGATGGCCACCAACTTGCATGGCTTCAAAAGAGGATCGGACAAATTCGTGGAGCAAAAGGATGTCAGTGGCTGCTAGCCAGGCTGGCTGTGCTCTGCCTCCAACAACGGTGTCTCCCAAAATTTTTACACATCACTTGGGAAGACAGGCAAAGTAATGCCAGTGTACTGAAAGAAGCAAAGATCACCAATGTCGAAGCAATGATACTTCAGCATCAACTTCGTTGGACTGGTCATGTTGTGCCTGATGATCATTTTCCAAAGCAACTACTCTATTCCGAACTTAAAAATGGAAGCGTAATGCTGGTGGTCAACAAAAGAGGTTGAAAGACTCTCTCAAGGCAAATCTAAAAAAATGTAGTATAAACACTGACAACTGGGAAACACTGGCCTGCGAGCGCTCCAGTTGGAGAACAGCCTTGACCAAATGTGAGGTTGATTTAGAAAATGGCGTGGCACACCCGCCGGTCCTCTAGGATTAGGAAGTGTAATACTGGCAAGCCAGTACAATGACAGGTCAGGAGGTGAAGGCATAGGTCAGTTGTCCTGGGAGAGGCTTGGTGGATCTGGAAAGATTGGGATAGATCTGGCTGAAGCAGGCTTGACAGGAGGAGACCAGGATGGGTCAAACTTGGGTTAGAGAGAAACAATGGAAGCAGGTAGAGCCTTGGAAAAGTACTGAGTGTCGCAAGATTTAGAGGAGGGGGATGTTTAAAGAGCAGGGCATGTGACAGATACATGATGTGTGGGATGTGCAGTTCACCACTTCCTTCATGGCGGAAGGTTTGGGGTGTTGGCAGGAAGTGACATGTACCTGTACATTACTATGCATGAGGTTATACTCTGTAATTGGTTGGAAGCTGCATTACAAGTTAATCATTAGCTGTCAAAGTTGCTGTCAATAAATACAGGCTCCCGAGCTCCGCCCGGTGTTGGCCTTTGGGGAACTCAGCCTTGTCTCCCGTCTCGTTATTGGATTATCCATTGCTACAACCAAAGGTGTCATGGACTCTGAAGACAATCAAACTCAGGACAAAACGTGCTAAGAGGAAGGCACACTTGGCAAACCCTCACCATGATCAACTCCCACTGTGGAAGGACTTGTGGATCCAGAATTGAACTCCACAGTCACTTACGGACTCACTGTTAAGACCGTGCTTGCATATTTCCCACTGGGACTTCTACTTGGCCACTGTGAGAACAGGATGCTGGACTAGATGGGCCATTGTCTTAATCCAGCAGGTTCTTCTCATGTCCCTATGGCATAAGTTACATGCCACATCCAATTGCTGCTGCTGCTTCTTTTAAAAATGTTTTATTGATTTGTTAGCAAACAAAGTGCAAATGTAACAAAATGAAAGAATCAAAAATTCAAAGCATCACAGCCTGGAAGGGCAAAAGTGCCAAGATGCAGCGCTGCTCAAAGAGATAATAAAATGCTAACTCAAAGCAAGATTTCCTTTACAAATAATAACGATTTATAAAAAATGAAAGCATTTTCCACCAGTGGTTTCCATCATTATTTCAAATAATGATTCTGTATAGTCTTAAATGAGCCAGACATTTGCATACCCTCGTGACTGTGTGCCTCAAAATTTGTATAAGAAATAAAACCATGCCATATTTTTTTAAAAAAAAATATAAGTCATGTCCAATTGCTTCTGAATTACATCATCCAGTAAGGACATCTGCGCTTCCCTGATGTTCTCATCTTCATCCCTTCCCCGCTCATTTATCGTATGTACAGTCCGGCGTTGCCCTAAATCAAAGAATAAAAAGAGGGCCCTGTGCAGGAAATTATTGTGTTTCCAATATGTTAAGAATTACGAGGCAGCCAGAGGAAGGAGGCCAGGCAACGACCAAGAGCAGAGCTAATTAGCTCTGACACACACACACAGACACACACACACACACACACACCAACCAAGGTTTTTGCCGCCATAGCCACCGTCATCACCACCTGCCCGTCACCGAATCACGCCTCTCTGCCCTCTTGGCGCTGTCTGCCTGTCTTTGTTAATTTGCAGGTCTCACTTGGCACGGAGGGTTCTCACCCTTGAGTTTGTTAAATGGAAAGCCTTATCTGTCCGCACAGATAATGCCAGGAATAATTAGTGCGCAGTGAGGTTTGTCAACATCCTTGAGCTTCTCCCCGCAAACCCTGGCCCTCCCTCATGTCCCTCCACTTGTGTTGGTGGCACAAGTCCTTGGGTGGAGGGCGAGGGGAGTGTCTGACCCTCCTGGCATTGGTGTGCTCCAACTCCTGTCGCCACTGTCCATTGGCCAGATTGAGAACATTGACCAAGGGCATCTGGAAGGAGCAAAATCCTTGGAGTGAGTGATAGATAGATAGATGGATAGATAGATAGATAGATATGCCTTCTCAATAGCTTTTGGTCCACAGAAGCTGGTGGACTCTCCTTCAGTGGAGATTTTTAAATTGGGGTTGTAATAATAATAATAATAATAATAATAATAATAAAATATTAATGGGTGAGCCAGCTCTCATCACATCTCCCTGTTATCCTTCAAGCAACCTGCTCTGTGTTGTATGTGGTCTCGCTAATAATAATAATAATAATAATAATAATAATAATAATTTTACTATTTATACCCCACCCAGCCACTCTGGGTGACTTCCAACACATATAAAAACATAATAAAAACAACAAACATTAAAAACTTCCCTATACAGGACTGTCTTCAGATGTCTTCTAAAAGTTGTGTATTTCTTTATTCTCCTTGACATCTGACGGGAGGGCGTTCCACAGGGAGGGAGCCACTACCGAGAAGGCCCTCTGCTTGGTTCCCTGTAACTTCACGTCTCGCAGTGAGGGAACTGCCAGAAGGCCCTCGAAGCTGGACCTCAGTGTCCAGGCAGAACAATGGGGGTGGAGACGCTCCTTTAGGCTACTTGCATGGCCACCTGTCAGGGATTCTATAGCTGTGATTCCTGAATTTGCAGGGGGTTGGATTAGATGACTCTTAGGTTGCCTTCCAACTGTATGTTTCCATGAGTAAGAACCGCTGCAATTGTGTTTCAGGACAGGAGTGTGACAGTAGCTTCTGCTTGATGATCTGAGGCAGGATGACGTGAAGGCGCCGTTTGAGGCTTCATTCATCGCTGCATCGTAATGCAAGAAGCGACCTTGTTTTCCCTGGGTGACATTTTAATAATCTCGGCGTGAAAAATCTACGCCTCCTCCTCCTCCGCCACCTTTGCCTTTCAACGCTGGCCTTTTCCTCTAGACGGCCCCCTCCATTCTGCAACTCTGCAAACTTTCCTGTGCCGAGCTGACAAGGGTGTTATATGGAACAGCGTGTGCGTTTTTGAGTGCATGGAGGGGGGAGGAGCAAGGGGAAATGCCACGATAATTGAAAATAAATGGTGCATTATATGAAATCAATGTCCCCGGTGAAGCTCGCTGGCTGTGTGTTATCTATTTATTTGTTTTGATGGTTAACATATTGCGGTGATGGGATGCGGCTGCCCGATTGAAATGAGATCTGGAATGGCTGGGTGGCAAACAGACGGCGCTGTGAAGATTAGGCCGTCTTGCTTTAGGGTTTTCCCTCTGTGTTTCCTTTCTTCCCCCGAAGCAGAAAAGAAAGAAAGAAAGAAAAAGGCAATGTTAAGAATATTCTGTGTGGGCTGTGAGCCGAGGCAGTGTGAGGGGAAATGGGAATATTTCTAGACCTTCTACCATCGCTGGAGCTGGAGCTTTGCAAATCAAAAGAGATGAACTGTCTCTTGCCCTGATATGGGCTTTATCAAAAGGGCAAGAAAAATAGATGCAAAAAAACGTAGGGAGCTGCTTTAAACCAAGCCTTGGGCCTTCTTCCATCTAGCTCAGCATTGCCTACACCGACTGGCAGAGGCTCTCTGGGGTTTCAGGCAGGTGATGTTCTCAGTCCTACCTGGAGATCTCAGGGATTAAACTTAGTGCCTTCTATGTGTGAAGCATGTGTTCTACTGATTAAACAAGTTTCCACTTCTCATGGTATACCTCGCAAGCGTTGCAGAAAAACCGGCACATCCCACTTTTCATCATGAGAAAATGGAGGCCATTTGGTAACTGATCTTGCATGAGTTTGCGCCGCAATTCCCCCCCCCCAAAAGTACACTTACAGGGCTACGTTCTGACCCAAAATGCGTGTTTTTGGGTGCTGCGCCTGAAAAAAGTGCTTTTGGGGAGACGGGCCCCACGACACAAAATCGTGTAGAATCACAGCAGCCAAAATGGCCGCCCTGCTGTCACGATAAGAAATAGGAAGATGGCGTCCTGGAAGATGGCGTCTCAGATTTTTAGCTTTAAAGTGCTGGAGGGTATGTCATAGTTCTCCATTAATGGCTGGTGCAAACACAGGGAGCAGCCTTATACTGAGCCCAGGACATTGGTCTGTCTAGCTAAGCATTATCTACAGCCACTGGTCTTCATGTGGTTGGTTGGGACCCACATACAGGGGTGGGCCACAACAGGAGTGCTACTAGCTTGCAGATAAATGGTTAATGATCACAGACCCTCCAAGTGTCCTTATTTTCCAGGGACGGTCCCTGATTTAGAGAAGCCGTCCCGGTTTCTGATTTGATCCTAGAATGTCCCGCTAGGACGTCCCTGTTTTCACTGGAGAAATGTTGGAGAGTATGTGATTAAGAAATGAGTCCCCAAATGCCTGTTTGGGTTGAAAGTGGGTCCTGGGTCTTTGGGATGTGATACATAAGTAGCAGTCAATTACAACATTCCTTGTTTTCCTAGAATGGACATGCAAGGGAATGTTTGGTCCAGCCAGTCGAAACTTCCTGTTTCTTTCTGGGCTGGAGCATCCTTCCTTTTGCATGTGACTAGAGGTAGGTGTGACGTTACCTGTCCAGGTAACAAAAGGACTAGACACGCAGCCATCTCACTCTCTTTGACTTGTTCCATCATTGGACCAGCAGCTTTTTAGCTAAAGATGCTCTGCCAACAGAAGACAAAGGGACTATCTCCATATGGGATAGACCCACATGTATATACTTTGTAACTAAGTCTGCCTTCAGGGATCCAACTGTGAACTGATGATGTGAGTAAACTTCTTTTATAATGGTACCTCGGGTTACAAACACCTCAGGTTACAAACACTTTGGGTTACAAAATCTGCTAAACTGGAAGTAGTACCTCGGGTTAAGAACTTTACCTCAGGATGAGTACAGAAATTGCGCGGTGGTGGTGCGGCAGCAGCAGCAGCGGGAGGCCCCATTAGCTAAAGTGGTACCTCAGGTTAAGAATGGTTTCAGGTTAAAAGCGGACCTCCGGAATGAATTAAGTTCATAACCAGAGGTATCACTGTATATACTTTACACAAAATGGTGGCGTGTTAATTCTTTTAAGAGGGAAATAAGGGAACTTAACAGGAATCTAATATTAAGAGGCTTAAACAAGCCTGCAACCAGTTATCCGTTATGCGTTAAAAGGGGAATGTAAACTCTGCTAAGTTATAGAACTTGCTAGCGCAAGTTAGAAAGGATATTAATAAACAATATATCCTCTCTTGCCTTCCCGAACATTCCCACAGGGTCTGGAAAGGTTGAAGATCCCTGTGCTTGGCAGCTGCTCTTGAGGGTTTCAGTCTTCCCAGTCCGACCTGGATATCTCTCGGATTCTACCTGGGGCCTTCTCATGGGCGTACCCAGCGAGGGGCAGGGGGAGCAGCTGCCCCCCCCAAGCAAAAAAAAGTTATAAAGTGATGAAACGAAACAAAATTAGGTAGGGCGATGGCGAATAATCAGTTGTTTACCACACTGAAATGGTGTAAAAACCGAGAAGTATCTAGAGCCACCTAGCGACTGGTAGAGGAATCTATGTCAGCCAGCCATTGGGATTCAAGGGAGGGAGAGGTCTCTAGCGGGCTCTAGCAGAGAGAAGATGGAATCTTCTAGAGGGGTCTAGTGAGTTCCGTGTCACTAAACTGAGCCGCCCGCCGCTAAACCGAGCCACCCGCTATTAGTTTACCTTCTTATTTACATTTAGAAGACATCGAGGCTGCCTACATGGATATAAGAAACTGGTTCCAAAATGGGAAGTAATTTCTGTAGAAAATTAAATTTTAAAGGGTAAAGACCTGGCTCAGAAGTACAATGGGAGAGGACAGACTGACTGGGTTGTGTTTGATGAGCGTCCATCGGAAATTCTTCAAGGAAAATCAGGACTGGATTGAAACGAAAGTTTTGAACAAGTTTTCTCCAAACCCAAGAAAAATGATATTAGTATAAGACATGTAACTAGAATAAAAATTAAAAAAATTCAAGCAAATAATTGTAATAACTACCCTAATAAAGCACTGCTATAATTATATATAATTTTCTTAAAATTTTGGTTTCATTCGCCTTTTCCGTGCTGAAGTGTCACAACCTGAACGACCATGGTTTGCCACGCCCCTAGTTTTGATCCTGGGTATGCCCCTGGGCCTTCTGCATGCAAAGCAGAGGTTCTAATGGCACCATGCAAAATAACACCAGGGTGGTCCAAAGCGTTTTGCCGACTGATACCGAGCAGCAAATGGCACCCCCTCACTCTGGTCCCAGTGTGTGGCTGCTTTCAGGGGAACTGAGGTGTTTGCTTTTCATTTAGTTACCATGTTTGCATCCTGCCTTTCAGGCCTGAGAACACAAGATAAGGTTGCATCCAGTGTAATGCACTCAGTGAAAGCCACTTAAGCTGTGTGTTCGTTCTGCTGGCAAAATGTTTTGTGCCACTGAGGTGCTGTCACAAGAGAGAAGGCAGAAGCCGGTCGCTGGCTTTTTTTTTGGTAGAATAGCCTGTAAAATAGGTTGTGCACTAGATTACTGCCAATGTAACTGATGCACAGCGTTAAAACTGACCCCTCCACCAGGCCAGACTGAGAATGCTGGATGCAGCCCCTAGTTTACATTTTACAATAATGGTTTGAAATATAAGAGAATGGCATGTGATACTCTGATGTGATGCTGTGTAGACACTCCAGGGCACTCTGGGAAATTTAAAATCTTGCCTGCTGATCAAAAGAGGTGTCTGCTTGAAGCCAGTTAGAGGAGCTGGGCAAGGCTGCCCAGTGGCCTAGGAAGGTACTATGTAGGGATAGGCAAATCTCTCAGTTCAGTTTCTCTCAATTTCTCTGTTTTCCAGTGTTCAATCCAGATCGCCATATTTGATGGCTTTTTTTGTTTTGATTTTTAAATAATAACAACAATAATTTTAATATTTATACCCCGCCCATCTGTCTCGGTTGCCCCTGCCAGTCATGAAATTTCATCAGCTTTTCGTGCAAATTTCTCTGGGTACACAAACATTTTTGGGTACACAATTTTGTCCGATCTACACATTTTTGCAAAGTATTTCTCAGTATAATGCATCTGTGTGGGTTATTTTGACAAAAAATGCATTTCCGTACTCATTACCTGGCTGGAAAACTGCATAGGAATATCTGGACCTTGCACGGTTTTGAAAAGTATGAATTAGATAATTCATACTTGCTGCGAATTCCTGGAAATCACTGGGGGAGGGAGTGCTCTTGTGCTGAAATCCTGCTTGCGGGCTTCCTACGGGCATCTGATTGGCCACCGTGAGAACAGAATGCTGGACTAAACGGGCCATTGTAGCTCAGTGTCTGTATGCACTTTTATGCTTGTCTGATCTCATCCTCACCAAGGAAAATTACTGACCACTGTGGTTGCTTGGTTATAAGGTAGTTTGCAATGTTCCTCTTCACGCAGCCCATAGCTAAACTGTGGAACTCACTCCCACAGGAGGCAGCGATGTTTACCAACGTGGATGGTGAACATCTGACAACCTTCTCCTCCGTGAATTTGTCTAATCTTCTTTTAAAACACTGTTTCCCAAACTTGGGTCTCCAGCTGTTTTTGGGACTACAGTTCTCATCATCCCTGACCACTGGGTCTTGCTAGCTAAGGATGCTGGGAGTTGTAGTCCAAAACCAGCTGGAGACCCCCGATTTGGGAAATGCTGCTTTAAAAGAAGATTGGACAAATTCCTGGGCTGTCGATGGCTGCTAGCCATGATGAAGATGCTGTATCATCAAGATCAAAGGAAGTTATTCTTCTGAATAATGGTTGGTGGAAACCTCAGGAGGGGAGAGAGTTCTTGTGCTTGGGTTTTTCAGACGTATTTGGCTGGCCACTGTGAGAACAGAATGCTCTTCTCATATTATTTTAAGTTACCTTTTCATGTGAATTGAAGTTATCATCTCTCCCCGGTGCCATGTTGAGGAACCGGCCCCTTCTCAAGCACTGGAGACAGCTGCGCAAGTTTGGACCGCAAATTGTAAAAACATCCCTGGCATCTTTACATAACACAAGAGTTGCTCTCAGAAGACCTGCCATTTCAGCCATGTTTCCCTTATCCCGGCAACCTCAATCCACCCCTGAAAGACCCTGTCTCCAGAGATCCCTCTTGGTCTAATTGGCCCGAAGAATGCAGCTCAGCGTGACTTATGAAAATGGCACCTAATCTGTCCAGATTAGTTCTGCTTACTGGAGCAACTGACACATCAAACTCCATCGCTGGCTAAAAAGTGTAACATTTCACAGGGCTGTTCAAAGAAGAAGAAGAAAATCAGAGGAGGAGGAGGAGGAGGGATGGCTCTGAAATGCATTTTCACTGGGAAGGAAAAAGGAGGGCCATTTGAGACATGGGCTCCATCCTCTCAAGCATTCCCTGGTTCCGGTTGGTCAAGACCCACACTGTTATAAGAAAGGTAAAGGTAAAGGGACCCCTGACTATTAGGTCTCCCGTCGTGACCAACTCTGGGGTTGCGGTGCTCATCTCGCGTTATTGGCCGAGGGAGCCGGCGTACAGCTTCCGGGTCATGTGGCCAGCATGACAAAGCTGCTTCTGGCGAACCAGAGCAGCGCACGGAAACGCCGTTTACCTTCCTGCCGGAGCAGTCCCTATTTATCTACTTGCACTTTGATGTGCTTTCGAACTGCTAGGTGGGCAGGAGCTGGGACCGAGCAACGGGAGCTCACCCCGTTGCAGGGATTCGAACCACTGACCTTCTGATCAGCAAGGCCTAGACTCTGTGGTTTAACCCACAGCGCCACCTGGGTCCCATACTTTATACAGTGGTACCTCTACTTACAAATAACTCTACTTATGAATTTTTCTACTTACAAATGGAGCTCTGTCCGCCATCTTGGATGCGGTTTAGATAGGATTTTTTTCTATTTACGAATTTTTAGATAGGGTTGCTTCGACGTACGAATTTTTTTCTCCCAATGCATTCCTATGGGATTCGACTTACAAATTTTTTCGACTTACAAATGCATGCCCAAATTGTAGCCCAGAGCCACCTTGTCTAATGTGGTCAGGAATGATGGGAATTGTAGTCCAGCAAGATCCAGAAGGCCACAGGCTCCCTAAATCCTTTGTAGAGTTTCAGCTTCGTTTCCTGTTTCCTTTCCCGACATGTCTATATAGTGACAGGGCTGAAAAATTCTCTTGTCTAAATCTGCGTCAAGGCCGCTTGTTTCTGGAAATGTTTGTGCAAGCCTTTTCGGAAGCAGTGGAGTGAAATACATCCCGCCATCGCATGGAATTGCAAAAAAAAAAAAAAAAAGGATAGCAAATAATAAACTTCCCATTCGATATAATTAAAAACAGAAGTGTCATCACCCACCCGCCTGGTTTCCTTGCAGCCTCTACAGCAGGCCTCAGATCCAATGCTTGAACATGCTGGCTTTGAATATGATGAGATCTAAATCATGTCCTTTACTTTTGTTTAGCAATTGAGAAGTTTAATTGATCATACCCAACTGGCACCACTGGGGGATCTTGAAATCCTGAGAAAAGATTGCATGTGTGTATTTCAACCTGCCAGCTCCCTGCTCTTCCCACCACTCTTCACCATCTGTAGGTTTTTCTGGTGTGTGTGTGTGTGCAAAATACATTCAGATTTTTCTTTTCGAATTATGTATTTAATGATTTGAAAGAGTTATATCCAGCCCTTTCTCCAAAACAGAGCTCAGGGCTGCCCGCGAGAAGCCAATATGGTTAGAATGTCAGACTAGGACTTAGAAGACTAACTGTTCAAATCCCCACTCAGCCATGAAGCCTTGGGCCTCTCAGCCTAACCTACCTTACAGGGTATATAATAAGGAAGGGTATATAATAAGGAAGCCGTCGTTCGTAATACACCCATAACAGGTTTATTAATAACACCTAAGAGGCAATCTGTAACTTGGTGGCCACGAATTTATTGGTCAAATATTTTTGCTTTAGTATTAAAAACACAACTCATAAATGCCTTTGAGCATGGTCTGTTGAGTTAGGTTGCATGAGAAGGTAATTACCCATTAGGCTACGGAGGGGGCGAGGGGAACCCGCACGCCATGCCATATAACATTGATTTCCTTTGCTGCTTAGAGACCATGCACTAACCCCATTTTTTCGCATAGAGGAAAAAAACCCCAAGGCTGAAAGTAAGTACTGTATTTGTGTGTGCTTTGCTATCTAATCTCACGCGCTCTTTAGACGGCAGACTAGGGTCAGCTGGAGAGGAAGGGTGGGAGGAAGATTTGTCCCACCCGAGCCTGTCACATTTGTGCTGTTTCACAGAGCGATGCTGCATTGGAGTGGGAGAGCGGGGGGCCAATGTGGTGCCCTTTTAAATGGGCGTTCCCCTTTAAATGCAAACTCATTATCATTCCCAAGGAGGCACAAGCCAGGGGATGTGACTGAAGGGCCAGCTAGAGAAGGCTCGAGGGCCACATTTGACCCTCGGGCTGGAGGTTGCCCACTCCTGCTGTAATGTGCGTTGAAATTCTGCTAGTGATTGATGAGGCTGAAAGCAGGGAACCCAAAGTGTTGGTGGAGCCAGAGCCAATGGCTAGTGGAGCCAACGAATTCCAGGTCTGTATGGGGACACAGATTCCCTGTCCTTGGTATAGGAGGTTGGGTGGCAATGTACCCAACTTTCCAGAGTACAGCCCTCTATTTGAAGGAGACCTCTAGTGGAAAGGAAAGTCCGACTTTAAGATAATGAACCCTAAGAAGGGAGAGCATGTTGACTTGAAGGTGCAGGGAGCCCAACAGTAGGTGGCGCCAGAGCCAATGAGAGGCAGAGCCAACTCATTTTAGCATCCTCCTCCCTGCCCGAGTTCTGCAGAGGTGACCTTGCGGCTAAGGAGGAGGACGAAGCTGGCAGCCACTAGCACACTTTGGACAGGTTGTAGGCAGGAAGGCAGGCAGGCAGGCAGGTGGCTGGCTGGCTGGGTGGGTGGGTGAGGACAGGTTGAGGCTGGTGGGTCAGTGCCCCGGATGCTTTGATGGACTGGCTGCCTCTGCCAGCCTCTCCCCCTTTCTTTAGGGAACTTGCAATCCTCTTCTCCTGGCAGAGGAATAGTCCCGTAGTCGGAAGAGCTCTGGCTTTAATTGCTAATCAGATGCTGCAATCAGCCTCGCCTGCCACTCCCTGCTTCTCCTCTCTTTGGGTGAACTGACTTTCGAGTCTCAAGGTGACTCCGCTGGGAATTAAAGAGACTTGGAAACAGACATGATAATCAGACTAAATTCATTAGGCAAGCAGTAACATTGATTTGCAAATTGGATAGTGATGGGGGTGTATCTTCCCGCACACAGGTTGCTATTTTTAAAAGAAACCCCTGTTAGTGTCATCACAGTTTTCGAGCTGCCATCCAATCTCACCCAAGGCTACCGTCTGAGGTCTAAGTGACCTCCAGGTGATGGGGAGAGGAGGGAAGTTCTGTTTTGGCAACCGACTCAGAAAAACAGAAGTGCAGGCTGTTGGGGGGGGGGGTCGTGTGGTTGGGTGTTGTCGCCTAGCTATGAATACAGGAAGCTGTCCTCCCCCAATTCTGATCCAATCTAGCTGATTGTTGTCCACACTGACTGGCAGCAGCTCTCCAGGGCTCTCAGTAGGGGATGCTCCCAGCCCAACCAGGAGATGTTGGAGATTGAGCCTGCATGCAAAGCAGATGCTCTGCCACGGAGCTTCCTCTGTTTCTATTGTTATTGATTTTGGGGGGGGGGGGTCTGGAGGATATCTGTGGGCTCCTTCTGGGCCTGCCATCCTGTATCTGTAAGGTTAGAAACCCGCTGGACCAGTCAATCTGTGAAGGTAATGGTCTTAACCAGGCACCCCCAAACTTCGGCCCTCCAGATGTTTTGGACTACAATTCCCATCTTCCCCGACCACTGGTCCTGTTGGCTAGGGATCATGGGAGTTGTAGGCCAAAACATCTGGAGGGCCGCAGTTTGGGGATGCCTGGTCTTAACCACACAGCTAAGTAATCATCTCAGTCGGTAGAGCGTGAGACTCTTAATCTCAGGGCTGTAGGTTTGAGACCCACTTTGGGTGAGATCCCTGCATTACAGGGCGTTGGCCTAGTTCAGGCATGTCCAAAGTCCGTTTTGGGGGCCTAATCCAGCTCGCTGGTCAGTTTAATCCAGCCCCTGTGGCAGTTTATTTCCTGGGGTAAAATAATTTTAAAAAACTTCAACAACTTCAATCCTAAAAAAATGGTCAACAACTTTGGTCGGCCCTCACGGCCCTTCACTTCATCAGATCTGGCCCTCTTTGAAAAAAGTTTGGACACCACTGGCCTAGTTGATCATCATGGTCCCTCCCAACTCTACAATTCTGTGATTCTGTGATCATCTCAAACAGTGAGCCACATCATAGAAGGATGCAGAACAACAGGCGAAGGTGAGTTGGACGTGAGAGAGAATTTGGGTTGGTACTGGAGACACAGAGGGTTGTCTTGCTCTGTGCTGGATCCCAAGCTATGACTTGGGGATCTCTCTGAAAACCTAATGGCCCATGTTGTGGCTGGGGAGGGAAGTTTGGGGGCCACTGCCTTCGAAGTTTGCACCTAAGCTCACCAGATACCAAAATGGACAGGACTCAAGCACCTTTGATAGTTGTGTAGAAGAGAGGATTTCAGCTAAATTCTATTCAGCTATTAAAGATGCACAGAGCCCTCTCTCCCCCCCTCCCCCTGTCTGTCTCTTTTTCAACTTGCCTATTTAATTGTGCTGGCGACTTTCTAATCTCCCCCGCCCCCACCTTAACAATGCCAAGGTAGCATCTTCTCCTGCTCCTTGTTGTAAATAAAACCTGTGCGATCAGAGTCAGGTGTAACACAGTCCATCACCTCTCCTGAGTGACAAAGAGCTCTTACAATCACAAAACAATGGGAGAAGGGCTAAGTATTATTTTAATAGACTCATCACTTTTGGTTATGGCAGCCACCATCTGCCTCTCCCCCTTTAATTACGAATGCAAAAAGGAACATTGTTCCCAGCAGCATCGTAATGAGGTGCGACAGTGATTTAGATCCCCCTATCTTTCCCTTAATTCATGGCCTCCCAGCCCTTGCTTGCATTTTTCCACAGCTGTGGGGTAGGTGGGGGGGGTGGAGGCATAAATTTTGGGCAAATGGGGCTCAGGAGTCGCTTCCTGAGCAAAGCAATGGGTGTTTTCTGGAAAGCAATGCTAAAGAATACCTTTTTTGTGTGTCTGGATTTCAGCACCTGCAAATGTGCAGAAAGCAAAAGGAGGCCCTTATGACATTTTGAAGGCAAATCAATCTAGCAGCCGCTAGACACAGAACAAGCAAAATTAAATAAAAACAGAGTTGAACCAAATATTATTCCCCCTTTTTATTTTTAGGACATATGTCAAGGATGAGGAACCTTTGGCCTTCCAGGTGTTCCTGAATGACATCTCCTGTCAGCACCAGCCAGGATGGGATGATGGGAGTTGTAGTTCAGCGGCACCTGGAAGGCCTAAGGTCCTGAAGCCTAGGTGGGTTGCCACAAGGCAAGACACAACAAGAACCTTTATTGAACTAACAGAACTGGTCAACAGGGGCAAAACAACTGCTTATATATATTTCTGAAGGCCTAGGCCACTCCCACTCCCAGCGTGATTGGCTGTCTAAACTTCCAAGCTGCGAATCATGACTCAGAGTTTAAGGGCCAATGGGAGAGGCCCAAATCCTGAAATGTTCTGTGATTGGATCTCATATATCGAATCAGAACACAGGGGCTTAGAATCCTTAGTCCAGACTCAAGCTCAGGCAAACACAGACCACTGAATACATAACAGGTTCTTCATACATAAGTGCTAATTTTGAGAGCAAGGTAGAAACTGTTACTGGGATAATATTCACTGGGAGAATATCCAAATTTTACAAACGGGTTTGATGCTGTTCTTTCAAACTTTTCCACCTGTTTCTTTCTTCTAGGGTTAGGCCCAGGAACAATTGGAAGCCAATCAAGAATGATGGGATGATGACATACCCTTCAACATTTCTCTGATGAAATAGGGACGTCCTATTCAATAAATGATGATGATGATGATGTTATTTATACCCTGCCCATCGGACTGGGTTGCCCCAGCCACTCTGAGCTGCTTCCAACATATATAAAAACATAATAAAACATTGAACCTTAAGAAACTTCCCTATGCAGGGCTGCATTCAGATGTCTTCTAAAGGTTGTATAGTTACTTATCTCCTTGGCTAAGGGGTCGCATAAATCCATACCCTCCAACATTTTCTCCAATGAAAATAGGGACATTCTAAGGAAAAGTGGGACATTCCAGGATCAAATAAGAAACCGGGGCGGCTTCTCTAAATCAGGGACTGTCCCTGGGGAATAAGGACACTTGGAGGGTCTGTGATGATACATAGCCAATCAGAATTGATTATGTGACGACATCAGTGAAGACAAACAAATGTCAATTGAGAATTAGGGCCAGCTTCCTGGATCCCTTGCACTGTTGATTCCATTCAATTGGGGGATCATTTAGTAGAGAATCATCTCTATGGTATGCATTCAGATTTGGCTTCCTGGTAATATCACCGGGTCAAATGGAGCCAACTGAGCAGTAGGTCAGCAAGGAGATAAACAGGTGACAATTATTGCTAACTTTAAAATGATAGGAAGTGAGGTGCTCACTGATACTGTTGAAACTATTCCCCCAAACAGCGAGTCATTTCAGCTCAGCTCTTGCAAAAAGAAAACCAATTTAAGCAGCTAATTGTTATAGCTATCGATGATGGGCAGTGGGTAGGAGACTTTGACCAATTGATAAAGATCACAGGGATGATGTGTCTCGGGGAGAACATTGATGCAGCTCTATATAACTTCAGATCGAAGCAAACAAGCATGAACTACGGCTTTGAAGGTTAATTGTATGAACACTGGAGACTTCCTGGGGCAGGTGCAACAGGCATACCAAACCCTGGATCTTCACGAAGGATTTCCAGTACAACTCTGCTATTTATATTTATTTCACAAATTTTATATACCACTCGACTGTACTAAAACCTCAAAGCGGTTTACAGAACAAATGAAACAACAATAAAATCATCTACTATTGGGTGAAAGATTTCTGCATTGCAGGGGCCTAGAAGACTCCGGTGATCCCTTCCAACACTACAAGTCTGTCTGTCATAGTAAAAAGTTGGTGAATGCAAATCTCACCTTGTACCATAGGCAAGTTTTTCTCTCTATCCTCCATCCAGACAAGCCAAAGGCATGATCACAGTTCAAGGACACATTCCGGCCAAGCAGAAACATTCAGGGCATAGAGGAGGGTTAGGTAAAAGTAAAGGTAAAGGACCCCTGGATGGTTAAGTCCAGTCAAAGGCGTCTATGGGGTTGCGACGCTCATCTCACTTCAGGCCAAGGGAGCCGCCGTTTGTCCACAGACAGCTTTCCAAGTCATGTGGCCAGCATGACTAAACTGCTTATGGCGCAACAGAACACCATGATGGAAACCAGAGCACATAGAAACGCTGTTTACCTTCCCACTGCAGCGGTACCTATTTATCTACTTGCTCTGACATGCTTTCGAACCGCTAGGTTGGCAGGAGCTGGGACAGAGCAATGGGAGCTCACCCTGTCATGGGGATTCAAACTGCTGACCTTCTGATCGGCACGTCCAAAAGGCTCAGTGTTTTAGACCACAGTGCCACCCACATCCCAGAGGGGGGTTAAGAAGGGGTGTGGGCTTGGGAGAGTTATGATAGGGAGCCCTGAAGGGCCACATCCAGCCTGTGAGTGTGAAGTTCCCCACCCCAGCTTTAAACGTTTTGTTCCTTTTTATGGAGAACAATTTGCAGTGGTGAGAACAACCGGCGTTGAGCAGTGGTTGAAATATACATGATGCCTAAAGCCTAGGATCTCACATTTTGATGTGGCTGGAAATCAGCTTTGCCTCGGGACACGGCTGGAGGGGAAGAGAGGGACTCCCCTGCAAAGCAAAAATCTCCACGATTAAAAGCACGAGGGCTGATAAAGGCTTCAGTCCGTTCCTGTGGGCCTTTTGCCCTCAAGGCTGTTTTAATAATCAGAAAGCAGCACAGTGTCTTTAAATACAGGATGCAGAATCACCGTAGCTGCCATTAAAGCTGCCATAGTTAGGATCTCAGCAGTGAAGAGTTATTAGGGCTTTACAACTGCATGTGGTGAGACGTCCCTTTCACAACCATAGAGTTGGGGGAACCCCTCTTGGAAGTCCTGTGCTGGGTACCAAGATGATGTGTCAACAGCTCTCTTCCTATCATGCCAGGAGACCCTTTTGACCACCATCCAGAACAACTTGGAGTTGGCAACAGGCAAATCAGAACAAATGACAAAGTCCCTGCCTCAATTAAGTAACAGAACCAGGGCCTCTAGGGATGTCTTACCTTGTATACCCCTATTTGGTTACTTTGATTCCTGATGGAGACACTCAGTAGTGCCCTATGCATGCAAGGTTTGTTGCATGCCCAGTCCCTTGTCAAGGGCGCCGGGAATTGTAGTTCTGCAAGGAGCAAACTACAGTTCCCAGGATTAATCGGGGGGGAGCTATACTCTTTAAACGTGCTTTAAATGTATGGCATGGATGCGATGTGTGAGCTACAAAAGACAACACAGGACTTGCTTCCAAGTAAGTATGCCTAAACCAGCGCTGTAATTCTGTATAAATTTACTCTGAATAATCGTATCTCCTTCAGCTAGTTAGGACAGGGGTCACAGAGCTATGAAGGGTATAGAATGCCTGCCCTTGCCCCTTCTGACCACTCTTGAGATCTCTGTAGGAATCCTTCAAAGCTGCGCAATCCTAACAGCTTTGAAGGGGTTTGTTTTTATTTTTCAAAAATGAAGGCTGAGAATCTTAAGAAGCAGACTTCTGTGGCCAAATGCCACATGCTACATTTTTTAAAATAAAAAAAAAATATGAGTCTGCTGCCACATCCAAGCATATACACAGACCGTTCTGTTGATGTCTCTCAGAACAGAGCAGGATGAGAAGGCTCGGAGGAATCTACAGAGATCTGCGCAGGGCTCAGTAAATAATAGATATCTTGGAACCAACGCCATATTTCTCAAGTGCCCAGATATTAGATTTCTGCCAAACGATCTGTGGCGTCCAGCTAAGCAGAAGCAATAATGCAAAACAGACATCACCACACTGTCTAATAAAACCACGGGAGCCAGGCTCGGTGGGAAACTCGCCATATTTCAACCCAACAGACCGTGCTTAACAGAACAGTTAAATAAACGCAGCGTGTCCCTGATTCTTAAATATTGGTGAGAAGGCGAGTGGCGAGGGGGAGCAAGCAGCATACAGAAGGGATGAAACCAATGGATCCTTTCTAAATGCAAGATTCTGGGGCATTGATCTCACCACCAGGGAAATTCTGACGCAGAAGACGTGCAAGGTCAAAATTCAAGTTTTTGCTCACCATAGAGAAAGGCAGGACAGCGTAGCGGTTAGAGTTCCAGACCGCGACCTGGGAGACCCAGGTTCAAATCCCCACTCAGCCACGAAGCTCGCTGGGTGACCTCAAGCCACACACACTCCCTTGGGCTAAACTGCCTCACATGGTTGTTGCGAGGATAAAATAGGAAGTAGGGGATGAACCATGGGCTCCATCTAATGTTGATCTGGGGAAGTGTGAAGGATGGCCATGGTTCGGTCTGTGTATGGTTTTGGGAAGGGTGGATCAGGGAGTTTTGCAGCACAGCGAGCCTGCGTGGTGTAGAAGCTAGTGTGAGATATTTAAAATGCAATTGGAGCAACAAGTCATGTTTTGCTAGATAGGCACCTGATAGGAGTGGACGCTCACGGAGTTTTCCTGTAAGCTTGATAGAGAAAACTCTGACAGACACTCCTGTTGTGCCCTGAAAGGGAGGGTGTATTCTGTGGACAAACGTCGGCTCCCTCGGCCTGAAGCGAGATACAGCGGAACCTCGGTTTATGAACACCTCGGTTTATGAATTTTCAGTTTATGAACGCCGCGGACCCATCTGGAACGGATTAATTCACTTTCCATTACTTTTAATGGGAAAGTTCACTTCAGTTTATGAACGCTTCAGTTTATGAACAGACTTCCGGAACCTATTACACCCATGTTTCAGTTTATGAACGCTTCAGTTTAAGTACTCCGCGGACCCATCTGGAACGGATTAATCCACTTTCCATTACTTTCAATGGGAAAGTTCGCTTCAGTTTATGAACGCTTCAGTTTATGAACAGACTTCCAGAACCAATTGTGTTCATAAACCGAGGTACCACTGTAATAATAATAATAATAATAATAATAATAATAATAATAATAATAATAATTTATTATTTATACCCCGCCCATCTGGCCGGGTTCCCCCAGCCACTCTGGGCGGCTTCCAACAGAATATTAAAATACAGAAATCCATCAAACATTAAAAGCTTCCCTAAACAGGGCTGCCTTGAGATGCTTTCTAAAGGTCTGGTAATTGTTATTCTCTTTGACCTCTGGTGGGAGGGCATTCCACAGGGCGGGCACCACCACCGAGAAGGCCTGGTTCCCTGTAATTTGGTTTCTCGTAGCAAGGGAACCACCAGAAGGCCCTCGGCGCTGGACCTCAGTGTCCGGGCAAAACGATGGGGGAGGAGACGCTCCTTCAGGTATACTGGACAGAGGCCATTTAGGGGGTCTCAGCCTGCGTGCCAGATGGAGCTGATAAACAGCTGCCCTGGACACAGAATTGACCTGCGCCTCCATGGACAGCTGTGAGTCCAAAATGACTCCCAGGCTGCGCACTTGGTCCTTCAGGGGCACAGTTACCCCGTTCAGGACCAGGGAGTCCTCCACACCTGCCCGCCTCCTGTCCCCCACAAACAGTACTTCTGTCTTGTCGGGATTCAACCTCAATCTGTTAGCTGCCATCCATGATGCACGCTGCACCCCATAGTCCCCTTTGACTGGACTTAACCGTCCAGGGGTCATTTACCTTTACCTTTTACCTATTCCTCCTACCTGCCTGGGCACAACCTTTTCCATCTCTTTCTGCTCTGCCAGCAGTGTGAGCCATAGCTGCCAAGTTATCCCCTTTTTTAAGGGATTTTCCCTTATGCTGAATAGGCTTCCTCGCGAGAAAAGGGAAAACTTGGCAGCTATGGTGTGAGCAAATCTAATTCTCTCCCCCAGCCTTTCGCACACCCAGCAACAACTCTCTGAACATCGCAGCATCTGGAGATGAGGGGCAGAGCTCCGAAACCTTCATCAGAGATGGAGAGGAAGGAGCCAAGAGTATTGATGGCAGTGCCAAGATAAGAAAAGGAGTTTGAGCACTGGGTCGCGCTCCTGGATGATTTCTCCCTTGCCATAAAAAACAAAACAAAAAGTGTAAAGGGCTCCATCTTTTAATGCAAGATGCAATTGTTATAGCGGTGAAGCCTTTTCAACACTTCCGACTTTAACAGCCAAAGAGCAGGAGAAGCAATGATTTCTGCATTAAAAATTTATGGCCGACACCACATATTATGGCATTTATATTAGTCTCAAAGGCGACAAAGAGGACTTTGGCTTTTTCAGGGTCATATTTCCTCTAGCAAAATGCTACCGGTGTACACAGTGGTTGTGGGGGTGCTTAGAGTGGCAGAAGATCAACATTGCAGCAGATGTTTGCCTGTGGCTGGCATTCTGCACTAACTGATTCTGACAACTGAATTCTGCGACTGGACAAATGTATGCAAATTAATCTGAGTATGTTCATCTATCATCTATCTATCTATCTATCTATCTATCTATCTATCTATCTATCTATCATCTATCTATCTATCTCTATCTCTATGAATATTAAATATTAGTATGTTTACTCTATCTGGTACGCAGGCTGAGACCCTACCTGCCTGCAGACTGTCTCACCAGAGTGGTGCATGCTCTAGTTATCTCCCGCTTGGACTACTGCAATGTGCTCTACGTGGGGCTACCTTTGAAGGTGACCCGGAAACTACAACTAATCCAGAATGTGGTGCGTTCTGGCACCTCTTTTTCTAGAAAAATAGCACTGCCTACACAGCCTTGAAGCTCACTGGTCATCTTTGGGCCAATCACTGCCTCTCCGCCTAACCTACCTCACAGGGTTGTTGGGATTCAACGAGGAAGGGGAGAACCATCCTTGGAGGGAAAAGTAAGATATAAATGCAATAAGTAAATAAACATTTCCCTTTGATGGCAAGCCAGACCAGTCAGTTCATAGAATAATAGAATCAAGGAACTGTAAGGTTGGAAGGAATCCCGAGGGTCATCTGCAATGCAGGAATCTCGACTAGATTGTGATGGAGCTCTGCCTCTCCCTGGTCCTAATCCTGGCCATTATCCTGAAGCTAGAGACATTTGGCCTTGAGAAACAACCTTGTGTGTTCTGACTGTTCTTTTACATCAGATGGAGCAGCCAATAGGGAGAGGCGCTATTGAGCTCAGCTCCAACCTGCAGTTCCAAAGCCTCACCACAAGGGGCAACGGCATGTAGACCCGCCATTCTCACCCTGTTCATTTCCCAGAAGGGATTTGTTTTTGTTTTTCAGGTGGTAATCTCAGCATGCAGCAGTGGCTTGGCCAAATGTGAAAAGAGAGGAGACAAAGAAGTCTGTCTGCTCCTCTCATTGGTCAAGGAGGAATGCGTTTCTCAGGAGATCTGAAGCTGCTGGCTGCATCCCAGGAACTGTACGGAGAGCAGCAGCGCATACTGCCTCCATTTCCATTTCCACTGGAAGCTGTTTCATACTGAGACCATTGGCCCATCTATCTCAGTGTTGCCTGCACTGATTGGCAGCAACTCTTACACCTTCAGGCAGGGAGCCTCTCCCAACCCAACCTGGAGATGCTGTGGATTGAACCTTTTAAATGTGTTGTGGTTTATTTTTGTTCTTATTTTTATTATGAATTTTGTGTTTTTTACAGTGTATCTTTGTGTTGTGTACCTCCCTGAGATCTACGAATGAAGGGTGGTTTCAGGGCCAGCCCTATGGCAAGGCTGGGTGGCGCAGGCCGCCAGGGCACCGGGCCGCCAGGGGGGGGGCGTGCGACGGGCACTGGGAAACGGGGCGGGGGCGGACGCCGGAGGGATCTTTGCGCCAGGGCGTCAGATATGCTTAAGTCAGCCCTGGGTGGTTTACAAATTTAATAAATAATAACAATAACAATAACCTGGAACCTTCTACATGCAAAGCAGATGTTATCCCAATTTCTTTTTTCTTCTTTGGCGATCACTCGTAGCCGAGTAAGATTGTCTTCCATAAACACAATTTTAACAATGGGTCCGTAAGTGAGTGTGGAGGCCAATTCTGGATCCACACGTCCTTCCACAGTGGGGACATTGGTTTCCAGGCGGGAGTCGATCACGGTGTGGATTTGCCAAGCATGCCTTCCTCTTAGCACGCTTCTCCCTTGCGTCCTGAGATCGAGTTTCTTCAAAGCCCATGACACCTTTGGTCAAGGCTGTTCTCCAACTGGAGCACTCGCAGGCCAGTGTTTCCCAGTTGTCAGTGTTTATTCTACATTTTTAAAGATGTGCCTTGAGACAGTCTTTAAACCTCTTTTGTTGACCACCAGCATTACGCTTTCCATTTTTAAGTTTGGAATAGAGTAGTTGCTTTGGAAGACGATCATCAGGCATCTGCACAACATGACCAGTCCAACGAAGTTGATGTTGAAGAATCATTGCTTCAACACTGGTGATCTTTGCTTCTTCCAGTACACTGATATTAGTTCGCCTACCTTCCCAAGCGATGTGAAAAAAAATTCGGAGACACCGTTGATGGAATCTTTCGAGGAGTTGGAGATGGAGTTTATAAGTGGTCCATGTTTCACAATCATTTACTAAGGTTGGTAGTACAATAGCTTTGTAGGAGGATGAAATTGCACATGGGTAACATGGTAATTTGTAGCTCTGAACTCCTAACGGTTTCTCTGCTACAGGTGCTGACATAGAGTAACTCGTAGAAAGCAACCTTACACTGAGTCAGGACCATTGGTCCATCTGGCTCAGTATTGTCTACACTGACTGGCAGTGGCTCCAGGATTACAGGCCTCCCTGCAGATGCTGGGGATTAAACCTGGAGCCTTCTGCAACAAGGCAGATGCTCTGCCTTGAGCTGCAGCCCTTCCCCCAAAGCACTGTGTTGTTTTTTTTTTAAAAAAACCCACATAAAAACACAACCAGTTTCAATCTCTGCAAACTATAATATCTTTTTATACTGTGTTCACAGCAACGGTAATCTCCCTAGCCAGGAGCCCTGGGCACTTGCAATCTCAGTCCCTCTGGCTAAGATCAAGTGGTGTTATCAGTAACTCTATCGGATATTAAGCATTTGGGAGTCCGGGTTTCACACCGGCAGATGGCTGCGCGCTTCGTGGCTGCCTGCAACAGCCTTTTCCCGTTGCAGCTGCCCTTCAGACTTGATGACGGCCACCGCTCGGAGTCCCTGGGAAAAACATATTGTTGCTTCAATTGCCATCATGCCGCTTTCGTAGTCTTGCCATGAACGAGGCAGTCTGCACAGCTCCGATTCTGTAGGAAGGACACGCCGGGATCAGGCGTGGGCGTTTTCTAACGGCAAACGGCAGAGCCGTGCTGGAATGTGGCAGTTCTGGGGGCCGGCTCACAATCTGGAGCTTTGGAACGGAGCCTTTTCTTTCTCCCTGGCAAGAAGGCATCGCAAAATGCCGCCGGATTCGCCAACATATCTGCACTACACTCACAAAGTGGTAGAATGGCCTCGTTTCCGTTCCTTCCCCTTGTTTTTATTTGTGTTGTTGTTCATACCCAGTGAGGTCTGGGGCTGGTAGGGCAGAAGGCAGGGAGGCCAACAGCAGGTGGCGCCAGAGCCAATGGCAGGCAGAGCTACTCCCTAACTGTTTATAAGTAAGAGAGTCTGCAGGTAGGAGCTGGCTGGGGGCAGGCTGAGGTTGGTGCGGCAGTGCTCCATTTCTCACTAATGGACCAACCTCCACAGTTTGAACATTTGTATCTCACCTTTCCTCCAAGGAGCTCAGGCCTACTCAAGATGCAATAGCTGACATCGACTTAATCTATAGCTAATTAACCTTTTGATTCAGTATAAGGCAGAAAACCGAAAAAGATCCCTAGTTGGGGCCAGAGCAGACCTTGGCCATTAAGAAGACACGATACAATTGAGAAACTCACGATTGATAACACCCAGAGACAATGGGAAAGCTTTTGCTGAATTTATAGGTTGTCAAAGGGAAGATAATCTGCATTTCAGAGAAATCCACAAAGGCCAAGATTGATCCGAAAAGCAAATTGACTGGGACCAAGGAAGGTCTCTCTTGTCCAGGGCTCAGCTGAGCTTTCAGATATTTGAAAAGTGATTCTGAATTTTGCAGAGAAGAAGTGAGGGCTGAAGCTGCGTGGTTTCTTCACATTTCAAGGTGCAGGGCAGATTTTGAAAGCAGAGGGTGCCAAACTCACTGACGTGCCTCTCTTTCATTGGTTGGCATGTTTTAATTCCCATAATGCATTGGGATGATTTTAGCGCCATTCTGGTAGGGGATGATGGTAGCTCCACTGGAAGCTATCTGCTTTCTTTCTGGATGAGTGGCGGGCCAAGCTTTAGCCACATCGATCAAAACAGAGGAGGTGTCCTGGCCCTCACTGCTGGAAGAAAGAACTTGGAACTGCCAGCTTGGTTTCTGCCAAAGTCTTTAATCCATCCATCAGAGTGGCAGGTAGCCGAGGCACAAGCTGCTGCTTCTTTGGCGATCACTCGTAGCCGAGTAAGATTGTCTTCCATAAACATGATTTTAACAATGGGTCCGTAAGTGACTGTGGAGGCCAATTCTGGATCCACATGTCCTTCCACAGTGGGGAAATTGGTTTCCAGGTGGGAGTTGATCACGGTGTGGCTCTGTTCCAATGGCATGAAGTAGTCACGACAAACCGGTAGATTCCTATCTGTTGCAGCCTTCATCTGCCTTCACAGCCGTTGTAACATACCGCTTGTTATCATCCGCCTGTTCTGCCGTTGAGGACTTCTTGGATCATTCTTTGTCTAGCTCCTTCCCTTTGACCTTACTGCCTTGGATGACCCTGCTGGGAGTACGAGATTCCTGACGGCTTCACTCACAAGGGTCATAGGAACATGCAGGCCCACTCCCCACGAAGGGGTGATGATCCAGCGAGTAGGCGAGGCACAAGCTACAGCAAGTACAGAAGACACAACTAAGTGCTAGCTAAGATGTTGATCCAACAAGTAACAAACACCCACCCACCCTGCATCTTCCTTTTGAAGGACCCCACCTGGAGTACTGTGGCCAGTTCTGGGCACCACAGTTCAAAAAGGAAACTAACAAGCTGGAACATGTCCAAAGAAGATATGAAAGGATCTGGAAACCAGGCCTTATGAGAGGGAGTTGACTATATTTAGCCTGGAGAAGAGAAGATTGAGAGATGCTATCATAGACAGCTTTGACTATCTGGAGGGCTATCACAAGGAAGATGGGGCAAGCCTGTTTCCCACTGCTCCAGAGGTTAAGACCTGAGTCAATGGATTCAAATGAGAAGAAAGGAGATTCCGGCTAAACATGAGGCAGAACTTTCTGGTGGTAAGAGGTGTTCAACCATGGAATGGACTATCATGGAGAGTGGCGAAGTCTCCTTCATTGGAGGTATTTAAACAGAGGTTGGATGGTCATCTGTCAAGGATTCTGTAGCTGTGATTCCTACATTCCAGGGGGTGGACTGGATGACTTCCAACTCTAGAATTCTCTGATTCTCTGAAGACTGGGGTGAGCACACCACTTAGCATGTGTCCTAGGGCTGGGTAAGCAAACGGGCACTCATTCAAGTGGGTTGGGCTGGCAGCTCTGTGTCCTAGGAGTTGGAGGTGGGGTCAACACCATCTCAGCATCCAATTTGCTCTCAGTTGCCTCTTCTGAAATAGGAGCTGCCACCGCCACCCCACCCCACCCCACAAAGGAGTAGGCACCGGGGGGGGGGGAGCTGCACAGCAGGAGGGATCTGATACGGAGTGTCCAGTGTGATGGGGGTGGAGAACTCTTCTGCCAACCATTTTGGTCCCTCCTCTAGAGCCAGCTCTCCATTCTCTGGACTTTGGGTCTCCTCCCCAGACTCAGACACTTCTCGGGGTCCTAATTGCACCCACCGACCCCAAGGTCATCTAGATCCAACTCCTTAAGCTCCTCCCATTCCTCCTCAGGATCTGACCATCCATTCCAAGGCATCTCCATGGGACTCATGAGAAATGGATAAAATGTGTTGAACAGAGTAATCCAAAGCCCCCGATCCCCCATGCTGCAGGGTGCTTGAATGATGCCAAGTTCTCTCTCTGCCCAGCTCAGACAGGCTGCTGTTGGTAAGAGGGGCCTATCATAGTTGAGCTCCTGGCTGCCTCCACTTAAACTACAGGTAGCCAAAAGCTATCTCAGGCAGTGTGCATGCTGATTCCTCATATACTCCTCAAATAGAGTGGGTATTTTTTTTTTTGAGGAACAGAAGGCAGGGAATGTGTGGAGTTGGCAGTGATACCTGGTGCACATAGGGCAGAAGGCATGGAGCCTGACACTAGGTGGCGCCAGAACCGATGACAGGAAACCCCGACAAATTCTCATTTTCTGGCTATCCTCCATGAAGGGTGGTGGGCAGAGGAGCTTCAAGGGCAGGACAAAGGACACCCATGTTGTGGGTGTCGCCACACTTTGCCCACGAATGGTTTATGTGACCCACTCTCCCCCACTGACCCCCGTGTCACCTGAGAGGGAGGGAAGCTGAGGAGAGGACTCTCTGCATGCACAGTCCTTTGTGAGATTCAATCACGATGGCAAGATAGCACAAAAGCCTATTGTGCTCGAAGGCCAGGAAACAAGTCTATGAATATCCCAAGGCTGTCGAAAGCAAAACACCGAATAATAGGAGGATCTGCGTGAGAGGCTGCTTGGAAAGGGGGTGGGGGAGTAAATAAGTTTGGACAAAAGGAGATGACGGATCGCTGCTTTGTTTGCTGTACTTTTGGGCTGTCTGTCCGCAGAGGGAAGTAACCAGGCAACGGCGAGAGGTGGCAAGAAATAGGCTGAGGCGGGCGGCGGGGGGAGGGGAAGCCTTAGGCCGACCGGCACTGCAGAGAGGCTGGGAAGCCACCGCAGCCCCATAACTAACCACATATGTGCTGGAGGCATCAGGCTTCTTCCAGGCTAGGTAATATTTGCACTGGTTGCTGGTTCATTTGTATAGCATCTAGATCAAAGGAAGTAATAGTACCACTGTATTCCGCTCTGGTCAGACCTCACCTGGAGTACTGTGTCCAGTTCTGGGCACTACAGTTCAAAGAGGATACTGACAAGCTGGAACGTGTCCAGAGGAGGGGAACCAAAATGGTCAAAGGCCTGGAAACGATGCCTTATGAGGAACGGCTTAGGGAGCTGGGTATGTTTAGCCTGGAGAAGAGAAGGTTAAGGGGTGATATGATAGCCATGTTCAAATATATAAAAGGATGTCATATAGAAGAGGGTGAAAGGTTGTTTTCTGCTGCTCCAGAGAAGCGGACACGGAGCAATGGATTCAAACTACAAGAAAGAAGATTCCACCTAAACATTAGGAAGAACTTCCTGACAGTAAGAGCTGTTTGGCAGTGGAATTTGCTGCCAAGGAGTGTGGTGGAGTCTCCTTCTTTGGAGGTCTTTAAGCGGAGGCTTGACGGCCATATGTCAGGAATGCTTTGATGGTGTTTCCTGCTTGGCAGGGGGTTGGACTGGATGGCCCTTGTGGTCTCTTCCAACTCTGTGATTCTATGATTCTATAACCTGTTGAAGTCAATTGCTGTAAGTGGCCCTGGCAATGCCATCTTGTGTGATTCTCAGAAGCCGGTATCCTTATAAACGGACTGGCCTCTGCTAATCACCGGGTTGGCTGGCTTCCTCTTTTCGTGCTTTTACTCGGAGAGAGACTTGGTTGCGAGAAATTGCCAGTGATTACCTGTCAGATAAGCCAGGATGACCATTGCCTGCCTCCCACTCCAGAGGGGGGAGAGAGAAAATCACAAGATGAAATCAAGCTACCCTACAGACTGGGAAGAAGATGCCTCAACCACATATTTAGGGCCAATCTGAGCCTCTCATCAACTGTAATCATGCTCCGCTCCACTCCAGGCTGACTCATGCCGCCTGCTCCTCCTGAACCACTTTGCCAGGGCTTGTGATGGGTGAGATGTCTCTGGAGACTGGAAGAGAAGGGGTGGAACAGGCAGGTGGTGCAAAGCCTCTCTGGATTGGTTAAGCTTGGTGTAAACAACAGAAGGTTAGGCTTCTGCTCCGGGACACATCCACGCTATTCAGTATGAATAATAATAATAATAATAATAATAATAATAATAATAATTTTATTATTTATAGCCCGCCCATCTGGCTAGGTTGCCCCAGCCACTCCAGGCAGCTCCCAACAGAATATTAAAAACACAATAAAACATCAAACATTAAAAACTTCCCTAAACAGGGCTGCCTTCAGATGTCTTCTAAAAATCAGATACAGTCGTACCTCGGGTTACGAACACCTTGGGTTACAAACTCCACAAACCCGGAAGTATTTTCGCCACGCATGCATTCTGCGCATGCGCATGCGCAAAATGGCGCTTCGGGTTACGGCTATTTTGGGTTATTAACTGCGTCCCGAAACGGATCATGTTTGTAACCCGAGGTACTACTGTAGTTGTTTATTTTCTTGGCATCTGCTGGGAGGGCGTCCCACAGGGCAGGCGCCACTACCGAGAAGGCCCTCTGCCTGGTTCCCTGTAACCTCACTTCTCGCAGTGAGGGAACCATCAGAAGTGCTATGATACCACTTTAAGCAGTCATGGCTTTGCCCAAAGAATTTTGGGAGCTATAGTTTCTTAAAGGTGCTGAGAGTTGTTAGGAGAACCTTTAACCCCCCCTCCCCCCAGAGCTACGATTCCCAGAGTTGTTTAACAACCAATCCCTCTTCCCAAGCAACTCTGGGAACTGTAGTTCTGTGAGCGCCCTTGGCACCCTCAACAAATTCCAGGATTCCCAGGATTATTTGGGGCCTCCAGATTGACTGTCTACTGTTTACTGAGCAAGACACACAGCCTTAGTTGGGCACTGACACCTTTGCCACAGACGAGTTCCATTTTCCTACATTAGACAGTGATAGCCAGCATAATGTACGGCTTAGAGTAAATGTAAGAACAGTCCTGGTGGATCAGGCCAGTGGCCCATAGCCAGTTCAGCATCCTGTTCTCACAGTGGCCAATCAGATGCTTCCAATGGGAAGCCTGAATGTTATATTAGGACCAGGGAGACCAGGTTCAAATCCCTACTCAGGCATAAAGCTCTGTGGATGACTGTGGACCAGTCTCTCTCCCTTCCCCCCCTCTCTGTGTCAGCTTAACCCACCTTGCAAGGTTGTGGTGAAGATTAATTGGCAGGAGAACTGTGCATGCCACCTTGAGCTCTTTGAGGGAAAACATGGGAAATAAATGTCATAAATAAGACTGAGGAGCAAGGAAGGAAAGTGTGTGTTTGCTGTGTTTTGCATTGCAGCTGCTCAGACTAGATATCTCTTGGGTGTAACTTCCAACTGTACAAAATAAAATAAAAAATTCATTCCAGTAGCACCTTAGAGACCAACTAAGTTTGTCATTGGTATGAGCTTTCGTGTGCATGCACACTTCTGTACAATTATTGTGTGAAGCGCAATGTTGGGATCCCCCAGTCACCCTTCCAAGAAGGAGTTCCAAAAGCAAGCACCTGCTTAGGAAACAGGCTGCCAGTTGGAGCCAAAATGACTCACAGGTTATTGTGTTTCTGTTTTGATTGCAAATGCTGACAGCCGTGTTGAAAAATACCTCTCCTCTTAATTCATTCTTTTGGCTTTCTTTCCGCAAATATTACTTGCCTTCTCATTCAACACTGCTCTCATTTCTGATTGCATTCCAAATCTGATTGGCTGCAAAGCCAGGTGTGATGTCATCCTGTTCTCTGCGGGGAGCCCTGATGGACCTGGGAAACCCCCATGCCACTTTCGTTAAAGTTTCGGTCTTAATTTCCAACCAGTGACTCATTTGCTCACCTTTTAGGTTTTGTTTTTCTTATTATAATGGCATGCTCCCAGTAATTGTGGGTCATACTTGCAGTGCTGTGTTTAATGACATCACTGGGGCCAGCTCCCATGACATCACCAGGGAGTCCCTGTGACATCACCAAGAAGCACTCTGTGACATCATCATGGGCCACCTGCAGGTCTCCGCTTTGGGCCCTGAATTCTCAGGGTCTCAGATGCTCCTGTTCTGCAAACTGTAGTTCATTGTGCGTTGCTTGATTAGTTGATGTCCTGGCCAATCTGTGACAAAGGACAAAGCACCAGCTGGGAGGGGAGGGAGAAACCAAGAGGGGGGTGAGACCTGGACCAGAAGAAACAATGACACCCAACAGTTTTAGGAAAGAATATGGGGTGGGTAGGTGCGGGGGGGGGGAGCAATATTGTCAGGAAATGTTTCTGCGCCAAACCAACGGCTATTTTTGACCTGAAAAATCCAAACTGGAGAGTATTCGCTAATTTGAAGCAAACAAAGACAGCGATGTTGCCTGGCCTCAGGGTTTCCATTTCCTCATTGACTGAGGAAATGAGCTCCACTAATAGAGGAACAAGGAGAACATTGGCTAAGCACAGCAGATAACAAACACTAATCATAATGCAAGCAAACACTCAAAGCCCTTGGCTGGTTTAAAGCAAATGTCTCAATTAACATGGAGGCTTCCCACCCCTTCCGACTCACTATTCCACACACCCCTTTCTTTCTGGGGGGCTCCAGGCAACTTTATCTTGCAAATGCAATACATTGTTGACAGTTGGAAAAGAGAGAGAGAGAGAGAGAGAGAGAGAGAGAATCCATTCAGAGGGAGGAAGCAAGGTGCCTTTGCATGCCTTTGCAATTCCTTTAAAGCCCTAAACGGCCTCGGTCCCGTATACCTGAAGGAGCGTCTCCACCCCCGTCGTTCTGCCCGGACCCTGAGGTCCAGTACCGAGGGTCTTCTGGCGGTTCCCTCATTGCGAGAAGCCAAGTTGCAGGGAACCAGGCAGAGGGCCCTCTCGGTGGTGGCGCCCGCCCTGTGGAACGCCCTCCCATCAGATGTCAAAAAGGAAAACAGCTACCAGATTTTTAGAAGACATCTGAAGGCAGCCCTGTTTAGGGAGGCTTTTAATGTTTAATAGATTATTTTATTTCATTTTTCTGTTGGAAGCTGCCCAGAGTGGCTGGGGAAACCCAGCCAGATGGGCAGGGTATAAATAATAAATCATTGTTGTTCGTTGTTGTTTGTTGTTTGTTGTTGTTGTTATTTAGGGTTGGCAGGACAGCCCCCACCCCAGCCCCACCCCTGCTGCCCAACTGCAGGCTGCTGCTTTTAACAGCAGGCTAAAATGCAAGAGACCCAGGGGCGTAGCCAGATTCAAAACTAGGGGGGGGCAAGCCATGGTCGTTCAGGGGCGGGGCCAAGGCACGGAAGGGGAGGGGCCATGAAGTGGGTGGGGCTAAAGGGCCAGCGGGCCTGATGACATCGTGGCGGTGGCAGCAGCGGCCACCTTGTGCTTCTGGGGCTGGTAGCATTGGCGGCTACCCTGCTTGGCTGGAGAGGACGGGAGGGTCGGGCAGGCGAGAGGGGGTGGTAGGGCGAGCGAGGGTGAGGCAAGACATGGCCGCAGCCACGACGGCTCCGAGGCGTTGCTGCATATCAGCATAATATTTCAACCATGTTTCAAGCCCCACCTTAGGAAAAAAATCCTGCATTGCAGCGGGTTGGACTAGATGACCCTTGTGGTCCCTTCCGACTACAATTCTACGATTCTATTGATATATTACCATACCATATGCATCGTTCTGCTTTCTTGAATTGTCCTACTCCTAGGCATAGCAGCCAACTCCTAGAAGCCTAGGTGCCTCCCCCCCCCAATTACTGGTAAATACCGTATTTGAAAGAGTCATCCCCCCATGTTGATGGGCTTTCTATGTGGGGCTTATCTGCCTCCCCCCGTATTTTATTAAGGATGGAAGAGGGAGGGAAGGAAGGAAGAAATAGAGAGAGAGATAACTCATATTTGTGGGTGTCTCTGGATGACGCTGTGATGCTGGAACTCTGCAGCAAGAGGACAGGAGGGTCGGGCAGGTGAGAGGGGGTGGCAGGGCGGGCGAGGGCGAGGCAAGGCATGGCCGCAGCCACGACGGCTCCGAGGCGTTGCTGCATATCAGCATATTTCAACCATGGTTCAAGCCCCACCTTAGGAAAAAAATCCTGCATTGCAGGGGGTTGGACTAGATGACCCTTGTGGTCCCTTCCGACTACAATTCTACGATTCTATTGATATATTACCATACCATATGCATCGTTCTGCTTTCTTGAATTGTCCTACTCCTAGGCATAGCAGCCAACTCCTAGAGGCCTAGGTGCCTCTCCCCCCCCCCAATTACTGGTAAATACCGTATTTGAAAGAGTCATCCCCCCATGTTGATGGGCTTTCTATGTGGGGCTTATCTGCCCCCCCCCCCGTATTTTATTAAGGATGGAAGAGGGAGGGAAGGAAGGAAGAAATAGAGAGAGGGATAACTCATATTTGTGGGTGCCTCTGGGTGAGGCTGTGATGCTGGAACTCTGCATGTAGAGGAGCCTTGTAAGCAGCTTTCTCTCTGCTTGATTTACAGCAGGCACGTCCAACAGGTAGATTGTGATCTACCAGTAGATCACTGGATGTCTGTGGTAGATCACTGGTAGGTCACTGGCACCCCTAAAAAAAGCTCACCCAAATTTTTCCTCCTCCCTCAAAAAAGTTGAACTATGACCTGAAGCCCTAAACAAAAATGGGCCTCCCTCCCTCCTAAAAGAAGCTCAACAAGTTTGACCTAAACCCCAAAAAACAGGGCTTCCCTTCCTTTTAAAAAAACTCAACAGCTTTGACCTGAACCCCCCAAAAGGGGGTAGATCACCCCCAGTTTTAAACTCTGAGTAGATCAGAGTCTCTTGGGAGGTGGCCACCCCTGATTTACAGTATACAGATGCAGGAGGAGGGGCAGACTGGAACACCAATGCTTTTTATAAACATCACTGTGTCTGCCAAAGCTACAGCCTCCCCCCTTTCTTATTCACTTCTTTTTAGCCTTGCAGAGCCACCTTAGTCAAATTGAATCCTCTGAGTCTGCACCCTCATTAAATCGCCAATAGAACTCTTAATGCTCCTGAATGCTCATTAACAACTCCCACTTAAGAACAATAGGGTGAAATGGTCAGCTATCGAATCTTGCCTGGGGATATATGTTCCATTGTCTTAACTGCTTAACTATTGGTAGCCACTTTGCTTTATTTATTTGATGTGTTTTTGTTACTGCTGTGTCCCCCCCCCCCCCAGCAAGCGGAGACTTAGCTGCTCTTGCTAAAGCAAAGCCCTTTCCACTTCAGTTTTTGAAGGGGAAAAGTGCTGGTTATGGTCTGTAAAATACATTAATTTTTTTGCTTCTAGGGGGGGGCAGCTGCCCCCTCCTGCCCCCCCCTGCCTACACCCATGAAGAGACCCATGCTGAACATTTGGGGGAAATTTTTTGGATTGTTCGTTATGTTCTGCCCTTGAAGACGGTTTGGAAACCGCTGCTAGTGCAGAATTAAGCAGCCAGATTACTAACGGGGACCGCAAGGCCTGAGAATCTATTGCACTGGTTCTTGCACGACTACAGTGCCAGGCTCAGTTCAAAATGAAAACAGAAGAGAGCTCAGGGAGGGAGACAGTAGATTAGGAAGGGAGGAGCAGGGTGCCCTGGGCAGAACTGGGGCGGCAGGGTACCCAAGCTGCTTTATCTCTCCTGGGTGCCCTCCAGTGGGCCCAGTGCTGCCCAGAAAAAGCAGCGCTTGAGCTCCCAAGCTCAATTACCTCCCCCCACCCCCCCCAAGAAATCCCCCCAAACCGGGAAGGTTTTGTAACTTCAAAAACAAACAACTCTGAAATGAACCGGGCGGGCGACAAGTTACCCACTTCAAGCCAGACGACTGGCAGTCTCTCTGGTCTCTGGATCCCACGCACCCCAGCTGTCCTGGACATCCCTTCCCCGGGAATCTGTCTCCTTGTCACATCCGCTTTGAGTCCTAATTAGCTCCGCGGGCCTCCGACGGTGTCAGCTTGTTCCGTCGCAAATGTCAGCCCGATGTTATAGCTCTGTTGAGCAGCTGACAAGTGGTGGTGGTGGTGGGGGGGGAAGGCAAAACAGTCTGGACTGCCTCCAACATTTCCTCCTCTGCGCCCAGTCAGAAGGGATGTGCTCAGAGAGGTGCACCCCTTTGGAGTAGGCCCATCCTCTCCATGATTTGAGTGCAATGCCTACAGAGCTGGGGTGGGGTGGGGTGGGGGAAGCTTTTCCAGATCAGGGGCCTCTTCCCCTTCCCCCTAAGGTCCCAGGGTGGGTTACAACATCAAAACAGTTTAAAACCAATCAGTGGGTGCTAAAAATATAAATCTCAGATGCAAGAACCAGGGTAACGAGGTGCGTCTTCAGCCTCCTCTGGAAGCTCTATAATGAAGGTGCCAGGTGCACCTCTTTGGGGAAGAGAGTGGCACAGCTTAGGGGCCACCACAGAGAAGGCCCTGTGTCAGGCCACACCGCCGCCTAACCTCAGAGAGCAGAGGAACTACTGAGAGGACCTCTTCTGCCCATCTCAGCATGCAAGAGGGTCTGCAGGGAAGGAGGTGGACTTGGGCAATCTTCTGAGGACCACAAAACACGCACCATTTTAGGCATTAGCATGCGTCCTGAGTGCGCACTCCTCTGAATCCCACATTAGGGAAAGCTTTATCCCGGGACCCCCCTCTTTCATTGGTCCTTGCAAAAAGTCCCACCCCCACTTGCACAATTCCCATGTGCAGCAAATCTAAAAGAGGCAAGTAGTTCCAGGGCATGTGAAGAGTGCTGACAGAATGAAGAGGGTTTATAGGAGAGCTCAAGGAGGCAGGGGGTGGGGGCGCATAGATAGGACACTTGGTGGCGGTGGGGGACATTGGCCCTCTCAATATTGGGGGGGCTGGGTCCCCCCGCTTAGTTTTCATTGGAAATGATTATACGATTCTAAAGCAAAGCTGGGGAACACATTCTCTTCTGGATAGCATGGGGGGGGCTGCATGCCAGGAGTGGGCAGCAGACCCAGAGGCAAACGTATAGCTGGAGAAATGCATGTAAATTTTACCTCTGTACAGTCAGCTGTTTCCCCACCACCACCTTCTTTCTCTCCTCTGTCCAGATTGGAGATCTAAGATGCACACCAGTCAGGCAAAAATATTCAGGGCAGCAAGATGGGTCAATGGGGTGTGTGGCTGCAGAGAGTCCTGAGGGCCAGATTCAACTAAGCCAGGGCTGACAGGGTTTGAGTCCCTCAACATCTGGAGCACCCGCAGACCACCTCACCTGCTTAAAACCGGATGTGCCAAGGGGTCAATTTTATTTTCTGTGTTTCTTTACTCAGCGTACAATGTGGGGAAACTCAGTCATCAGCCTGACTGTTGCTAGACTGGGAACCCGCGTGGTCAGAGGGTGTCCCTTTCTGCTCCGTCTTCTGCAAAACGTGAGCCTTCCCTTGCCTCCGACTGCCCCACAGCCCCTCCATCAGAAGCAATCAGCTTCCCGCCTTGACTTTACCAAGGATGTCACTGCTATCTAGGTCAGCCTAAGTGTCAGAGGGGGCCGGGGCAATTTGTTCCAAGTCCCCAGCGTGTGGGCTCCAGGGATCTTAATTGGTGCAGACTGGAGAAGCAGGGAGAAAGATACGAGGAGCTCAGCTAACCAGGGGCTCTCTCTTGAAATAACATGGAGGGCGTGCACCCTGGACCGGTTTTGACATTTCCATCCCTTTTGTGGAAGGGACTAGGAGGGGGGGGGGACAAAGGGGATGGGGGCTGAAGAGCAGACAACCGCTCTGCACCTTGCAGCTCAGTCAAAAGTGAGGGCACGGCACTGGCTGATGCGTAGCGCTCTCTTCCCCCCCCATCCCCCCTCTCTCTGTGTGTGAATGTGTGTGTGTACATCTCTCTTGCCGATCACAGCATGAAAAAGAAAGGTCAGCCGACAGGCCTGCTCACCAGATTGTACAGAACGGGCAGCGTTAGATAAGCCCGATGATCTTGTTCTTTTCACCACCGTCCCATGGAACATGAGCTGCATCTAACCAGACAAGAGGAAGGGAGGCTGGAGGGAAAGTTGGCCAAATATGATGTCTTTCTATGGCCTATATAGAGATCACCTCTCTCTCTCTCTCTCTCTCTCTCTCTCTCTCTCTCTCTCTCTCTCTCTCTCTCTCTCTCTCTCTCTCTCTCTCTCACACACACACACACACACACACACACACAAAAACACAGCGCAGTAGCATGAGGTTCCTGGGACAACTGCTTCTTTTTTTGGAGTAAGAGGAGAGCAATTCCTTTGTGAGGAAGACAAGGTTTCTGGCTGCAGCTTGCTTGTCTCTCTTTACTTACCTGGGATTGCGGGAGATATATACAATCGCAGAAGTGGGAAGCAGACAGTGAGTCTGAGTGAGGAAGGTCCATAGCTCAGCGATTATCAGAGCATCAGCTTTGCATTCAGAAGGTTCAATCCCCAATGGCATCTCCTGGTAGGGTTGGGAATGCCACCTGGATGAAACTCTGGAAAGCCACTAGCGCTGGTCTGTGTGGACAAAACTGAGCTAGGTGCCTTCTGCCCTAAAACTGAGCTAGGTGCCTTGGTTCGTCAGCCAGTCTGCTCAGGGTTTTGGGCTTGGAATGCGGAGCCGCAGCATAGCATGGGTTGCTGGTGCCCAGGGCAGGCAAGTTGCTGATGGCACTGGAACATCTCCACACACACTGGAGCCAAGTGGGGCCATGCTGTGCCGCCTGCCTGCCAGTGCAGGGGGGAGCCTGGCCCGCCGACATGGCCGTTGGCAAGAGAATTCCCCAACCCCCGCAGAGAGGAGCGCCGGACCGTGCCACGCTGGGGTTGCCCCCTTGCCCGCCTCCCTCTGTGACTGCTCACCATGGGCCTGAGCTGCTCTGCTGCCTTCGCCAGGGATCCCCATGGAAGCCGTTGCCTGCATGGTCGCCCCACTGAATTTTGTGCCCAGGGCCATGGCCCCCCTGCCACCCCCATGCTATGCTACTGATGGGGAGGGGCGCCATCTGCTCCTTCCTCTCAGGTGGCAAAGCATCTCAGGCCAGCTTCTGCCACAGGGCTGGAGTCAGAAGAAGCCTTTTCCTCAAGCACTTTTGCCTCGTGCCTCAGTTTGTCATATGCGATACCAGCCAGGCATTCCAAGGTTTTTTGCTGTCGGTATTTAGGAAGCGTCACCAAAAGGGGAGAGAGATGATGGAGTGATGCAGAAGGCAGCATTGACTGCAGAGTTCCAGAGAAACAGACCCTTCCACCCACCCAGTGGTGATTTTTGTTAAATATTAAGCATGTTAACATCTGGGGGTGGGGGAATGCAAAGCAGTGCTTGAGACGGCTTCTGCTTGGCTCAGGGATCAAGGATCTGTCAGGGCTCCCTCCGTCCCCAGATCTTTAAGATAGCCCAAGAAGATCTGCTGATAAGCAAAGATGGCACAAGGAGCAACTGCAGAGAGGCAGTGACTGGCCCAATTTAACCCAGGGAGCTACATGGCCGCGTGGGGATTTGAACCCTGGTCTCCCAGGTGTTAGTCCGATGCTCTAACCACCACACTGACACTGGCTCTCTGGTGAACAGCACTGCCAGAACCTTTCCTGTAAGCAGGCATTTCCCCATAACTCCTGTGGACATAGCCAGAGATTGAGGCATGAGACTCTTAATCTCATTGGGCAAAAGAGTCCTACATTGATGGGGGTTGGACTAGATGATCCTCGTGGCTCCTTTCAACTATATGATTCTATGATGAGCCTTGGGATCCGTGGTGGCTGCTCTGTGAAGGCAAACGGGGAACGGCCCCACCAGTCTCAACCAGCCCCCACCTGCCTGCCTTTTCACTTTGATCCGGTCCAGGGAGTAGCCCCGGCTGTCAGTTTCTACCTCCTCAGCCTCCTGGGGGAGAGGACTATCAGTGGCTACTAGTATGTTCTTTCTCCATAGCTGAAGGCAGCAATGCTTCTGAATGCCAGCTGCTGGAAACCACAGGAGGAGAGAGGGCTCTCGTGCTCAGGTCTCCCAGTGGTTGGCTGCTGTGAGAACAGGGTGGTGGACCCGCTGAGCCACTGGCCCAATCCAGTAGGCTCTTCTTATTTTCAGTGCTAGCCTTGTAGAACCCAGCAGGGAGAAGGATAGGGGCAAAGCTAGCATGAGATAGGTCTCGGTGTTTCGATTTCTGGGAATAACATGGGGAGCAAATAGCAAAGACCTGATGAAGAGAGCACAGCAGAGGCTATACTTTCTGAGAATCCTCCGGAAAAAGGACCTGCTGAGGGCATTTTACCACTGTACTGTAGAAAGTGTATTAACCTATGGTCTGTGTGGGTGGTTTGGGAGTTGCATGGTTGGGGAAAGAACAGCGCTATCCAGGGTCGTAAAGACTGTGGAGAGGATAATTGGGTGCACTCTTCCCACTTTGGATCAAATCTATGCCTCCAGGTGCTATAAGAAAGCTGCAGATATTGTGCAGGATAGTGTGCACCCCGGAAATGATCTCTTTCAGCTTCTGCCTTCTGGAAGGAGGTATAGGGTCATAAAGACCAGGACTAGCCGCCTGAGAAATACTTCTACCCAAGAGTGATTTCTGTTTTGATGGCAGCGAAAAGCAGTCTGTGAGGGAGGGTCTGTATTCAGTTGCGGGGCATCAGAGTTTTAGGGAGCAAAACAGGGAGGGGTATTAGAGGTTTTTAGGGGGTTAATTGTGTATAGGCGGGATGGGAAGTGAGTCGATATGCATTTTTTTCGATAGTAGGCTGGTGGTTGTTGTAAGTTTGATGTAGATTCTCAATTTCGTTGTTCTGCTTGGGACAATGACGATAAAGATTAAGGTATCATATCGTATCGTTGGCTCTGCCCGCCCTTGGCTCTGGCGCCACCTACTGTTGGGCCTCCTGCTTCCTGCCTCAATGGCCACCACTCACTGCTCATCAGAATCTTCCACATATCAGTGAAGACCTCTACCATTGAGCTTCCATCCATAAGAAAACCCAAAGAGCCCTGCTGGATCAGACCAATGGCCCATCTTGTCCAGCGGCCTGTTCTCACAGTGGCTAACCAGATGCACCATCATTTATGCAGAAATGCAGTGCATCTCACCATAGCAGTGAAGATGGATAAGGTGCACCTGTGTCCCTGCACTGTCCAATGCCTGAGTGTTGATGGGTAGCTTCAAGGCTCCCCTCTCAGCTCTCCCTTCCCAGTGTTGTTGTTGTTTTTGAAATTCATTTATTTGGTTTTTCAGATTGAAATTTTACAGTCACATATTCAACATACAACATAAAAGCAAGATTCCAGGGAATCTCTTGGACTTCCCTCCTTCCCTTTGTGGGTCCTACTGTTAATCATTTCCTCCTGCATCTTTTATAATAATCCAGATATTTTATCTCTCCAGCGTATCCAAAATTCACCATTAAACTGCAAACAATATTCCAATCCTGCTAACAATCTTAACTGTTTACAATGGTCTTTAAGATAAGTTATCAATTTTCCCCATTCCTTATTAAAATGTTGGTCTTCCTGATTTCTGATTCTTCCGGTCATTTTAGCCATTTCGGCATAATTCATCAACTTGATCTGCCATTCTTCTCTGGTAGGGACTTTATCTTCTTTCCATCTCTGGGCCAATAACATCCACGCAGCTGTGGTCGCATACATAAATAGTCTTTTCTGCTCCCTTGGGATTTCGGCACCTAGTATTCCTAAAAGGAAAGCTTCAGGGTTTTGGTTTTTTTTAAAGAAAAGGTTATTATTATTATTTTTTAAAATCCAACTCATTAAATATAATTTCCCAAAATTCTTTTTCTACCTTACATTTCCACCACATATGATAAAAGGTGCCTTCTTTTCCTGATGTTTTTGTTTAATCGTTAAACTAGACACAGACCAGACAGTCCTTCAAATGGAGAACATCAGAACATCAGAAGAACCCTTTTGGGTCAGGCCAAGGGCCCATCTTGCCATAGAGTCATTGAATTGTAGAGTTGGAAGGGACCCTGAAGATCCTCTAGTCCAGGCATAGGCAAACTCAGCCCTCCAGATGTTTTGGGACTACAACTCCCATCATCCCTAGCTAGCAGGACCAGTGGTCAGGGATGATGGGAACTGTAGTCTCAAAACATCTGGAGGGCCGAGTTTGCCTATGCCTGCTCTAGTCCAACTCCCTGCAATGCAGCTGCCCCATACAGGGATCGAACCTGCAATGTGGGCATTATGAGCACCGCATTCTAACCAACTGAGCTATCCAGGCCAGCATCTTGTTCTCACAGTGGCCAACCAGATGCCTGTGGGAAACCTCCAAGCAGGACCTGAGCTCTAGAGCACTCTTCCCACTTGTGATTCCCGGCAACTGGTACTGGGGCAGCATTACTTCCATCATGGCCAGTGGCATCTGGATCAGATCGAAGGAGCATCTAGCCCAGCATCATTTTCCCACGGTGGCCAACCAGTGTGGGAAACCTGCAAGCAGGACATGAAGAAGAAGAAGAAGAAGAAGAAGAAGAAGAAGAAGAAGAAGAAGAAGAAGAAGAAGAAGAAGAAGAAGAAGAAGAAGAAGAAGAAGAAGAGGGGTTTGGATTTGATATCCCACTTTATCACTACCCGAAGGACTCCCAAAGCAGCTAACATTCTCCTTTCCCTTCCTCCCCCACAACAAACACTCTGTGAGGTGAGTGGGGCTGAGAGACTTTAGAGAAGTGTGACTAGCCCAAGGTCACCCAGCAGCTGCATGTGGAGGAGTGGAGACGTGAACCCGGTTCCCCAGATTACGAGTCTACTGCTCTTAACCACTACACCACACTGGCTCTCAACCAGTGAGCACAAGAGGCCTCCTTTTTCCTGCAGTTTCCAGCAACTGGTATTCAGAAGCTACCTCCAACCCACTGTAAAGGAAGGTGCCCTGGCGGCAAACCTGCCTCACTCAGCCCCTCCCAGAAGAGCAAACATATGCTTGCAAGGATTATGTTTGCTTTCCCTAATCCAGCGACATCTGCATGTAGAATGGTCCTGTGTTTGCTACCTAACCAGGGCCAACTGGATTGGATATTTGTATTCCTTTTCTCCCTGGTACTGGAAGGACTGATATGCGACTCTCCGGTTGGCTGGCTTAAGGGCATCGAAACACAGTGCCTCTGGGAAGCTCACAGATAAAAACCAGCAGCCCTCCCTGTGCTGTGACTGAGAGATATGGTCAGGCACTACTTTGCCTGCAGGCAATCTCGGCTTCATCCCTTGCTGTTTGCAGGTGGCAGGGAAGAGTCCCCCCCCCCCCCGGAGAGTAGGCTGCTGCCAGTCAGAGTTGGCAATGCTGATTTCCCCAGGAAATCCTCTGTGGGCCGTGGGTCAGCAGAGTCAGACACAAATGCAGGTGGAAGAACTGGTGTGGATTTGAACCTTGTGCAGGAAGGTAGTTCCTGCAGAGAGACACCCTTCTCCACCCTCCATCCAGGCAAGTGACAGGCATTGTCGGAGTTCTAGGAAACGTTCCAGCAATTTGCTCAGAATTAGAAAGATCTGGACAATTTACATCCATCCCTGTGGAGGCAAAAGAATATGGGCAGTGGCAGGGCTGGAGAAGCTTACTGAACACTTGAAAGCTTTGTGGGGTGAACAAGGCATGAATGACATTATAGACACTTGATACGTTTCCGAGCACAATTCAAAGTGTTGGTACTGACCTTTAAAGCCCTAAATGGCCTCGGTCCTGTATACCTGAAGGAGCGTCTCCACCCCCACCATTCAGCCCGGAACTGAGATCCAGTACCGAGGGCCTTCTGGCAGTTCCCTCATTGCGAGAAGTGAGGTTATAGGGAACCAGACAGAGGGCCTTCTTGGTAGTGGCACCCGCCTTGTGGAATGCCCACCCAGCAGATGTCAAGGCAATAAGTAACTATTCTACTTTCAGAAGACAACTGAAGGCGGCCCTGTTTAGGGAAGTTTTTAATGTTTGATGCTGTACTGTTTTTAATATTCAGTTGGAAGCCGCCCAGAGTGGCTGGGGAAACCCAGCCAGATGGGTGGGGTATAAATAAATTATTATTATTATTATTATTATTATTATTATTATTATTATTATTATACCATTTCATTGCCTTCTCAGTTGATAATCCTGCAGTATGATATTCTCTGAACACCCAGCTGCAACTCAGGAGGAAAGTATTTCCTTAAAAATTCTGCCCAATCCCACTTTGGGGGGCGGGGAGGAAGGGATTATTGTTATTTTGTTATTTTGTTATTATTATTATTATGTTATTGCAACTGGTTAGCATACTTGTGTAATTGTGAAAACATTTTCGAAAAAAGCTTCATTGCAAAATTCGGAGGAGTTTGAATTTTGAAGGGGGGGTCGTATTTTTTCAGAAAGTGAAAATCTGGTAAAGGTAAAGGGACCCCTGACCATTAGGTCCAGTCGCGGACGACTCTGGGCTTGCGGCGCTCACCTCGCACTGGCTGATGTGGCCAGCATGACTAAGCCGCTTCTGGCGAACCAGAGCAGCGCACGGAAATGCCGTTTACCTTCGCGCCGGAGCGGTACCTATTTATCTACTTGCACTTTGATGTGCTTTCAAACTGCTAGGTAGGCAGGAGCTGGGACCAAGCAACAGGAGCTCACCCCGTCACAGGGATTCGAACCACCAACCTTCTGATCGGCAAGCCCTAGGCTCTGTGGTTTAACCTACAGTGCCACCCACGTCCCTGAAAATCTGGTAGGCTCACTTTTAAATCATTTATTTATTACATTTATACCCATAGCTGCCAAGTTTTCCCTTTTCTCGCGAGGAAGCCTATTCAGCATAAGGGAAAATCCCTGTAAAAAAGGGATAACTTGGCAGCTATGTTTATACCCCACCTTTGCTCCCAGGAGCCCAAGGTAGCAAACATACTTCTCCTCCTCCCCCCCATGTTATCCTCACAACAACAACCCTGTGAGATAGGTTAGGCTGAGAGTGAGTGACTGGCCCAAGGCCACCCACAGAGGTTCATGTCTGAGTGGGGATTTGAATCCTGGTCTCCCAGGTCCTAGTCTGACACTCTAACCCAGGCTTCTTCAACCTTGGCCCTCCAGATGTTTTTGGCCTACAACTCCCATGATCTCCAGCTAGCAGGACCAGTGGTCCGGGATGATGGGAATTGTAGTCTCAAAACATCTGGAGGGCCGAGGTTGAGGAAGCCTGCTCTAACCACTACACCACACTGGCTCTTGTGCAAACCGAATTGAATTTCTCCCAAATCCCTAGTTCTGAGCCATGTAAGGCTTTATTGGTTAAAACTGACACAGTGTGGTGCAGTGGTTAAGAGCGATGGACTCGTAATCTGGTGAACCGGGTTCGCATCTCCGCTCCTCCACATGCAGCTGCTGGGTGACCTTGGGCTAGTCACACTTCTTTGAAGTCTCTCAGCCTCACTCGCCTCACAGAGTGTTTGTGGTGGGGGAGGAAGGGAAAGGAGAGTGTTAGCCACTTTAAGACTCCTTAGGGGCAGTGATAAAGCGGGATATCAAATCCAAACTCTTTCTCTCCTTCTTGAATCTGGTCCATCAACGTATAGACAGCCACTGCAATTGTGCAAATCCTCGTGATCTATGGTGCACATGCTCTGGTGCTGAGCTATGGACCTTTCCAGACTCATCTTTCTTCCCCGACTCCTTTTCTGCCTCCAACAATACTTACCCCCCCCCCCCGATAAATAACGTTCAATGAAGTGATAAAACTAATAGATGGAAGACAGACAAAGACAGGAGTGGAAGCCTGTCTGCTTTGAGGGGCCCCCCTTTCCCTTTAACGGCAGAAAGCGGATTATTGGTGCAATTAATTGTTCAAACTGCCAAGACAACGAAAAAGTGTAGGGGAATAAACAGATGCTGATCTTGATTCAATACTCATTAAGGCGGAGAACGGATTCATTTCCTATGCATGATTAACTCCTGCCAGCTAGTGTTTGGCAAAGCAGATGATCAGAAGAGAATTAATTATCCCACAAATAGCACCTCTGATATCATGCCAGTTGCCCCCCCCTTTGGGGAACACGGGACGGCGAGCCTCTGTTGCTAATTTGGGGTTTCCAGGCACCATAGTCAATGAGGGTCCATCAGAGAACAGCTAGGTTGGGGTGGGGGTGGGGTTTTTCTGAACTGAGGGCCACGTTCCAGTCTGGGGAATCTCCTGGGGGCCACATACCAGTGGTGGGAGGGGCCAGGGGTGAAAGTGGATGGGGCCAGAGATGTGTGTATATTTTGCCTCTGTGCAGGTTAGTTCCTATGCACACTTTTGTCTAAGCTCCATTCAGGCAACCTAAAGAGATTTTGAGAGTTCCGAGAAATTACGAAGCTTCAATTCTCAGAGTTCCTAAGGTGTTAAACTGGTAGAAATGTAGCCACACTAGCCGTCTCTCATTCTAAGCTGTTGCGATCTTACTCACCCACCCAGAAGGCACTTGGGTATGCCTCCTGCTCTGGGTGTGATATGAGATGTCTGGAAGGTGGCAACATGAGAACGGGCCTTTTCTGCAGTGGCTCCCCGTTTGTGGAATGCTCTCCCAAGGAAGGTTCGGCTGGTGCCTTCACTATACACCTGGTCTTAAACCAGGCCTTTTGCTGATAGACATCCGATGCCCTTTTAAATGTGCTATGGAAGGGGGGTTTGTCTCTGTTCTTATTTTTGTTATGGCATAATAATAATAATAATAATAATAATAATAATAATAATAATAATAATAATTTTATTTATACCCCGCCCTCCCCAGTGAGAGCTGGGCTCAGGGCGGCTGACATCAACAAGATCACAACAAAATGTAAAAGAAAGAAAAACAATCGATTAAAATGCGGATTAAAATACAAATCCAGATTTATTTATTTATTTATTTAAAAATGCAGCCTCATTTTAAAATGGCCCAAATCAAAACCATAGTAGTCAGACTGAGACCAGCCCAAAGGCCAGGCAGAACAGCTCCGTCTTGCAGGCCCTGCGGAAAGATGTCAAATCCCTCAGGGCCCTGGTCTGCTATGAGAGAGCATTCCACCAAGTCGGGGCCAATACTGAAAAGGCCCTGGCCCTAGTTGAGGCTAAATGCCAATGCCATAAATAATTGATGGTGATTTATTATATATTTTGTGTTTTTCATGTTGTAAATTTATGTTGTGAGTCACCCTGAGATCTACTGGTATAGGGCGGTACACAAATTTAACAAATAATAAATAAAATGATGATGATGATACAGGATACAAACACACACATATATTCTATATCCTCACTTGCTCTACTCACCAACACCCCCTCCCCGCCATTCCCCCCAAATTAACTCCCTAGAGCTTCCACACACACACACACACCTCATGCAGATAAGCTTGCTTTTCTTGGCCTCTTGAGTTTTTATTCATGAAAATCCCGGATTGTGATGAGGCACTGCAAATCCTGCAATGGAGCCTATGTGACGACAGCATTCCATTTTTATGTATATAGGAAGATATCCATATCGATAGATGTAGATACAGATGTTTCAAAAATAATTGGTGGGTCTGAGAAATAGTTGGAGTTTCAAGGCTATGGGGCAGGGAGGGAATGACCCACATCCCATAGTTTGCAAGATGCGGAGAAACACACACCTTGTCTGCCAGCTCCTAGATGCCACAGAATGTGAGAGGAGGTCTTTTGAGTTCTTATTTTCTCACTCTTCTATCAAGTGTTCTCCCCAACCACCACCCCAGTGATTGGAGAGGAACAGGGGATGGATTTGTGCGTGTCTCAAGAAAATTGCCTTTTGCCTCATTGTTCTAAGTAATAGCGCAAAGTAATAGAGGCATAGGACATGGGCAGCTCTTGTCACCCCTATTTTTGGCAGCGTGAGGCTAATTCTTCTGCAAGAACTGGAAACATTGTGCCCGGCTTTTTGTTTTACAGCTGCTTGTTAAGGGACAAATGGAAGAAGAAATGAAATAGCTCTCTTTAGGGAAGAATTCAGAAACAGAGCACATCTGCTGTTGGACAAACGTCTATCGGTTTTAAACCAGGCTAGCAGCCTCATTGCTTGGGAATTCAAGGAAACCAAAATATCAGTTTTGAGATTAGTGGTTAAAATCACTGCAGTTTTGAAAGGTTCACTCTACCATCTAGAACCAAAATAGTGTCCACTTGCACCCAAAGCTAGACAGAAACCTGCTCCTTGATCTCGGGAACCATCATGCAAAAAAAAAAAATGATTAGAATCAGTACAGTTCTGAAAGGTGAATTGGTCTCATCCTCTTTTAAAGTCCTCCAAGTCAGTGACCCTGCAGGAAGGAGTTCCGTAGTTTTAACTCTGTGTTGCATAAAGATGTCCGTTCTTTTGGTTTCCCAACATTTAGCTTCATTGGATGCCCATGAGTTTTAGCGTTACGAAACAGGGAGGAATTTTTTTTCCTTTATCTGCTTTCTCCATGCCGTGTATGATTTCACAAACTTCTATAATGTCGCTTCTGACGCACCTTGTCTCTGAACTAAAAAGTCCCAAGTGCTGCAAATCTTTCCTCATGGGGGGAGTCATTCCATCCATTTGATCGTTTGGGTTGCCCTTTTCTGAATGCACGCCCTTAAAGATAAGCGGGATATCTAATGCAGCTTTCTGCCCGACAAAATCAGGTGATCTGAAGAGCTAATTTGCAGCTCAGCATGGTGGGGGGACGGGACTGCACAGCAGATTCCCTAAAGCCCTTCTTAACCCACTGCCTGAATTAACTTACTCTATCACGGGAGGAAGTTAGAAGACCACCCGCTGGTTTTATCATTCTCATGCTGCTGCTATTGATTAGTTTGATTTAATCAGCAGTACATGTCTGATGCATTTCTTGCATTTTATTTATTAGAATTTATTTATATACCACTTTAGATGGTGCAGGAAAACCCCCCAAAGAATCAGCCTGGATAGCTCAGTTGGTTAGAGCATGGTGCTGATAATGCCAAGGTTGCAGGTTTGATCCCCGCAGGGGACAAGTGCATATTCCTGCATTGCAGGGGGTCGGACCAGAAGATCCTTAGGGTACCTTCCAATTCTACGATTCTATGATTCTGTTGTTGTTGTTGTTGTTTAGTCGTTTAGTCGTATCTGACTCTTCGTGACCCCATGGACCAGAGCACGCCAGGCACTTCTGTCTTCCACTGCCCCACGCAGTTTGGTCAGACTCATGTTGAGAACACTGTCCGACCATCTCATCCTCTGTCGTCTCCTTCTGCTTGTGCCGTCCATCTTTCCCAACATCAGGGTCTTTTTCAGGGAGTCTTCTCTTCTCATGAGGTGGCCAAAGTATTGGAGCCTCAGCTTCAGGATCTGTCCTTCCAGTGAGCACTCAGGCCTGATTTCCTTAAGAATGGATAGGTTTGATCTTCTTGCAGTCCATGGGACTCTCAAGAGTCTCCTCCAGTCCAGCACCATAATTCAAAAGCATCAGTTCTTCGGCGATCAGCCTTCTTATTAAAACTGAAACGATAATTGAATCCAAGGAGTCAGCTACATAAGTAAAGAAAAAGCATTTTGCGGCTAGGATATTACTAGCCCAAGAATGGAAAGACGACAAGATACCAACTAAAGAAGATTGGCAAGAAAAATTGATAGAGGATGCTGAAATGGCGAAGCTAACTGGAAAACTCAGAGACAAGGACAATAGAGACTTTAAAAAAGACTGGGAACCATTTATGTTGTACCTACAGAAATATTGTAAAAAAGTGGACTCACTAGTAGGGTTTGATTAATCACTTACAATCAACAAAATAGAGAGATTAAGATGTAATAACAGGAAAATATTAAAATGTAAGAGGTAACATGAAAATAGTTATGGTATAAAAAGGAGAATATAATAATATTGATTTATTCAATTTAAAGGTTGTAGTATTAAGGCATAATAAAATAAGCAGGAGAAGTTAACGTGTAAAGAACAGAGAACGAAGTTGAGGGAAGTTGTAGGGAGGGGGAGGGGGAATGTGGGAATTGTATTTTTCTTTTTCTTTGGAATAATGTTACTGTGATGAATATAAAACTGTAAAACCTAAAAAAAATATTTTTTTTGAAAAAATAAGTTTTAAAAAGCGTTTTAAATGCCTTAATACACTGTGACACCAGAGGGTGCTGTGGAGTTCCATCTTTCGGCAACATGGTTTCCCATTATGAGGTTTACAACACGTTTTCCTTAAAGGTTTTTTTGATGTGTCTAAAAGTTAAACAGTAATATAAAAAAACATTAAAGCGAATAAAAAAGAAATCCAGAGGATTCTAACCCATACAAGAGGGTCTAACCTTGTGGACCAGGGAAAGTCTGGATAAAAAAAAAAGTCTATGTAAGACATCTGATGATTCCTGCTTCGTGGCTACTAAGTCTGATTCAATACAACTAAGTCTGATTCCCTGTTTAGGGAAGTGTTTAATGTTTAATATTCTGCTGGAAGCTGCCCAGAGTGGCTGGGGAAACCCAGCCAGATGGGCGGGGTATAAATTGTTGTTGTTGTTGTTGTTGTTGTTGTTGTTGTTGTTTTTCTTGAAGATGGGAGTTGCATTTTGTGTGTTTGGAATTTTGTCAAATTTTAGTATGCAAATTTTGGAATTGTTAAACTGTTTACACATTTCCTTTTCTTTTCCTTTCTTTACGAAGTTTAACTTACCAAGGGTGAAAAAGAAACCCAACCACAATCTTAGTCATTGATGAAATGCCCGATAGTGGCCGGTTCAAACACAATGCAAAAACAGCATCCCACTACATGGGATGAAGTGTGGCAAGCCTTGTGATACGAAACAAACCACAGTTCCCTGTAACATCCAAACTCAGGGAAACCTTGGCTTGTTTAAATAATGATTAATTAGAATAAGTCAGGATCAAAGTGGGGTTTCAGAACCTAGCTTGTTTTCACTGACTGTAATCCTTTAAAAGCCACTGTTCTCTGAGATCTGATGTCATGGGAAACTGGTTGTGTGTTTTTTAAAAAACAAAACAAAACACTGGAAGCAGATGTTCGTGATTTTCTCTTGTGGTGCATGGAGCTCACAAACCTGTGGTGATCCACAGCTCACTCACATAGTGAAAAGCAATTTTCACAATTTCCAATCGTATCTGGAACGGGGCAATGTGGTGATGCAACTTGATCAATATGTTTTTTCGGGGGGGGGGGGGCAATTCCTGGAACCAGGGAAGGGTCAGAAATTTGTCGAAATGCTTTTAATGCCCTAAAGCAAACTTTACTGCGGTCTCAGCCTTTCGTAGTTCAGACCGACACTTCAGAAGCTGGTTCCCGTTATGTTGGTTAGACAGGGTAAAAAATTCTAACCAAAAACTTTTAAGGTGGACTCTCACTCTTCAGGATTTCAATTTTGGTTTTGGTTTTTAAAAATAATTTTTATTTAGTTTTACACACACAATTGACATTCTTAAAAATATTGAAAATAAAACAAGATTCTTCCAAATCTTAGGGCTTCCTTCCTCACCTCCATAGGTCCTTTAAATACTTTGTCAACTGCATATTAAAATTCATCGAAATTACAATCCTCCATTGAGTCCAAAGTCTCAATTTTGACACAGTTCATATAAAAGGAAGTGGTAATAAAGTTGCTGACATTTTATCTAGCCTCTATGTGGATTATGAGGATTAATGTTAACTGGTGTGCTTTAATCTTGCAGTATGTACTATAGATATATTTTTTGTTATGTCTGTTTCTTGTTTCGTAACTTATTTGTTCTGTTTTTATTGGTTTTAGAATGGTTATAGTACATATATTGCAGGCATGTCCAACAGGTAGATTGTGATCTACCGGTAGATCACTGGACATCTGCAGTAGATCCCTAGTAGATCATTGGCTCCCCCCAAAGAAGCTGAACAACTGTGGCTCCCCTAAAAAAGCTCAACATTTTACCTCCTCCCTGAAAAAACTCAACAACTTTGACCTGAACCCCCCCCCCAATGGGCCTTCCTTCCTCCTTCCTAAAAAAAGCTCAACAATTTTGACCGGACCCCCCCCCCCAAAAAAAGGGGACAGATCACTGCCAGTTTCTTGGGAGTTGGCCACCCCTGATATATTGTTTGTGGTTTAGGTCTACTTGAAGATGAAAATTCTAAGATTTAGAATTTCATCTTCAGAGAAAAGAAGGGATGTCATGAAGTAGTGATCCTGTAAGCAAGTGCTGCTGGGTAGTGCCCCTCAGGCAGGTGGTAACAATTAGTCCCCAAAGTGGGGGGCATGTGTTGGCTGGTTACCAACATTCCCCAGCCCCTATTAATCTTTGAGTTAACCTGCCAAGGGAGAGAGAGAACACATTGTGTTTTAGGCTTGCTGAAGAAGAGGAGGAGGAGGAGGAGGAGGAGGAGGAGGAGGAGGAGGAGGAGTAGTTTGGATTTGATATCCCGCTTTATCACTACCCGAAGGAATCTCCTTTCCCTTCCTGCCCCACAACAAACACTCTGTGAGGTGCGTGAGGCTGAGAGACTTCAGAGAAGTGTGAGTAGCTCAAGGTCACTCAGCAGCTGCATGTGGAGGAGCAGGGAAGCGAACCTGGTTCACCAGATTACGAGTCCACTGCTCTTAACCACTACACCACACTGGCCAATAAAGCCTAGTAACCCGTTCGGTGCCTGCATGTGATTGATGAGTAGCTTGGAGGGAGGACTTGGGAAAGCGACCCCCTCCTTGACAGCACTTAGTGAGCATCATCCCACCCCAAAGCCCAGTGCAGATACATCCTAAGATGTCACCTCCAGCTTGACAGGTATCCTTCCAAGAAAATGAAAAAAAAAACGACATCTCCGCTCCTCGCCTGTATACCCCCACAGAAATAAATTGTGCTCCCCACCCCCGGATGCTTACCAGTAGACAATCATCTCCTCCACAAAGACTGTCTAGGGCAGTACGTAGGGGGATGAAAAATAAAATGTTCTATTTATGGCTCCAACCATTCTTGCTCCTTTGACAGTCCCGCATTGATGGGGCTGCGGGGATGTTTTCCCTGTGAGTGTGAGATGGATAGGGCGGCTGAGGTTGTCTTTCAGAAGGACAAAGGATAGGACACAAAGGATCTGCTCTGATGCCAGCTATAGGGCCCGGCGTGCACGAGGGCAATGCAGTCTTACTTCTCCAGTGGTGTGTGTGTGAGAGATTCTCTAGACAAAGCCGTACTTTCAAAGTTTCAGCAGGCTGAGCTGTAGGGCACCCCCCGTGGAGCTGCTTCCCATTCTGTTGATGATCAGACAAGGAAGCTCTATTTTATCATTTGTATCCCATGAGATGAGTGCTCAGGTCTACTTCTGTGCTGATATAGAACCCAGGGAGAAGTGAGGAGGGAAGGTGTAGGTGTAGAATGTTGTGCACAGAGAAAAGAGAAAGTGAGAGGGATTTAGGGCAGGAGGGAGGGAGGGAGGGAGAGAGGGAGGGAGAGAGAGAGAGAGAGAGAACAGACAAGGAAGTAACATGGACACAGAGGAAAACGAAACGTGGACTGACATGACCAAGGCCACATTCACAACATTAAGGAGAGGTTTTATAGAAAAGTAAGCTAACTTTCTTTCCTTTCTTCATATACAATTGCTGTTTTAAGCTGCACTGCACATTTTGTTATGTCCTGGTCCCCCACCCAACCCCAACTCCCTATGTTTTATGACTATCATTACTACCGTAGTTCTGGTTACAGGTAGGTAGCCGTGTTGGTCTGGGTCGAAGTAAAATAAAAAAATTCCTTCAGTAGCACCTTAAAGACCAACTAAGTTTTTATTTTGGTATGAGCTTTCGTGTGCATGCACACTTCTTCAGATACAGTGAAATAAAAGTCCCCAGGCACTTATGTAGAGAAGGGGTGGGGATGGGGAGGGGAGATCACTCAGAAGGGTGGTGGAAGTGGGTGATTGACTGACTGATAGCTGTTGATGACCGAAAACGACTGCAAATGGAACCAGAAGACAGAAAAACCAGTAGGAGAACACTTCAATCTCCCAGGACATTCTATACAAGATCTCAAAGTAGCTGTCTTACTACAAAAGAATTTCAGAAATAGACTGGAAAGAGAAGTTGCTGAATTACAACTTATCACCAAGCTCAAAACCATGGAGGGACCTGGTTTGAACAGAGATATCGGATTCTTATCTCATTATACATGATAAGCGATCTTCAGCCATCTCAACCCTTGCTTTTTCATGCAAAACCATTTGCAGTCGTTTTCAGTCATCAACAGCTATCAGTCAGTCAATCACCCACTTCCACCACCCTTCTGAGTGATCTCCCCTCCCCATCCCCACCCCTTCTCTACATAAGTGCCTGGGGACTTCTATTTCACTGTATCTGAAGAAGTGTGCATGCACACAAAAGCTCATACCAAAATAAAAACTTAGTTGGTCTTTAAGGTGCTACTGAAGGAATTTTTTTATATTACTACCGTATTAAACCTCTGTACAAGTATGTAACACTTTTGTTATGAAAAATGACAATAAAGGGCTTTCGAAAAGAAGCACTGTGATACCGCTTGAAACAGTCACGGCTTCACCCAGAGTCCTGGGTGCTGAAAGGTGCTATGAGACACCCCCTATTCCCTCCATGGAGTGATAATTCTCTTAACAATCAATCCCTCTTCACAGGAAACTCTAGGGATTGTAGCTGGGGGTGGGGAATAGCGGCCTCCTAACAACTCTCAGCCCCTTTAACAAACTACAGCTCCCACAATTCTTTTTTTGGGGGGGTGGGGGCGGGGGAAGACCATGGCTGGTTGAAGTGGCATAACAGTGCTTCAAAAGTATGGTGTGAATTTGGCCTTAGTTCAGTGACATCTGGAGGGTCTCACGGGATCAATTCCCCCCTTCCCATAGCTATAATTCCCAGAGTGAATAGGGCAGAGGTTTTCAACTTTTGGGGGGTCCATGGCTCCCTTGACCAACTACATTCTTTCTGTGGCACCCCTGCGGGGCTCAGGAACCCAGTTATGTCACCCCTTGCCTGCAGAGCTGGCAGCCTCTTGCATTTTTTTGAACACCCTCCCTTTGTGGAGTGTTCCCTCAACCTCCTCTCCTTGGGAGTCTTCCAGGCAACCGTTGCTCCCCCAACCCTGCCCCAAAGAGAGGTGCCTCCTCACATTGCCCCACAGGGGCCTTGGAAGCACCCCCTGGCTAGCCCCAGAGGCACCATTCGCCTGGGGAGCTTGTAGCCAGAGCTGCTGCAACAAAGAGTTATGCAAGCCTTTGGGAGGCAGAGACGCAAGAAGGCATCAGAGGGAAGGAAAGAGCGACAGGGGCTGGTGTTGCCCTTGGCACCCCTGACCATCATTCAAGGCTCCCAAGGGTGCCATGGCACACTGGTTGAAAAGCACTGGAATAGGGATTGACTGTTCAAACACTCTGGGAATGGCAGCTCCAGGAATGTTGGGGAGCTATTCATAGCTTGGTGCTCTTTAAATAACCCCCACCTGGAAGATTATTATATTGGTGCCTCTTATCATCAAGAATTTGCCCAAGAGCCACTTAACTTTATTCGTCCCCTATATCAGGGATGTCCAATAGGTCGATTGCGATCGACTGGTTGATCCCCGGGAGGTTTGCGGTGGCATAAGAGCACCTGGCCCTGCCCCCTCGCCCTGTCCTCCCTTTTTGCATGATCGCTGGAATGGAAGACAGAGTTTTCGCTGTGAGGCAGATTGTGTCAGGAGTATGGGCAGGAGTCAGGCTCTGGGGCCTGTAGTGCTTTGCAGGACTGGGGCCTGCCTCAGCTTGTGCTGGAGAAGCAAGGAGTGGCCACTCAGGTGAGGCCACTTGATACTCACTGCACCTGGTGGCAGGAGCTGGGAGTGATAAAAGCTCAGCATTTCCCTTCAGCTCTTTGCCACAGCAACGCTATCCCTGCCTTGTTGCATCTGGCCCCTTGCTCCTTGGAACCTTGCCTTGCCGACGCCTTGCTCCTCGACCCTTGAGCCTTCGCCTTGCTCCTTGCTCCTCGGACCTTCGCATTGCTGATGCCTTGCTCCTCGACCCTTGGACCTTTGCCTTGCCGACGCCTTGCTCCTTGACTCCCAGACCTTTGCCTCCACCTTGCTCCTTGACCTTGCGACTGCCTGCTGCTGGACCCTCAGCTCTGCTCTTGTTCCTGCTTCTACACCACCATCTTGCCTCTGGTCCTGACGTCCTCAGCCAGGGCTTCAACCGCCCGCCGACTGGACCGTGACAGATTGTTTCCTTAATGATCTTTTGGTGAGCGGCTTTTGACATTTTCCTCTGCATAACTGGACTTTTCTCCCTTAAAAAAAGCTTCCAATTTTTACCTGAACCTCCCCCCCCCAAGGGGTAGATCACTGCCAGTTTTTGATTCTGTGAGTAGATTGCAGTCTCTTGGGACCCGGACGTCCCTGCCCTATATGAATTTCACCCATCTCCACTCGGCACTGTCCGTGGTCCTGTATCCGTTGCTGAACTCTGGTTCAGGCCCCTTCACAAGCCATGTTTAGAATAGAACACCAGCTCAAATGCCGCCCCGCCCCAGGAGGCTTGAGCATAACCAAGAATAATCTTCTTCACCTTGGTTATAATAACAATTTGTAAATTGCTATCTATTTCTATATTTAGGTATTATGCGAAGACAGCCCAAGGGGAATTAGAATGGCTAGGGCTCTTGCAAGTAATATTGAAATGGGAACAAAAATAAAACACCTTGTTACTAAACGCTTTCGTGACACCTGTATTTTCAATGCTGCAGATTAGGGATGAGGAAGCTGTGACCCTCAGAATACTAATGGACAGCAACTCCTATAACTCTTGGCCACTCTTCCTGCATTGCAGGGGGTTGGACTAGATGATCCTAGGATCCCTCCCAACTCTACAATTCTGTGATTGGCCAGGCCGGCTGGGGCTGATGGGAGTTGCAGTCCAACAACATCTGGAACTCTGTAGGTACCCCATCCCTCTTGCAGATGGAGTATATTGTATACTACTTTGATTTCTATATAAAATAAAAGGTTGTCATGCAGCATAAAATGTGGGAATTAGACTCCATTTCCCATTTGCAAAGTATGCGGAAGACAGAGCTGGGTTGTTTGGTCCTTTAACTGGCCCCCTTTTCCTTCCTGTAAAAGCCAAGCAATGCACTCTCCTTTACAGTTTAAAGAACATATCATGTTTACTAGGTGTACTTGCAGTCACAAATTAACATATATACAATGCAGGTAGATCATGCTTAAATTGCTAAAACATATTACATAGATTAAACTGTTACAGTCTAACTAACTATGAGGCAGACAGCAGCACAACACAACATACCTGCTGCTCTAACTGTTACAACTGTTAGCTAACTGCCATAACCGAACCATAACTGCCTCAGATGTATAACATCACAGGTTTTTCTTGCCCCACGGTAAGCTGGTAGAGATGCGTGACAGGGACTTCTCAGTGGCTGCTCTAGGAAGGAACTTTGGAACTTCCTTCCTAGAGAAGCTAGAGTGGCTCCCTCCTGGCTATCCTTCCACCGGCAGGTGAAGACTGTCTTATTTTGGCAGGCTTTTGGGAAGTGACTTAAAAAAAAAAGAATAGTTTTTAATAGCGCTGTGCTGTTTTTACTACTGGTGTTTTAATAAAATTGCTTTTATCTATTACAGTTTATTTACAATTCTCTCTAGGCTTGATTATTGTAACTTGCTCTACGCGGGGCTGCCCTTGAAACTGACCCAGAAACTCCAGCGGGTGCAGAATGCCGCGGCGAGACTCCTTACGGGGTCCTCACCGCGGGATCGCATTCATCCAGTGCTTTACCAGCTGCACTGGCTCCCGGTGGAATACAGGGTCAGGTTTAAGGTGCTGGTTTTGACCTTTAAAGCCTTATGCGGCTTAGGACCCTCGTACCTATGGGACCGCCTCTCCCGGTATGCCCCGCAGAGGACACTAAGGTCCACAAATAATAACATACTGGAGATCCCGAGTCACAAGGTGGTTAGACTGGCCTCGACCAGGACCAGGGCCTTCTTAGTACTAGCCCCGACCTGGTGGAATGCTCTCTCTCAGGAGACTAGGGCCCAGTGGGAGTTGTCATCTTTTTGTTCCGCTTGGCCTTTGGACTGACTGAGTCTGACCCCGGTGTTACCCTCCCCTAAGGTTTTATCCTACAGATATTTAAATGAGGTTCCACTTGTAGATTCCTAATTTTAAAATTGAATTTTAACATTGTATTTAATCTGTATTTTAATTGTTTCTTTTATGTTTGCTTTGATATTCTTGTGGTTAGCCGCCCTGAGCCCGGTCTTGACTGGGAAGGGCGGGGTATAATTATTATTATTATTATTATTATTATTATTATTATTATTATTATTATGTTACTGGCCTTGTGTATTTGATCTGTGTTGTTTTAATTTTTTAAAAAATGTATTTATTAAAAAAATTTTCAAACAACAAAAACATACAAAAATACAAAACACAAAAAAGAAATACAAAACACGAAAAATACAAAGTACAAAAAATACAAAAGTGCAAAAACAAAAATTCTAACTTATAACCCTTACTTCTAATCTATTGACTTCCTCTTTCCACCTCCTACTGCGATTCTTTACATTTCATACTTAGTAAATTCTAAATCTTATATAAACTCTAATTATTACTTCAATATTACCTTGTTGCTATATCTTTTATATCTTGTCCTTATAAACTCAATCTATATCTTACTTCTTAATTAGTTTATCCTTATCTTCTATCAATACTTATTTCACACCCTTGTATTTTCTACAACCTCTTTGTATCTCCCTCACTCTGTGTCTCCCTCACTATCTGAGGGAGTTGTTTTAATCGGTGTAAGTTGCCTCAAGTCCAGGTCTGGGGGAAAGGAGGAATATAGAACCATAGGATTGCAGAGTTGGAAGGGATCACAAGGGTCAACTAGTCCAAACTCCTGAAATGCAGGAATCACAGCTAAAGAATCCCTGACAGATGGTCACCTGACCTCTTTTTTTTATAAAAAAAAAAGGTGAGTTCACCACCTATTATAGAAGTAAATATAACAGCTGCAGCTGCAGCAACAACCACCTTCCTGTTTCATTAAATGCCCGCTCTGCCAGCATCTGTTTACCTTCCCCATCCTTCCCCGGATAGTCCAAGAGGAAGACAAAGCAAAACTGCCGTGGATCACTCGGCCTTATTAATCGTTAGTGCAACTGCTAATGGTGAAACTTTTATGGCTCCACCGAACGAGCAGAGGGTTGCGAGAGGAGGCACTTCCCATTAAGAGGCACTAATGAAATGTGAAAATGTTTTACTAGGCCATAATTGTGTATGTATGTTTGCATGCTTTCTGTAGCTGCTGGTGTGCTTCCATTTGTGGCTCATTTAAACGCCCATTAAACCCGGCTAAATTGCCATCAAATAGCTGCAGAGGGGAAAAGAAGAAGTGGTACCACTACAGACAGGAGTGAGAGCGACCACGTTTCTGCCATAAACGTAGTGGGTTTCTTTAATGGGCAGAGATAGTAAGAAGAGGGTCGGTGGGCAGCTAGCATCAGGACACACACACACAGAGAGAGACACACACACAAAACCTGGTCAAGGAGACCTGGAAGGAAACTCTCTGGGGAGCAGCCTTCTTTCATACCCTCCTTGAGTGCTTTTACCTGGCTAGAATGTATCCTTCAACTCAGACCATGCCTCCTGTTTGCCTGGATGGAGAGAGAGAGGTGTGTGTAGAAACTAGCCTGCTGTACAAAGGTAAAATTTACATTCATTGCTCCATGCGCTTTTGTTTCTGGCCAGGGCTGTCTTAAGCATATCTGGCGTCGTGGTGCAAAGATCCCTCTGCCCCCCCCCTTTTCCCAGAGTTGTCAACCTTTCTTTAGGGAGCTGACACCACACTTACACATTATCTCTGCTTGGGGGGGGGGGAAACGGGAAACATAAACTTTTTTTATTAACAATGTTCGTTTTTATTAACAAGCTCATTTATTAACAATGCACTTATATATACGACACCATCACACTGACCGGCTTCCCCCCTGGACTGAAGGGCGCGTTGCGGCGACACCGCTGCCTCCCCCCGGGGGCCGCGGAAGGACACCACAACTGGCCTCCCCTGCCCCGCACCCAGAGCCCTCCCGTTTGCCCCGCTGGCTCTGCCCCGGAGGCCTGTCGGTGGGGCGGCCGGTGGCCTTCCCTCCCTGCCCCTGCCCCCGTTTTTGTCTGCCTGTCTCCTTCGCTCTGTCCCTCCACGGGCGCGGAGCAGGGGGAGACTGAGCTCCGCTCACCTTGGTAGCGGCGCTCTGCTCTGCACAGCCCCAGCCCAGCAGCGGCTTTGCCGCCGCCGCCCGGGTGCCCATCATGGAGGCGGCCATGATCCACCTCCTCCCTCAGGCCTGGCCTCACCGGCAGTGCACTTGCGTGGCGGGGGGCGCAGATGTGCTGGGTCTGGCAGGTCGATTCTCTCCCCGCTGCAGCCCAGCCCAGGCAGGCAGGCAGGTGGGCAGGAGGGATGTGGCTGACAATGTTTGTAGTTTATTAAGGGTGCTGAGAGTTGTTGGGGGAGCCTATTCCCCTAACAGAGATACATATTCCAGAATTCTCTGTTGAAGAGGGATTGTTTGTTCAAACAGTCTGGGAATTGTCACTCTGTGAGGTTAACGGGGTCTCCGAAACACCTCTCAGCACCTTAATAAATGATAGCTCCCAGGGTTCTCTGGGGGAAGCCATGGCTGTTTCTTTTGCTTTTCTTTTTTTAAAAAATATTTTTTATTAAAGATTTCTTAGTTTACAAAAAACCGTGCGTTGTCGCATTTTTCAAGTTGCGTTTTCTACAGGTCAGTTTCAGTTGTTGTGAGACATTAACATACAGTGTTAGGTTAGGAAGAAAAGGGGGGAAGAAGGGGGAATGGTGAGTGGGGTGGGGGTCAGGTCGCAATGCTTCTATTCTTCTACTTGGTGTATGTGTGGGGTTTTGCGTTAGTGTTGCTTGTGTGGGTTCTCTTACTATTCATTTGTTGTATTTTCTTGGTGGTGAAAGAGGTTGGGGGTGGCCAATAATAATAATAATAATAATAATAATAATAATAGTTCGTTCATTCGTTTGTTCATTCATTCATTTATACCCCGCCCATCTGGCTGGGTTTCCCCAGCCACTCTGGGTGGCTTCCAATAAAAGTTTAAAAATACATGAAGACAACAATCATTAAAAGCTTCCCTAAACAGGGCTGCTTTCAGATGTCTTCTAAACGTGTTTATTTATTTTTTGACATCTGATGGGAGGGCATTCCACAGGGCAGGTGCCACTACCAAGAAGGCCCTCTGCCTGGTTCCCTGCAACCTCACCTTTCGCAATGAGGGAACCATCAGAAGGCCCTCAGAGCTGGATCTCAGTGTCTGGGCTGAACGATGGGGGTGGAGACGCTTCTTCAGCAGCATAGCCTAGGGTGTGGCTGGTTGTCTTTGGTTGGCTGTAGTGAGATTTGTTTTTCTGTGTGAGTGGGGTATGTATGTGTGTGTGTGTTTTAGGATTAGGTTAGCCAGATTGACTTGTATGCTGTCGGCAGATTCTTGTTGTTGTACCATGGCTGTTTCAAGTGGTATCATAGTGCTTTTAATGTATGGTGAGAAATGTGGCCCTTGTTGGCTCTGCCTGTCATTGGCTCCGCCTACTTCTTGGGGTCCCAACAATCCGCCCTACCAGCTCCAATGGATGTTAGCCACCCACAAATGCCCACAAGTACTTAGACATGCAAGCCGAGATGGAGAAAGACCTCTCTGTAGCTTCTGGTGTGCTTCGGAGGTTGGACACAGGGGGCAGTGATGGCAACCTATCTAATGGCTTCAAAAGAGGATTAGACAGATGATGGAGGAGAGGGCTATGGATGAATATTAGCCACTAGTGTCATTCATCCCGTTTAATAAACGGGCGCTAGAACATTCGCCTTTTTCGGTGGCCGTGGCGCGTGGGAGGGCCGGCTGGCCCCTCCCACGGCCGACGCTTTGTCGGGGCGCTCCGCTGAGCCCAGCTGGCCAGCGGGTGCCCAGGAGAAGGCCGCGATTCGGCCTCTTTCTGCGGCGGTGGCGCGTGGGGGTGCCGGCTGGCCCCTCCCACGGTCGACGCTTCATCGGGGCGCTGCGCTGAGCCCAGCTGGCCAGTGGGCGCCCAGGAGAAGGCCGCGATTCTTCTGAGGACTGCAAGGGAAACGGTAGGCAGAGGGGTGGGGGGGAGAGCGTGTGTGTGTGTGCGTCAAGTCTCTGCGTCCAATCCCTGTGTCCGTGGGGCACATGCGCAGTAGCGCGGACACAGGGACTGGACGCAGAGACTCTTGCACTTTATTATATAGGATGATGGCTATGCTCTGCCTCCAAAGCTGGAGGCAGTAACACTTCTGAATACCAGTTACTGGAAGCCACAGGAGAAGAGAGTGCTCTTGTGCTCAGGTCCTGCTTGGGGCTTCAGCAGATGCATCTGGGTGGCCAGTGTGAGAACAGGATCCTGGGCTAGATGAGCCATTGGCCTGGTGCAGCCAGGGCTCTATAACAGAACAAGGAGCCATCAGGATTAGGAAACCAAGCCGTTCAAGCCATGCTCCACCACGGAGCTACAGATCTCCCCAGGTTAGATATGAAACAACACGGGACGGTTTCAGAGCTGGGAGTCTGCAGCGCCTGGCAAACACCAGCCGCCTCCATGGCTGCATTAAAAATAAAACACGACGAGCCACCCAACGTCCTTCACACACTCTTGCCTCCACCGTTTCGTACCAAGATGCAAAATGAGGTGTTACCCAGCAACCGAGGCTTGCTGTAGTCGACTGCTCAGGGTGGCAAACACTCTCTCTGCTGTTAGATCAGCTGCTGAACAGCTACATCACTCACTAACTGCTCTGCTACAAGGCAAAGGACATTGGCAGGATCGCACCTCCCACACTGCTGAGCCACAGTAAGGAGACTGAGGATCAGGATGTCTCCACCAGGAATCACAACTGTTTCCATACAATCAGATGGCTTGAAATGAGGATTATGTTGATGATTACCCAGTATATTAATTCAATTTATACCCCACCCTTTATATCCCAAGGTTCTCCCCTTCCCTCATTTTAGGTCAGTTCGCCTGAAAGGTGGTGAGTGTCTCATAGATGTTTGATGCTGAGCTCAGCAGCCCATATGTCAAGCTGATCCTAGAGTGTTCTCAGTCTCAACACCAGGACCAGTGGCTCCTCTGCACCGGCTAACAATGCTGCAGTTCTCCATCCCTGGTGCTTCTTAGGTGTCAGCAATGATGGTTCTCCCCGTGGCACTTGCTTTTGCCTCCTCCCACTATCTGGCATCACAGCAGCTCCCTAGTACAACCTCCACTGCCCAGGTGATGCTCTCTTCTTGTTTTTGTATATTATGTTGGAAGCTGCTCAGAGTGGCTGTGGCAACCCAGTCAGATAGACGGGGTACAACAATGTATTATTATTATTATTATTATTATTATTATTATTATTATTATTATTATGAGTTGTTGTTGTTGTTCCTGGCCACGTGTTGCTGTGGCTCAGTCTGTTAAATTGAAAAGAAAGAGAAGAGAAGCTGGACGTTTCCAAGATGGTATTTTGAGTCCTCCCCCCCCCCCATGGTTTGTTCATCTGTCTCCCCTCCTTAAGGCCGCTGCTTTTGTGTCCTTTGGGGGTTTCCACTTCCACGTGGCTCTCCACCTTTTTTATGGAAACTTGTTTTGGTCCCATCCTCCCCCCACCCCCAACCCAGCCGAACCCCACCTCCACTCAGTTCAGTCTGCAGTTTTGCTCTTGTCCAGTGGGGGTTCCCTGGAAACCTGAGCTGAGCTGCTTTGGAGAGGGAAACTTTGGAAGCTGCAGTACCAGTGGAGTCGCTAGAGGGCGATGTTTTGCAACCTCTCCTGTTCCTGTTTTTCTTGCTTTTCCCCAAAAGTATGTGGTTACCTGTGGCAGGTGTGAGATCTGTATAATCTAAGTATATGCAAACACTCCCATATTCACATGGAACGTTGTGTCAAATTTTCTTTTTTCTTTTTTTTTTAAAAAAAGCTTTATTTTTATTCTTTTAAAAAAGTTACATACATACAAACTACAAGATCAACCAAATCAATGCAAAGAAAACGAACACAAATATAGTTACAAATAATATGTACAAAATTGTACACCACCACCCTAAGATAAGGAAAAAGGACGAAAAAGAAAAAAAAAGAAGAAGAAAAAGAAGAAGGGGGGAGGAGAAAAGAAAAAAGAAAAAAGAAAAGGTAAAAAGGAAATGCATACATGTATATATGCATCTACTCAAAAAATAAGAATAAAAGAATAAAAGAACTTCCGATTGTTAATATACTGTTCCTCACCATTTTTAATTTTCCCTGTTTTCCTCTTTCTTGTTTTCCCACCCTTTGTGGGTAATTCTTCTCCCATTGCTTCCTCTATCTTCTCTTTAAGCAATCCTTAAATTAACTTAGACAAACTACTAATTCACAGTTCAAACCCTCTTTCTTCAGGTGATCCTCCACTGGTTTCCATTCCTTTTGTACTCTCTGTTTTGCTACATTTCTTATGGCCGCTGTCATTTTGTCCAAATTCATATATTCTATCACTTCAATTAACCAATCCTGAATCGAAAGCACCTCCTCCCCTTTCCATTTTTGCGCTATCACTATTCTTGCTGCAGCTCCCGCATACAGTATTACATTTCTCTTCTCTTTAGGGATATTTTCTGGTAGCATGCTTAACAAAAATAGTTCCGGTTTTTTTTTCAAATGTTAATTTTAAAATATTTTTTAATTTCTCATAAATCCTATTCCAAAATTCTTGTATTTTTCTGCAATGCCACCAGCAATGCATGAATGTACCTATCTTTTCTTTACATTTCCAACATTTGTTGGATCCTGTCTTATATATTTTATGTAATTTTTCCGGAGTTAGGTGCCATCTGTAGAACATTTTTTGCATATTCTCCTTTATTGCCGTGCAAGCTGTGAATCTCATACTTCCATTCCAGAGTCCTTCCCATTGTGTACAATATATAATTCTGCCAATATCTTGTGCCCATTTCACCATTACATTTTTGACTACCTCATCCTTTAAATTCCATTCTAACAAGAATTTGTATAATTTAGTAATTTGTTTATCCCCACTTTCAATTAATAATTCCTGTAATTTTGATTTCCCCTCTTGAAATCCCATTTTTTTATGGCATTGGTAAAGACTCTGGACCTGGTTGTAATGGAGCCAGCTTGCACATTCCTTTTTTACCTCTTCATATGATTTCAATATATATTCCCCCTCTTCTCTCCTAACTATTTCTTGATATGTTTTCCAATTCCCCTCTTTTTCCCCTCTATTTATGGCTGTCATCTCGAATGGAGAGGCCCACCAGGGTGTTTTAGGCTCTAAGATTTTCTTATTCTCCTCCCATACTCTTAATAATGACCTTTTTATAATGTGATCGGTAAACTCTTTATAGCTTCTCTCTCTCTCCTTCACCAGGTAGGTGTGCCAGCTCAACACATTCCTAAAACCTTCTAGCTCCAATATGTCTTTATCCTCCTGTACGATCCATTCCTTTATCCAACACAGATTTGCTGCTGCATAATAGATTTTGAGATCTGGCACTCCCCAACCTCCTCTTTTTTTAGCATCTGTTAACAGCCGATATTGGATCCTCGGTTTTTTATTTCCCCAAATGAATTTACTTAGTTCCTTTCTCCATTGTTCAAAAATTTCATTTTTCCCGATTATAGGCAACATTTGAAAAAGGAAGAGAAATTTAGGTAAAATTGCCATTTGTATGGAGGCTATTCTTCCTGACATTGATAAATTTAGATTCCCCCATTTTTCTAAATCTTTTTTAACTTGTCTCCAGACCTTCCCATAGTTTTCTTCATACAAATTTACATTATTGGATGTTAAATTTATTCCTAAATATTTTACTTTTTCTACTGTCTCCCATTTAGATATCTTTTTTGCATCCTCTAATTCTTTTCCTTTCATATTTTTGGTAATTATTTTTGTCTTTCCTTTATTAATTTTTAGTCCTGCAATTTCTCCATATTTTTCCAATTTTTCCTCCAAGAGCGGGATTGAATTTGTCGGGTTTTCCAATATAATTACAATGTCATCAGCGAACGCTCTGATTTTAAATATACTATTTTTGACTGTTAGCCCCTTTATATTATCGTCTTCTTTTATATCTTTAATGAGACACTCTATCGCCAATACAAAAAGTAGAGGCGATAGAGGGCATCCTTGTCGGGTCCCTTTACTAATTTTTACATCTTCCAATATCTCCCCGTTGATTATTAATTTCGCCGATTGTTCATTATAGATTGTTCTAATCCCGTTTAAAAAATTTCCCTCGATGCCGATTTTCTCCAGTACCCTTTCCATAAACACCCAAGCTAGGTTGTCAAAAGCCTTTTCGGCGTCCAGAAAAATGAACGCCACTTTTTGGCTTGGGTGCCAATCTAGGTATTCTATCGCATTTAATATAACCCTCATATTATTTGCCATTCTTCTTTTTGGCAGAAACCCTTGTTGTTCTTTACCAATCAATCTGCTTAATATTTTTTTAAGGCGTTCTGCCAAAATAGATGCGAATATTTTGTAATCTAAATTTAATAATGAAATCGGCCTAAAATTTCCTACGCTTTCATCTTTCTCTTCTCCCTTTGGGATTAATGTAATAAACGCTTGCTGCCAAGATTTGGGAAAGGTCCCTTTTTCCAAAATTTCATTCACTAATTTTTTATATATTTCTTTTAATTCATTTTTGAATATCTTATAATGTTGTGTCGACAGCCCATCTGTCCCCAGGGATTTTCCTTGTTTTAATTTCCCAATTGCTTCCATTATCTCCTGATCTGTTATTGGTTTATTTAACATTATTCTTTCTTCTTCCTTTATTTGCTCCATATTCCTTCTTTTGAAATATTGCTCTAATTTCATTTTGTTTATTTCTTCTTTCTTATATAATTTTCTATAATAATTATTGAAACAATTGTGTATATCCTCTATCCTTGTCCAATACCTTTCCCCTTCTTTCACTGCCGTAATTGTCCTCTTATTTTGTTCCTTTCTTAACTTCCACGCTAGCAATTTTCCTACTTTCCCTCCCATTTCGAATGTCTTTTGCTTTGCCCACTTTATTTTTCTCTCAATTTCATTCCCTACCAACATCGACAATTCATTCTGTAATATCTTAATTTGTAATACTATTTTGTTATCTTTAGGATTTTTAGCCAATTCCTTTTCTTTTCCTTTTATCGCCTCTTCTATTTTACCTATTTTTTCTCTTCTTTCTTTATTAATTTTACTTTTCTGTTGGATGTATATGCCTCTAATAAAAGCTTTGCTGGCCTCCCAGATTGTTGTTATCTCCATTCCTCCTGTACAATTTATTTTAAAAAATTCTTCCAATAATCTCTTAACTTTTTCTATAAAAGTCTCATCATTTAATATATTCTCGTCTAATCTCCATCTCCCTAATTTCCTCTCTTTGTCTCTTAATCTAATCATCACTGGATTATGGTCCGTTATAGATTTCGTTAATATTTCACATTCTGTCACTTTCGTTAATAATTTCACTGAGAGCCAGATCATATCTATCCTTCCTGCAGATTTATTTGGGCCTGAATAATATGTAAATTTCTTCTCTTTATCATTATGTACCCTCCAACTGTCTTTTAATTCAAAATTTTCGACCAAATATTTAAATGTTTTTGGTAATTCTCCTTTGTTTCTTCTTCCTTTTTCTGTTCTATCTTTGCTTGCATCTACCACCCCATTAAAGTCTCCTACTAAAACTATTTCATCTCTTTCAATGTTTTCTCCCATTTGATCTCCCAACTTTTGAAAAAAGTTTACCTTACACCCATTCGGTGCATAAATATTTACTACGGTCACATTACCTCCTGGTATTTCCAGCCTTACACCTACTACTCGTCCTTCTCCATCTTGAAATAGCTTTTCAGCCTTAATATTTTTCTTAACATATGTTACTACGCCCCTTTTCTTTCTTTTATCCAGTGAAACGTAATCTTCTCCCAGTCTCTTATTTCTCAAGATTCTTTCATGTTTTTTTGAAACATGAGTTTCCTGGAGACAGATTACGTCCCACGCTCCTTTCTTTAGAATGTGTTCTATCTTGTTTCTCTTTGCCTTATTATTCAAGCCATTCACATTCCATGAAACAATATTTAAATTCATTCTTTAATAACGTAGTTTCAAGTCAATAAAAATACACTTAATTCTCAGAAATCTCAGAAATAGCTAGGGAGCAAGAGGGCTAACCTTGCAGCCTTTACAATATTTATTTATCCAACACCCCTTTCTCCAGAGGTGATGACTTCTATAATAGAAAATTTTTAGAGCAAGACAGAGAGAAAATCCTACCACCTAAATGTCAAAATTTCAACTCAATCGGTCAAGCGGTTCCGGAGGTAGCTGGATGCGTACAAATGGGGACCTTTTACATTTATATTATTATTATTATTATTATTATTATTATTATTATTATTCCCTCAATTGCTGGGCAGAGACTCACCACCTGGGTCTTGGCTCCAATGGTTTCAGGTCCTGGCCGGACTCTTAACTGGCTTCAGGTGGTGAGCCATGTGCCCCCAATCTTGTACTCCTTCACACCAGCACCTCAGCTGTCTGCCTTCCTAATTCTGCTCCTGGCTCTTGGAGACAACTGTGGGAGTCATGATCCCCCAGGGTCCTAAGCGCCCCCTCTGTGCTGGAAAGTAGTGTGATCTCTTCTTCCTTGCATTCCTGGTATTCCATGCTGCCTGCCTGCTCTCCCACTGGCCTCTTGTCCCCCAGCCCCTCTGGCATCTTCCTCTGGGTCATTCTCATCCTGTCACCCCTGCCACTACATGACAGTGACTGGCTGAAGGCTCACCCAGTGAGCTTTGCTGTCAAGTGGGAATTTGAACCCTGGTCTCTCAGGTGCTCCTCTGGCATGCCAGGCATTGTGCCACAGTGCCACAGGTGTGTGTTTCTAGTCAGGGATGATGGGAATTGTAGTCCAATGGCATCCAGCGGGGCATGGGTTGTGTCTTAGGCCACATTTTATGGCCCTGCCTCTTGAAGTCCTTTGAGTTGGAGATTCCAGGGCAGGATCCTGCAATGGCTTGCCTGCAGAGCTGGTGCTTTACATACAGCTGAGCTCTGGCCCCTCCCTATTTTTGATGGGGGACTTAGTCCTCCTACGTTAAACACCTTGCCAAAGATTCCCGGCCAATTGACTGTTGCAAAGGGCCTTCCAGTCTCTGGGTTTGATCCCTGGCTGATGAGAACCAGCTGGGGTCCTTTGACCTTAGCAGAAATTACGCACGGAAGCGGCCACCTCGCCAGCCCCAATATTTGCTTGCTCAATTTTGTGGCTTCCTGCAAAGCCCCGCTTCTCCCTTCCCAACCTCCATCCGTTCTCAGACCCTGCAGCTGCGTTTGACCTTTAATAAGCACCACTTCTGTGCAAAAGAAAAGAAATGCGAGCGCAGTTATTGCTTGGAGGCCCCTGGGGCAGGTTACCTACCAGGCCTCCTGTTCTCCTGAAGCTTGTAAGGGAAAATTACATTTTGATCTACATCCCCACCCCCCCACCCCTCCTTCCAAATAGCCACTTCTTGCATTGGAGCCCACAAGTCGGAGGGGAGGCAAAGGCATGTTTCTGCCCTCTCCCGCTCTCCAAGGCTGCCAATCGATTCACCTTAAAAGTGGCGACGTTTACCTGTCACCGCAGTATTTCATCTCACCTCTGCACCTAGGAAGTGCTAAACACCGCAGTGAGAAAGGGAGGAAGAGGTGGAGGTCAAGGGACTGGGAGATGCCATCACCCCGAAAGGCAAAGCTTACCTTTCCCAGCTACCTTTACATTAGGGGCCGAGAACATTTTTCAGCACGAAAGCCTTTCTAAGCAACCTTACGGTGGAGTTGGGCGGGGCCAGGAACAAAAGTAGGTGGAGCAACTGGTGGGAATTGATGCATGCACACCTTTCTGTTCTTTCCCCAGGTAAGCAAGGGATCATCATGGGAGTGCAAGGAGACAGACTAGTGAAAACACTCAAGAAATTGCAAAGCAGGACCACTGGAGAGATTCCCAAGGGCCAGATCAAGAACGGGCAACATTTCACTCCTAGGCCTGAAGTTCCCCACTCCTGCTCTTTTGCATGCTGAAAGCGAGCCACAAGAACATTCAGAAGAGCCTGCCTGCAGGATCAGGCCAATGGCCCATCTAGTCTAGCATCCTGTTCTCACAGTGGCCAACCCTATGCCCATGGAAACCCCTGTTGATGTATTCCAAAAAATAAACTTGAAACAGGGCTTTCTTTGAAGCAAGTCTGCTTAGAAATGAGAATTCTCCCCAGGAACAGGTGTCTTTACCTGGGCATGTCTGGGGGAGGAGAGAGCCAGTACCTATGAGTTTTTGTGAGTTTTTTTTTGGCAGAAGGCTGCAGGGGGCAGAGAGGATTGAAATCTCTGTATGTAGTTTGTGGGATGTAAGTCAAATACAACATTCCTTGTTTTGCTAGAGTGGACATGCAAGGGAATGTTTGGTCCAGCCAGTCGAACCTTCCTGTTCCTCCTGGCCTGGAGCATCATTCCTTGCATGTGACTACTGGGTGGGTGTGACCTTTCCAGACCTGGTAAAAGGACAAGGCATGCTGCCACTCTCTCTCTTTTCCATCTTCCTTTTGTCCTGCAAACTTCCTGGAATGAACTGCTGGCTGCCAGCCAAGCAGTCCCTCAGGTCACCTCCCCTATGGGGTAAACCTGTTTTTATACGTTTGTAACTTCAAGCCTAAGGGACCCAGGTGGCGCTGTGGGTTAAACCACTGAGCCTAGGGCTTGCTGATCAGAAGGTTGGCGGTTCGAATCCCTGTGACGGGGTGAGCTCCCGTTGCTTGTTCCCAGCTCCTGCCAACCTAGCAGTTCGAAAGCACATCAAAATGCAAGTAGATAAATAGGAACCGTTACAGCGGGAAGGTAAATGGTGTTTCCATGTGCTGCTCTGGTTTGCCAGAAGCAGCTTTGTCATGCTGGCCACATGACCTGGAAGCTGTACGCCGGCTCCCTTGGCCAATAATGCGAGATGAGCGCGCAACCCCAGAGTCGGTCACGACTGGACCTAATGGTCAGGGGTCCCCTTTACCTTTACCTTTTTAACTTTAAGCCTAAAGCCTGCCTTCAGGGATCACACTGTGCTCTGCCTGATCATGAGTAAACTTTCTTTTTATTGCTTATGAGTAAGACTGTGGGGTCTCTATTCTTTTAGGAGGGATTCAATGGGTCTTACCAGGAAAATATTAGAAGACATTTCAATCTGGACAAGCCAGATTGAATTGTGTATTGTCTTAAGAAACTCACACAAGTTTGCAACTAGTTTTCTGCTGTGCGTGAGAAGAGGAATGTAAACTCTGCTAAGTAAAGGAACTTGCTAGCTCACGTTAGGAAGGATATTAATAAACAATATATTCTCTCCTGCCACCCTGAAAATTCCCACATAGTTAATGTAGACCAGTAGCAGTGGAATAGAGTTATGCAACTGGACTGCTGCTGTGAAGATGCAGGAAGACTCTGCTGTAAAAGGAACCCCAAATGTCAAGAGTATGGGCAGGAGTCAGGCTCTGGGGAGTCAGGCTCCCTTCAGCTCTTTGCCACAGCAACGCTATCCCTGCCTTGTTGCATCTGGCCTCTTGCTCCTTGGACCCTTGCCTTGCCGACGCCTTGCTTCTTGTTCCTTGAGCCTTGGACCTTTGCCTTGCTTCTTGCTCCTTGGACCTTCGCCTTGCCGACGCCTTGCTCCTTGACCCTGCAACTGCCTGCTGCTGGACCCTCAGCCCTGACCTGTTCCTGCTTCTACACCACCATCTTGCCTCTGGTCCTGACGTCCTCAGCCAGGGCTTCAACTGCCCGCCGACGGGACCGTGACACCAAAGGGTTGGAGCTAACACACTAACAACCCCTCCAAGCACATCCTGAGCACAAGAGCACTCTCCCCTCCTGTGGTTTCTAGCAACTGGTATTCAGAAGCATTTCTGCCTCGTATACTTTAATAACTGACACAGCCCTAAATGACCCGTGAGCTCCTGTTTGCTAAGCCAATCATGTGCAGCATTGCTTGGACCAGACAGCTGAGGTTCTGCAAGGCTTTCAAAGGAGCTCAGTTGTTTGCAAATATCTCTGCTAGCAACATCTGCTCTTGACTCAGACTACCAGCACTATTGTTAAGGATACTTGAAAACAGGGGTGGGAGAATCCTGTGTTGACCTTGGACAACTACTCTGATGCTCCTGGGGGGCACATAGAGCCCCCATGTTTTTATCCCTCCTGCTCCAGCACAAATCCATTTCCATGCCTAGACGGGGCTAATTAAGTCGAATCCTGTGATGCTGCTCCTGAAGTTTTGATAGATAGGGGTGCTCCTTGCTGGTGATGTATGTACTGAGACCTGCAATCTTCATGGAAGGCTGCACTTCCAAACATGGTGCCTGCCACTTATTGATCGACAGGCTGGCTGAGAAGACTCAGCACCTTTCTCCCCATCTCTCCCAGACACTCGTCCTTGAGGCTACTTGCTGAAGACGGCAAATAGAGGCTCCTTGTGATGATGGACTGACCCATCCAGGAACATCTTCTAGACCCATCAAACAAACAAAAATTATCCCATGTCTTACTGCTCTCAGCTTCCTTTTCCTAGCCTAGCTTTCCTTTCTGCCATTCCCTGTTGGTGGTCTGAGTTAAAAACAGACATTCTCTAGGGATGGAGGGAGGAATTGAATTTGGTTCACATTTAAAGGCTGTCCGGGGTTTCAGGCTGGAGATGTTCCCAGCCCAACCTGGTGGTGCTGGGGATTGAGCGGGACCTTCTACGTGTAGCAGTTCAGTTCAGGCCCAGTCCCATCATCCTTGACCATTGGCCATCTGGGCTAGGGAGCTGTAGTTCAACAGCATCTGGACGGCAACTCATTGGCTATCCCTGTGCTAAGTCACACTCCTCAAACTGGTTGCCTTATTCTCACACTACATAAGATCATAAGAAGTGCCCTGCTGGATCTGACCAATGGCCCATCTAGTCCAGTATCCTGTTCCTAGTGTGGCCAACTAAATACTTGTGAGGAACCAGCAAGCAGGACCTGAGCACAACAGCGCTCTTCCCTTCTGTAGTTTCCAACAACTTGCATTCAGTAGTGCTAGTGCATCCAATCAAGGAGGTGGAGCATAGCCGGCATGCCTAGTAGCCATTGATAACTTTCTCCTCCATTGATAACTTTCTCCTCCATTGATAACTTTCTCCTCCATTGATAACTTTCTCCTCCATTGATAACTTTCTCCTCCATGAATTTGTCCAACCTCTTTTAAAGCCAACAGGGTCTTCCTTTTATCTTCCAACATTCAGCTTCACTGGACATTCATGAGTTCCAGTGGTATGAGTCACGGAGAAAAACTGTTTTCCATCCACTTTCTCCATGCCATGCATCGTTCTACAAACTTCCAACATGTCATGTCTTGCTCACCTTTTCTCTAAACTAAAAATGCTGCAAGCTTTCCTCAAAGGAGAAAGATTGTGAAAGTAGAGCTCTGGTTTCTGCAATTTGTAGAGGAATATGGAGAATATTGGACCGGTGGAGGGGAGGTGCTTATTGTAGCCCTGCAAGTTCCATCAACCTACTGGGTACCATGCTTTTCTCCAAAATGCCCAGATTCAAGGTGCATTCTGGGAGAACTGCTAACAATGGTGACTGCTGCAGACCACATTGCCAGTCAACCTTAGCTCAGGTCATGTGGGCACGATCCCTTGCAAAAGTCCCCTTAGCTACTATCTGTCAAAGACTATGGGGACAACAATATGATTTAAACAATGCAGAGGATGTCAGGATACAAAACTTGTTGATAGGACTCGTAAAATCCACTACCATAATTCAAGCACACTGACCTGGCCTGGGGAAGATAACCTCAGTCTTGATTGGGTCCTAAGTGAATAGAATCCAACTTGCTGGTAAATTCTTACCCAGCAATTTCATGCCACCATATTGCCCTTTGAAGTTCTGTTGTTCTACCAGCCTTCCACAAAGGGACTTCAAAGGGGAAGACCAAACTGAGTCCCTTTGAAGTATTTTTGAAAACTAGATTGCATACAGTGTCACATGCAGTGGCATATCAAAGCACAGTTCAGTGGTTTTCAGAGTTGCAGGTGAACATGGCTTGGCCCCAAGTGGCTGACGGTCACTAGAAGATGGCCACTTAACCTCCAGCCTCTAAGAAGGGGAGAATCTGTATCCCATTTTGAGTGGGACATGAAATATTATACATGAAAGAATGGGAAGTGCAAAGTCTGAAACTCTGGAGACCCCCTGCTGGTCAGTGTAGACATTACTGATCCGATGGACCAAGCTTCTGACTCAGTATAAGGAAGCCTCCTATGATAGGGAAAAGGCTGTAGCTCAGTGGTAGAGCATCTGCTTTGCATGCAGAAGGTTCTGGGTTCAAGCCTTGGGATCTCCAGGTAAAGCAGTCAGTATAAATATTGACAAGGTGACTAAACATCACCTTGCCGACAAAGGTCCGTATAGTTAAAGCTATGGTTTTCCCAGTAGTGATGTATGGAAGTGAGAGCTGGACCATTAAGAAGGCTGATCGCCAAAGAATTGATGCTTTTGAATTATGGTGCTGGAAGAGACTCTTGAGAGTCCCATGGACTGCAAGAAGATCAAACCTATCCATTCTTAAGGAAATCAGCCCTGAGTGCTCACTGGAAGGACAGATCGTGAAGCTGAGGCTCCCATACTTTGGCCACCTCATGAAAAGAGAAGAATCCTTGGAAAAGACCCTGATGCTGGGAAAGATTGAGGGCACTAGGAGAAGGGGACGACAGAGGACGAGATGGTTGGACAGTGTTCTCGAAGCTACGAACATGAGTTTGACCAAACTGCGGGAGGCAGTGCAAGACAGGAGTGCCTGGCGTGCTATGGTCCATGGGGTCACGAAGAGTCGGACACGACTAAACGACTAAACAACAACAACATAAATATTGAGCTAAAACGGACCAATGACCCAGTATAAGGCAGCTTCCCTCTCCACAGGGCTTTTAATCAAGCCCTTTCCTTGAGCTTTTTTGGTTCACAGAAGTTAAATTTTATTAACATGCAATCATAGTTATTATTTAGAATGCACCCTGCAGTATAGCCCTTAGGTAGGGTTGCCATACGTGAGGAATTTCCTGGACATATCCAGAATACTGCAGTCAGCAGCAGTGTCTGGGCAGAAATATGTGGTGGTCTTGTAAGATTGTAAAAGCCTTCTGGGAAATGATTTATAACGAATTGGGGGGGAAATGTCTAAAACAACTTTTTGGGGCTCAATAACTTTTGCGTCTGGATTTTCACTGTTTGAAATATGGCAATTCTCTTAAAGCAGCACCAGGCACCTTTGTTGCATATCTTTAGGTGCCAGGTAGAAACATTCCTCTTTTCCCAGGCCTTTGGCTAATTAAACTGGGGGTTATTGTTTTTGTTTGTTATTACAGTATGTTGTCAATTTTTGTGTATTTATATTGTAAACCACCCTGTGATCCTTGGATGAAAGGTGGTATATAAATTTAATTAATAATAATACTGCATGAATACTTTATTTCGGTCGAAGACCAGCTCTTATAAAAATTCATTTGGAAGAACAACTCCAAAGAACAATAAAATTGATATGTATAAAAGCAATGGGGATCAGAGTGCTTAAAGCAGGCACCCCCAAACTTCGGTCCTCCAGATGTTTTGGACTACAATTCCCATCTTCCCCGACCACTGGTCCTGTTAGCTAGGGACCATGGGAATTGTAGGCCAAAACATCTGGAGGGCCGCAGTTTGGGGACGCCTGGCTTAAAGCTTACAACGTAAAACTTTAAAAGCTGCCGCAGAAAAGTGAGCCTGGGTCGCTCGGGGAACCGTGTTTTGGGACATTCAGACGGGCTGGTTATTCTCAGGAGGGAGTCTATGTCTGCATATCTGGACACAGAATCTGGCGACCGTCCTGGTTATCATCTGGTCTTTACCTAACAGGAGCAGCAATACTGCATTATATATAAAATTCTCATGTAATTACCAATTCCTTTATCATTTTTCTTCCTCTATTCCTATCTCAAATCCTGCCCGCAATTTCTTATAATACTTTGCAAAATATTTCAATTAAAGGCTTCCATTCTTCTATTAAAAGTTCATTATTTTGATCTCTTAATATGGCTGTCAGCATTGCCATTTCTGCGTAGTCCATAACTTTTAAAAGCCACTCCTCCTCTGTGCACTCGCCCCACTTCTGATTCCCCCCAGCAACTGGAATCCCAAAGCATACTGTCTCCAGCAGTGGAGGTAGAATATAGTTGTCGTGACAAGCAGCCATGGAAAGCCTTATCATCTATGAATGTGCCTAATCCCCTTTTACGGACCTCCAAGTTGGTGACCATCACTGCCTCCTTTTGGAGTGAGCTTTGTAGTTTATTAATCATGTGTTGCATGAAGAAGTGCCTTGTCCTGAGTCTCCCAGCATTCAGCTTCATTGGATGGCCCTGGCTTCTAGCGTTATGTGTGAAGGGTTTCACGAGCACAGGTGTAGTCTGAAACCAAACAGGGTATTTCCACAAGTTCATGTGTGGGCGCATGGTGTTCAATGTGACTATTGTTTTTCCTCTACTAGCGATCCTCATAATCAGGCAGGTTAAATGCCAGGCTTAATTAAGCCTTACGTGTTGTGTAATCAGGGGACAGAAGCCATCTCCATTGGTAAAAGAGCATCATTTGGTGTCCTTCCAATTCTTATAATGACAACATAAGGGGATGTCTGATCACATCAGTGTCTCCCATCCTTCCAAGTCAATGCAATTCCATTCGATTCCTAGATTCATTACTGGCAAGGCAAGCAAGTCAACTATTTATAGTGGACTCAAGAGATGCAATCCTCTATACACTTATCATAGAATGCTAGAGTTGGAATACCACTGTATTCCGCTCTGGTCAGACCTCACCTGGAATACTGTGTCCAGTTCTGGGCACCACAGTTCAAGAAGGATACAGACAAGCTGGAACGTGTCCAGAGGCGGGCAACCAAAATGGTCAAAGGCCTGCAAACAATGCCTTATGAGGAACGGCTTAGGGAGCTGGGTACGTTTAGCCTGGAGAAGAGAAGGTTAAGGGGTGATATGATAGCCATGTTCAAATATATAAAAGGATGTCATATAGAAGAGGGTGAAAGGTTGTTTTCTGCTGCTCCAGAGAAGCGGACACGGAGCAATGGATTCAAGCTACACGAAAGAAGATTCCACCTAAACATTAGGAAGAACTTCCTGACAGTAAGAGCTGTTCAACAGTGGAACTTGCTGCCAAGGAGTGTGGTGGAGTCTCCTTCTTTGGAGGTCTTTAAGGGGAGGCTTGACAGCCATCTGTCAGGAAGGCTTTGATGGTGTTTCCTGCTTGGCAGGGGGTTAGACTGGATGGACCCCTTGTGGTCTCTTCCAACTCTATGATTCTATGAAGAGACCCCAAGGGTCATCTCATGCAATCCCTTGCAATGCAGAAATCACAGCTGAAGAAACCGTAACAGATGATCATCCAAACTCTGTTTGAAAACCCCAAATGAAGGGGAGTCTACCACTTTCAGAAGTAGTCCATTCCACAGACAAACAACTCTTACTGTCAGAAAGTTCTTCCCAGTCAGAATCTTTTTTCTTGTAATTTTGGATCCATTAGTTCAAGTCCTCCCCTCTAGAGCAGCGAAGGATATGTTTGCTCCATCTTCCATGTGTCAGCCCTTCAGATATGTGAAGATGACACTCATGGAGGAGTTGTTCCAGAAGGAGGCAGTGATGGCCACCAGCTTGGGTGTTGGAGGAGAAGGCTTTCAATAGCTACTAGCAATGATGGCTCTGCTCTGCTTCCACAGCTGGAGGCAGCAATGCTTCTGAATACCAGTTGCTGGAGACCACAGGAGGGGAGAGGGCTCTTGTTCTTGAACCCTGCATCTGGTTAGCCACTGTGAGAACAGGATGCTGGATGAGATTGGCCCTTTGGCCTCATCCAGCAGGATCTTCTGACATTCTTATGCTATTGAACTACAGCTCCCATCATCTCATATTTTTAGCCCTTTAGGCAGGGGATGGAGCTCAACAACACCTGGAGGGCACCACCTTGACTCTCCCTGGCCTAGGGAGTTGAGGTATGACATGGGCCACTGGCTACCCCAAGAGGCGAGGTCATGGGCCATATTTGCCCCATGGGCTGGAGGCTCCTGTGTAGCAGGACTGATGAGATTCAGAGCCTGGAAAGGTGTGGCCTGCAGAGAATCTTGAGGTCCTGGAAGGTCACCGTTGTCCCCTGGACCTAAGGTTGCCCACCTCTGCTCTAGACAAATGACACTTGTCTTTTGGCTTCATTTCCTCAGAGAATATGGCACCTTCCTGTCTCTATCTTCTCTGTCTGCTTGCACTTGCATTGCCCTTGATCTGCTCTGCACCACAGACAGCATTTTGCTGAGCCAGCTTCCTGCCCTTAGATTCTTATTTCCACCTTTTGCTATCCCCTAATGACGGAACACACACCCCCTGTAAACTGTGTATTTGGCAGGCTTTTCGAACCGCTAGCACTTGCTTCCTTAAACTTGCAAGGAGAAGTGTCCGACGGCGACCAGACATCCTCTCTGTGGTTTCTGGATTGCCTGGATCCCATAGGAGTCTTTAGGCCGATCTGTTTGGAGGAGGAGATTTCGACTCACTCTCTCAAACACACTCAACACCAAAAACCCATCTTAGATTACAGCCCTGCAATCATTTGTTTGCCTGTGGAACAGCAGGGCGCTTCCAGCTGCAAAGGATTAAAACAAGTAGTGCATATTATTATTTTAAAAAGGGAAACAAATTAATGTAGTGGATGATCCCTAGCATTTCTCAAGTTATTATTTTAAAATATCATGATTTGCTTCGAGGGAATTATTCTAGCTGTGTGCTCCGATGGAGCAAGCTGATAAGCTACCAAACATTCTCAATGCCGTATTCTCCACTACCACCGGCAAACATTGTGACATAAATCAGCCTTCACCAACCTGGCAGATTTTTTTGGACTACAACTCCCATCAGCGCTGACTATGGACTGTGATGGCTGGGGCTGATGGGAGTTGTAGTCCAAAACATCTAGAGGAATGCCAGGTTGGTGAAGGTTGTCATCAAGTAAATGCCTTTTGCTGCCTATCAAATTCAGACTTGCCGCCGCGATGTTTGTATATTCTGCACCAGTAGCTGGTATCAGGCTGGAGTTGGTGGAGTTGCCACCTTCAGACCCTCTAAGTGTCCCTATTTTTCAGGGACGTCCCTGATTTAGGGAAGCCGTCCCAGTTTCTGATTTGATCATGGAATGTCCCGCTTTTCCTTAGGATGTCCCTATTTTCATTGGAGAAATGTTGGAGGGTATGGAGTTATCCGACCTCTGAGCTGTCTGAAGGCAATCCTGTATAGGGAAGGGTTTTTTAAACGTTTAATGTTTTATTACGTTTTTATATATGTTGGAAGCTGCCCAGAGTGGCTGGAGCAAACCAATAAGACGTAGGGGTATAAATAGTGAAATTATCATTTTGGAATGGGATGTCCCTATTTTCATCAGAGAAACATTGGAGGTTATGCACATTGCCATTTCCTTTCTCAATGTGAAGACAGAAGGCTGTAGAAGTGTGTAGAATTATACATGCTTTGGAGAAAGTGTGCACAGAAAAGATTTTCTCCCTCTCTAACATTACAGCTTTTGGTCCAGTATTCCTGAAGGAGCATCTCCTCCCTCATCACTCAGCCCGGACACTGAGGTCCTCCTCTGAGAGTCTTCTGCTGGTTCCCTCACTCTGGAAAATGAGTTTACAGGTTACCTTCTCGGTAGTAGAACACCCTCCCTTCAGATGTCAAGGAAATAAGCTTTCTATCTGACTTTTAGAAAACATCTGAAGGCATACCTGTATCAGGAAGTTTTTAATGTTTTTTAAAAATGTTTGATGTTTTCATATGTTCTTATATATGCTGTGAGCTGCCCAGAGTGGCTGGGGAAACCCAGCCGGATGGGCGGGGTATAAATGATAAAATTATTATTATATTATTATGATCTGTTTTAACTGTTTTTAATTCTGAATTTTCAATTGTTGTAACTCACCTTGGGACCTGCCGGTGAAGGGTGGGTAATAAATGATGATGATGATGATGATGATGATGATGATGATGATAGATTAGCCAGCTCTCATCACCTCTCCCTGTTACCCTTCAAGCCAGCTAGCATTTCCAGGGTGCTTTCCCTATTTTTACGGACTGCACCTTTCAAAGGAGCTACTGCTCTGAGTGGAATTTGGCAAGGACCCTGATTCTACCAGCTGGGGGGCCCTTCATCTGCCAAACCGTCACGGGCGACTCCTGGAAATATAATAACACGTTGCAGATATTAGCACGGTGACTTGGTCTCGTGATAACCATTGATGAGGACTTTGTGACTGTTAGTATGCCTTTCCCCAATGCTGGCAGGAGACCACTTCCTCAAATTGCTCATTCAGCGCCATGCACATTTTGCATAAAAGCCTCTGTCTTGGTGATGCCTCCGTCAAGGCCAATCTGGGCTTTGCTGGTGATTTGCAATCACTCCGCGGGAGAACAGCTGTACCTTTTGTCTGCGTTGTCGGAAGACATCTAGGCGGTTTGTACAGCTCTGTTTAGCTGTCAGCGCAGATTTCCCAGGGTCCGGAGCCGCTGAGGGTCCTTCGCTCCTTCTAATACCAGCGTCAGGTGGCGAGCGCTGATATAAATGGTGCCCAAATGAAACCACTGAGAAAAAAGGGGCAGGGATCAGCATCCCTGGAAGAACTCAATCTTTGTTTTCTTTTTATCTTTTTTTTTTTTTGCAGAAGTTCAATTCAAAACCGCCGCCGAGACCACATAACACCGGTCTTGAAAGATCTACATTGGCTCCCAGTACGTTTCCGAGCACAATTCAAAGTGTTGGTGCTGACCTTTAAAGCCCTAAATGGCCTTGGTCCAGTATACCTGAAGGAGCGTCTCCACCTCCATCGTTCTGCCCGGACACTGAGGTCCAGCACCGAGGGCCTTCTGACGGTTCCCGCGTTGCGAGAAGCCAAGTTGCAGGGAACTAGGCAGAGGGCCTTCTCGCTGGTGGCGCCCGCCCTGTGGAACGCCCTCCCAGCAGATGTCAAAGAGGAAAACAACTACCAGACTTTTAGAAGACATCTGAAGGCAGCCCTGTTCAGGGAGGCTTTTATTGTTTAATAGATTACTGTGTTTTATTCTTCTGTTGGAAGCCGCCCAGAGTGGCTGGGGAGACCCGGCCAGAAGGGCGGGGTATAGGGGTATAAATAATATATTATTATTATTATTATTATTATTATTATTATTATTATTATTATTATTGCCAGAAAATACAGCTGGCAAATGCTAGCTCATCAGTCATAGGGCTAAATGAAAACAGCTTTCCTAAAGCCTCTCCAATGGCCCTCCCCTCCCCTTGTCCTTGACCATTATTATTATTATTATTATTATTATTATTATTATTATTTTATCAAAATCCTCCCCCCAACAAATTCTTAGTTCTGATTGTGGGTTTCCCACAGGTATCTGGTCAGCCACTGTGAGAACAGGATGCTAGACTAGATGGACCATTGGTCTGATCCAACAGGCTTTTCATGAATTCTTAGGTTTTCATCTTGGTGGAACTCAAAGTGGAAGGGCAAGAGCATTCTGATCCACCTGAACCTCACTGCTTTGGGGGTCATTTTCCCGGGGAGACAGTGCACTGCCTGCTGAACAGACTGAAGTCAGGTTGACTAGAGATGTAACCAGGGCCGGCTCTATAATGAGGCAGACTGAGGCAGCTGCCTCAGGCAGTCGATGCTAAGGTGGAGGGAGTGGCCAAAGCCGTGAGTGCCGTGTGGCCTGCCTTGTACCCTGTGCTAGCCCTCAAGTGCAGTGGAAGACATGGGCATAGCTAAGGGGGGCAAGGGGGGCAGTTGCCCCCCTCCAGATCAAGTAAAACAATAGAAATGCTTAACTAACTGAATAATTATAATACTTTTATTATTTATACCCCGCCCATCTGGCTGGGTTTCCCCAGCCACTCTGGGCGGTTCCCAACAGAACACTAAAAACAGAATAAAACTTCAAACATTAAAATTTTCCCTATACCTTCAGATGTCTCCTAAAAGTCCAATAGTTGTTTATTTCCTTGACATCTGATGGGAGAGTGTTCCACAGGGTGGGCGCCACTACCGAGAAGGCCCTCTGCCTGGTTCCCTGTAACCTCACTTCTCGCAGGGAGGGAACCGCCAGAAGGCCCTCGGCGCTGGACCTCAGTGTCCGGGCTGAACGATGGGGGTGGAGATGCTCCTTCAGGTATATAGTACCGAGGCTGTTTAGGGCTTTAAAGTTCAGCACCAACACTTTGAATTGTGCTTGGAAACGTACTGGGAGTCAATGTACTGGGAGCCAATGTACTGAGCCAAACGTACTGGGAGCCAATTGACCCATCACTTCAGTTCTACCCCGCCCCACGAACTCCTGCCTCCCCCTAACCAAAATCCTGGCTACGCCCATGAAGACACTATATTTTCACCAGTCCAAATGGCTTCCATATATGCCTCGGAGGAGGGTACCATCTTGTCCTTTGCCTCAGGCAGCAACATGTCTTGAGCCAGCCTTGATTTTAACATTGGTACCGAGCAAACTTTGGCACTGAGACCCTGCCAGCTGCCAGCTCCTGATGCCAACCTGTCTGAATGGATTAAGCGTCTGCTTCCAGATGCAAAAGGATCTCATCCCAGGTGTGCCACCGCCACACCTGTTTGCGTTCCGGCAGAGATCCTCCACCTGCCTCTGTACAAACCAGGGCTTCCCATAATAATTAATCCAGCTGGGAAGAGTTTGCTTGGTCTGGTTTTGGTTGTTTTTTTTTAACAAACAAACACAGGTCCTTTCTATTCTCCAGCTGTTTTTTCCTAGAATATATTTCAGCCATTGTTACCAGAAAAGATGTAGGAGGAGGAAGGAGGGAATAGAAGCAAAGCAAAGAGAGCATGATAGCAAAAGCAAGCATTTAATTTCAGGATGTTCTTATCATGTTTGTTTACCTGTGGTTTTTTCCTCCCAATGGCAAAACATTTCCCCCCCCCTTTTTTAACAAAAATTGTTGCTCGAAAAAATAAAATAGCTAGCAAATCTTCCTCGAAGCTTTAATCACCTCCCCGAGTCCCTGCTTATGTGTTCTATAAATGGGAACAAAGGACGCGAGGGAAACTAGGAACATTTCCCTTTGATTGCCTTTTGATTCAGGCAGGTAGGGGAGCGGCGCAGAGAAGCCCCCGCCACTGCCTCGAATGAGGATCCCATTTAGCTCGATAATTCCTGCCTCTAGTTTTCCTTTGGCAATGGGGAGATAAGAGCTGGCACTCCCCCCTTCCCGAGCAGGGGATGAAGAGGAAGGTAAACATGGTGCTGAGGGGTGCTCTGCGCCAGGAAAACAAAACAAATTGGAATGGGACGGCTCTTCTGTTTTTGTTTTGTTTTTTGCCCAAATTAGCCGGCCATGTTTATTGTTTTGCATAATTTATTTTGCTTTTTTTTTTTGCTAGCTGCTGCGGGGGTAGCCTGTTCTGAACTGGTAAGCTGAAAACAGCTTGGGGAATTTAGCCACGATTCCTGCACCGCTTAGCTATGATTCCTGCATTGCAGGGGGGTTGGGCTGGACGACCCTTTGCATCCCTTCCAACTCTGTGATTCTGGTTTGTAGTAGATTTCCCAGAGCTACTGACTCCTCATTGAAAACTGCAGGTTAAGGCAGATCTCAAAAAGGATTAGCCAAATGCATGGAGGAGAAGGCTAGCGATGGCTTCTAGCCGAGATGGACAATGGTTACTATTCCGCTTCCGTTGTCGGAGGCAGTATATATACCCCATACCCTCCAAGTGTCCCAATTTTCCAGGGACAGTCCTAGAATTATGAAAGCCATCTCAGCTTCTGATTTGATCTTAAAGGTAAAGGGACCCCTGACCATTAGGTCCAGTTGTGTCGGACTCTGGGGTTGCGGCACTCATCTCGCGTTGTTGGCCGAGGGAGTCAGCATACAGCTTCCAGGTCATGTGGCGAACCAGAGCAGCACACGGAAACGCCATTTACCTTCCCACTGTAGTGGTACCTATTTATCTATTTGCACTTTGATGTGCTTTCGAACTGCTAGGTTGGCAGGAGCTGGGACTGAACAATGGGAGCTCACCCCGTCACAGGGATTCAAACCGCCGACCTTCTGATCGGCAAGCCCTAGGCTCAGTGGTTTAACCCACAGTGCCACCCACGTCCCTTTGATCTTGGCATGTCGCTATTTCCCCCACCAGTGCTGTTGCTGCTGAGCTCAAGGAGGGGGATGAGCTGGCACTTGTCCCATGTAGCCGCGGTGAGGCAACATCCCATTGCCTCTCCATGGCCATTCTTGCCGCTCTCTAAAATTGACTTATTGGGGTGCATGTATGCCATGTCCTGTTGATGTAGTAATGGTGGCACTTGCCCTTCTTCTGATAGTAAATGCCATGGGGTAGGGAGATGATGATGACAAAAAAAAAGCTGGGTTGAGGAGCGTCAACTATAGGGGGAGAGAGAAACATCCCTATTTTATCAGAGGAATGTTGGATGGTCTGTATACCTCTGAATCCCAGTTGCTGAGAATCGCAGGGGGGGGGGAGAGAGAGAGTGCTGTTGCATCCATGTCCTATTTTCAGGCTCCCCATGTTCCTCTTGTTGGCCACTGTGAGAACTGGATGCTGGGTTAGATGGGCCACTGGTCCAGTAGGGCTCTTTTGACCTTCTTTAACTGTAAGTTAAGGACCTTGAGGGTGTGGGTAGGGGATACAAACCTTCTCCTCACATAGGAGCAGGCTTCTGGTGTGCTCTCTTTGCCTCACTGACTGCTCCTTCAGGTCATTTGGTGGTATGTACAATTTTACATTTAATGGCCAAAACATACAGAGAAGGATGGAAACGAGCAGATAACAGGGACAACACAGTCTCGACAGCTGAGTTGAATTGCCCATTGTCATCTCTTCCATTGTGTTTAAATTTGTTTGCATTTGTCCCATTGCATTTTCCAGCTAGTCATGTTGATTTTAACAACACCAGAAGAGCCTTTCTACTGGATCAGGCCAGTGGCCCATCTAATCCAGCATCCTGTTCTCACAATGGCCAAGCAGATGCCTTAATGGAAAGCCCATCAGCAGGATAAGGGTGTAAAAGGTCTTTGGTTTGTTGTTGTTTTTGGCGGCGGCGGGGGGGGGGGAATTCCCATCACATCAATGTGTTAGAGCCAAAATAGCCTCAAAAATCAAATTGGTGTACATGTCACTCACATCCATGAAATTTTGCCTATTGCTAATTAAAATTGCCCCTCCCTGACCACAGCTGATCAATTAAATCTGGCTAACTAGATGAATCGAGACTTGAGTTGATTAATCTAGCAATCAATTTGATTAAGGAGCTTGTGGTACACAGCTGGAGCTTTTGGAATTAGGCAGTCTAAGTGTGTGTGTGTGTGTGTGTGAGAGAGAGAGAGAGAGAGAGAGAGAGAGAGAGAGAGAGAGAGAGAGAGTCCAAAAATTCCTGAGCCATCGCAATCTCACTGTTGTAATGACACAGTTGTAATGACAGCTGGGGCACATTTAGGGCAAGTTAACCATTCGTGTGTGACCTTGTGATCTCCCAGGATCTTGCACCTTTCAAATTCTGCTTCCTAAAGATAGCATCACTTGTTCTTACTCTCTCTCACACATATCATACCCCAGGGTGGGTTATTAATCATCAGCGTGAGGCTTGCTCATGGGGTGTGAAAAACTTCAGGTGGGATTTTCTGCTTGGGCAGTGATGCAGCAATGCATTCAATAACATTTTGCTGCCTTCCAAAGATATCCCTCAGAGAGCTGCCCAATGATAACTGTTTAAGCTGGTGCTTCCAGAACTGGAATGTTACCCCCAAACATCATCTAGTCCAGACCAACCCCTGATGGTGCAAAAAAAGGAAAAACTACCCACTGCTACATGACCCCTGAGAAGTGGGCATCTCCAGATAGGTGGTGATTTGCACTCATTATGGTGTTGTTACATGAGACGTACAAATGGTTCCTCTAACTTGGGTCTCCAGCTGTTTTCGGACTACCGTTCCCCATTATCCCTGAGCACCGGTCTTGCTAGCTAGGGATGATGGGAGTTGTAGTCCAAAAGCAGCTGAAGACCCAAGTTTGGGAAACACTGGGCTAGGTAGACTGAGTGGTGGAGTGGCTTAGAGACCCTCAAAGGATGTGGCAACGAATACCAGACACTTCTAGGTCAGGTCAAAGGCAAAGAAAATCAGGACCGTGGACAGCTCCCAGTGGCTCTGCTATCTCTGATGGCCCTTTGCTGCAACATCTTCCCACGTTCAGGTAGCAAGTTTGGGAAACACAGATGAAACTCAGTATTGCCTTTACTGACTGGCAGTGGCTCTCCAAGTTTTTAGAGCTATGGCACTCCTCCCCCCCCCCCAGTTCTTATCACACACAGAATAGGCTGCTTTGTGCCTTTGTACTACAAATGCAAGGAAGAGCTTCAATTAATATGTGCATTCTGAGTTAACTATTTAAGCTAAAGAAAAGAAAAAAAGATAAAGGACTCCGGCTGGTTAAGTCCAGTCAAAGGCGACTATGGGGTGTGGCACTCATCTCACTTTTCAGACCAAGGGAGCTGGCGTTTGTCCACAACTTTCTGGGTCATGTAGCCAGCATGACTAAACCCCTTCTGGCGCAATGGAACACCGTGACGGAAACCAGAGCGCACAGAAATGCCGTTTACCTTCCCACCGCAGTGGTACCTATTTATCTACTTGCACTGGTGTGCTTTTGAACTGCTAGGTTGGCAGGAGCTGGGACAGAGCAACGGGAACTCACCCCATTCATTCCAGGGGTTTGAACTGCCAACCTTCCAATCTGCAAGCCCAAGAGTTTCAGCGGTTTAGACCACAGTGCCAACCATGTCCCTTGTTAGCTATTTAAAGGCAGGTTACTCTCCAGCAAGCCCTCTCACCTGCAGAAAGGCCCACTCCACAAGAAGAGGAAGAAGAGTCTGGATTTGATATCCTGCTTTATCACTACCTGAAGGAGTCTCAAAGCAGCTAACATCCTCCTTTCCCCTCCTCCCCCACAACAAACACTCTGTGAGGTGAGTGGGGCTGAGAGACTTCAAAGAAGTGTGACTAGCCCAAGGTCACGCAGCAGCTGCATGTGGAGGAGCGAAGATGCGAACCCGGTTCCCCAGATTACGAGTCTACCACTCTTAACCACTACACCACACTGGGTCTCCATTGCAACATATCTGGCAGCGTAAGGATATCAGTTTATTTTATTTTTATCGGCCCATTGATTCTCTTTTTTTTTTTAACATACTTTTTATTAATTTTACAAAATACAAAAAAACAAAAAAACGGTACATACTTAAACCCCTTTTCCACCTCCTTCCTACCCACCCACATGGGTCCTCCCCTGCCACAGAAGTATCCCATGTTTGTGAACAGTCAGAAATGGTCCATTTTATGCTTGGATTTCTGTCCTCCTCCCCCTCCCCTGACCCCAAAGCCCCCCCCTGCCACCAGGGAGCTCCAGCAAACCAGGGCAGTACGCAGGAGGACATCCATCCAACCATCTATTGTTATACCAAAAAAAGAGAAAAATATAAATAGGAAAAAAAGGGGAAAAAGAAAGGGCGAAGAAAAAAAAGAAAAAGAAAAAAACAACACAAAACAGAAAAAATTTTCTTGCATTCATAGTTGAAAAACCATATTTTATGGGCTTCCCCCCCCCTTCCCCGGTTTTCATCCCTTTTTTATCATCTGCAACAGTTTCTTACTTTATAAAAATACACCTTTGTATCTTATACAACTTATAAATCAATTGTTAACATTTTCATCTAATATTCAAATCACTGAAAATTCAAACTCCCATTTTCTCTTCCCGTGCCTAATTTTTTTTTTCTCCCTCTATAAGCCTCCATATTTTCACATTTTCCAAAATCCATTCACTTTTAAAACTATAACTATTCTCAATTTAACCTTACATCCCCGATTACCGGCTCCACCCCCCCCAATCCAGCAAATTCCAAAATCAGCAGACCAGTTATAAACCTGTTAATCCATCCTTATAATCACAACATCACTTTCCCTTCACCCCACCCCCTGTTTACAGTCTCTTGCCATCCAGGTCACCATACAGGACCCCTGAATTTCTTCTCTTCTCTGCATATTTTTTCCTTCTTCCCTGTGGGCGTTCTGGAGTTCCAATAATACCAGTCGTGCCCCCCTCAAAGGCAGGGCACTCCATCCAACTTTTTGTAGAGTAGAGTCATCATTTTTTTCATGGTGTGTTTCATTTTGTGTTGAATCATCACAGTCCTCATCTTCATCTTTTCCTTCCCCATCATTGTCATTCTCACATTGCTCTTTTTCAGTGTCAAAAGCTTCATCTCCTAGAAAATCATATTCCGCCATCACCTCCTGAAATTTCTGCTGTAACTCCTGTCGTCGTGTCTCCTCTTGACATAACTCTATTCTTGTTTCCCACATTAAGGTCAAAACAGACCGCTGGAACTCAGGGGAACACTTTTTTGTTGACATATTTCAGTCCTGCCAAGGTCAAAACTTATCACGTGGGGTGGAATATGATCACAGTTTATTTTCTCGACTCCATTTTAACAAGCTGGCTGCATTCTTCAAGTCTTGTTAACAATAAAGTTCGAACTCACATTTCACAAGCACTTAAGCCAAAAAAGAAATTCCACAAAGTCCAGAAATACAAAGTGAAGTAAAAATTGACTTATAAATCCTGATCAACTCACTGGATTGCCTGGGCTGCCGGCTCCCGAGGGAAAGAAAGGTTTTTCTTAGGCTTTACCTCATTGCTGCAGGGCAGTCATAAACCACAGTCTCTCTCCCCTTTTCACCCTGCATCAAAGGGGATATTCTCTTTGATGCCTTTGAGGGCCCATTGATTCTCATCAGTTTCTCATGTAAATGCTTTTTGAACTGAAAGATACGATTCCAGAGTTGCTGGTAGTTTTGCATTTAAGATCAAACCCAATTTAGATTGTGAAATATGATTCTCAATGTTTTTGTTATTTATTTGCTCAGCTCCCCCCCCCCATCATCTTTTTGCCTTTCCCTCTTTCTCCTCCTCTATGCTTTCCCAAATATCGAGATAATGTGGTTTTAATAGTATGATGCCTCTGCTGCCTTTTGACAGCTGCTTAATTCGGTTTTAAACTGTCCATTAAACTAGGCACGGCATTCTTTCTGCTTAATGTTCGCTATTGCAAAAATAATCCTCCCTGTTGACTAAAAAGCGTTTGGAAAAGCTTGTTTTGAGAATTGAGTGGCTGGTCCTCCCAACCTGCAAGGAGGAACCGTGCCAGCTAGTGCCAGGTGTGGATTTCTGAGACCCGAGTTCAAATCCCCATTCTCGCTTATGCTGAAGACAATGTTTGAAGCTCACCCAGTGTTTTTATTATTTCATTTATTGAACAGTATCCCACCTTCTTCTCCAAGGAGCTCAGGTGGCATGCATGGTTCTCCCCCCACCTCAATTCACCCCCACAACAACCCTGCGAGGTAGGTTAGGGCTGAGAGGCAGTGACTGGCCCAAGATCACCCAGTAAAGCCATGTGCCAGGAAAGTTGCCCTAACGACAACTAGGAAAAGTGGGAACCTGCGCAGCTGCGCAGCTGAGAGACCCTGTACTATATGAATCTTACATGATTTTTCTGCCCAGAGACACAGGGGTGGGACCTCCTTGCCATATTCTGGATTGGATGAGAGGTGCAGTGAGCTGGTTGGCCAGGGGACAGGGGATTGACAGAAACATCTCAAAGAGCTCAAATGAGGGCATATAATGTGTGTGGTAGGAAAGAGGGTGTGGCTTTGATATTTTGGAGGGGGGGTTAAAATTGCTTGGCATTCTCCTTGGGAGGGCTGTGTGTTAGTTGACCTAGTTCAACAGCCTCATCCGGGGTAGGAAACCTCAGATTCAGGGAAGAGGGGCCTAATGTGACCTTCTAGTCCTCTTATTGGCTAATAATAAAAATAAAATAATAATAATTTTATTATTTATACCCTGCCCATCTGGCTGGGTTTCCCCAGCCACTCTGGGTGGCTTACAGCAAAATATTAAAATACAATAATTCATCAAATATTAAAAGCTTCCCTAAACAGGGCTGCCTTCAGATGTCTTCTAAAAGTCAGATAGTTGTTTATTTCATTGACATCTGGTAGGAGGGCATTCCACAGGGCAGGTGCCACTACCGAGAAGGCCAAGAAGTAGATTCAACCCCATTTGCAGCCACGTTGACAAGCCAGATAGGTGTGAATGAAATAACGCCCACAATTGCATGAAACAAATATTTTCCAAAGCCTGTATTTGTAACCAGATAACGTGAGCAAGAACCCGGGAGGTTTGATTGCATTTACAATGTGCCACAACAAAAACAACCCACATGTTCACATTGAAAATGTAGGCCTGGTTGGCTTCTTGCATAAGCCCATAAAAAAACCATAAAAGGATTCTTCAGAGAGTTGATGCTAATAATCATAAGAGCAGAATGAGCCCCACTGGATCAGCCTAATGGCCCATCAATTCCAGCATCCTGTTCTCACAGTGTCTACCCAGATGCTCATAGGAAACCCACAAGCAGGACCTGATATCTCCACTCAGCCATGAAGCTCACTGGTTGTCCTTGGGCCAGTCACTGCCTCTCAGCCTAACCTACCTCACAAGATTGTCGTTATGGGAATTAAATGAGGACAGAGAGAACCATGTCTGCCACCTTGAGCACCCTGGAGGAAAAAGTGGGATTTGAATGCAGCAAATAAAATAAAGTTGGAGGCCTCCACTGCCTCCTGCGGGAGTGAGTTCCACCGTTTAACTATGCACTGCATGAAGAACTTCTCCCATTTACCTGTCCTGAATCTTCCAGCGTTCAGCTTTGTTGCCTGCCCATTCAGTCCTCTGAATCTATGGGCCATTGTGGGCCATGATATTGTTTTTCTAAAGAAATCGCCTTGAAGCTTGCTTCTTTTTTTACCTCGAACATTTGAGTGCAGGCGCAGAAAAACGCTGCCGCAGTCGCTAATGGGCTGCACATTGTTGGGATTCTTTTATTTGGAGAGAAGAAAGGAAGAAATGAAGGCTGGCTTTTTGTTTGGGTTAGGTTTGGGTGTTTTTGGTTTTCTTTACAATCCTGTTAAAGAGGAAGCATCAGACAAAGAGCCATGTGATTCTCCCGCCCGGTGGCCTCACTCAGGAACTAAAGTGTGTGTGTGTGTGTGTCCCCTTATTGTGTTGTTTTTCAAAGGTACTGGAGCATGCTGTGTTCTGATGTCGGCTTTGCTTGCATTGCATTGCAAATGGAAAGCCAGCCTGCTGCCAGAGGAAGCAGGAGAGAGCGTGGGGACTGAACACATCATAACTGCAATCAGTAGGATTCAGGCTGTAAAGGGATGCGACAGAGAAAGGGGAAATATTTACAATGAGGTACCGTGCTGAGTCGGCTGTGGGAATCAGGATCCTTCCTTCCACTTAGGACATGCTGTCTTTTCCAGTGACTATCATACCTGAGGCAGCGCAAGTGAGGGAGGGAGTCTACACTGGAAGTCGTGGGAACTGGTAGCCCTTGCTTGCTGCCAAAAGGTCATGCTGTACCAGTCTGATCTTCATGTTGTTGTTGTTGTTGTTGTTGTTGTTGTTGTTTAGTCATTTAGTCGTGTCCAACTCTTCGTGACCCCATGGACCAGAGCACGCCAGGCACTCCTGTCTTCCACTGGCTCCCGCAGTTTGGTCAAACTCATGTTCGTAGCTTTGAGAACATTGTCCAACCATCTCATCCTCTGCCGTCCCCTTATCCTTGTGCCCTCCATCTTTCCCAACATCAGGGTCTTTTCCAGGGAGTCTTCTCTTCTCATGAGGTGGCCAAAGTATTGGAACCTCAGCTTCACGATCTGTCCTTCCAGTGAGCATTCAGGACTGATTCCCTTCAGAATGGATAGGTTTGGTCTTCTTGCAGTCCATGGGACTCTCAAGAGTCTCCTCCAGCACCATAATTCAAAAACATCCATTCTTCGGTGATCAGCCTTCTTTATGGTCCAGCTCTCACTTCCATACATCACTACTTGGAAAACTATATCTTTAACTATATGGACCTTTGTCGGCAAGGTGATGGCTCTGCTTTTTAAGATGCTGTCTAGGTTAGTCATTGCTTTTCTCCCAAGAAGCAGGCGTCTTTTGATTTTGTGACTACTGTCACCATTTGCAGTGATCATGGAACCCAAGAAAGTAAAATCTCTCACTGCCTCCATTTCTTCCCCTTCTATATGACAGGAGGTGATGGGACCAGTGGCCATGATCTTAGTTTTTTTGATCTTCATAGTATCATATAATTTCAGAGTTGGAGGTGTACCAAAGGCCCATCTAGTTCAACTCCCTGCAATGAAGGAATCACAGCTGAAGAATCCCTGACAGATGGCCCCACAACTTCTGTTTAAAAGCCTCCAGTGAAGGGAGCTCATTCCATCGTCAAACAGCCCTTACCATCAGAAATGACTTCCTAATCTTTAGTCAGAATATCCTTGCAATTTCTCTCTCTGTACCCATGAAGGTCAGTTGACACTATGTATTCTATTTACAACTGGTACTGCAGCTTTCTACAAGCAGGTCTGCTGTAAAACAAAGTCCCCAGGTTTGGAACTCTCTACCATCATGGGAACATGGGGCGCTGCTTTATATGGAGTCAGAGCCTGGGTCTAACTAGGCCAGTATTTTTCTACACTCACTGACAGTGGGTCTCCAGGGCTTCAGATGGAGTAGAATCATAGAATCATAGAGTTGGAAGAGACCACAAGGGCCATCCAGTCCAACCCCCTGCCAAGCAGGAAACACCATCAAAGCATTCTTGACATATGCCTGTCAAGCCTCTGCCTAAAGACCTCCAAAGAAGGAGACTCCACCACATTCCTTGGTAGCAAATTCCACTGTCGAACAGCTCTTACTGTCAGGAAGTTCTTCCTAATGTTTAGGTGGAATCTTCTTTCTTGTAGCTTGAATCCATTGCTCCGTATCCGCTTCTCTGGAGCAGCAGAAAACAACCTTTCTCCCTCCTCTATACGACATCCTTTTATATATTTGAACATGGCTATCATATCACCCCTTAACCTTCTCTTCTCCAGGCTAAACCAGCTCCCTAAGCCGTTCCTCATAAGGCATCATTTCCAGGCCTTTGACCATTTTGGTTGCCCTCTTCTGGACACGTTCCAGCTTGTCAGTATCCTTCTTGAACTGTGGTGCCCAGAACTGGACACAGTACTCCAGGTGAGGTCTGACCAGAGCAGAATACAGTGGTACTATTACTTCCCTAGATCTAGACGCTATACTCCTATTGATGCAGCCCAGAATTGCATTGGCTTTTTTAGCTGCTGCATCACACTGCTGACTCATGTCAAGTTTGTGGTCTACCAAGACTCCTAGGTCCTTTTCACATGTACTGCTCTCAAGCCAGGGGTCACCCATCCACCTGTCCATCATTTATTATGGACCTGGAGAAAAGGACAACCTGCAAGCACCAATCAAAACAGGTGTAGTCAGAGGGCACATAATGCAGCCACTTTGCTGAAGTTAAGCCAGCCTGGATCTAGGCAGTGCCTGGATGAGAGAGCACACGGGAATCCCACGAATGCCGCCTGGAGTACTGTGAAGGTGATATAAAAATATTAGTACTATTTTTAAATTTAAAAAACTACACAAATAAATACATAGTGTAAGATTTTAGTTTTGCTACCAGAAAACATCTTTCCATAAAAGGATTTCGTGCTCCATTGATTCATCAGGTTTTCCATGGAGATTTCCCCCCCCCCTCCAAAAAGAGGTAAAATGCAGGTTCTAAAGTTTGTTCACAAAGAACAGAAGAACCAAAAGATACAGAGACCCAGAATGGGAAAAAGTGACAATGAAACTTTATTAGCCCCTCTTCCTCCTCGATTTTGAGAAAAAGGGGCAGCTCCTATAAATATTTTGTCAAAACATGGTATTTCAAGGTTAGTGTATGAGAATCCATCATCAGATACTCAATTACAAAGCGCAAAGTACATTCCCAGTCCTACCTGGAGAAGCTGTGGATTGAACCTATATGTAAAGCACATGCTCTGTTGCACAGTCACAACCCCTCCTTGTTTGAGGCACTGCTGCCTTGTGGTGGTGTGGTGAAACTCCGGAGTGTCTCCTGTATCCTAGCAATAGAGGAACTTGGGTGATCAGCAGGCAGCCCACAGCACATTGTGAAAGTCTGGGAAGGCAGGCAAAAGATCAGGACCCTGGACAGGTCACACCAGAGTTGGAGGAGAGTCGTGCAAAGGAGCAGGGCTGGGCTGACAACTCTCATGGCCCCTTTTTGTTTCCTTACAGGAGTCCTCGTCAGTGGTGCCCTACCAACCTCAGGAGCTTCCACCTGCCTGTCTTCTTTCCTACAACCAGTGGGGTGGCCCTGGCAATCAGCTTCCTCCTCTTTAGCCCCAGTGTTGCCTTTGTAGGGAGGAGAATGGGGACAAAACTAGTTGGCTTCTATGCCTGTCGTCTTCTCTGCTCTGGCGCTGTCTACTGTTGGGCCTCCCTGCCTTCTGCCACCACTGATCCTCATTTTCTAATAATAATAATAATAATAATAATAATAATAATAATAATAAATTTATTTATTTATACCCCACCCATCTGGGCAGCTTCCAACAGAATATTAAAATCTATTAAACATTAAAAGCTTCCCTAAACAGGGCTGCCTTCAGATGCCTTCTAAACGTCTGGTAGTTGTTTTTCTCTTGGACATCTGATGGGAGGGCGTTCCACAGGGTGGGTACCACTACCGAGAAGGCCCTCTGCCTGGTTCCCTGTAACTTGGCTTCTCGCAACGAGGGAACCGCCAGAAGGCCCTCGGTGCTGGACCTCAGTGTCCGGGCAGAACGATGGGGGTGGAGACGCTCCTTCAGTGGACCGAGGCCGAGGTCCAAGTATTGTGTGCTCTAGTCTTGGCAGAACTTTCAGAGCTAGAACCAATGGGTGGAGATTCTAGGGAGGCAGATTTGTACCACTGAGCTATGCCCCCTCTTGAAGGTGGAAGCTGTATATATGGGGGGGGGGAGGGAGAAGACTTAATGACAGATTCCAAGTGGAACTTCGTATATCCCTGGCCAGTCCTCTGACTGATGTGTGTGAGAGAGATATACACTGATCAATTCATAACAGTCCTGTGACAAGAACCGAACGGAGCCATAAGAACTGGCTGCTGGGTCAGGGTCTAGCCCAGCTTCCTGTTCTCACAATGTCCAACCAGATATCTGGGGGAAACCAACAGGCAGGTCTTGAGCACAAGAACACACTCCCCCACCCCTCGTGGCTTTGAACAACTGGTATTCAGAAGTATAACTGCCTCTGACCATGAAGGTAGAGCAATAGCCTTATATCCATAATTTGTGTCCAATCCTCTTTTAAAGCCATCCATACATGTTAGTGACCATCACTGCCTGTTGTGGGAGGGAGCTCCATAGCTTAACTATGAGATGTGTGAATAAGTATATTTCAAAATCTGTCCTGAATCTTCCAAAGTTCAACTTTATTGGGTGTCCATGAGTTCTAGTCTTGAGAGAGAGAGAGAGATTTCTCTATCTACTTACTCCAAGCCACCCACCATTTTATAAACAGCCAACATGTTGCCTCTTACTCGCCTTTCATCTGAACTGAAAAGCTTCACCCTTACCTCAAAGGGGAGTTGCTCCATCCCCTTGACTATTTTGGTCACCGATTCCGGAACCTTTCCCAAGGATTTCTAAGGACCTGGAGGTCGACGTTGCCCACTTCTGCTTACCCTTGCAGCTGTTGTGCTGCTGGGAGGCAGGGAGCATTGTGATGGGAAGCACGTCGGCCTCTAGGATTTTGAGGGGCACCTCTGGAAACGGCTCAGGATTTGATTACTGTCTTCAAGTCTAATGGCTGCTGCTAAAAGCTGTTATTTCCGTGCTGTGGATCAATGGCTGTTGAAGAGCTGCCAACTGTGCTTGCTGGGGGAGGCATTGGATTTGGCATTACCCAGAAGGCTCTGCAGCTGGAGTAGGAGCCCAGGTGTTCATGTAAGAAGGGCCTCATCCAACCCACCCTTTCAAGAAAGCAGTTTTGTTGGAACCATTGTAAGTTGGACTAAAAAGGTAAAGGGACCCCTGACCATTAGGTCCAGTCGTGACCGACTCTGGGGTTGCACGCTCATCTCGCATTATTGGCCGAGGGAGCCGGCGTATAGCTTCCAGGTCATGTGGCCAGCATGACAAAGCCGCTTCTGGCAAACCCGAGCAGCACATGGAAACGCCGTTTACCTTCCCACTGTAGCGGTTCCTATTTATCTACTTGCATTTTGACGTGCTTTCGAACTGTTAGGTTGGCAGGAGCTGGGACCAAGCAACGGGAGCTCACCCCGTCACAGGGATTCGAACCGCCGACCTTCTGATCAGCAAGCCCTAGGCTCAGTGGTTTAACCACAGCGCCACCTGGGTCCCTTAAGTTGGACTAGCTCTAAGTTTAAAGAACCTTCTCACCGCCCCCCCACCGCCCCCCAACACACACATTGGTGGTCACTCGGTGAATTTATCTGAGACCTGCACAAACCACCTGCCATTGTAATTACCCACAATGTCCCCAGTGTAGGATCACTCTGAGAGAATTTGGGAAATCGAAAAAACAGGTGGCACTCAGTTTGTGGCAGATGACACAGGTGGTGGAGAAGGAAGAGGAGGAAGAGCCACTTTTGGCCAGAGTCATCTGCCTGAGGATGCCAGGTGCTGTCATCACCCCTGTGTGGAAGGACCAGAGAGGAGAGAATGCCTTCTGTTTGGCTGAGCACAGATCTGGGTATAGGATGAGATATTCTTCTTGCTGGCGACGCTAATCAGGCAAGAAAATGGCTCTGAACATCTTGGTGACTTGGGGCATGGTAAGAACATAAGAACATTGCCAGATCTGGACAAGGGTCCACGTAATCCAGCCTCTCAAATTGGCCAACCAGATGCCTATGGGAAACCAGCAAGCAGGATTCGAGCACAAGAGCCCTCTTCCCTCCTTTTCAGCAACTGGGATTCAGAAGCATTGCTGTCTCTAACTGTGGAGGCAGAGCATGGACCCCATGCCTAGTAGCCATCGGTGGCCCTCTCCACCATTAATTCATCTAATCCTCTTTGGAAGCCATTTAGGTTGGTGGCTACCACTGTTTCCTGCAGCAGTGAGTTCCACAGTTCAATCATGCACTACATGAATAAATCCTTTCTCTACTCTGTCTTGAATCTTCCAGCATTCAGCTTCATCAGACGTCCACGGGTTCTAGTATTACAAGAGAGGAAGAAAAACTTTTCTCGATCTGTTTTCCCCCCTCCATCATTTCATAAACTTCCATCATGTCTCGCTTACTCACCAATGGACTGACAACCCAAGTTCTTCAGCTGCTGTTCCAAACCGAGAAGCAGTCACAGCTAGAGCAGCAGAAAGAAGGAAACAGGCGAGGCATGGATCCTGAACGGAATTCTTCTCTCTGGCACTGTTTCCTAAGCCCCACACAGATTTCCCATCTGCTGTTTTCTCTATCATTAGATCCATGCAGTGCAGAGCAAGTGACATAATTGGCTTGTTTTAAGTATGAGCTTGTCATTCCTCCTGGATGGGGAAGGAAGGAAGGAAGGAAGGAAGGAAGGAAGGAAGGAAGGAAGGAAGGAAGGAAGGAAGGAAGGAAGGAAGGAAGGACAGACTTCATAATTCCTCTTGCCACCCCAGCTCATAGCTGCCAAGTTATCCCTTTTTTACAGGGATTTTCCCTTATGCTGAATAGGCTTCCTCGCGAGAAAAGGGAAAACTTTGCAGCTATGCCCCAGCTAGGTGTCTGTATTAGGAACAAAGGCATGCATTGCAGTAACCTGCTTGTATCCCTCTCTAGGAATAGATTCTAGACCTAGAGAGCAGATAGGCTCATGAAGCGGATTTGAAGGGGAGGGTAAAACATCTGCTTTGCATGCAGAAAGTCCCAAATTCAATCCTTGGCATCTCCAGGTAGGGTTGGGAGAGAACCCCATATGAAACCCTGAAGAGTTGCTGCCAGTCAGTGTAGGCAATGCTGAGTCAGATGGACCTATGGTATAAGGCAGTTTCCTCTGTTCCTGCTTATTACTATGATTATTTATTAAATTTGTATACCGCCCTTCATCCGTAGATCTCAGGGCAGTTCACAGCATAAAAATGCAAGGTAAAAACAAATACATAAAAAAAAACCAAGAGCAAGAGCAAACCAATAACTGCCCCTCTCTCCTGGGGGCAAATCCTAGCAGTGAGAAAGATTTCAACGGTCAGATCCTGGAAGGTAGAAATGCCAACTTTCTTTTCCCTAGCTGAGCACCTGAACCTTTTGCCAAACCTGAGATCCAATGAAGTTTCATCTCTGTGTCAGGGGAAATCTTCATTGTGCCGCTCAGGCCAGAAGTATGCTGGTAGGCAGAAAACTAGAACCCTTAGCCCTCCTGTAATAGAAATACAGCAGGCAGAAATCCAACAGGTCTGGCTATTTATTTATGCATTTGTTATATTAGGTTGTTATATTTAATTCAGCTGTTAAAGAACCACATGGACTAGTATCTTAATTTATTCGTAGGGGAAGAGCTGCAGCACCCTGTGTCAGAGCCTCTTTGAGGCTGGGAGACCTCCCTGTCTGAAATCCTGGAGACCCACTGACAGTCACATGCTGAGCTAGATGGGGCAAAGCGCTCTCAGTCTCACCTACCTCGCAGGGTTGTTGTGAGGACGGAATGGGTTGGAGGAGAACCATGTTCGCCATTTTGACTTCCTTGGAGGAAAGGTGGGATATGAAAGAAAGAACGGAGGGAGGGAGGGAAGGAAGGAAGATCTGGCTTGATAAAAGACAACTTCCTGTGTTCCTGGCAAGTAAGCAGTGAACACACTTCCTGGCACATCCCAGATCCTGTACGTTTTCTAGGATGTGATGATCTGCAATTCAATGAGATGATGGAGCATTTCAAGTTTTGACCTATTTTATCATTTATAAAATGATAGCCACAAGACATGGGCATGTTATCCAGACAAAATAAGCATATAAAAGGCTGGCTGTAAAGCAGAGTGATATAAACAGTGGTATAAACAGGAACAGCATGGATCTCAGAGTAGCAATTTGGAGGTAAAATAAAACTACATGGTTTAGATTGAAAAGTAGCTTAACCCCCCCCCCAAAAAAGCCAATTCCTTTCCTAATAATTCCTAAGACTGAATTTCCCTGTGGGTAAGACAATGCATTTGTAATACTAGAACTTGGGGGGGGGGGTGTCATCCAGTGAAAAGGACTGGTGGTAGACTAGAGTCAGTGCGGTATAGTGGTTAGAGTGTCAGACTAGGACCTGGGAGACCAGGGTTCAAATCCCCGCTTGGCCATTGTGCTTGCTAGGTGACCTTGGGCCAGACACTCACTCTCAGCCTAACCTACCTCACAGGGTTGTTGTGGGGATGACATGAGGAAGAGGAGAAGCACGTAGCCCACCTTGAGCTCCTTGAGGGGAGGAAGGCATGATATAAATGCCATAAATGGCAGGAGGAGGACAGACAAAACAAAGCACTTCTTCACTCAGAATATTAATTTATTCCAGGGGTAGTGACTGCAGAACTAATAGACTCCCAACTCCCATCAGTCCTAGGCAAGGATGATGGAGCTGGTGGTCCAACAATTTCTAGAGGTTGCCATGTTGAAATTCACTGCCACAACATTTGTCAATTGTTGCTGACTTAAACAGTGGGGGGGGGGCATAATCTCAGAAAGGCAGGCTTGCTTAGAAAAAGTAATATATACATGTGAAGTCTACTTATATGAAGTCAGACTCCATTTGTTCTAAGATGTTGCTTCTCTGAAGACAAAATCCAAAGAGTGAAATGGCCGCTGGCCAGTGACTTTTACCTGGCCAGGTAACGCCCATCTCAATTACATGTAGAGGAAGCCCATCCCAGATCAGTGGCAGGAGATTTACAGCTGACCTGGTCAGGTGTCCCTCCATGTGGTCACTCTAGGAACTGTTGTGACTTGACTGCTCCTGCTTTACATCCCACAAAAAAAAGAGTATGTATAAAACTCTGCTGGATCAGGCCAATGGCCCATCTCATCCAGCATCCTGTTCTCACAGTGGCCTAGCAAATGCCTTAATAGAAAGCCCAGAGCTTATCTAGAGCAAGGAAACATGTTGTAGTAAAACTGGAAACAGAAAGGGATTTTTTCAAAATCAAGTAAAATTTTGCAACGAAACAAAAACTAGCTGTTCTCAAGAGTATGGCTGGGAAGCACCCTCTCTCGGGCACAGCTCCAAGGAACCACTAGAGGGCACTCTTACCCACCGATCTTGTTGTGTTTCTGAGCAGTCTAGGCTGTTCGATTCGCTGTCCGCCCCTTGGTTCCCATTCTCCGCACAGCGGCTGGTGCAAGAGATGAGTGTAATAATAGTGTAATGGTAATGCAACACGATGGCTTTCCAGTCCAAGTGCAATGTATGTTAGGAATCCGGAGGAAGAACTGTTTGGGAGGGAGAGTTGACTTCCTACAGTTGCTTGAATGAATGCAGTGATTGGGAAAGAGCATAGGAGCCAACTCCTAAGGGCCAAGGTCCCTTCACCCCCCCAGTAAAATATTTGAGGGGGCTCCCCCCCAAAAAAGTTGATGGACATTGCAATTCAAATGTTATGTGTGTGCTGCATCTTGTAATTGCTTATGTGTGGTGGGGTTTATCTGCCCCCACCCAGTATTATGTTCAAGTTGGCACCCCTGGGACAGAGTATGGCAAAGCACAGTCTGCAAGGTTACTTACTGCCTCTGGTTTTCCATCTCTCGTGCACATAGCAAAGCTCATGAACTGTCATCTGGAAAGCTTGTGGAGATGGCCCAACTATTTCAGCATCCTGTTCTCACAGTGGCCAACAAGGTGCCTGTTCTGGGAAGCTCACAAGCAAGACCTAAGCGCAACAGCACCGTCTGCATTTATGGCTCCCAGTAAGTCTACTGCCTCCAACAGGGGAGGGATAGCATACTCATTGTGGCTAGCAACCACTGATAGACTTGTTGTTTAGTTGTTTAGTCGTGTCCGACTCTTCGTGACCCCATGGACCAGAGCACGTCAGGCACTCCTGTCTTCCACTGCCTCCCGCAGCTTGGTCAAACTCATGTTGGTAGCTTCGAGAACACTGTCCAACCATCTTGTCCTCTGTCGTCCCCTTCTCCTAGTGCCCTCAATCTTTCCCAACATCAGGGTCTTTTCTTCTCATGAGATGGCCAAAGTATTGGAGCCTCAGCTTCAGGATCTGTCCTTCCAGTGAGCACTCAGGGTTGATTTCCTTCAGAATGGATAAGTTTGATCTTCTTGCAGTCCATGGGACTCTCAAAAGTCTCCTCCAGCACCACAATTCAAAAGCATCAATTCTTCGGCGATCAGCCTTCTTTATGGTCCAGCTCTCACTTCCATACATCACTACTGGGAAAATCATAGCTTTAACTATACGGACCTTTGTCGGCAAGGTGATGTCTCTGCTTTTTAAGATAGACTTTTCTTTCACAAAATCATCTACGCCTCTTTTAAAGCCATCCATGTTGGCAGCATACCCTCCAAGTATCCCAATTTTCCAGGGACAGCCTTGGGATTACGAAAGTCATCCCAGCTTCTGATTTGATCCAGGAATGTTCCTGTTACCTCTATCGGTGCTGCTGCCACCAAGCTCAGGGAGGAGGACGAGACGACACTTGTTTCAAGTGGTGGGGGGGGGGGCTACTGCTGCAAGGGAGCCTCCAGTTGCCTCTCTATGGCCCCTTCATGGTCGCCACTGCCAACCTACTTCCTTGGGCAGCTTGTAGCAGGCAAGGGAGAGGAGAGGCTGCCACCGCTGGGCCCAGCCCCACATGACACACCAGCTTCGAGGGGCAGGCAGAGGGGCAAGTCTCCCTGGGCAGGAAGAGAGGGGAAGTGGAGCAGAGCAGAGCGCAAGGAATCTTGATTTTTTTTTATTAAAAAAAAATGCTTTATGAGTGTGTATCTAACCTTGCCCCTTTCTAAAGTTTATTTATCAGTGTGCATTTTTCATTTTGTAAATCTACCAAGTAATAAAATAAAATTGGGATTAAGGGGTTTTCTCAGGATGGTGGAAAGTGTTTGTGTTTTATCCTGTTGGTGTAGCGATGACGGCACTTGCCCTTCTTCTTGTAGGAAATGCTCTGCAGTGGGGGGGGGACAAAAAAAATGGGTGGTTGAGGAGGGTCAGTTGGAGGGGGTGGGGGATGAAAAATGTTCCCGTTTTCATCCGAGGAATGTTGAAGGATATGTGGCAGTCACCACTGCCTCTTATGGGAGCAAACTCCACAATTCAACTATACACTGTGTGAAGAAGGACTTCATTTTGTCTCTTCTGGATCTTCCAACATGCAGTTTTCAAACCTTCCAGCATTCAGCTGTAGCATCAATTCCCCAGAATACCTTCCCAAAAGAGATTATGAACATTCAATCAGCTGGGTGCTTTAACTGTCTATTGAGAACCCATTTCTTTCCTTTTATCATAATATATTTGCTATTCTCTCATCTTAATTTATGGTGTCTTATACCTGCAAGCAGCTTAGATCCCCCCCCAAATGTTTTAATCCAGAAATGATGATAATATTATGAATAATAATAACCTGTAGAAGAAAAGACTGGGAGGTGATATAAGAGCCATCTTCAAAAACCTGAAGGGCTGTCACATTGAAGAGTTGAGCAAGCTTGTTTTCCCCTGCTTTGGAGGCTAGGACCTGAAGCAATGGATCAAATGACAAGAAAGGAGATTCCAACTAAACATTAGAGAGAACTTTCTGACAGTAAGAGCTGTTTGTCAGTGGAACAGGTTACTTTGGAAGGTGGTGGACTCTCCTTCACTGGAGGTTTTCTAAAACAAAAATTGAGCGGCCAGCTGTCAGAGATTCTTTAGCTGCAATTCTTGCATTACAGGAGGTTGAAATAGTTGGCCCTTGGGGTACCTTCCAACTCTTCCATTCTATGCTCCTAATAGCCTGTGTCTCAACTATCAAAAGTCTGGAAGATATCAATCTAATGACTCCAAACATGGACAGTGATATCATTTTGTCTTAAGGCAAAGAATGATATCCTCTGGATTTGCAGAATTCTTCCTTAGGTTTGATGTTAAGCAAGGAGCAGGGAAGAGTAGAGGAGAGAGATGTTGCTAATTATGCTCTTAGGGCCTTGTCAAGGTACTGCGTTGCTGTCTCTGCTTGTATTTCATTTCATGGGCCAAACCACCTGCCTAGGTTTAAAAGTGAATGAGGCAAGGCATGGCCTACGAGACGGAAAGCCTCAAACTCATTACATCCTTCGGGAGTGAGCCTATGCACAAGAAGCTGGCATAGAGCAAGCTGGTGTAAATTAAGCAGGTGAAACGTTATACCAGATCCAAGGTAAAAAGGTACAGGTAAAAAGGAGAAGGAACACTGGACACTTAATAAAAAAATTCCTTCAGTAGCACCTTAAAGACCAACTAAGTTTTTATTTTGGTATGAGCTTTCGTGTGCATGCACTTCTTCAGATATCACTTAAGTTCAGTCAAAGATATCACTTAAGTTCAGTCAAAGGTGACTATGAGGTTACGACACTCATCTCGCTTTCAGGCCGAGGGATCGGGCGTTTGGCCACAGACAGCTTTCCGGGTCATGCGGCCAGCATGACTAGACTGCTTCTGGCGCAACGGAACACTGTGACGGAAGCCAGAGCGCATGGAAACACCATTTACCTTCCCACCACAACAGTACCTATTTATCTACTTGCACTTGCGTGCTTTCAAACTGCTAGGTTGGCAGGAGGTAGGACTGAGCAACGGGAACTCACCCCGTCGCGGGGATTCGAACTGCTGACCTTCCGATCGGCAAGCCCAAGAGGCTCAGCAGTTTAGACCACAGCGCCCTGGACTAGATGGGCCTTCGGCTGCATCCAGCAGAGTTTTCCTTATTTTGTGTGTGTGTGTGTGTGTGTGTGTGTGTGTGTGTGTGTGTGTGTGTAAGGTAAAATCATCATATGTTCTGAAGATTTATATATGGTTTTTTTTATTTAAAAAAATCTGTTTATCTTCTATAGGTTGTAGAAGAAATAGAAGAACAATATGAACCTCTCTCCCCCAGTTTTCCTATCCCCGACCCCAGGAAGAGTTACAGAAGTCCATTGATGAGGAGTCATGTCCCACCAACCAGGTTCTTTTCCTTACACCTTCTGTTTGCCCACACCTGAGCGAAACCCCCATTGAACACAGTGAGGATTTCTTTTGAGTAAACATGCTTTGGATTAGCCTGTGTAAACCAGAGGATTGATATCAATCGGGGTGTTTCAAATCAGGTAGGAGTGGAACACAATGGGAAAGGTATCTGTATCTCCACCCCCCCCTCAATGGGCCATTTTGAGTGGAAACTGCCAGGAAAGGAAAGAGTTGACTTGATTGATGGATCTCAGGTTGAAGTGGTGAGAGGGTTAAGACCGGGTTTCAACTCCCCATCCAGCTGTGAGACACATTGGCTGACCTGGGGGTGGCAGTCACAACCTAGCCCACCTCACTGGATCAGGATGCTGAAAGGTCAGAAAGGGTAGATCCACTCACACAACCTAGAGCTCCGTGGAAGAAAGGTAAGGATACAAATATCACACAAGTAAATAATATATAGCCCCAAACAAAGTCGATTCTGCAGGCACTGCAGGGGGGTGTACTAGATGACAGGATGGGTCAACTCTACAGTTTTATAATTCTATGATTCTAAGCCTGAAATATCCCTTCCTTTCCTAGCCCACAAAAAGGAACAGGGACTGTTAGGCTTTAGGGTACCACAAGATTCTATTGGTTGTATGCAACAACTACTCAAAGTAGACCCATTGCAATTAAGGACCTAAGTTGCCCATCCATTTCCATGTGTCTAGATAGAACTAAAATTGAATGCAACCTGTTTTTATTTGCAATTCGTTTTTAGCTTGCAATTTTTTTGGAGGGGGGAGGGTAGATATAGCAATTTAACTTTTCTTTAAAAGGCCTGATTAGCATCGTTTTGGGGACAATCAGATGTACAGTATATAATTTATCATAGCTTATTCGAATACATTCGCGGTATGATTTTAATCTGACGTTTTTTAAACAGTTGTTTTTACTGATAATTTCACTGTTTTGTTTTGTTTTCTTGTTAACCGCTTTGAGGCTTTATTTTATTTCGCAATCGAGCGGGACACAATAAATTTCGTGAAACGAACAAGTGTTCGTTTCAACCCTTTGTTTGCCTGCGACAGACTGTGAGTGCTTAGGAAGTGCCATTGCTCTGAGCCTTTGAGGGCCTGTCCTTACCCCGCCTCTCTTCAAAATGGGGGGGGGGGGCTGAGGTTATTTAATTAGGCTTGTTCCTTCCCTCCCTCCCCGATTCTGCTGGAGGCGGGGAAGAGATGCATACAAGCAGCTGGAGGGGCGAGCGTGCGTTTCTGTTCATTACCTCCCCTTCTCAATTAAATCGCGTCTGAGTCAGCGCCTCGCCCCGTCCTCCCCACCCCCGATCTCCCCTCCCAGGCCATTGGCAGGCACACGCCCGGAGGACCCGGGGACCAGCCGCCCTTTGTGATGCTGATTCGGGCTGGAGGAGCCTCTCCGTCTTTTGTCTGATGTTTTCCAGGCAGACGGAGGAGGAGAGAGCGCAGCAGCTCTTGAAAATTGACCAGCCCCCCGAGCTGCGCGTCACATCGGAGCAAAGACAAAACGCCCGCCTGCCTGGGCTTAGCGCGCACGCACAGCCGGGTCGGGAGGCAGACGGAGGCGCTTCCCTTACGCACGAAACACAGGGCTTGGTAATTTCCCCCCAAAAAATATTGTCGATCCAGGCTATTACCCCGCCAGGGCAAACCGTCTTAGGCAGGCGCCGGCCAGGTGAGAGAGCCCTCGGGCTTGGAGAGGCGGAAATGTAACATTTCAGCACCCTGGACAGTTCGGAGCGCGGCGGCGCTTTGGCGGTCGGGCCATGGCGAGCGTCCAGCAGGGCGAAAAGCAGCTCTTCGAGAAGTTCTGGAGAGGGACCTTCAAAGCGGTGGCCACGCCAAGACCCGGCAGCGTCATCGTGGCCAGCATCACCTCCCGCAAGCCCCTGGCCAGGTAGGAAACTTGTTCGCATTGCTCTGTTTTTGAAGCTAGACCGGCTGCCTCCTTACCGTCCTTGCGCGGTTTATTCTGTTTTATTCCAACATGCTGGGGCGCGGGGGAGATTGACCGTTTTGTAAGGAAAGAGCTTTGAAAATAGTGCTTTTACTGCTTTTACTCTCTCTGTTTTAGTAGATCTGGGTTTTTTAAAATCTTGCTTTAATTCTATTATACTTTTTAACTATAAATTTGCATATGCTTTTCCACCTTCTTTGTTTTATCTGCATTGTGTAAGCCGCCTTGAGCCCTGGTCTTGGGGAAAAGGCGGATATAAATAAACAAACAAATAAATAAATGGTGTTTAACCGCATGTTTTATTGATGACTTCTCTGTCTTGACTGATATATTTCTCTGTGGTTTGGGTTTTCAATGTGGTATATGCATTTTGCTCCCCCCCCCTATCTTACTATGTTTTATGTAAGCTACTTGGGGATTTTGCGTATTAAACGGTAAATAAAAATGATCGAGGAAGAGGACCCTTTGCTCCAGCCCCGTGGGTGCAGGGAGTCAGGGACCCTCTCGCCTTCTGTTTGATCAATGGCTAAGAGATATTCCCCCCAATTGGGGTAGATCAGGGGTTTGTAAGAGTCTTTGTGTAAATGAGGAGGTGGATGTGAAAACTTTTCCTGGTAGAAATTAAGAGCCTGCAGGAGCATATCAGATACCTGGATGGTGGTGGTTGGCTTATTAAGGAGCAAGCACAGTTTTGGGGTTGAGCTCTGATGAATGTGTCCAATCTCTCTGAATGTTCGGGTTTTAATGACTTTTTTTTAAAAAAGCATCCTATTTAATATACTGTCACTTTCCAGCACCTGAATCCTTTAGTTCCACCCTGCAGAATTCAGGATGGGGTGGGTTAGATCCTGAAAAATGTACATCAAGAATAAACAATGACTCTGCCCTGGTTTTGTGCTCCGAGCATCTCTGTGAATGGAGGAGATGGGCAGGAAAACTTTTGCTAAACCAGCTGGGCTTTGGTGGGAGCAGGGGAGGTAAAGATGAGCATCTGCAGGAGCAAATCAAATATCTTGATTATGAAGGTGGTGATGGTTGAGCCTTGTTGATGTGCCCATTCTCCGATCAATCTGAAACAGATTTAACGGCATTAAAAAACACAACTTTTTTTTTTATGTACGGTTACTTTCCTCCACTACCCAATATTCAGGACAGGGTGAGCAAGAGATTGAAATTGATGCATCTAGAACACAGCAAGTGTGCCCTGGTTTGAGGATGACTAAAAAAAAGATATTAGAATTGCATCCACCTAAACACAAAAAGTCAGGAGTGCAGAAGAATGGAAGGGGAGTCTGACCTTTTAGTCACTTTTGTAAAAAGCCATGGTGTATGGGCAACTGGATGTTTGAAAAATAAAGTTGGGCTCACTGATCTGTGGTGCTCTGACCTTTAAAAGGTGTAACGTCCAAAGGTGAAGGTGATGAGGAAGGAAATTGTATGTGGTACACATACATATTATTAAACTGTTCAGAGGTTTATTTACAATTATATATTTTTTTAAATGATATTTTTTTAATGATTTCAATATTTGTTTTTAAATGTTTCCTTTTAATGAAAAAACTATGGCTTTGTTCTTTTTGTAAACTCCTTTGAGGTTTTATTATTTATTTTACTGCATTTATATCCCTTGGTTTTTTTCCTCCAAGGATCTCAGGGTGGCAGGCAAGCTCCTCATTTAATCCCCACAACAACCTTGTGAGGTAGGCTAGGCTGAGAGACCGCCACTTCCCCAAGGTCACCCAGTGAACTTCATGGCCAAGTGGGGATTTGAACCCTTGTCCCCCCCCCTCAAGGTCCTAGTCTGACACGCTAAATACTACATTACCACTGGCTTTTATTTTATTACCATCAAGCATTATGGCAATCTTGGGGAATAAATAAATAAAGAGGCGCATACATTTTGCTAAAGAAATAAATGGACTTTGGGGCTGAAAGACAACAGCGTTTTTTGAATAAAACTCCCCAAGCGGCACACTGGGGAGTTTGTTGACGCTGGAGTTTCCTGCACTGCTGCTTCGCAACATTTCTGCTAGAATTCAGGAGGATTACCCACAGGACTGAGCTGCAGCTCTTCCAAGAGGCTTAGGGCAAGTACAGCAATCTATGTGGCTTCTCCCAGATTACTGCATGGATAAGCGCAAGAATTAGCACTCTTGCCAAGTGGCGCTTATAGGGGCTGGCGGCACTGTAGGGTCACATGCAGAGGTCCTCTCCACCCCAGCACATAAATGCCATTTTGAGTGCAAACATTTGTGCAGGCTTTGGGTCCATCTCTCCGTGATGGTGCTTCCGTTGCTTTCACAGTCTGGGAAAAGGTGTTGATATGGAACAGCGTACATCATTCTCCACTATCGCTGGCATTAGGAACAGCTAGCTATTGAGCCTGTGATCACTCAGTGGAAGAGCATCTGCATTGCATGCAGAAGTTCCCAGGTTCCATGCCCAGGATCTCCAGGTAGGACTCCCATTCTGAAACCCTGGAGATCCACTCCCGGTCAGTTTCTATAGTATTGAGCTGGATGGATGAATTGTCTGATTCAATATAGTGAAGGACCATAGCTCAGTAGGTTGAGCATCTGTTTTGCATGCAGAAGGTTCCCAGGTTCAATCCCCAATGGCATCTCCAGGTAGGGCTGAGAAAGATTCCCCATCTAAAACCCTAGAGAGCCACCAGTCCAACTCATTATATGGCAGCTCATTAAGTTCATGTTGGTTCCATTTGGGTTGGTTTCTCATTTCCTTTCTGGAAAGGGGACCGAAAACTGTCAATCTGCTTCTCTTGGGGGTCTTTCATAAAGCACTTTGGTTCCTCAGCCACCCCCTCCCCACATATAACTTCTGAGGGTGAATCTTCCCTACCTATGAACTTCTTACCGATAATTGATAGCTTCCTTCAAGAATCTGACCATCTGTGTAAATTGGTACAGGGCTGGTTGTCCCAGCTTCGAATTTAAGGTTCAGATCAGCTTTCCCCGGGGCTGATGGAAGTTGTAGCCCAAAATGTCTGGAAGGCACCAGGCTGGGATAGCCTGGGATACACCTGTGTATATAGACAGGTGTTGACTGTCTATAAAGAATAACATTCTTACAGCATTTCTGTTCTTGTTGAGAAGGAAGGAGGTGTGGTGCTTGCAAAATCTTTAGAGAGGGACAATTTGGAAACAGAGGCTTTGTTTCATTCCTCATAAGAAGAGCCTGCTGGTTGCCATCACTGCTTCTTGTGGGAGTGAGTCCCGTAGTTTAACTATGTGCCGTGTGAAAAAGTACGTTCTTTTATCAGCCCTGAATAGACAACAAAGAGAAAAGATACCTTGACACTGTGGTCAGGATTTCTTTCAATTTATATTTTGCACTGTAGTTTTTAATCTTATGTTAAAGAGCAGTATTGCATCTGTTGGGCTCCCAAAGAGTGCATATTGCAGCAATTAACCCTAATTACAAGCAAACATCAACAGCTGGAATGATGAAGCAATAGGTGCTAACGTTTGAAAGCCCAAATCCCTGTACGCTCCGAGTACACAAGCTTGTCTCCCACACTTCACATTTGTTACGCCATTAGAAGCATTAAAAAAAACCTACAAAAGCACTGCTTACATCATTTTCCTCCTTATTGCAGTGAGACGGTACCATCTATTAAAATAATGGTTCGAGAAAACCTTCTCAAATTGGGTAAAAATATCTCACGAAATGAAAGCCCAATGAGACCCGACTCCTATGGATGACTCCCGGCTCATTTGATTGCCTTTCATTATCTGTGCCCAAAGTAATCATGTGCAAGTCTTTATTTCAGGTGGGTGACTCATTATGCCAACATTCACATACTGTACCTGTATTGGATCAGAACATCACCGTTGGCAGAGGCTGATGGGAGTTGTAGTCCAAAACATACAGAGGGTAGGCTGCACCCTTGCTAGACTGCCTTAGTTCCTCTTGCATTTCCTCTTTTTCCTTTAAACTATTTCTTCATTGTTTTATTTTTTTAAAATGCCTATCTCCATCCCAAATTAGTTTCTGATATTTGCAAATGGACATTGGCTCAGTGGTAGAGTAGCTACAGTACCTTGTATGCTGGAGGTTCCAGATTCAGTCCCTGGCATCTCCAGGTAGGGCTGGGAATGCCTTATATATGCAAACAACAACAACCCAGAGCCTCTGCCAGTCAGTGTAGACAGCACTGAGCTGGATGGTCTGATTTGATATAAGGCAGCTTCCCGGATTCCTGTGTGCTGCTTGTTGAAATCGTTTATTTCACTTAAACATTTGTAACGCTTGAAAATCTTTTTAATAAATCTCATTCCGGGTGGGAATATGGTTATCAACTGGTAAACGAGCTCAAGCATGAGCACAAGTGATGGAGAAAGTGATCCTCACCTTTCTCATTATTAAAAATGCCCTGCAATTGAACATATACATGGAGAGAAATGCCCAGACTGCCTCCGGGGCATTTGAAGAGCTTTGGCGACACTGATCGAGCCTTGAACCTACTTTTCGAGTGGGGCAGTTAAGGCAGGTGCTGGTGGTGATGATGTCACCATGTTCAAGGTTGCCAGGCATCTTGTTGGAGGGCAGCATTGCCAAGCTCTGGCGAGGCAGATTGTGGGCTGCTTTGGGGGGGCAATGATACAGGGAAGCTCTCGGCTCGCTGGCAAAGGACTGGGAGGGAAGAGTGCAGCTCTAGATAACAAGATCTTCTTAGGAGACCGGCTAATGACTGGCTGCATCTGTTGTTGTAACAAAGACTGCAGAGGCGGTCAAGGTCTCATTCTCCGATGGCATTTTCATCCCAGACCTTTTACTGTTGGGTTAATGCAGGGAAGGGAACACTGAATCCCCGGACTTGTTCATGACATCTAATTCTTTTTCTTTTTTAAATACAAATTCTGATTGTATTAATCCAGAGCAAATCTCACCTGGCAGGAGACCAAGGGTCACCTTGATTCCTTTTCTATCATAATCCCTAATGTTGATTGGAGTTGAACTACAGATGTCCTGACAGTGGAGGGGAATCCCTATTTCCTAACATGAAAAGAGGAGTTGTTGCTGTTTATTGTCACAGTCAGTATACTCTATAAGCATTTTTTAAGATATACAGGACTGTATACAGATATACAGCCCCAAAGATCTTGTAATTGAAAGTGGGAGAGGAAGCAAAAGAAGAGAAAGAAAAGGAGGAGCCACAAGATTTGCAGAGGATGAGTACTGAAATATTGATATGAAGTCTAAGATATCGCAAGGAGAAGAGTAATAACAGGCATAACAGAAACGGCGGTATAAGATAGCACAAGAAACACAGTGAGAGAAGTAAAATTTAAAAGGAAAAGTCACATACGGGTGCAAGGGCGTACCCACCATGCGGCAAGTTAGGGCAGCTGCCCTACTCTAGAAGCAGGGCTGGTGGGCAGAGGCGGAGCACAGCCCGGCGGAGCGCGAGTTCGCCATTCCCGCCGCACCGCGCCGCACCCTCCCTCCAGCTCCCCGTCGCGCCCTCTGGCAAGGCCAAGCGCGGCGGGGAACCAGAGAGCGCAGCGCGGCGGGCGGGAACGCTGAACTCGCGCTCCGCTGGGCTGGGCTCCGCCTCCGCCCACCAGCCCTGCTTCTAGGGAGGGGCACAGCCCGGCGGAGCGCGAGTTCAGCGTTCCCGCCCACTTTGTGGCCCCTCCCCTTCCGTGCCTTGGCCCCTCCCCTTGCCCCCCCCTAGTTTTGATCCTGGGTACGCCCAGGAGGGAAGTCGTTTTTTATTCTTTTTATGTCGTCTTATTTTGCATTGATTATTCTATGTGATATGTCGACATTTGAAATTCGTTTTTGTTTTTGCAATAAATAAATAAATAGGATTTGCAGAGGATGAACGGGGTGGTTAGCAGGGAGGCAAACAGTTGACATTGTTTGGCTTGGTTCCAGTTCAGGCTCAGTTGCAAGGAAGTTCGCCCCAGTTAAGGCTGAAGAAGGTTCAGTAACCAAGTCTGCACAAATGACTACTAGCCACAATGGCTATGCTCTCCCTCCACAGACAGACAGGTGCAATAATGCTTCTGAACACCAGTTGTCGGAAGCCACAGGAGGGGAGAGAGAGCTCTTGTGCTCAGATCCTGCTTGCAGGCTTCCCAGAGGCATCTGGTTGGCCATTGTGAGAACAGGATGCTGGACTAGATGGGCCATGGGCCTGATCCAGCAGGGGTCTTCTCACATTCTTAAATGAACCGACTTTCATTTTCAGTTCTCATGAGAAAAATGCGCAAGAGGCAGTTAAAATAATAATAATAATAATAATAATAATAATAATAATAATAATAATAATAATACCTTTGTATGCAAACCTTTAAGTCAATGGTTAGTGTGAGGGACAGGGGATATCGCGAAGTCCCTCCCCTCCTGAGTTCAAGCCCATCCCCGAGCACAGGGGGAAGCAGAGAGAGTTCCGATTCCAGTGGGGAAGCAGGAAGTCGTGTCCGAGGCTCAGGCAAGGTAGAGGAGCCAGGGTCCCAGGTGGGACAGGAAGGGGCGAATAAGGGCGGGAGACCCATCCCCCCAACTCCGGAATTACGCAGAAAGAGGAGGGGAAAGAGGATGGGTCTGCCAAAGCTTTTGTGTTGGAGAAAGACGCGCCAAAAGCCATTAGGAGGTTCTGAAACCGACTGACCACATCACTCCGTGTAAATAGCAATGACTTAAGCACTGTAAATACGCAGCACCAATAAAAGAATAAAATGCAGAGCTGCGTAGCGTCGTTACTCTGAAGTAGTCCGCTCCGGCCACTGTGACAGCAACCTCCTAATCCTTTTTGGGCTACTTTGGAGTTGCCGGGATGAGCGTGTCAGAGGCGGAGAGATGGCGGCAGATCGCGGAGCAAGCCCAGCAAGAACTGCAGCAGCTGTCGCTGCAGGCGCAGGGGGAATTGAAGGCAGCTAAAGAAGAGACTAAGAAGGTCCAGGACGACCGGCTACAACTTGCGGAACAGGTGAGAGCGCTACAGGAAAGAGAGCAGGAATTAAGGGCGGTGGCGGTAGACCTCCAAAACAAGCTGGATGCAGAGAAAAACAAGGCGGGAGGGGCACCCCAAGTCCAAGTGCTGCCAGGAAGGAGAGCCGGGACGCTAGTAAGCAAGTTTAATGGAGACCCGAAGGAATATCAGGGCTTTGAGACTGAGATTGTGTATGCTCTTGAGCTGCACCACGATGAGTTCCCTGATGATGAGCACAGGGTAGCGTTTATTGTGGAGCACCTTACCGGGGCAGCCAGGGAGTGGCTAAGACCGTTAATTGCAACAAAGAATCCTTGCATGAAGAATGTCAAACTATTTCTAGAAGGTTTGAAAACGATGTATTCGTCCGATAGTCATATGGACCAGACTAAGGAGGAACTTCACAATTTACGCCAAGGAAATATGACAGTTCGCGCGTATTGGGCGAAATTCACCATGCTGGTGCACAGATTGGGGTGGGAACTAGAGTCACCCCCAATGCAAGCGGCGTTCTACTTGGGGTTGCATGAGGAGGTGAAGGATGAGCTCTCGAGAGGTCCAAAGCCCAGTAATATGGATCAGCTGAGCAAAGCGGCTCTGGCGGTGGGGGTGAGACAGGAATCCCGGTGGAGCGACAAGCAAGCAACGCGCGCAAAGCGGGCTTGGTTCCCACGGTCGCAGGAGAAGCCACCCCCCCAACAACCCTTTCAAGCCACGCCTGGGGCCAGTCAGGACCAGGAACCCATGCAGATTGATAGCGCGCGCGCGCGGGCTTTTCAAACCCCAGCGGCGCCAAGACGCAAGGAGGGAAGGGGTGGGAATTGCTTTCTCTGCAACTCCCCCCAGCATCTCGTCAGAGACTGCCCACATCGCAGGGAGTGGCAAGGAAAGGCGGGAACGGTTGTGCCCTCCCCCACTGACGCAGCACCACAGCAGGGAAATGGGAAAGCCTGGCTGCAGGAGACAAGGGGCAGCAGCCAGGCACAGTCAGCAGACAACAGCCCCAGCCCACCCACCCGCACAGAGAGGAGCAGAGCCAGCCCACCCCTCCCAGAGCAGGAGTGGTTCTAGAAGTGACGCTCACGCTCCCAAATGGCTATCCCCTGACAGTCCTCGCCTTAATTGACAGTGGGGCGTCAGCGAACTTCTTCTCGAGGAACTTTGCAGAAGAGCACCAGATCCAGCTTCTGCAGCTGGATTTTCCTCTGCACGTGGCGACCATTGACGGCAGAGAGCTGCTGGGAGGGGCCATCACTCATCAAACCCCCCCCATGAAAATGACGGTGGGAAGGCACTCAGAGACACTGGCATTCAACGTCACCACCATCTCAGACCCCCCCATCGTCTTGTGCATGAGCTGGCTGGCGCGCCACGACCCCTCCATCAGTTGGCACCAGAGATGCATCACTTTTGGATCGGACTTTTGCCTGGAACATTGCATGCAGCACCAACCAGGGGAGGGGCCTCCGATAGCCACGGTGGCCACCATGCACGTCAAAGGGGGTGAGGCGATACCCAAGCCGTACTGGGACCTGCAGGAGGTCTTCAGCGAAGCGGAGTCCGACCACCTACCCCCACACAGGCCTTTTGACTGCCAGATCAACCTGGTGCCAGGGGCAACTATACCCCCAGCCAAGCTGTACGCCATGTCAGACCAGGAACTGGAGGATCTGCGCGCTTTCATCGACAAGAACCTCAAGCGGGGGTTCATCAGAGAAAGCAAGGCAGCAGGGGGCAGCCCGGTCTTCTGGGTGGACAAGAAAGACACGCAACAGCGTCGTCTGGTGGTGGATTTTAGACGACTGAATTCAGTGACAGAGCCAGTGGCTTTCCCCATGCCCAGAGTGGATGATCTCCTGACAGCGGCACGCAGGGGCAAGATTTTCACCAAGCTAGACCTGAGGGGGGCGTACAACTTGATCAGGATCCGGGAAGGCGATGAATGGAAAACCACGATGTTCACGCCTCTGGGCTCTTTTGAATATCTGGTGATGCCCTTCGGGTTGCAAGGGGGCTCAGCATGCTTCCAGGCCTTCATGCACCACGTCCTGGGGTCCCTCCTCTTCAGGAAATGCTTGGTCTTCCTGGATGACATCCTTATTTACTCCAATGACCCAGTGCAGCATGTGAAAGATGTCAGGGAGGTGTTGCAGCGCCTGAAGGAGAACCACCTGTATGTGAAGCTGGAGAAGTGCAAGTTTCACACCAAGGAGGTGGACTTCCTGGGCTACAAGCTGTCAGACAAGGGGCTGGCGATGGACAAGGACAAGGTGCAGGCCATCCTGGACTGGCACAGCCCCAGGACGCGCAAAGATGCCCAACGCCTACTAGGCTTCGCCAACTTCTACAGGAAGTTCATCAAGAACTTCTCTCGCGTTACGGCTCCCATCACTGACTGCCTGAGAGGCAAGCAGAAGTTCAGGTGGACACCAGAGGCGCAAGCAGCGTTCGAAAGCCTCAAGAGGGTGTTCGCCTCAGACCAGAACCTGTTCCACGTGGTTCAGGACGCGCCCCTACGCGTGGAGACAGATGCTTCTGATAAAGCTGTGGGCGCCATTTTGTTGCAACTGGACGCCAACAGAGAGTGGAGACCCTGTGCCTTCTTCTCCAGGAAGTTGACCCAGCCAGAGCGAAACTACACGGTGTTTGATCGGGAACTTCTTGCGATCCACGCTGCGTTCCAGCACTGGAGACACTTCCTGGTGGGCGCCAAGCACCCCATCCAAGTGTGCACGGACCACAAAAACCTGGAGTTCTGGAGAACTGCCAGGGTGCTCAACCAGCGGCAGATACGGTGGGCAGAGTTCTTCTCGAACTTCAACTTCTCCATACACTACATCCCGGGAGAGCAGAATGTCAGGGCGGATGCCCTCTCCCGCAAGCCAGAGTACATGGAGGAGGAGGCGCCACCGGCACCCAGGCACATTTCCCCCCCGTCAGCTTGGTCCTGCGGAGCAGCAGTGGTGAGCGAGGCAGAACTCACAGCACTGACGGCAGCGGATGAATTTGCCAACCGCATCTTCAGAGAACTGAGAGGGGGGGGGAGCAGGCAAAAGACTTTGCAGAACGCAGGGGGCTGCTTTTCTACAAAGGTGCACTGTACCTGCCCACCACCCAGCTTAGACGTACGGTCCTCAAGCAGATGCACGACAACCCAACGGCGGGTCATTTTGGGAGGGACAAAACCACTCACCTAGTCATGAGACACTTCTGGTGGCCAGGGGTGAGGGAAGATGTTCGAGACTATGTAAGGGGCTGTGACACCTGCCAGCGGGCAAAGGTGGTCAGAGCAGCGCCACCGGGATTGCTGGAGCCCTTAGCCACGCCACACAGGCCGTGGGAAGTGGTGTCCATGGACTTCATCACAGATCTGCCTTCTTCCAGGGGCAAGACCGCAGTGTTGGTGGTGGTGGACCTCATGTCCAAAATGTGCCATTTTATACCGTGTGCCAGGGCGGTCTCTGCAGAAGAGACAGCCAAACTGTTTGTGGATCACGTCTTCAGACTGCATGGATTACCCTTAAGGGTTATTTCGGATCGTGGCCGCCAATTTGTTTCCAGGTTCTGGCGGCGGCTCATGAACCTCCTGCAGGTGGAGGTCAGCTTGTCGACGGCTAGACACCCGCAGACCAATGGACAGGCGGAGAGGGTCAACGCCATTCTGCAGCAGTACCTGAGATGTTACGTCAGCCAGAGGCAAACGGACTGGGTGGATCGCCTGCCACTGGCAGAATTTGCCTACAACAATGCGGTGCACGTCTCCACAGGGGTGTCGCCCTTTAAGGCCAATTACGGGCGTGACCTCAGATCTTTCCCAGAGAGGGAGGGGGAGGAGGAGGAGGAAGGCCCACAGGCTGAGGATTGGGCAGAGGAACTGGAGACGGTGCACCAGCAGCTCAGAGAACACTTGGAGAGAGCCAAGGAAGCGTACAAGAGGGGGGCAGATCGCCACAGGCGACCGGGGGAGGTCATTAGGGTGGGGGACAAAGTTTGGTTGTCCTCGGAGGGCCTTCCCATCAGAGGGCGATGCAAAAAGCTGGCGCCCAGAAGGTTGGGCCCCTTCACGGTCACGCAACAGGTCAACCCGGTGGCATACAGGCTGGCACTGCCAGAGGACATGAGGGTGCACCCAGTGTTTCATAGATCGCTGCTGTCGCCGTACAGGGAAAGCAGCAGGCTCCGAGACAGCGAACAAACCCCTGAGGGAGGGGGGGAGAGGGAAGCCAGGGAGCAACTCAATGAGGCCACAGCCATCCTGGATTCAAGGTGGGGGGTGGGGGGACTGGAGTACCTCATGGCATGGGAGGATGCTCCACCGTCCCAGAATGAATGGGTCCCAGCCACTCAGATACAGGAGGAAGTCCTGGTAGAAGAATTTCACGCCCTCTTTCCCCATAGACCCAAGCCCTGGCACATGGAAAGGGAGGGGGAGGGGGAGGAAGCACGGGAGAGCAGTTCACCATGGCGCTGGGAAGCGGAGTTTGAGGAACCAGAGGATGAGGTATGGGTGTCACCGAGATCCACCCAGTCAGAGGAAGGAGCAGATTGGCAGAACATTTTTACCCCCACCAGCTCTGACGCCACAGACTTTTTGGGATTCCCGTCCTCCCAGGCGGAAGGGGGGGGGCTTGCAGGACTGGGGGGAGGTGTTCACACCAACGGGCTCGGAAAGCACTGAGTTCTTAGGCTTCCAGTCGTCACCGACACCTGGGGGGGACCTGGGGAGGGGTGAAGGAGAGCTTGGGAGGGGGGTGGATGTGAGGGACAGGGGATATCGCGAAGTCCCTCCCCTCCTGAGTTCAAGCCAATCCCCGAGCACAGGGGGAAGCAGAGAGAGTTCCGATTCCAGTGGGGAAGCAGGAAGTCGTGTCCGAGGCTCAGGCAAGGTAGAGGAGCCAGGGTCCCAGGTGGGACAGGAAGGGGCGAATAAGGGCGGGAGACCCATCCCCCCAACTCCGGAATTACGCAGAAAGAGGAGGGGAAAGAGGATGGGTCTGCCAAAGCTTTTGTGTTGGAGAAAGACGCGCCAAAAGCCATTAGGAGGTTCTGAAACCGACTGACCACATCACTCCGTGTAAATAGCAATGACTTAAGCACTGTAAATACGCAGCACCAATAAAAGAATAAAATGCAGAGCTGCGTAGCATCGTTACTCTGAAGTAGTCCGCTCCGGCCACTGTGACAGTTAGAAAGGAGATGTGTCGACTCAAGCCAACAAAAATTGAGTCCGGTGGTTCCCAATTGGCGGTCCATGGGCCCTGGGGGTCTACATAACCCACCCATGGCACTCATAGAGACAGGGCTTTTTTTCAGCCAGAACTCACCAAAACTCTGTTATGGCCATTGCTATTATAAGAGAACAAGGGAGGCATTCGTGGAGAGTTCTAGCACCTCTTTTTCTAGAAAGACAGCACTGCATGGAGATATCTAAATTTTCAAAAGTAGGGGGTCCATGTCTTGGCTTTTGAAAAACAGGGAATTCGTAGTACTTAGCTATATGGGAACCACTGACTTAGTCTTTAACACCCAACTCCATAACCCAGCGGCTGATTGTGCCCATCAGGACCGGTGGGCAGAAAGCAGAGAGACCAACAGGAGGCGGAGCCAGAGTCCATGACAGGCAGGCTCAGAGCCAACCAAGTCTAGTTTTGCACTCACCCCCCTTCCTTGCTGAGTTCCGCAAAGGCAATACTGCCACCAAGGAGAAGGAAGCTGGTGGCCTCTCTGAACTGGGTGTCAGGTGGGAACGGCTTAGTTAAAATGGCCTCATGGGCCAAATGGGGAGGCTTGGTGAGCCACATTAGGCCTGTGGGCTGGAAGTTTCCAACCCTTTATATAAAGGCACAGACACCCTTCCATGCGAGGTGGGGCTACCGTCTCCCCACCCCCCACCCCACTCCAAGAGGTTTCAAAGGAACGAACGAACAAGGAGCGATTTATCTCGCAACCAACAGAAGCTTCTGTAAGCCTCTTGCTAAGAGCGAAGCACCGATGTGCTTTTTCATGTCTGCAAACTGTTAGTGTTGGAAACGGATAAGCCAAACGGGAACAGCCGCCTTTATGTTCAGAAAAATGGACCTGCTCATAATGAGGAGCTTTCTCTAATAAATAAGGATGTAAAAAAAAAGAGAGAGAGACCTGCTAGGATCAGAGCAAAGGGCCACCTAGTTAGTCCTGCATCCTGTATCCCACAGCGGCCAATCAGGTGGCTCATAGGCAGTCCGTGATGAGAGTAATAGTCCTCTTCTGCTTGTGTGTCCCTAGCAACCAGCATTTAGAGGTATCCTGTCTCTGATAATCAAGGGAGGATGTAGCCACTGTCACTAGCAGCCAGTGATAGCCTTCTCCTCAATATTCACTTTTTAAAAAGGATATTGTGGGAAATAGTTTATATTGGGGGGGGGATATGTGCCTAGAAAAAATAATATATTATTATTATTATTATTTATTAAATTTGTATGCCACCCTATATACCCATAGGTCTCAGGGCAGTTCACAAAATAGAATTACAATATAAAAAACACAAAATGCATAATAAAAAATAAGAACAAAAACAAACCAGTAATCCCCCAGTATAAATTAATCCCCTCTCCACTTTATGCTCACGACAACCCTGCAAGGTAGGTTAGGCTGAGAGACAGTGACTATGGCCCAAAGTTGCCCAAGGAGCTTCAGCATGGCTGAGTGGGGGTGGGGAGGGGATTTGAGCCTTGGTTCCCCCAGCCAATGCTCCCTTGTACTCCAACCACTACACCACATTGCTGGTACTCATTCCAGAGGGGAGCAATGAAGGTGATGGTGGGGGTGAAGTGGGGAGATGGCGTTTGCAGGGAGAGGCAGGGAGATCGAAATGAGACACAGTAGGTGGTTGTGAGTGCTTACGACCTGTCCCTTTTTGATGCCTTGGGTGGCTGCCATTAACTTCGTCCTCTGATGCCTGAGAAATTCTGCTAGTTGACTGCAGTTTTGAACAAAGATGAAAATGCTTTTGTAGATGGGTTGTTGTTTTTTATATTATCCTGGAAATTTACTGCCGCGCAGCTAATTCCAGAACCTTTCTCTTTATTACAGAGTCAGCTAGCAGGCAGCTTCCCCCCCATGCTATTTTGAAAGAAACACACTTGCATGGAGAGGGAGAGAGAGAGAGAGAGAGATGGAAAGCATTGGCCTGTATCCATCACTGTCTCGCTCCCTTTCCAATCTGAGTCTTTGGGGCAAAGCAGCACAATGAAATCTAGCATGAAATAATGCAAATCTACAGGGTGGCTTTATGCATAAAACGGCAAAGGGTGTTCCCTGGGTCAACATGGCAGAAAACTCATGTCTGCAACTGAGTGTATGCTTGAAAGATATCTATAGCCAACTCTGGCTCTCTGGGCCTCTTTGCACTCGAGTACTTCCTTGCACACCCAGCTTCAAGCAGAATCATTTCCCAGGAAAGTCTGCTGCATAGAGCAGGTTCTTACCTAAGCTCTCATCCGGCAAACGTGGTTTTGTCTCTCTGCTGACTGCTGCATGACACATATCAGGAGTGGGGAACCTTTTGGCCTGGAGGCCAAACACCCCACACCAGACACTGTGTGTAATACAGACCAGTGGAGAATCACAGACTCATAGAGTTGAGACAGATTCTGAGGATCATCTAGTAGTCTGACCCCCTGCAATGCAGGAATTTGCAGCTGTCCCTTATGGGGATCGAACCTGCAACCTTGACGTCATCAGCACCATACTCTAGCCAAGGACCACCTCTTTTCATAGGAACCGACCCGGACCCTGAGATCATATTCTGAGGCCCTCCTTTGTGTGCCTCCTCCTTGAGAGGTCCAGAGGGTGGCAACACAAGAACGGGGCCTTCTCTGCAGTGGCTCCCCATGTGTGGAATGCTCTCCCCAGGGAAGTTCGCCTGGCGCCTTCATTACACACCTTTAGGCACCAGTCAAAAACGTTCCTTTTTAACCAGGCGTTTGGTTGACCTGATTGACATCCTATGCCCTTTTAAAATGTGGCTCTTTTTAGGTTGGGATAGTGGGTTGTTGTTTTTATTCTGATTATATATGTTGTGATATTTTCTGTGAACAGCCCTGAGACCTCTGGGTATAGGGCAGTATATGAACTCAACAACAGCAACAACAATCCTCCAACTGAGCTATTCATGCTCAGTAGTATTCTGCTCCATCATGCTGTTACCTATGGTGAGTACAAGCTGACCTATTAGAAGTTTATTAAATGATAAATCTTATGGAGGAAGTAGGCAGAGAAAATTTCTCTCCCTCTCTCACAAGACTAGAACTGGTGGGCACCCCATGAAGAGGAATGTTGGGATATTAAGGGCAGATAAAAGAAATGACTTTTTTTTTTTGGCAGCACATAGTTAAAATAGATTGCAACTATTTATTCATTTGTGCTTTTATCCTGTATTTTTATATTGCGAACCGCCCTGAGATCTTTTGATGAAGGGCGGTATGCAAATCCAATCAATCAATCAATCAGTCTGTGGAACTCTCTGCCACAGGAGACAGTAAAGGTAAAGGTAAAGGGGCCCCTGACCATCAGGTCCAGTCGTGTCCGACTCTGGGGTTGCGGCGCTCATCTCGCTCTATAGGCCGAGGGAGCTGTCGTTTGTCCGCAGACAGCTTCCTGGTCATGTGGCCAGCATGACAAAGCTGCTCCTGGCGAACCAGAGCAGCGCACGGAAACGCCGTTTACCTTCCCGCCGGAGCGCTCCCTATTTATCTACTTGCACTTTGATGTGCTTTCGAACTGCTAGGTGGGCAGGAGCTGGGATCGAGCAACGGGAGCTCACCCCGTTGCAGGGATTCGAACCACCGACCTTCTGATCAGGAAGCCCTAGGCTCTGTGGTTTAACCCACAGTGCCACCTGGGTCCACAACTTGAATAGCTTTCTAAGAGGACTGGACAAATTCATGGAGGATGGGAAGGCAGCCAGTGGGTACTAGCTAGGATGGCTCTGGTTTGCCTCCAGAGTCAGAAGCAGCAATGCTTCTGAATACCAGTTATTATTAGAAACCACAGGAGGGGGAGAGGGCTCCTGTGCTCAGATCCTGCATGCTGGTCTCAAATAGGCATCTCTGGGTGGCCATTGTAAGAACAGGATGCTGGAGTAGATGGGCCACTGGCCTGATCCAGTGGGCTCCTGCTAAGTTCTTATGTGCCCACAGTCTCCATAGTAGAATTATCACCTTTGTCTGTGTGACTTTCTTGACGGGAATTCAGAGGGGCGGGGGGCGGGCGGAGGCATCTTCTCAAACCATTTTATTTTGTCAAGCAATTTCTCCTCCAGCAATTTATTTTGTTATTTTGTCGGCCGATCTATATATCTATATATTTTTTCCTGAGCAATTTCTGCTCATCCGTTCCCTGCCAAACTCAGGCAGCGCATAAAAGCTTTCAGAAGTGGCAACTCCGAGGAAATTGCACCCATTCTGATCCAAGAAATTCAACAATCGTTTTTTGACTTTCTTTTCTTCTTCCTTCCTTCCTGTAACACCCCCCCCCCTTAGTTCTGCTCTATCGGATGCTCATTGGGGAAATTAAGGTGGGGGGGAGGGGGGAAGTAATTTAGAGGCAACTGTCAGGCTCATCATCTTAAAAGAAGCAAGAGATTGTCATGTTGACAGAACAGAGAGCATCTCCCTCCTCTGTTCCTCTCCCCATTTGGTTCAATCAAATTTTGTGGCGTCGTAGTACCCAAAGATCTGCCTGCAATTCTAACCTTCGCTTGCCTGGAATATATTCAAAGGCTGTTGCGGGTGGCCCAGTCTACCTTTCACTCTCATCCCTTTGACAGCCTGTGGTTACGACCACTTGGCTATCTCGAGAGCTCCATAATGGATGGTCGGGCTCTCAGAACTGATGGGTGTTTTGCTCGGAGGGGTAATCATCTCTGCCTCTTGCGGGGCGCGGTTCTCTCCCCCCCCACACACACACACACTGCAAACCACAACCTTCAAGTTAAATATGTACCGTAAGCTGAAGAGCTGGGTGCTATTTCCATATTTCTTGGGGAAAAAGTGTGATTGGTTTTGAATCACCGGTCAGGCCACGCTGCCATTTATAGTCAAAGGCAGGGCGACTTAGCCTGCAGCGAGGTCCCCTTATTAGACGAATTAAATGTTACGTACATTGTCTTCTGATCTTTATGGGCTCTGGGTACTCCTGTCTGGATGCTGCGATTTCACCTAGAGGATTCACTTTCCAGATAATTTTCTATCCCCCCCCCCAAAAAAAGCAAGCTTCTAGTCCTCGTTGCTAGGAAACTAGCCTGAAAGTGTGTGAGCAAGGCCTGGTGTGGGGGACTGTGCAGGATTCCCAGTGGTTGGGAGTGGGATTGAGGAGTTCTTCACCCAGGAGTAGCCAAACCAGATTCAGTTTCGGAAAACAAGGGAAGCTGATTTGTGCATATATTGTACACAGATTGGAGGTTCTCCTGCGGGAGAATATTCATCTTACATTGTTTTCAAAATATCTGTTCACCTCTATGCCAACTTCCAGAAGTTTGAGGTTTTTCTCATATACTCCATGAGTGATGTTCCAAGTTCTAAAAATGGCCACTGGACAAGCATAGTGGTAATCATAGAAAAGGTACTCTAGGTTTGATATACCCTGTTTCTCATATTTAAGACATAAAATAAGCCATAGCAGGATTTCTAAGCATTCAAGGAATATAAGCCATACCCCGAAAATAAGACATAGTGATAGGCGCAGCAGCAATGTCGGCCGCGGCAGGAGGAGGAGGAAAAAAATAAGACATCCCTTGAAAATAAGCCATAGTGTGTGTTTTTTAGGAAAAAATAAATATAAGACATGTCTTATAATATGAGAAACACGGTATCCTCTATATACTGAGAGATGATGGAATTATTGCTTCTACTAGTTGCAAAAAAAAAAAAAAAGTATCTTATGCTGGGTCTGGGTAAGCATACCTCTAGGCCAGGCATCCCCAAACTAAGGCCCGGGGGCCAGATGCGGCCCAATCACCTTCTCAATCCGGCCCATGGACAGTCCAGGAACCAGCATGTTTTTACATGATAATAATAGTAATAATAATAATTATTATTATTATTTATTTATACCCCGCCCATCTGGCTGGGTTTCCCCAGCCACTCTGGGCGGCTTCCAACAGAAAAATAAAACACAGTAATCTATTAAACATTAAAAGCCTCCCTGAATGTGTCCTTTTATTTAAAATGCATCTCTGGGTTATTTGTGGGGCATAGGAATTCATTCATTCCCCCCCCCCAAAAAATATATAATCTGGCCCCCCACAAGGTCTGAGGGACAGTGGACCGGCCCCCTGCTGAAAAAGTTTGCTGACCCCTGCTCTAGGCTTAAGAAAATTTGAGAAGACCAATTTTAGGCGATTTAGAACCAAACTCCATTCGTTAAATTAATCTCATATTGGTCAAGAAGCAGTTGCTTAAGTCTATATTCTTGTCCTCTGTTAAGGATATGTTGCCATGGATCCTTGATAGCATCTTGCAACTCTGTTTGTTCTTCTGTCCGATTTATAGATGGAGTTGGTTCTAGATCATTCAAGGCTACAGGTATCACTTGTTCATTCATTCATTCATTCATTCATTCATTCATTCATCTTACATCGATACACCCGTTTTCCACCAATGAGCTCCACATGGCTCTCTCCCCCCCCCCACTTTTAACTCACAACAACCTTGTGAGGTAGGGTAGCCTGAGAGGTGGAAATTGTTGTTCTCTTTGACCTCTGGTGGAAGGGCATTCCACAGGGTGGGTGCCACTACCGAGAAGGCCCTCTGCCTGGTTCCCTGTAACTTGGCTTCTTGTAGCAAGGGAACCTCCAGAAGGCCCTCGGCACTGGACCTCAGTGTCCGGGCAGAACGATGGGGGTGGAGACGCTCCTTCAGGTATACTGGACTGAGGCCATTTAGGGCTTTAAAGGTCAGCACCAACACTTTGAATTGTGCTCGGAAACGTACTGGGAGCCAATGTAGGTCTTTCAGGACCGGTGTTATGTGGTCTCGGCGGCCGCTCCCAGTAATCAGTCTAGCTGCCGCATTCTGGGTTAGTTGTAGTTTCCGGGTCACCTTCAAATGTAGCCCCACATAGAGCGCATTGCAGTAGTCCAAGCGAGAGATAACTAGAGCATGCACCACTCTGGTGAGACAGTCCGCAGGCAGGTAGGGTCTCAGCCTGTGTACCAGATGGAGCTGATAAACAGCTGCCCTGGATACAGAATTAACCTGCTGCGAGTCCAAAATGACTCCCAGGCTGCGCACCTGGTCCTTCAGGGGCACAGTTACCACATTCAGGACCAGGGAGTCCTCCACACCTGCCCGCCTCCTGTCCCCCACAAACAGTACTTCTGTCTTGTCAGGATTCAGCCTCAATCTGTTAGCCGCCATCCAACCTCCAACCGCGAGAAGAGGAAAAGAAAGAGAAAAAGAAAAAAAGGGATTGTCAGAAAGAGAAGAAAAGGGGTGCCAGAAAGAGAAAGGGGGTGTCAATGAGAGGGGGGGTGCCAGAAATTAAGATAAATAAAAGGGGCTGCCCGACCCACTTTGGCCTTTGTCTCACCCCACCCCTGGCTCTGGTCCTCAACAAGAAAAACATTTCACACCCCAGCTGTGTAGCACAGGCTGACTGCAGTATGCCCAGCCCAGGCGTAGAATTTCCATATTTTTTTCTGAGCCTTGAGACATACAGACCTGCCTTGGCGAGAAGTCTGAGCCCATAAACTTTTCCAAGGGCTCTTCTTCCCAGGCTTGATGCAAATAATTCTCCCACAGAGCTGGCTAAAAGCTGTAGCTTGACATACCTGCAAAGACTCCCTTGCCAATGTCATTGTGATGAAGTACACACAATCCTTTTGGGGTTGGATGCCTCCCATCCAGAACATGGTGGAGACACAAGATTTCCTTGGTGTACATGTTTGATTCCCCCCCCTTTTTTTTAAAGTCAAGTGACACAATTGCAAACATGAATATCAATTGTCCAGAAGCAATTACTTTCTGTCCTGAGACGGTCCTTTGACATCCAGATAATCGTGGGACACACTGATTGATTTTGACAATGGAGTGAATTTTAAAAAATGATGGCTTTTGAGAAAAGAGACTGCAGAGAAATCCGGCCGAGTGATCCTTTTAATGCTAACGTACTTCCTGAAACAATTCACAAACGCAGCTATCTGTCGAAATTTGCGTTTCTCCAGATTTTGCAATGCGGTTCTTCATCCAAAAACTACACACCCACCCACACCCCAAATAGTTTATATCAGGGGAAAGTGTGCCATAATTCTTTTTAATATATTTGTGAAAATTACCTACAAAAATGGGGTGCAAGTGGGTGTAGAATCCTAGAATCGTAGAGTTGGATGGCACCCTAAGGATCATCCAATCCAACCCCTGCAATGCAGGAAGATGCAGGTGTCCCATATGGGGATCAAACCTGCAACCTCGGTGTTGTAACCAACTGAGACAAAAGGGGGTGGGGCGGTATTTTAGCATAAATACATGCTAAGATGCTGGTGAAGTGCCATGAGGATTTTTTTTAAGTCACAAGCTGGTGCTTTTTTGCCCCACCAGTGGTGCTATGCGGCCCTCAACAGATTAACCCTGAGAGAATGTGGCCCTTGGCAGAAAATGGTGACTCTATTCCTGCTCCATAAAAAGGTAAAGGGACCCCTGACCATTAGGTCCAGTCGCAGACGACTCTGGGGTTGCGGCGCTCATCTCATTTTACTGGCCGAGGGAGCCGGCGTACAGCTTCCGGGTCATGTGGCCAGCATGTCAAAGCCGCTTCTGGCGAACCAGAGCAGTGCACGGAAACGCTGTTTACCTTCCCGCCGGAGTGCTACCTATTTATCTACTTGCACTTTGACGTGCTTTCAAACTGCTAGGTTGGCAGGAGCAAGGGCCGAGCAACAGGAACTCACCCCGTCATGGGGATTCGAACCGCCGACCTTCTGACCGGCAAGCCCTAGGCTCTGTGGTTTAACCCACAGCGCCACCTGTGTCCCATTCCTGCTCCATGGTAAGAGACATTTAGCTGGCCTCAAATCTTTGGCTGGGAGAGATGAAACTCCCCACCTCCCCCTTCCCCATTATGATCTCTGCAGGAGAGTGCCTTCTCCAGAGATTGGATGCTGGTCCATTAAGGGAAATGGGGCACTGCCCCGCTAACCTAATATTGCCCTCAGCCAGCCCCCGCTTGCCAGTCTCTTGATTAACCGCCAGTCCGGCAGTTGGCACTGCCCATCAGCTGCCCCCTCTTCTTCAGTCTCTGTGTTGCGCCTTGTATAACTCAGCAGGGAGGAGGCTAGAAGGACAAAGCTAGAATTAGTCACCCCTGCCTGCTCTGGCGCCACCTGCTGTTGGCCTCCCTGCCTTCCGCCTTACCAGATCCAATAAACCAACATTTCTCCAGTAAAAATAGGGGCATCCTAAGGAAAAGGGGGACTTTGATTCCAGGATCAAATCAGAAACTGGGGCAGCTTCTCTAATTCAGGGACAACCCTGGAAAATAGGGACATTTGGAGGGTCTGCCCTCTTTTTGCACAGACACTTTCTCTAGTAGTATGCTTTTGGTGTGTGTGGTAGGATGGAGATCTTTATCACACTCCTGTCTCCATAATCGGATTTGAAATTGTTTTCACGTATGGAATTGGTTTGGATCGCTTGTGTGTGTGTTCTAACTGGGTTTTTAGCGCTGTCGATGCTTTGACTGTGAAATTGCTCCGAGATATTTTATGGGAAGTGATTCACAAATGCTTGTCAGATAAAACTCAAGGCTACTATTTTCAGCAGAAGCTTCATATGTTTTGTAATATTTTGGGCATGCGTTTAAATTCCCCTCCCCTAAAAAAAAAAGGGGGAATCCTGGGAACTGTAGTTCTTAAGGGTGCTGGGAATTGTAGATCTGTGAGGGTTAAGCAACACTACCCAAGATTCTTGGGTGGGGGAAATGTGTGCTTTAAAAGTCTGGTATGTCCATAGCCTTAGACCTGCACCTAGCAAGTTCCTAATAAATTCAAGTTCCTCTGTGTTTCAGCCCCTGTGTTGGGCTCACCCGAGATCAAGTTTTCAGCTCTTTTGGGGCTGCTTGCTCTGCACAGGCCTCAATGTCAGAGCGACGTCTTTGCCTGAGCAAAAGCAAGAGGGGGTTATTTCAGACTTGGCCAGAAGTTGAAGTGGGGCATTTGGTAGGGGGCAGAAGGCTTCCTTTCCTTTGCAAGAACGCTCCAGTGGGCGAGAGGGACCATCTGTGAAGTGGTGTGAGAGGCTTTGAATCGAATGGGGGGGGGGAAACTGTCAGTGAAAATCCGCTTTTGAAGGATGCCTGCTCTCCAGAATTTGACAAGGAGGGGGGTGGAATAAGCAGGCATGCTTTGCATTCAGTGGAAATGGGGAGTTTCATGAGACCGCGAGGCTCTCTGCCAGAGAATTTTCAAAACAGACATGTGGCCAAGAAAGCATCATGGAACATTTGCCCCTTTAGTTTGTTGAAATGTTAGTTCATCTATGCCTGGCCACAGATGCATTACTGTGCTTTTGATTTTCTTCCTCCGTTTTCTTCTCCGAGGTTCCTTGGGGAGGAAGGGTGGGGCGAAAATTTAATAAGTTAAATAAAATAAAATAAAATACTGTGGCCACCTAAAGATTCCACCACCACCTCGTTCGACTGCCTGCGTCAACAAAGCCCAGAGCGAGAGTATTGACACATTTGTCATTTGGAATACTTGTGTTTACAGTTCTGGTTTCTGGTCACCTTAGCTCTGAAAGGATATTGTAAAGTGGGAAATGGTTCGGCAAAGGGTGACCCAAATGATCGAGGGGATGAAGGAAGGTTCTGGGTTTGGGACTTTTTAAGTTTAGGGGGGAAGGCAAGTAAGAGGATGCAAGTGAAGTTTCCCGAATTGTGCATGGTAGGGAAGAGAATGGATAACAGGGAAGTTTATCTACCTTTCTCATAAAACTAGAACTCGAAGACCTCCAACGAATGGACATCTTCTCCGCACAGAGCATTGTTAAACTATGCAACTCCCTCCCACAGGAGGTAGCCATGGCCAACAATTTGGATGTCTTCAAAAGAGGGTTGGACACATTCATGGAAGAGAAGGCTAGCCGCAACAGCTATGCTCTGCCTCCAGAAGCAGAACAACACGATGAGTCACTATAACCTGCTAAATTTTACTCGGACTTTGGACATTTGGGTGGGTGGTACTGTCTCCTAAGGTGGTGGTGTTAGGATTATCTCAGGGGGTGCTAAGAGGCAAGGGGGTGGCAGAGGCAGGGGCTGGGTTGGAGGTGCCAATCAGACCTTGAAAAGCTGGCATCCCTAGATCAAGTTCATCAGTTTTGTTGAATTAATCAAACTAAATACAGTGGTACCTTGGTTTATGAACACAATTGGTTCCGGAAGTCTGTTCATAAACTGAAGCATTCATAAACTGAAGCGAACTTTCCCATTGAAAGTAATGGAAAGTGAATTAATCCGTTCTAGATGGGTCCACTGCGTTCGTAAACCGAAAATTTGTAAACCGAGGTGTTCATAAACCGAGGTTCCACTGGATGCGGTTTAGATAGGATATTTTCTACTTGCGAATGTTTAGATAGGGTTGCTTCGACTTGCGAATTTTTTCTCCCAATGCATTCCTATGGGAGTCGACTTACAATTTTTTTCTACTTACGAATGTGCGTTCGGAACGCATTAAATTCGTAAGTAGTGCTACCACTGTAAATAGGTACAGGTAAATAGGTAAATAGGTAAATAAATACAGCGGGAAGGTAAACGGCGTTTCCGTGTGCTGCTCTGGTTCCCCAGAAGCGGCTTTGTCATGATGGCCACATGACCTGGAAGCTGTACGCCGGCTCCCTTGGCCAATAACGCGAGATGAACGCCGCAACCCCAGAGTCGGTCACGACTGGACCTAATGGTCAGGGGTCCCTTTACCTTTTATAACACTGCCAGGTAGGTTAGGCTAAGAGGCAGCAACTGGCTCAAAAAAAAACCCCAGGGAGGTCCGTGGCTTCCTTTGCTTGGGTGGGTGGGTGGGGTCACCTAACTCCATACCAGCCAACATTTCTCTGCTGAAAAAAGGGATTTCCTTAGAAAAAGCAGGACATTCTAGGATCAAATCAGAAACTGGGATAGTAAATCTGGGACTGCCCCTGGAAAATAGGGACACTTGGAGAGTCTGCACTCAGCCAGCATACCATTGTCCCTGGCAGTGACTGGACATGCTCCCAGTCCCTGTGTTAAACACCCTGGGCCATTTATTTTAATTGCTGCCAGCGTTCCTTGCAAACCCCTCAAAGAAGCCGAAATTGAAACATACCTGGCTTGTCTTTGTTTATCTGGAGAAAAATAAGGGGTGGAGGGAAGCCTCCCCCGGCCCCTGTTGTTGCCTACTCCTTCCCTCCTTCCCTCCTTCCCTCCTTCGTATAGATTCTTGTAAATGTTTTGCAGTGAGGCCTGGGGGCTTCTGGTTTCCCCTGTGCGGTCGGAACAATGTCTCTCTGCGAATGGATTATTGAGCTGCTTGTACCGTGGCAGAATAAATAAGACAATCAGGAGAAAGGACTTTTTCCAATTAACCTTTCCTGGAGCTTGTCAGAGCCTGGCATTGAGGCCTGAAGCAGGGACAAAACCACTCCACATCTTCTCCTTCGCGTGTTGGATCTGCTGCTGGCGTGACCTCTGGATGTAGCTCCCTGGCCTAGGTGGACCTTGGTCAACCTTCTACAACCTGGTGCCCGATCAGGGGGTCCCCAAACATTTTTGGAGCTGTGCACCCTTGGTTTCATGAACTCATCCCCAGTGCCCCCTACCCTATAAAAAATCACAGCCCCCCACTCAGGAACACAATAAAATTCAAAACAGTAACAACTGAATGCACATTTATTCAAAATACAATTATAACTGCAGTGGAACCTCGGTTTATGAACACCTCGGTTTACAAATTTTCGGTTTACGAACGCAGTGGACCCATCTAGAACGGATTAATTCACTTTCCATTACTTTCAATGGGAAAGTTCGCTTCAGTTTATGAATGCTTCAGTTTATGAACAGACTTCCGGAACCAATTGTGTTCATAAACCAAGGTACCACTGTATTTAGTTTGATTAATTCAACAAAACTGATGAACTTGATCTAGGGATGCCAGCTTTTCAAGGTCTGATTGGCACCTCCAACCCAGCCCCTGCCTCTGCCACCCCCTTGCCTCTTAGCACCCCCTGAGATAATCCTAACACCACCACCTTAGGAGACAGTACCACCCACTTTAGCACCCACTGCTCTAGATGTTTGAAACTACAATTCTTGGTCTGGAAATCAAGACTTTTGAGGAACGGTCAATGGTGCTGGGTTTGTTTAGCCCGGAGAAAAGAAGGCTGAGATGGCCATCTTCAAATATCTGAAGGGCTGCCCCATGGGAAATGGAGCGGAGCAAGTTTGTTTTCTGCTGCTCTGGTGGGTAGGGCCTGACCCAATGGATTCAAATGCTAAGAAAGGAGATTCTCTTAGGGAGAAATTTATGAGGGCAAGAGCTGTTTGACAATGGAACGGACTACAGTCGTACCTAGAAAGTCGAACAGAATCTGTTCCGGAAGTCGTTCCAACTTCCAAAACGTTTGGAAACTAAAGCGCTGCTTCTGATTGGCTGCAGAAAGCTCCTGCGGCCAATCGGTAGCCACGGAAGCCGCTCTGGATGTTCGGGTTCCGAAAATCATTCGAAAACCAGAACACTCACTTCTGGGTTCTGATCGTTTGGGAGCCGATTTGTTTGGGAGCCAAGGCATTCGGGAACCAAGGTATGACTGTACAACAGAAGTTTGTGGGCTCTCCTTTGAGGTTGGATAGGGGTTTTGGGATTCCTGCATTGCAGGGGGCTGGGCTGGATGTCCCTTGAGGTCTCATCCAATTCTACAAATCTATGATTCTAACCCCTCTCACCTGCAGCCGACCATTCTCCCTGCCTGTGATTCCCAGCAAACAGTATTCAGAGTCAGCTACAGAGGGAGAACAACATAGCCATTGCGGCTAGCAGTGACATGGCTTGTTTCTTATTTATGTCTGGAAATATTGAATCTGGCATCTGACAATTTATTGCTTGGTTGGCTTCAACAGCTTTCATCCAGATGATTACCGAATCTGCATTTTTCTAAGCTCAGATAGTGCACGTATTGCCGTAGTGTAGTGCCGATACCAAAACAAAGAGTTCGTTGTTTCATTGTCAGGTGGCTGTGATCAGTTTTTTTTTCGCGAGTTGATTGGGTCTTGACAAATGATCGGAGTTGTCCCAGAAAATATGTCTAAAGACCATGTGATCTATGGTTTCTGGGTTCTCGCTGTGATTATTATCATTGCTGCTGCCACTTCTACAACTGGGCCTTACAACAAAATATTACAGCATAAAGCATGATGCTTTAGATTCCATCCACTCTGTTCTGTTCCCTCCCCTCCCCCGGCTTCCCATTTCCCTCCTGCCAATAGCCAGCCAACATCCCATTACTTCTCATTGAGCTCTATGGGAGTTCTTCCTCCTTTGACTCTCCCCCCCCAAAAAAACCCCACTTCTGCAAACTTTGGAGTTTCCCATTGATACTTCTTCCTTTTGCTTGGACATGCCATTTTAGAGGTTATTTTGGGATATTTAGAGGTTATTTTGGGATATTTATTTCTTTTCTATATCAAAAAAATTTGGGGGAATATTTAAATCTATTATTTGTTTGTGAGGAATTATTGGTTGAGTTTTTTTCATCTTACCTATACCTTGTTTCAGGGAGTCATCGCGGCACAGTTTTGTTTTCACGCTGATTTTGGATTCATAAGCAATGGCACTCTGTCTGAAGGTCAACACTAGAGGGTTATAAAAGGACAGGAGAAATGAATAAGAATTAAAAAGCTTCTTGCCTAATCGCTTTTGACAAGTAGACATTTGCCACCAAGCAACCAGAGAAGGGACTGTGTTGTTGTTGTTGTTGTTGTTGTTGTTGTTGTTGTTGTTGTTGTTGTTGTTGTTGTTGTTGTTGTATTATCAGCAGCATCATTATCAGCCCAAAATAAACCATAACAGAATAAGCTGGTACTGGTAGTATTCAGCAGCAGTATTCAGTAAGATGAGTTTCACTCCCAGTTTATTCAGGCAGTGGTGGCTGATCCATTAGCGTGACTGGCATGCTGTCCCACCAACCTCGGCCTGCCCTCAGCCAGCCCTTCCCCCAACCTGCCTGTGTGCTTATTTGCAACCAGTCAAGGGAGTAACACTGCCAGGGCCGGTGCTAGGGTTTTTTGCGCCCTAGGCAAGATCACCTTCTGCCCCCCCCCCCCGAGGTGGTGGACTCTCCTTCCGGGAAGCTTTTGAAACAAAGGTTGGAGGACCATTTGCCAATGGATCCGTTAATTGAGATTCCTGCATTGCAGGGGGTGGACTAGATGATCCCTGGGTGCCTTCCAATTCCACCCCATTCCATGATTCTATGATGCCTCTCATAGAGGGTGGGGTAAAGTCTGACTAGCCTCCCTCTTCGGCCTCCCCTCCTTACACCCCTATTGGCCGATCACTCCATGCCTATCAAGCAATTCCCCACATGGCATTGGCCCACTTTGTACAGACTAGGGATGGGAGGGAGGGGAAGAAACAGAGAAGGTCTCTCTCTCTCTCTCTCTCTCTCTCTCTCTCTCTCTCTCTCTCTCTCTCTCTCTCTCTCACACACACACACACACACACACACACACACACACCTTCTCTTTCCTCAGCTAAGTTCTCCCTGTCCCAGCGGCGACGCACCCAGGAGACTCCGCTGAGGAACCAGGCACCCAAGGCTTGCTGGCTTGCCCAGCCATCCCCGGCCCTTGCGCTTGGCAGCACGTCCTGGCAGGCAGGGCTGCCACACCGTGCCCGCTGGCTCAGGCATAGGCTCTGTGCCCGGAGGACTGCTGGGCGGGGCTCCTCGCTCAGCCGGTGCTTCCTTTTTAATTTTTTCTTCTCCCGGCGTTGTCGGGCGAGGGGCGGGCCAGCGAGGAGGGGCGTCACGCCAGTCAGCCACTAGCGTGGCACCTCGCTAGCCCACCCCTCGCCCAGCAACGTCGGGAGAAGAAAAAATTAAAAAGGAAGCCACAGCACACAGGTGTGCCGTGGGAGGGTGGCGCCGGGCGATGGCATGGCGCGGGGGTTGGGGGGCAGGCTGGTCAGCACCCCCTCCATTTTGGTGCCCTAGGCAACTGCCTAAATGGACGCACCGGCCCTGAACACTGCTTGTCAGCTTCCTCATTCATCTCAGAGTTGCCCTTGTAGAGCTCAGCAAAGAAGAGGATGGGGACAAAACTAGAGTGAGTTGGCTCTACCTGTCATTGGCTATGGTGCCCCCTACTGTTAGGCTCCCTGCCTTCGGCCCTACCAGTCCCAGAGGGCATCAGCCACCACTGTGTTTAGATATTCATATTCTCAGTTAGACACCAGCAGCACCCCATTCAAAGTCCTACCCCTTCCCAGATTTCGGCTCTCATTCAGGGCTGCCAAACCCCTCTAGATGCTTCTGGACCCCAACACACACCAGTCCAGACACCACAACCCAATGGTCAGGGACGATGAGGAGCTACAGTCCAGCAGGTCCCCCTCCCTGCTGTAAAATTGTGCTGACAGGAAGGCATGCCTGGCTTCCAAATGACACAGAGAAAGTGGGTCACCAGCTAAAAAGCCCCCAGGTGACAAGAGCATATTTAGCCCAGTTATAAATTAGGGAGCACCAGAGCAGAGGAAATTCCCGATTGATAAACTCCAGCCCTCCACCCGCCCCATAAATATTCTCCCCCCCCCCCCGCCGCCGCCCAATATCCCTGCCTGCAATCTAAGCAGCTCAAGGGCTATTTCTCCCTCCTGCTGGCAAATTTATATGTAAGCCCTATTTAAATCCCTGGCACAATTTCATTTCAACGCCACTGCTGTAAAGAGACAAGAGAAAGAATCCTTTTATTATTTTATATTTAAGCTTTATTCACAGGGCTTAAAGGGGGAGATGTAAAACAGAACATGTCTTCAGAAGTCACCGCAGGAAGCAGGTGGATCCGGACCGACAGCAGAAATGAATTTCATTACAGAATTTTATTCCGGGTGTAGTGCAGTTCTGAAATGCTACAGATCTTTTTTTTAGGCGTGCATCATTTCGCAACACAGTAATTCAGTTTTTCTAGAAAAGCAGAAGTTAAACTAACCCAGGCTTCCTCAAACGCGGCCCTCCAGATGTTTTTGGCCTACAACTCCCATGATCCCTAGTTAGCAGGGCCAGTGGTCAGGGATGATGGGAACTGTAGTCTCAAAACTTCTGGAAGGCCGAGTTTCCAGCCCCAAGAAAGCGGGGAGCAACACACAGTTTGGAAAGCTCTGTTCTAGAATCTCGGCTTTTTAATCTTCTAGATTTGTTCATTTCCAAATGCAAGGCCCTAGTCCATATGTTCCCAGAGAAAATGTCATTGGGAGTGGCGCCTGGTGGAATTTCAAAGCCGGAGAAAAGCGATAGAATAAGATTTCTAGTTGTCAGAGGGTGGAGCTTCAATTCCCACTGGGTGCGCACATGGGCACATGGGAATGTGTGCCTCTCCGTGAATGCATAAAATACCTTGTTGTTTTTCCTGCATGGCAAAAGCAGAATCGTTTTGCAAAGTACTCAAAATGCAGCACATACTATGTAAAGCAGAAAAAAACCACCCAATAGGTAGATTAGGTGGCAGAATTTTTCCAGGATTTTTCCAAGAAAGCAACTAGATCTTTTCGGACCGTTTGAACAACTGTAGCAGTCAAATGACAACATGGGCAAGGTTAGAATCACGAGCAGCGGAATGAAAACAATGCTAAGTGAAATAGAGAAGGAAAATATATATTTAAATGTAAGTAAATTTGTGGTGCTGTGGGTTAAACCACAGAGCCTAGGGCTTGCCGATCAGAAGGTCGGCGGTTCGAATCCCCGCGATGGGGTGAGCTCCCGTTGCTCAGTCCCAGCTCCTGCCAACCTAGCAGTTCGAAAGCACGTCAAATTGCAAGTGGATAAATAGGTAGGTAAACGGCGTTTCCGTGTGCTGCTCTGGTTCGCCAGAAGCGGCTTTGTCCTGGAAGCCGGCTCCCTCGGCCAATAACGCGAGATGAGCGCCGCAACCCCAGAGTCGGTCACAACTGGACCTAATGGTCAGGGGTCCCTTTACCCTTTTCTAAATTTGTAAAACCTGTGAAAATCAATAAAAAGTATGTTTCAAACAAAACAACACTAGATCTTGACATTTTGGGGGGTGGTTCAGAGTTGTCCTGCTTCCTATTTCCCCTGGTTGTAGAAAGTTCCTACAACAGATTCTTATAGGACCACAGTCAGTTTCTTTCAGCCTCCTGCAGATGTCTCTGTAACTGAGAAATGCTACCTGGGGTTTTCCTTTCCCCTCATCCCTCCCAAACCCATTTCCTTTTGTGCCGTGCCTTTCAGATTATCATCCTAAAGGCAGAGACTGTCTTATCGCTGACATTTGTAAGCTGTTCTGACAGCCTTTGAGGTGAGGGGAAGCGGGTAAAGAGCAAGATAAAAAAAATGCTTTCGTGATATCTGTTGGGTAGCTAGAAGCCATCAGTCAGCAAAGGCCACCAGCACTCATTAAGCGAGCATCAGGTGACAGAGAAAAGGCTAGAGAAACAAGTCGTCTCTTGACTTCTGAGGCAGAACGCAAATGCCATTGCCATGACAACACCTGCAAATAACTTGGAAACTACAAGAGTCTGTGGTTGAGCCCCAGTGTTTGTTTCAGACGTGGGAATAAATCCATGGTTGCGTTTCCACTTGAGCAGGGGGGGAATTGCTCCTCAACTTTCAATTACACACCTGCTCAAGCTGTTGGTGAGCTAGTGCAATGCAGTGCTAGACCAGGCACCCCCCCCCAAACTTCAGCCCTCCAGATATTTTGGGCTACAATTCCCATCATCCCTGACCACTGGTCCTGTTAGCTAGGGATCATGGGAGTTGTAGGCCAAAGCATCTGGAGGGCCGCAGTTTGGGGACGCCTGTGCTAGACTTAAAGCAGGGAGACCCCAAGTTCAAATCCCGGTTCAGACAGGATTATCACACTTATCAAACCTTTATTAGGCATTTTACAAATAAAACCATAAAAGAGAAAATCACATATAAGAATCTGGGGTTTTCCCTGTTAACGTGCTCCTTGGAGGACTGCTACCCAAAACTCGGCTACCCCCGCCGTTACCTTTTGGTCAGCGTCAGATAGGCAGAATCCCACCCTTTCACCTTGCTAGGGTTCCAGACCACCCAAAAGAGGGGATAGCACACATTGACGGAGCGTACTGTACAATGGACAATGAAAGAGAATATACTCTACAGCAGGCACGTCCAACAGGTAGATCGTGATCTACCGGTAGATCACTGGACGTCTGTGGTAGATCACTGGCTCCCCCTCAAAGAAGCTCAACAACTTTGACTACCCTAAAAACCTCAACAACTTTGACCTGAACCCCCCAAAACCGGGCTTTCCTCCCTTAAAAAAGCTCAACAACCTGAACCCCCCAAAATGGGGTAGATCACTGCGTCCTTTTAACTCTGTGAGTAGATTGCAGTCCCTTGGGAGTTGGCCACCCCTGCTCTACAGTATCCGATACATTCATAGAACATCTGCAGAATCTCTTGTTTCTAGGAATGTTTTGATATCTTCCCCTGACAAATGCCGAGGGGAAAACTTTCAGACAGGATTATCTCCCAGCCCTACCTGGAGATGCTGAGGATTGAATCTGGGACCTTTTCCGTGCAACATAAACCCACTTTCACTGAGCTGCTGCCCTTTCCCCATCATAGGAGGCTTCCGTATACTGAGTCATATAATTGGTCCATCTAGCTCAGTATTGTTTACTCTGACTGGCAGCAGCCCTCCATCTAGCCGAGTATTGTTTACTCTGACTGGCAGCAGCTCTCCAAGATTTCAGACACGGTCCTCTCTCGGCCCTACCAGGAGATGCTGTTGGGAATTAAACCTGGGACCTTCTGCACTCAAAGCAGATGCTCTACCGCTGAGCCACGGCCCTTCCCTTACACTTCAAATGCCTCAGGGAAGATTGAGTTTGGAACAACCCCAAACTGATCGTGTCCCATGGGAAATTGGAGAATGCTGGGGGGGGGCATGGGCAGACTCCTGCAAATTCTAGGATGACAAATGGGCCAGATGGCAGGCTTGCCTCTTCCCTCTTCCCCGGAGTCACTTGGGGCTAGAGATCTGGAGCGATACACCCGTTAACCCTTAATCTTCCGAGACATATTGTCAGAGGAACGGCAGAGCATTATGCGCAAGAGCACATGGGTGGGTGGGAGAGATTTGGTCGCTTGATCTGTTTCCATGGAAGATTAAAAAGGGAGATTTGCGCAGTTGGTTGCTAATCTCGGGAACCCGTGTGCAGCCTGCGTGTCGGGCACAAGGCCCAAGCTGACCCCGGGAATCCCTCCGAGGGCTTCTGCATGTTCTACATTGCATAGGACTGTCCTCTATTTTGAAGGGCAGGCAGCCCTGGGCTGACCCGGTCATGTCATTTTAGCATGTAATCTTGACATGTGATTTTAGTAGTTTGATAAAGATACTGGTTTCATTTTGTATTTCGTTTTATTTTTTTAGAAAGAAAGAAAAATATGTAACTTGTTTTTAATGTTGTTGGCATGTTCAATGAATATTTTCAACTGTCTTTTGTAAACTGCTTGGAGCGTCGTTTCCTAATTTTGGGGGTTCCTTAAACTTGGGTTCCCAGGGCCCCCCGGCCCCACCCTATTAAAAAGCATCATTACAAATAGTGGTTTGCATGACCAATTAAGGAAGATAACACAATAAAGTTCAAAGCAGTAACCATCAACTGCACATTTATTCAAGATTCCAGTTAAAGCTAGTTTAATTATGGGCAACGCCCCATTTATACGGGGTTATGTTCTGAGCGCATTTAAGTGAAATCATGTAAATTTGAAACACAATCAAAAAAGCCTGAAAACACCCCGTTCCACCCCTTTTGGGGATGTTTTTGGTCACTTCTGGGTTGGGTGCAATGCTCACGTGAGTAGAGCCTCTAAGTGTCCCTATTTTCCAGGAACAATCTCGGATTTACAGAAGCCATCCCGGTTTCTGATTTGATCCCGGAATGTCCCACTTTTCATTTAAAAGGTAAAGGTAAAGGACCCCTGACAGTTAAGTCCAGTGGCGAACGACTCTGGGGTTGCGGCACTCATCTAGATCTATAGGCCGAGGGAGCCGGCGTTTGTCCGCAGACAGCTTCTGGGTCATTTGGCCAGCATGACAAAGCTGCTTCTGGAGAACCAGAGCAGTGCACGGAAATGCCGTTTACCTTCCCGACGGAGTGGTACCTGTTTATCTACTTTCACTTTGAGGTGCTTTTGAACTGCTAGGTTGGCAGGAGCTGGGACCAAACAACGCGAGCTCACCCCGTTGAGTCCCTGTTTTCACCAGAGGAATGTTGGAGGGTATGGAGTTATGCCACCTCGAGGCAAGGAGATAAGCAACTATACAACCTTTAGAAGACATCTAGGGGAGGTGTTTTTTTTTTAAAGTTTAATGTTTTATTGTGTTGTTACAATGTTAGAAGCCGCCCAGAGTGGCTGGGGCAACCCAGTCAGATGGGTGGGGTATAAATAATAGAATCATTATTGTGGAGGAATAGGATGTCCCTATTTTCATGGGAGAAATTATGTTGGGAATGTATGTGAAGCCACACAACATATCAGACATGCCTAAAATGGTTGGTGCCTGTAATTCAACAGAACTAATGAACTTGAAGCAGTGATACTAGCTTTTCCAAGACTGGTAGTCATTTAATTCCCCCCCCATGACCCCCTGCTACCCCCCTTGCCTCTTAGTGTTCCCCCTAGAGTTCTTTTGTCCAAGTAAGCGGTCTATCAACTTGCAAAATAAAAACAAATGCAATAGTATTTTACTCATTTTATAATATTTTTAATTGATTTTCAAAAATATAAACTTAAAACAATTCAAAATCCAAATACTGAGATTACTCCGGACTTCCCCCCATCCCTTCTGTGGGTCCTTTGGGTTCTATTTTCAACTGCATATCAATACTTCTCCTTTATTTTTCCCATCTTCCTAGGTTATCTCTACGTTCTATTACATTACAAGTGCATTTAAAACCCTGCTAATGTTTCGACCTGCTTGCAATGATTTTGGATATACGTTATAAACATTTCCCATTCTTTAAAAAAAAAATTCTTGTCTTCTTGATTCCTGAGCTTCCCAGTTAATTTATCCATCAACTTGATAAATGCAGTATTTTGAAAGCACCTTCTGACTGAGAACTGTCCAGTTTTAATCTGGTATATAAAGAGGGGGGGGGGTAGCAAGAGGAAGAGAGCGGGAGCCTCGAATAGGAATGAAAGGCGGAAATTTGGAGAACCAAACTGGAGAGGGACTGAAATGGACTGGTCGGCTTCCGTCTGAGCCTGGGGTCATCTTTCTTCCTTCTCCCCTTCCTCCTCAGAGCCCCCTTCTTGACCTTGCCAAATCCCTGCTCTTCCTGGGACCTGCTGTTGCCTCCTTGCCATACTCTCTGCCTCTCTCTGACCTTAGATGTTAATTGATACAGAGAGGCCTTTAATCCTCTCTCTCTCTCTCTCTCTCTCTCTCTCTCTCTCTCTCTCTCTCTCTCTCTCTCTCTCTCTCTCTCTCACCCCGCTCTTGTTCTGGGGCATCTGCTCAGCGAGAGAGAGGAGCAGCCTGCGCTCCGCCACCCGCCTGTCTGCCATCTGCTCCTTCCCAGCGGCCGCCCCCCCTCGCCTCCGCCCCCCCCGAAACGCATCCTCATAATGAGCCCCTCTCGGGGCTCCTCAGCCCAACTGCAAAGTGGGTGAATTGAGGGTGGCGGAGGCGAGGGAGGGAAAGAAAGCCTTTAAGAGCCAAGCTGTCCGCCTGCTCCTTGACCCCGGGGTGGGGTGGGGACTCCAGCTGTACAGCGGCCCTCCCTGGGTCTGCCGAGGCGATTCACATCTCTAATTACCAGTCCACACAGCAGTGACGGCAGGCCTGAAGGGGGGAGAGAGAGGATGACGAAGGACCCAAGGGGATGGGAAGAAGCTAGGATCAAGGAAGGGATGAGCAGGGGGTGTCCTCTCAAGGCAGAAAGGGCTTCTGGTCACAGGACAAGTGGATCTTTTGGGGGGGTCCTGCGTTTCTCTCCCTTTCTCTCTCGGCCACACACATCCCCTCGCTGCCATCTGCCTCTCTCATTAGCTGTTTGGATATTATGAGAAATACCCCTGCCTGTCGCCTTGGCAGCATGCGCTGGCTGTCTGCTTCTTCTACCTGCCCGAGTTCGTTCTATTTACCTGCTTCTCTTTTATTGCATTTCTGCCCCCACCTTGTTCTCCTTCCTCATTTAATCCGCGCAACAGCCTTGCGAGGTAGGTTAGGCTGAGAGAGGCAGCGACTGGCCGAAGGTCACCCAGTGAGCTTCGTGGCCAAAGTCGGATAATAAGAACATGAGAAAAGCCTGCAGGATCAGGCCAGTGTCTCATCTACATTTTTACTGTGTATTTTATGGTTTCATATCTTGATTTTATTCTGTGAACTGCCCTGAGGCCCCCGGGTATAGGGCGGTATATAAATTCAATTCATCATCATCATCATAGAATCATAGAGTTGGAAGAGACCACAAGGGCCATCCAGTCCAACCCCCTGCCAAGCAGGAAACACCATCAAAGCATTCCTGGCAGATGGCTGTCAAGCCTCCGCTTAAAGACCTCCAAAGAAGGAGACTCCACCACACTCCTTGGCAGCAAGTTCCACTGTCGAACAGCTCTTACTGTCAGGAAGTTCTTCCTAATGTTTAGGTGGAATCTTCTTTCTTGTAGCTTGAATCCATTGCTCTGTGTCCACTTCTCTGGAGCAGCCGAAAACAACCTTTCACCCTCTTCTATATGACATCCTTTTATATATTTGAATATGTCATCATCATCATCTAGCCCATGACCCTGTTCTCCATGTGGCCAACCAGATGCTGTTGGATTTTGGTAGAGTCACAGAAATGTGTCATTGGAAGGTACCCAAGGGTCATCTAGTCCAACCCCCTGCAATGCAGGGATCACAGCTAAAAATGTGCACGAGTGGCAGAAAAGCACAAATCCAGTCCTTTTCGCTTAAAAGTGCAGACCGAATGAAATCCTCAGGCGCCTCTGCTGAGACAGACAGGAGCAAAGAAAGGAGTTCTGGTAGGCTGGAGAACTCTGGAAGGATGCCGTCTTAGAGACACTGCAGCAGAGAGCTGTAGAAACCAGGTGTGGCAGACTCAGGTGATGCCAGGCTCCCGGCGGGGAGAGACACAGAGAAGCGAGCTGCTGACATGGCTTCTTTTGCCAGCACGCCAGCAGAGCATGGACACACCTGACCCTTGGGGCTCAGTTTTGAAGATTTGCATCATTAGAAGGAACTGGTGGTATTAGAAATGTGCTTAGAATGACCGTTCACCATTTGCAAGACTGAAGTCAGCCTTCCTCCTGGTTTGCAGACAGGTTTTGTATATTAGGAGTTGGGATCCTCAAGCTTGTGGGCTGAAGTGGCCCTCCAGACCTCTCTATCTGGCCCTTGGGACTACTAGGTTGAACTCAGGGAAGGACTGTTGCTCAGTGGCAGAGCATCTGCTTTATGTGCAGAAGGTCCCTGGTTCAATCTCCGGCCTCTCCAGGTTGGGCTGGGAGGATCTCCAGCCCTAGACCCAGGCAGTGAATCATAGGATCATAGAATGGTAGAGCTGGAAGGGACCTTGAGGATCATCTAGTCCAACCCCCTGCAATGCAGGAATATGCAGCTTTCCTATGTGGAGATTGAACTTGCAACCTTGGCATTGGTCATATAAAGTTGATGAGCCAATGGTCTGACTCAGAATAGCACATCTTCCTGGGGTAGATGCCTTTCTGCCTTCCGTGTGGCATGTAGGGCAGATTAAAGAAGGGACTTCTTCACACTGTTAAACTATGGAACTCACTCCCACAGGAGGCGGTGATGGCTACCAACTTAGGCACCTTTGAAAGACGATTGGACAAATTCATGGAGAAGAAAGCTATTGGTGGCTGCTTGCCATGATGGCTACACTCATGGTCAGAGGTACGGTAGTTGTGCTTCTGAAAACCAGTTTCTGGAAACAGCAGGAGAGGAGAGGGCTTGGGTCCTGCTTGAGGGTTTGCCATCTGGGCATCTGGTTGGCCTTGGTGAGAAGAGGGTGCTAGATTAGATGGGCTCTTGGGGTTTTTCCTACTACTTAACACAGGTCTTGAAAGACTTACATTGGCTCCCAGTATGTTTCTGAGCACAATTCAAAGGGTTGGTGCTGACATTTAAAGCCCTAAACGGCCTTGGCCCAGTATACCTGAAGGAGCGTATCCACCTCCATCGTTCTGCCCGGACACTGAGGTCCAGCTCTGAGGGCCTTTTGGCGGTTTCCTCCCTGCGAGAAGCCAAGTTACATGGAACCAGGCAGAGGGCCTTCTCAGTAGTGGCACCCGCCCTGTGGAACCCCCTCCCACCAGATGTCAAAGAAAAAAACAACTACCAGACTTTTAGAGGACATCTGAAGGCAGCCCTGTTTAGGGATGCTTTTAATGTTTAATAGATTATTGTATTTTAATGTTCTGTTGGAAGCCGCCCAGAGTGGCTGGGGAAACCCAGCCAGATGGGCGGGGTATAAATAAATTATTATTATTATTATTATTATTATTATTATTATTATTATTATTATTATTATTTTCTTAGGACGCAGGTCGCACTGTGGGTTAAACAACAGAGCCTAGGGCTTGCCGATCAGAAGATTGGTGGTTCGAATCCCCGTGACGGGGTGAGCTCCCGTTGCTCGGTCCCAGCTCCTGCCAACCTAGAAGTTCGAAAGCACGTCAAAGTGCAAGTAGATAAATAGGTACCGCTACAGCGGGAAGGTAAACGGCGTTTCCGTGTGCTGCTTTGGTTTCGCCAGAAGCGGCTTTGTCATGCTGGCCACATGACCTGGAAGCTGTACGCCGGCTCCCTCAGCCAATAATGCAAGATGAGCGCCGCAACCCCAGAGTCGGTCACGACTGGACCTAATGGTCAGGGGTCCCTTTACCTTATTATGTTCTTATTCCTGCCCCCTGCCCCTGGAATCCTTCCCACAGGGCAGTTGGAGGCTCTCTAAACCGAGTAGACAATCAAAGCAGAACAGGCTCTGATCTCTTCTTCCTCATTAAGATGTAGCTTCTGTGTTCTGTGATTCAGAGCCAGGACGCACTCTGCCCTGATTTAAATTGGGAAGACGGGGATTCTGGAGTAGATGGGCCATTGGCCTGATCCAGCAGTTTCTTCTTATGTCCTTGTGCATGCCTTCGTAAGTCGAATTAAGTTATCGGTTTGGGACCAATTTCTTTGGAACTGAGATCGGATTACCGGCTCCATTTTTTTATCTCCAGGGAAATTATGAGCATCTTGAGAGCACTGTCAGGAATGTCGCCGGGTCGCACATTGCCAGGGAGCCTGCAGAGGCCAAGTTTAATGGCCAATAAATGACAAATGGCAGGCATGCTCTGCAGGCAGGAAAAGTGGTATTTTGACAACGGGGCCTATTTAAAGTGTTGCAAAAGTTGAGCGGTGGCCTTTTAATTTGGAAGTGCAAGATTCATAATGTTGCCTTTCTAACTCTGTGTGTGCGCATTGGATTGTTGGCAGTAAGTCAATTGGGAAGAGGGAGACCTGGAACTCTAATGGCCTCCTGGATTCCTTTTAGATTTATACCAATGGCGAGGCTCACTTAATGGTTGGAACAATTGAGATTGGCAGCATAGGTCAGCTGGGATGGCTCAGTCAGTAGAGTACGTGGCTCTTAATCTCAGGGTCGTTGGTTCGAATCCCACATTGGGCAAAATATTCCTGCATTGCGGGGCGGGGGGGGGTCCCTTCCAACTCTACAATTCTATGATCTATTATTCAATTTTGTGTCGTTTAGACAGTACAGGGGTCAGCAAACTTTTTCAGCAGGGGGCCTGTCTCTCAAACCTTGTGGAGGGGCGGACTATATTTTGGGGGGGGGGGTTAAAGAATTTCTATGCCCCACAAATAACCCAGAGATGCATTTTGAATAAAAGCACACATTCTACTCATGTAAAAACACCAGGCAGGCCCCACAAATAACCCAGAGATGCATTTTAAATAAAAGGACACATTCAACTCATATAAAAACATGCTGATTCCCGAATCCATGGGCCGGATTTAGAAGACGATGGGGCTGGATCTGGCCCCTGGGCCTTAGTTTGCCTACCCATGAGATAGTATTTTCTGTTTGGGGGACTTGCAAACCATCCTGGTGTTTTTATATGACTGGAGGTGGGGCAGATCTATAAATACTTTTAAAAAATAAAAACAAAATAAAATGTCAATGGGCACATATTCCCTAAATATTTCTTCTTCTCCCCCCCCCCCCTTCTCAACACTGCCAATACCTCTCTAGCAGTAACGGTGATGGTGGTAGTAAATTCATTTGCTCGCATATCTGGAACATTATAACTTCATCACTGGGACTCTTTGACATCAAACACCTTCCACCAAATGGGGGAATATCCTGTCATTTGTCTGAAGCAAAACAGTCCAACGATCCCTGTTTTCTGTTGCTTTTCTCTGATAAATCACTCTTCCTATTTCCTTACTCTTTTATCACTTGGGGCTGCCTTCTTAAAATCTTGTTAGCAGGCACAATCTGTTGCCAGAGTTGCCATTCTTCAGCTTCCGGGCGCCTTCCCTAAACTATGGCACTTGTCCATGTGTGACCGAGCCAATGCAGATTAATCACTGTGGGTCGATCATTTGCATTGCCAAATTTACGCTCGAAATGCATGTTTGCTTGATGGAAGAGCAATATGGTTGTGAGCAGGGGGAGGGAGAAGGAATGAGAGGGGGTGTCAGGGGTTGGTGAAAATGTTGGTTGGAGGAGGAGAGGGTCTCCCCATTCCACCCCAGCTTCAGCTGGTTTGGAAGGGGGGGCAGAGAGGATAGGAAAGGAATTGAAGATAAAACCACTGACATCATAACATTGTTATCCAAAGAAGAAGAAGAAGAGTTTGGATTTGATATCCCGCTTTATCACTAACCGAAGGAGTCTCAAAGCGGCTAACAATCTCCTTTCCCCTCCTCCTCCACAACAAACACTCTGTGAGGTGAGTGGGGCTGAGAGACTTCAAAGAAGTGTGACTAGCCCGAGGTCACCCAGCAGCTGCATGTGGAGGAGAGGAGAGTACCAAAGCTATGGTACAACCCGATTTGGAATACTGCAAAGAGTTCTGGTTGCCCCAGCCTCAAAAAAAAAAAAAAGGATGTTGCAGAGTTCAGAAAGGTTCAGAAAAGGGCAAGGATTCAGCGACTCCCCGTGGAAGAAAGGTTGCAGCATTTCGGACAACTTAGTTTAGATAAAAGGTGAGAAAGAGGGGAAATGATAGAAGTTTATAAAATGAAGCATGCCAAAGAGAAGAGATTCTCAAAGGGTGTGGCACACCACACTGGTGTGGCAGGGAATATGGCAGATGTGGCAGGAAGATTCACAGACAATCAAATACATTTTTAAACATTTCTGTACAGTACAGTATAGTACAGTACAGTGGTACCTCGGTTTATGAACACAATTGGTTCCGGAAGTCTGTTCATAAACTGAAGCGTTCATAAACTGAAGCGAACTTTCCCATTGAAAGTAATGGAAATGAATTAATCCGTTCCAGATAGGTCTGTGGCGTTCGTAAACCGAAAATTCGTAAACTGAGGTTCCACTGTACAGTATAGCATAGCATAGTAGGGACGCAAGTGGCGCTGTGGTGTAAACCACTGAGCCGCTTGGGCTTGCTGATCGGAAGGTTGGCGGTTCGAATCCCCACGACGGGGGTGAGCTCCCGTTGCTCTGTCCCAGCTCCTGATAACCTAGCAGTTTGAAAGCATACCAGTGCAAGTAGATAAATAGGTACCACTGTGGCAGGAAGGTAAACGGCATTTCCATGCGCTCTGGCACTCGTCACGGTCCTCCCGTGGAAAAAAAAACCATGAAAAACTGTCTGTGGACAAATGCCGGCTCCCTCGGCCTGAAAGCTAGATGAGCGCTGCAACCCCAGAGTCGCCTTTGACTGGACTTAACCATCCAGGGGTCCTTTACATTTACCTTTTTTCTTTTTTTCCCCCTTTTAGTATAATATAGTATTAGTATCAAAATAATTTTTTGGGATATACTCCCAGAAACCGTATCCACGCCTCTCTTCAAGAGCATTGGCTATTCTTCTACAGCTCTCCATGACATATTGTTGTCAACAGGCATTTTCAACTCTGTGAGTATGAAAGATCAGAAAAGAGAAAGGCTTCTTTGTGTTGATGAGGAGAGCTTGTTTGCCTCAAATTAGACCTGATATAAATGAGATTAGCCGGCAAAAGCAAGCTCATACCTCTCACTGAGTTTGTATACATACTTAAGGTACATGTGTAAGAGGCTCGTTTATAATTATATTTTCGGAATGATTCACGTTCTTCGTTGTTGTATACTTTCCGGAAGTCCCATGATCATATTATAAAGTAATTGTGCTGTGTGTTATAAATCAAGCACTGCTAGCTGTTTCTTTTTGTTTTCCAATGTATTTCATAACAATAAAATAAATAAAAATCTGTTGGCACGAGCAAATTTTTATTCTGAAAGTGTGGCCCATGAAAAAAAAAGTTTGAGAACCACGGGAATGGAGGGAGTGGATAGAGGAAAGTTTTCCTCCCTCTCTCATAACCCTAGAATGAAGCTGAGTCAGGACAGATAAAAGTCCTCCACACAGTGCGTAGTTAAACTGCGGAACTCACTTCCGCAGGAGACAGTGATGGCCAACGACTTGGATAGCTTTAGAAGAGGATTGGACAAATTCCTGGAGGAGAAGGCCATCCACGGCTACTAGCCAGGATGCCCATGCTCCGCCTCCACAGTCAGAGGCAGCAATGCTTCTGGAATATCAGTTGCTGGAAACCACAGGAGGGAAGAATGCTCTTTTGTTTTTGTCCTGTTTGCAGATTTCCCATTGGGGTATCTGATTTGCAGCTGTGAGAAGGAGATGCTGGACTAGATGGGTCACTGGCCTGATCCATCTGGCTCTTTCTTATGTTGCCTAGAACCAGGCGCCTTGGCGGGGGTGGGGGGGTGGGGGCAAGTGTCCTTGTGGTTAGGAGTGCCTTTGCAGGTAGGAGAAGACCCACGTGGCCTTAAAGGAGCATGGGTTTGGAATCCCGACCTTCCCACAAGGTGAGCAAGTCCCATAAGTGAGCGCAAACATGCCACTTCTTTCACACCTGTGCAATTGAGGCCAAGGTGTGCCCCATGCAAGAGAGAGGGGGGGGCTGTGAAGGCAGGTACCTGTGTTGCCAACCCTTAGCAGAAAGCCAAGCCTGAAACAGTGTGGAAGGAAGCCGGCTGCTGAGAGGTGGGAACTGAATGGGCAGCCAAGGAAAGGGTGACTCAGAACTTTATCTAAATATTTGATCTCACCCTTGGCCATGCCTGTGTGAAGGAGCTGCTCCTGCCATGGGGTGGGGGGGTGTACATTAAGTGCCCAGGTGTTCCTGTATGAGACTGATTGTCTAGACCGGTGAAAGCTTTGAATCAGTGTCTGGATGCAGTGGTGGGCTGGATGAGGTCCAATAAACCAGCGTTTCTCAACCGCTGTTCCGCGGCACACTAGTGTGCCGCGAGACGCTGGCTGGTGTGCCGCGACGTGCGGCGACGAGAAGGGCAATTTGCATTGTCACGTGCCTGGCGGCCGCCAACAACTATCACTGAACCGCCGGAAAGGAAGCCGGCCGGGTCACGACGCGGGGTGAGCGCAGTTCTCAACAGCCACCACCACGGGAGGGTGGTTTTAGACAAACTTAAAGAAGCTGGCTGGATGAGCTCAACCTGAAACTTGCTGAGCAAAGGATTGTGCTGGCAGAGAAATCAGCGGCTTGTGAAGCCTTATTACAGGAGATTGCAACCAACACAGCAATTGGCAAGTGTTTCTTACAGTCATAATTATATAGTCAATATAGGGCGGCACAGAGTTAAAATTTTTAACTTTTTTAATGGTGGTGTGCCTCGTGATTTTTTTCACGGAACAAGTGTGCCATGGCCCAAAAAAGGTTGAGAAACACTGCAATAAACTGTGGAATCCTGGGGAGATGGAAATGTTCAGGAAATTGGCAAGTTCCTTGTTTTGGATGGATACATTTTTGTAACTAGAGGCATGAGTGTTACAAGGATTTTTGTTAAGGGGGGGCAGGACTTTTTGGGGGAGAGAACTGACTTGATTGGTCAGTTAAGTATTTCTATTGTTTTACTTGATCGGGGGTGCAGCTGCCCCCTGCCCGCCCCCTTGGTAGGGGGACAAGTGTCCTCAGTGGTTAGGAGTGCCTTTACCTTTGCCTCCATGCACTGAAAAGCCTCACCTGCTATTTTTTATGCACTGGGCTCGTCTTACAGACAGAAGAGCAGACCAGGTTTGATTTTCCTTAGTACGTTGGCAACACTCCTTGGGAAAATATCAAGAGAAGCCGGATTTGCATGAAACATAGAGGCTCCCCCTTCCCAAAAGCTCGGCTTTTCTGAACAAATTCCCAGGCATGTTCTAATAATACACTAGCCCTAATGTCGACTGTGCTCAATTTTTCAAACTCCCCCCTGTAAATCAGAATTTGCCAGCTGTTTCCCACAGTTGCCCAGGGCGAAGCTGATTATATTTTGTTAAGTACGGTAGACGTTAGGAAGCCTACTTCGCCTGCTTTATCTTGTGCCCCATGCTTGCAGGTGCAGAACACCTGTCTCTGGAGGAGACAGCATAATGAGAGCACATCTGCCAAGCTGTGTTGCTGCCCTCTGGTGGACAGTCAAGCATTGGCCACTGAACACAGGAACCCCTGAAACTACCTTATATGATGGAGTCAGGCCATTGGTTCATCTAAGCTCAGTGTTCCCTACTCTGACGACTCAAGACGACTTGACAAATTTCAATTGGTCCCTAACGCAGAAGCCAGATTGCTAGCTGGGGTTCCATTTAGATCTCACGCACCCCCTGTTTCGAAACAACAGCACTCAGTGGTGTAGCATGGGGGGTTGCCCCAGGCGCAAAATTTAGGGATGCAAAATTTTTAAAGGGGAAAAAATTATAACAAGGAATTTTAAAAATGTGCCCCTTACCCTCACACAGAAAAGCTACTAATGTTTGTGCAGGCAGACTGAGGATCAGAAAATGATCCTCAATGCTCATGGAGCACCACAGCTGTCACTGGGGCAGGTCACAAACTATTGCCCCTTCGTTCCAGCTTATTAGCGGGCAGTGCCGAAGATACTTGCCATGCCCGGGGCTCTGGCAAACCACGCTATGCAACTGGCTGCACTGCTTGCCAGTTCATCGCCGGACCCAATTCAAGGTACTCCCATTAGTGTTCAAAGCCTGAAACGACTCAGGTCCCAAATAGCCAAAACACCATCTCCTTCACTGCAGACCCTCTCAGGTGCTAAGATGGGCAGAGGTTGTTCCACCACTCTAATTCTAGTTACAGGTAGGTAGCCGTGTTGGTCTGGCGTAGTCGAAACAACAACAAAACAAAAAATTCGTCCAGTAGCACCTCGGAGACCAACTGTATCTGAAGAAGTGTGCATGCACACAAAAGCTCATACCAATGACAAACTTAGTTGGTCTCCAAGGTGCTACTGGAAGGGGGGAGGGGATTATTTTGGTTCCACCATTCTAAGAAACTTGAGAGCTGCAGCCCACGAGGTAAAGGGACCCCTGACCATTAGGTCCAGTCGTGACCAACTTTGGGGTTGCGTGCATTATTGAAACTTGCATTATTGGCCGAGGGAGCCGGCGTATAGCTTCCAGGTCATGTGGCCAGCATGACTAAGCCGCTTCTGGCAAACCAAAGCAGCACATGGAAACGCCGTTTACCTTCCCGCTATAGCGGTTCCTATTGATCTACTTGCATTTTGACGTGCTTTCGAACTGCTAGGTTGGCAGGAGCTGGGACCAAGCAACAGGAGCTCACCCCGTCACAGGGATTCGAACCGCCAACCTTCTGATCAGCAAGCCCTAGGCTCACTGGTTTAGCCCACAGCGCCAACTGGGTCCCATAGAAAGGTAAAGGGACCCCTAACCATTAGGTCCAGTCGTGACCGACTCTGGGGTTGCACGCTCATCTCGCATTATTGGCCGAGGGAGCCGGTGTATAGCTTCCAGGTCATGTGAGAGGAGGACCTTTTCTGTTGTGGGACTCTCTCCCTATGGAGATGTGTCTGGCTTCTTCACTACACAGCTTTCAGCAGATGCTGAAGATGCACCTCCTTACCTTGACTTCTGACACCTGAGATGTATTTTTTAGGACCCTCCTTATTTTTGGAGCTGTGCATTGGTTTCAATGCTGTGTTTTCATTGTTGTAACCAGCCCTGGGACCTTGGGCTTGACGGACGGGTAATTAATAATAGCCATAATACCAACACTGCCCTAGGTGGCCCATATGGTGTTACACGGGGAAAGTGCCAGTTCTCCAGGCTGTCTGTGTTGCAAGTGATTTGTGTTCAGATCCAAGTGTGCAGATGTATTATTATGTGATGGGGAAAGGTCATGCATGCAGATTCTGCCTCCAAGTCATGAAACAAGCTGCAGTTTTGCAATAAAATAGAAAGAACCCTAGAAAAGGAAAGTTGGATGGGACCACAAGGGTCATTTATTTCAACCCCTTGCAATGCAGGAATCTTTTTGCCTAAGGTGGGACTCGAACCCGCAACCCTGTTGAACAAGTAGAAGCATCGCAGCAGATGCTCCTTGCCTGGGGAACCATCTGAAAAGGCAAACAAGAGGAGACATGGTAGAGGTGTCTAAAATTAAATAAGAAAGTGGATAGAGAGAGAAGATTTATATATGTATAAATTTTCTGTTGTACAATTTAAAATATTCATTTAAACAACCTTAAAATATCAGTGACTTCCCTTCTTCTCTATCCGTGGTTCATTTTGCACAACATAAATCCCTGCATATTTTATATAAACTAACCCATTCAGTATTCCGTTATTGCATCCATCAAAACTTATTTACACTGTTGAATTTATCTTAACGTTGCCAACGTTTCCAAGTGTACACAATTTCCCCCCATATATTCAATAAACGTTTTCCAATCTTCTTTAAACGTATGTTCTTCTTGTTCTCTTGTTCTATAAATTAGGTCTGCAAGGTGCACATATTCCATCAGCAGGCACCTGCGCGGCGAGTAACACCCCCTCCAGGGCCGCCCCCCTGCCCCCTGCTTGCTCCGCCCCTGTTTTCAAGCAGTTATCCTTCAAGGATCGAGAGAATTTTTTTATTCCTCTCTCATAACCCTAGAACTCAGGGACACCCAAGGAAGCTGAAAGTTGGAAGATTCAGGACAGACGAAATAAAGGACTTCTGCACACAGGGCATAGTTAAAACTATGGAACTCACCCCCCCAAAGAAGCCAGCGATGGCAAACCAATTTAGATTGCTTTCAAGGAGAATTAGACAAATTTATGGAGGAGAAGTTCCACCTCCACTGCTGAAGGGAGGAAATGCTACTGAATATCAGTTGCTGGAAGCTATAGGAGGTGAGAGGGCTCTTGTGCTTTCAGGGTCCCCACCAGGGCATCTGCTTGCTATGGTGAGAACAGGATGCCAACCAACTACTTTCTGATCAGCTTTGTGTATCCCAGGAGCAGATCTCTCTCTGGGGCAGTGCAGTAAATCCGCAAGTCTAATAGAGCCCAACCGAGCTCTGGAAGAAACAAGAGACCCTGCAAGGGACTGCTGTACATGCCGGAAACCTCTGCAGCTGTCAGCTATTTGAGGATGTGCTGCTAAGGTCCCTGTGAGCATATTTCTCCCCCGGGGCAGTGGAAATAAGCAGATGGTCAAGATAGGCTGCTTACAAATATAAAAACAAAGGATAAACTCAACAGCCCAAGGCAAGTAGAAATGAACAAGTATAGGATTGTATAAAATAGCTTCTTGTCTTTGTTGTTGTTGTTGTTGTTTAGTCGTTTAGTCGTGTCCGACTCTTCGTGACCCCATGGACCATAGCACGCCAGGCACTCCTGTCTTACACTGCCTCCCGCTGTTTGGTCAAACTCATGTTTGTAGCTTCGAGAACACTGTCCAACCATCTCGTCCTCTGTCATCCCCTTCTCCTTGTGCCCTCCATCTTTCCCAACATCAGGGTCTTTTCCAGGGAGTCTTCTCTTCTCATGAGGTGGCCAAAGTATTGGAGCCTCAGCTTCACGATCTGTCCTTCCAGTGAGCACTCAGGGCTGGTTTCCTTCAGAATGGAGAGGTTTGATCTTCTAGCAGTCCATGGGGCTCTCAAGAGTCTCCTCCAGCACCATAATTCAAAAGCATCAATTCTTCGGCGATCAGCCTTCTTTATGGTCCAGCTCTCACTTCCATACATCACTACTGGGAAAACCATAGCTTTAACTATACGGACCTTTGTAGGCAAGGTGATGTCTCTGCTTTTTAAGATGCTGTCTAGGTTAGTCATTGCTTTTCTCCCAAGAAGCAGGCTTCTTTTAATTTTATGACTGCTGTCACCATCTGCAGTGATCATGGATCCCAAGAAAGTAAAATCTCTCACTGCCTCCATTTCTTCCCCTTCTATTTGCCAGGAGGTGATGGGACCAGTGGCCATGATCTTGGTTTTTTTGATGTTGAGCTTCAGACCATATTTTGCGCTCTCCTCTTTCACCCTCATTAAAAGGTTCTTTAATTCCTCCTCATTTTCTGCCATCAAGGTTGTGTCATCTGCATATCTGAGGTTGTTGATATTTCTTCCGGCAATCTTAATTCCGGTTTGGGATTCATCTAGTCCAGCCTTTCGCATGATGAATTCTGCATATAAGTTAAATAAGCAGGGAGACAATATACAACCTTGTCGTACTCCTTTCCCAATTTTGAACCAATCAGTTGTTCCATATCCAGTTCTAACTGTAGCTTCTTGTCCCACATAAAGATTTCTCAGGAGACAGATGAGGTGATCAGGCACTCCCATTTCTTTAAGAACTAATATGGAACGCTTCACGAATTTGCTTGTCATCCTTGTGCAGGGGCCATGCTAATCTTCTCTGTGTCGTTCCAATTTTAGTATATGAGCTTCTTGTCTACTACTCGCCTATGGCGAGCAGACTTTTGCCTCCAGGGAGGGGAGTGTAATTATTGTCATCATTGTTATTCTTAAGTTCCAAGCTTTCCTTTCAAAGAAGCCCAGGGCAGCAAGCAACAAAGCAGGGGAAACAATACAATTACTGTAAAATAAAGCGTGATCAAAACATTTAAGAACAACGAAGAACATCTAGAAAAGAGAGAGGTTGTTTCCTTTACTCTTGTGGATGGAGCTCTTGCTAGAAACGGGCTTGCGTCAGTCTATGTGAGCAGGTTTGTTTTTAAAATGTGGGCTAATATCTGGGTGCATTTTGCAAGAAGAGGATGTGACTGGAATATTTCAAAGCCCAACGGAAGGAGCCATAATGCAGAGGATTTTATTCCTTTCACACCTGCAGGTGATACCTCTCCAGAGTCGGCAGCAAACATGGTATGCCGTTTTAAAAACAGACACTTCCCCCATTTTGCACTGCTCCTGTAGGGCTCCTTTGGGCCCTGGTTGGATCACATCCCAGTTTTCTGATTTGCGGGGAAAGCCCTATATAACCTCCACCAGGTTGGCTCAGCTCCTGTGCTCGACAGTTTGCAAGTCCAGGCCCTCCAGCCGTACCTGTTACAGGAATAATGCCTAACTTTTACACACACACACACACACACACACACACACACACACACACGTGCAGTTAACCTCTGGAACTCACGCCCACTGGAGGCAGTGGTGGCCACCAATCTAGATGGCTTTGAAAGAAGATTAGCCACATTCATGGAGGAGGAGAGGGCTATCAACTAGCCAGGTGGCTCTGCTCTGCCTCCACAGTCAGAGGCAGCAATGCTTCTGAATACCAGTTGCTGGAGACCACAGGAGGGGAGAGGGCTCTTGTTCAGATCCAGGCATCTGCCTGGTCACTGTGAGAATAGGATGCTGGACTAGATGGGCCATTGGCCTGATCCAACAGGCTCTTCTTATGTTCTTATATACTGCCATCACTTGATAAGAACCATACCTGCCAAGTTGCTGTCGGAGAAATAAGGGACCGGGCGGAAGTAGCAGACCGGAAGTAGCGCTGCCGCCATTTTGGAACTGGGCAGAGCAGCATCAAAAGTCACTTCTGAGCATGCTCCGCCCAGTTCCAAAATGGCCGCCGCACCAGAATAAACCGGGGGGAAACAAATAAATCCATTTTTTTCAGCTAGGAACAGCTGGAAAAACGGGGATTTCCCGGGGAATACGGGAGACTTGGCAGCTATGATGAGAACACAGAAGCATTTTTTTTATAGTACTGTACAGTGGTACCTTGGGTTACAGACGCTTCAGGTTACAGACTCTGCTAACCCAGAAATAGTACCTCGGGTTAAGAACTTTGCTTCAGGATGAGAACAGAAATCGTGTGGTGGCAGCGCGGTGGGAGGCCCCATTAGCTAAAGTGGTACCCCAGGTTAAGAACAGTTTCAGGTTAAGAACGGACCTCCGGAACGCATTAAGTTCTTAACCCGAGGTACCACTGTACTAGAACTCGGGGCCATCCAAGGACTAGAAATTTAATAATTAAGAATAAAATAAAAGCATGCTCAATTTTGGAAGATTCACGACAGACAAAAGGCTAAGAGGCTTTGTGGGCCCCAGCGGAAAACTCAAGGGAACCCGGCGCCCAAGAGTGCCACGTTGGTGACCCCTGTTATAGAATTAAAAGTTTGGACACAAAAACTTCCTACCAACGAAGAATGGTTGATAAAGATGATGGACTACGCCGAAATGGCGAAAATGACCAGGAAGATCAGGAATCAAGAAGACAATAAATTTAATAAAGAATGGGGGAAATTTATAAGTTACCTTGCCTAACACTGTAAACAATTAAAAACATTGGTGGGTTTTTAACAATACTTGTAATGTAACAAGAACTGTAGTGAAATCTGAATTTTAAGGGGAAATGGCGAACATTATATAATGTAGGTGGGAAAAGATTAACAATGGAACCCATGGAAAGGTGGAGGGAAGTCCAAGGATTCAGGGAATCCTATATTTTTATGATTATGATTTATATATGAATGTAAATATTAAATGTAAAACTGAATTTTAAAAAATGGGGGGGGGGGGTTGGACACAAGGCCCATTAGTGCCAAAACTTTATAGATAATGGCAATACCAAATATCTTAAATGAAGCTTACAACTGTAGAGGGCCAAACAATCCAATAGGATCCACATTCACACCTAAGGTAAAGGGTATTACCCCTGACCATTAGGTCCAGTTGTGACCGACTCTGGGGTTGCGACGGTCACCTCGCGTTATTGGCCGAGGGAGCCGGCGTACAGCTTCCAGGTCATGTGGCCAGCAAGACAAAGCCGCTTCTGGCGAAACCAGAGCAGCGCACGGAAACGCCATTTACCTTCCCGCCAGAGTGGTACCAATTTATCTACTTGCACTTTGATGTGCTTTCGAACTGCTAGGTTGGCAGGAGCTGGGACCGAGCAACAAGAGCTCACCCATTCGTGGGTATTCGAACCGCTGACCTTCTGATCGGCAAGCCCTAGGCTCTGTGGTTTAGGCCACAGCGCCACCCGCACTTAGGCCAAGCCTAATATGGTCTGAAGTCTGTCCCCAGTTGGACACCTCTCAGCTGACACCTTTTCAAGTATCTCATGCACACATACGCAGGCGCAAGCATCTGGGTCACAGCCTACCACCCTGAAGTGCACAAGGGGGTCTGTTCCCCAGTTCCTTCTCCAGCTCTCACCACTTGCCTTCACCATCTTGGTGCCTTCAAGTTGACATCAATGAACTCACCCTTGGGCAGCTAGAAGCACAGGAAGCTGCCTTAAACTGAGTCACATCATTGGTCCATTGTCTACACTGATTGGCAGCAGCTCTCTCAGATTTCAGACTGGAGGTCTTTCCCAGCATAGCTGCCAAGTTCCGGCCTGAGAAATAAGGGACTGGACCGGAAGTAGCGGACCGGAAGTGGCGCTGCCGCCATTTTGGAACTGGGCGGAGCATGCTCAGAAGCTACTTTTGATGCTGCTCTGCCCTGTTCCAAAATGGCCACCGCACCAGAAGTCACGCTGCAACCATTTTGGAACTGGGCAAAGCAGCATCAAAAGTAGCTTCAGAGCATGCTCCGCCCAGTTCCAAAATGGCCGCTGTGCCAGAATAAACTGGGGGAAAACAAAACAATTCGTTTTTTTGGGTGGGAACAGCTGGAAAAACGGGGGTTTCCCGGGGAATACGGGAGACTTGGCAGCTATGTTTCCCAGTCGTACTTGGGGAGGCCAGGGATTGAACCTAGGAGCTTCTGACTGCAAGACAGCTGCTCTACCTTTGTGCTATGGCCCTTACCCCCTTCAACTTGGAAGACCTGGTCTTCTCCCCTGAATATGGGGAGTCCGGCCCCAGAGTCATGTGATGCCAACAGCAGCGGTGTGCAGCCTCTCTTCAAAATACCATTGCTGCCCAGGGAGAGCCTGTTTGGGACTGTTTGTTTCCTTGAAGGCCACACCTTCTCATTCTGCAGCTCATTCTGTACAGTTCTTAATAAATAAAAGCTGGAGCAGATAATTACAGCCTTGATGGAGTGCCGAGAGGGAGGTCGGATCTGAATTCTTTTAAGTGTGTACACAAACAATTAGCAAAAGATGGCAAAGGGTTTGGAAGTTTAAGAATGTCCTTGAGGTAAAGGCGTTGGCAAGGGGGGCGGAATAGAAAATGCTTCTGAACTGGAGAAGCACTATTTCAAATTTCAGTATATATATATTTCGTATGAGGAACTGCCTATCAGCATCAGGCAGGTGCCTTCACTATACTTTATTATTATTATTACTACTATTATTATTATTATTAGGTAAAGGTAAAGGGACCCCTGACCATTAGGTCCAGTCGTGACCGACTCTGGGGTTGCGTGCTCATCTCGCATTATTGGCCGAGGGAGCCGGCGTATAGCTTCCAGGTCATGTGGCCAGCATGACAAAGCCGCTTCTGGCAAACCAGAGCAGCACATGGAAACGCCGTTTACCTTCCCGCTGTAGCGGTTCCTATTTATCTACTTGCATTTTGACGTGCTTTCGAACTGCTAGGTTGGCAGGAGCTGGGACCAAGCAACGGGAGCTCACCCCGTCACAGGGATTCGAACCGCCGACCTTCTGATCAGCAAGCCCTAGGCTCAGTCGTTTAACCACAGCGCCACCTGGGTTTAATTAATGCATTTTACTCTTTTGGCACCTGATAAAACTTTTGTTGTTTTTGTTTTTTTTGTTTAGACAAGCCCACCCAGATGTTTAGGTGCAAATTTTAATTTGCTTTCATTTATTGTTAACTTCCTGAAAGTCTGAAAACATTTTTGCTATTATTGACTATTCTATTGCTTTATCTTCTTTGGTAAACCACTTTGAGGTGTGTGTTTTTCGGGAGGCGCAGTTACAATCAAATGGGTGTGTGGATTTTATTAAATGCATAAATGACACGACCCCAGATTTTAGCTGCACAAACTGCAAAGCAGGATCTGTGCAACTGAGAAAAAGCAGCCTGGTTTCGCAATGAGCCACTGCAAGCCGAGCAAAGCAAAACAAAAGTGAAGAACAAGCGGATTGACTTTGGCTAGATTGCTTCTGGGCTGAGTGATGCAGTCAGCGGTCAAGGCCCGTCAGACTGATGGGAAGTGACAGCCGTGTCCTGGAGCCCCGAGTGGTCTCAGGATACCCCCGCAGGGAAATTTTGTCCTGTTCTCTCTTCTTTTCCCCCGTGGAACCATCTCTCTCTCTCTCTCTCTCTCTCTCTCTCTCTCTCTTGTCTCAGTTGAACCAAAGAGCCACGGCCGCTTTAAAAATTCTCCTGCAGGAAGTGCAGAGTTTAGTCGCTGGACGGAGCAGATCAGCACGGAAACTCTGAGCGTGGGCCGACTACCCCAGCAGGCAAAATCCAAACGCATAAGCTCAGGGCTACAAATCAGCCGTGACAGCCTGCCAATTGCTGAATGCCTGTGTGCAAACTCTGTCCTCCTGTGCCCATTACTGGGGAGCGGAGGGGTGCTGTAAGCTGGGGGGGGGGGTCCTTTCAGGGACAATCCTGACCCTCCTAGGTCTGGCCTGCACATAGCAGGTTCACCACTCACTAACCTGCAGCATCAAGTCCTACCTGGCGTTTATGAACAAACTACTACGCATCAAACGCCACGTTGGGGTTACGGGACTCCTTTATTATTTCTTTGCAGTTTTTTATTTGAAAGAGAGCAACGCAATAAAACAGGGACTGCGGCCCTCCAACCCTCCCTATCTGGCCCTTGGAACTTTCCCTCTCACTAGCACTGCTTCTTTGCATTTGTGAGTGTTCTTGCGGAGCCAGGATGTGCCTTTGAATAGTTATGATGCTTCTTGCTTGTCTGCATGCAGTTCATAGAAGCAACCAGGGGTGTTGAAACCAACCACTGGCGCAGAGGTCAAAATTTGCATTTGCATACCCTCCAACATTTCTCCAATGAAAATTTTGTTGTTTAGTCGTTTAGCCGTGTCTGACTCTTCGTGACCCCATAGACCATAGCACTCCAGGCACTCCTGTCTTCCACTGCCTCCCGCAGCTTGGTCAAACTCACGTTCGTAGCTTCGAGAACACTGTCCAACCATCTCATCCTCTGTCGTCCCCTTCTCCTTGTGCCCTCCATCTTTCCCAACATCAGGGTCTTTTCCAGGGAGTCTTCTCTTCTCATGAGGTGGTCAAAGTATTGGAGCCTCAGCTTCAGGATCTGTCCTTCCAGGGAGCACTCCGGGCTGATTTCCTTAAGAATGGAGAGGTTTGATCTTCTTGCAGTCCATGGGACTCTCATGAGTCTCCTCCAGCACCATAATTCAAAAGCATCAATTCTTCGGCGATCAGCCTTCTTTATGGTCCAGCTCTCACGTCCATACATCACTACCAATGAAAATAGGGACATCCTATTCAATCGTAATAGCAAAATTCAGTGCAAAATCTGATTGGGGGGGGCTGTTTCAGTCTGGAAAAGTGTGGATCAAGTTAGTTCACTTCAAAGTGTGGCCTGAAGTGAGCATCAGAAGAGCACTGCCAATGGCCCACCTAAAGAGGCGGTTCTAGGTAACACAACCGGTTTGGCCACAGTGGGCGCTGCACTGCAGGGGCCGCCACAACAATGCTGTAGAACGGAGTGTGAGAAAGACAGGGGGAGTCCAATTTTAGCATCACACAGGGCGCCGCTGTAATTTGAGAGCCCTGAATCCACTGCCAACCAGTCCAGCGTCCTTTTCTCACGGTGGCCCCCCAACACCCCCAAAGGGAAGCCCAGAACCAGGACCTTAGCAGGGCCATCTTAACCATAGGCGCCAGGGATGCGGGGCACCCAGGCACCGGGCTCTCAGGGGCGCCAGGCCCAAGAGTTGGAATCTGGTGAAGAGCCCGCCCATCGATCGGAGCGCTGCAGGCAGCTCTGCGCTGCGATTTCAGGGCGAGCGAGACAGTGAGGTGCTGAGGTGGCCAGCCGGCTTCACCCTACTGTACACCTGGGATTGGCATAGGGCTGTGAAGAGGCCCGCCCAGCGCACGCTGCTTACAGCACGAGGCGCCCGTCTTCGCTCAGTCGCCAACGCCAACGCCTTGGGCTGGTTTGTTGCGCTGCATTTCCTGTTTTCTTTTCCTGAGCAGAGATAAGTGTGGTGTCAGCTCCCTAAAGAAAGGTCAACAACTCTGGGGAACCTTTCCTTTAAAAAGGTCAACAACTTTGAGGTTGTTGTCAAGAATGCTTTGATGGTGTTTCCTGCTTGGCAGGGGGTTGGACTGGATGGCCCTTGTGGTCTCTTCCAACTCTATGATTCTATGAGGTTCCCCCCCTAAAAAAGGTCAACAACTCTGTGCAACCTCTGTGTGTGTGTGTGTGTGTGTGTGTGTGTGTGTGTGTGTGTGCCAGGCGGATCTTTGCACCCCGGTGCCGCATATGCTTAAGACGGCCCTGGACCTGAACACAACAGCAGCACTCTCCCCATGTGTGATTCCAAGAAACTGGTACTCAGAAGCATCACTGCCGCTGTCCATAGAGGCAGAGCATAGCCACTGTGGCTTCCTTGTTTGCCTTCTCCATGAATTTGTCCAGTCCTCTTTGAAAGCCGTCATTGCCCCCTACAGGAATGAGTTTAACTGTGCAGAGCGCTCTTTCATCTGCCCTGAGCATTTCATTTCATGGGATGCCCACGAGTTCTAGTGTTTAGAAGGCGAAAAGCTTTTTCTCTCTCTCCACTTTCTCCATGCCATGGGTAATTTCATAAATGTCTACCATGCCTCCATCCATGGAGGCAGAGCATAGCCATCATGGCTATTAGCCATGAATAGCGTTCTCCACCATGAACTTACCCAACCCTCTTTTAAAGGCATCCAAGTGTCAGGCTTCTTGGAATCAGCTTCCTCCCCCCGGGGCATTAGATAAGGAAATCAAACGAAAGGAACGTCTTACCAGTTAGAATCTTTCATAATCACACCGAGAGAACAAAGAACACGTCTACCTAGAAATGGCGGTGCTCCCAATTAAGGTTCACTCCCCCCTCCATCCCCATTAATCTACGTCACTCCTACGTCTTGTAATATGAGCTTGTACCCTCTGCGCTTTCTATTCTGACACTTTCTGAGCTCTCCGTGACTTTGGAGAAGCGGGGTGGATGCTATCCCAAGACTGTGAATCTGTTAACTCTCTCTTCTAGTGTTTCTTCTGCTAGCTGTTCCCCATCCAGTATTTCCCAGCTTCTGCCTTCTGAACTATGCCCCTCTGCAAACCACTCTTCCAAATCTATGCTGTCCTCCTGCTCCTGGGAAGATTCAGGATCAGGATCAAGGGGAGGCTCCTACCATTCTTCCTCAGTACAGCCCTCCTCAGCACGGTCCATGACTCCAAGTTGGTGGCCATCACTGCCTCCTGTGGGAGAAAGTTCCACACTTTAACCCTGTGCTGTGTGGAGAAGTCCTTCCTTTTCTCCACCCTGAACCTTCCAAACATGCAGCTTCTTTGGAATAGATGGATGAAATTGAATGAGACCCTCAAGCCATCCCACATCTTATTCCTGAAGGGCTTAGGACAGGTGTGGTGGAAACCTTGGCCCTCCAGATGTTGCTGAACTACAACTCCCATCATCTCTAGCCATTGGCCATGCTTGCTGGAGCTGATGGAGAGATTCCCCATTCCTAGCACCTAGGAGGTCTGGTGGTCTCCCATTCTTCCTTCTGGACTTTGGCTGCTCAGCAGCCCAGAGACCTAATTCCTCTTCTTTGTTCCTGGTGGCAATTGGCTATGCTAAACAGATGCAGATGGTGGTTATATAGGAAGCTCACCCTCCCTGTATGCAAAACTAGTTCCAAGGGTCTAATTTTCATCAGCAGAGCCTGACTTTTTATAGCAACTGGGAAGCGGGAGAGTGGCTAATGAGCTGTAATTCTGAAGAGCTTCTGCCTTGATTGAGACTAATTATTTTTTATAAAGAGAAATAATTAAAAATGTGAGCTAGGGAGGGAAGAAAACATGTGGCATTGAATAATCCACATACCTTTTTATCTCTCCTTCCCCGAGAATTGATGGCAATGTTTGCAGAGACACGGTGGCAGAATCGTAACCACAAAGGGTGCCTAGAGGTCCTCTAGCTGAGCCCCATTTGGGAACAGTCCTCAGTTGTCCCAGGAGTCCTTGGTCAATGGAGGAAGTTGGCTGAGTCAAAGTCTAGGAAAGATTTGGATCTAGGCAGAAAGCCTTGTTCGGGAGGGGTGAGGAAGCATATTTCAACCCGAGGGCCACATTTCATTCATAGCATCCTTCCGAGGGCCACATGCCAGCAATGGCACAGAACAACTTCTTTGGTTATGCGGATTGTGGTGCTTAACTAGCTAGCCAAAGCCATTGTCTGAAAAAAGGTGTTGGTTTGGCACTCTTATACATTCTACACCCACAAATACAAAACCCCAAGAACTGGAAGGGGCCCGTGGCATCATCCAAACATACCCCCAACAACCCAAGAGTCTCATATCACTTACAAAGTCTCATATCACTGAAAAATAATCTAGCATCCTCCCTGCTCAGAAAAGACCTGATAGATTCTTCCCAAACCCCTAGGAGATGCCGCAGCTGATCTGCACCGTCCTTACCAAGTGCACATCCCCAAGTGAGTAGAGAAATAAATCTCCGTCTCTCCACCCCTGCCCACAGACATCACCTGTTTTCTCATCACAGACACCACATGCATTTTGCCTGTATTGAAGGACCTCTGTTTCCCAGGGGTTGTTTGGATTTAAAAGACTGTGACACTCTCAGCCCCAGAGCATCCACGCTCCAACAGAGCCTCGCAGCCACAGATTAAGGACTCTGACACTAATTGTCGTCCGGCAAGTGAGGAAACTGCATTCCTCCTCTCAAGGACAGAAGTCAAAGCACCCAGCCAGTTGCTGCTTCTCTCTCTCTCTCTCTCTCTCTCTCTCTCTCTCTCTCTCTCTCTCTCTCTCTCTCTCTCTCTCGTAGTGATGCAGATTTAGCCCAGCAAACATAACTTCAGCTACACCAGGAGAAACCTAGAATGCCGTTTTATCCTAACCTAGGTTTACAAGGACAAGATTCAGGGTTGCGCCGTTTACAGTGCGATTCTACTCAAAACACGCAATATATAGGCAAAGTGGTGGGTGAAGCCAGAGGTGAAAGTGAGCAGAGCAATGGATACGACTCCTACAGTAGGATGTAAAGTAAACTGAATGAAATTTCTCCTCCATCCCAAAAGCCTACTGCCCTGGTTCTTTTATTATTATTTGTGATGTATATAACATGCAACACGCATTACCTTTAAACAAATGGACATTTAGTTTTCTTTTGTTGCAACCATTTTTTTTAAAAAAAATGCTTTTAAACTTAACATAATAGAAGTTTATAAAATGATACATGGCATGGAGAAAATAATAATAATAATAATAATAATAATAATAATAAATTATTATTATTATTATTATTATTATTATTTCTAGCCCGCCCATCTGGCTGGGTTCCCCCAGCCACTCTGGATAGCTTCCAACAGAATATTAAAAACACGATAAAACAGCAAACATTAAAAACTTCCCTAAACAAGGCTGCCTTCAGATGTCTTTTTAAAGTCCAATAGTTGTTTATTTCCTTGACATCGGATGGGAGGGCGTTCCACAGGGTGGGTGCCACTACCGAGAAGGCCCTCTGCCTGGTTCTAACATCACTTCTTGCAGTGAGGGAACCGCCAGAAGGCCCTCAGAGCTGGACCTCAGTGTCCGGGATGAACGATGGGGGTGGAGACACTCCTTCAGGTATACAGGACTGAGGCTGTTTAGGGCTTTAAAGGTAAGCACCAACCTTTTGAATTGTGCTCAGGAACGTACTGGGAGCCAATGTAGGTCTTTCAGGACCAGTGTTATGTGGTCTCAGCGGCCGCTCCCAGTCACCAGTCTAGCTGCCGCATTCTGGATTAATTGCAGTTTCCGGGTCACCTTCAAAGGTAGCCCCACGTAGAGCGCATTGCAGTAGTCCAAGCGGGAGATAACCAGAGCATCCTGTTCTCACAGGATGCCCACAAGTAGACCTTTTAGTTGCCCCACTAGCTGCTTTCTAACTTTCCCCAGCTAAATTTTTCCCTCCTCTCCCCTCCCCCACCTGATGCCATTTCTGCTGGCTGCCAGCTTTGAAGTAAGATGGATATAGCTTCCCGCACCCCCACTGCAGGCATCGGGGTCTGCCTTTGCTCAAGCTGGTTTTGAGCCATCAGAGCATGAAAAAGAAAATTGCCTCCCGCCCCCATATGTTCGGCTCCAAAGCATTCCACTCAGATAACTCAGAGGGCCGCAAAACACCCCGCGGCTGGATGGGGCCTTCCGCCCTGGGGGTCCCGAGCAAAATGCCGGCTCAGTAGAGTCGAAAAGCTGTGGCTGGATGGGGCCTTCCGCCCTGGGGGTCCCGAGCAAAATGCCGGCTCAGTAGAGTCGAAAAGCCGTGGACTCGAAAACTGCCAGCTTTGTGCAAATGCAAGAGAACTTAAAATGGCAGAGTTTGCTTTTCCTCCACAGAGGCTCTTTAGATAGGGTTTGGGATGAGGGCAGCATATGGGGTGGTGGGGCTAGATGGCTCAGTCAGCAGAGCATGAGGCTTTGAATTGCAGGGTTCTGGGTTCAAAACCCACGCAGGACCAATGATCCCTGCGCTGTGTGGGGGTTGGACTGGATGACCCTCGGGGTCCCATCTAGCTCTACAATTCTATGATTGTGTGAGATTGCTATTTAGAATGTTCAGGCATGCAAATAAGGGGAGCAGTTAGAGGGAACTGATTGGTTTACTGGCAGATGATCTCACAGTGGCTCTTCACTCTGCAACTTCGAGAACACTGTCCAACCATCTCATCCTCTGTCGTCCCCTTCTCCATGTGCCCTCAATCCTTCCCAACATCAGGGTCTTTTCCAGGGAATCTTCTCTTCTCATGAGGTGGCCAAAGTATTGGAGCCTCAGCTTCAGGATCTGTCCTTCCAGTGAGCACTCAGGGCTGATTTCCTTAAGAATGGATAGGTTTGATCTTCTTGCAGTCCATGGGACTCTTCTTAAGATAAGCCAGTCATTTTAAAGATTATTCTGTTTTGTTTGGATGTTATTTTTTGTTGGGGGGGGGGAGACGGATGGACGGACACCACACACTTGTAAACCACCCTGATATTTGTATATGATGAATAGGGAGCAGGGGGTGATATATATATATATATGAGAGAGCACCCCCTGCTCCCTATTCATCATATACAAAATACAAATATCAGGTGGTTTACAAGTGTGTGTGTCCCACCCCCCAAAAAAAATACCATTCAAACAAAACAGAATAATCTTTAAAATGACTGGCTTAGTCAGTCAGTAGAGCTCAGGGGTCAGGAACCTTTTTCAGCTGTGGGCCGGTCCACCGTCCCTCAGACCTTGTGGGGGGCCGGACTATATTTTTTGGGGGGGTGAACGAATTCTTATGCCCCACAAATAACCCAGAGATGCATTTAAAAGAAAAGCACACATTCTACTCATGTAAAAACACAATCCGTTTGGATTGAGAAGGCAATTGGGCCGCATCCGACCCATGGGCCTTAGGTTGCCTACCCCTGCAGTAGAGCATGAGGCTTTTAATCTCAGGGTCGTGTCCCCTCTACGATTCTGACTGGGGAGGTGTGGGTGTGAGAGAGGGAGAAGCAGCAATGTGCCAAACATCCCCGGGATGGGTGAGTGTAGAAGCAATAGTGTAAACAATTTGTATGACCAGCTAGGAAGTACCTGGCCATTGGTTCTTCTATCTCAGTTCTGCTGGCCCTGGCTGGCAGCAGCTCCCCAGGGTTTCTAGCAATGGTTACATGGAGATGCAGTTGGGGATTGAACCGAGGACTTTCTGCGTTCAAAGGAAGTGCTCCACTATGCTACAGCTCTTCCTCCACAAAAACACAGGGAGCTTCCTTCTACTGAGCAACACCTTCGGTCTAGCTAGCTAGCTCAGTACAGTTGACACTGACTGGCAGCAGCTCTCAGTGGTTTCAGGCAGGGGAGACTTCCAGCTCTATCTAGTGGTGGTTCTCCAAGGTTTCACGAGGTTGACACAAAAGGAGATGGGGAGGAAGGAGGAAGAGGAGGGAGCGGAAAGCAAAGTTGGGTGTCAGTTCTTAAGGGTTTTCATAACAGCTGTAAAGGAAACAATTCAAGAAAGGCTCCTGCTGGTTGGCATTGGAGGCAGAACCGAAGGCAGCTGCCCTCTTAGCAGAACGGATGGCATAGCTCCTTCCATTCTCTCCTTTCCACTCCTCTTCAGCCCGATGGAAATAATGCAGGACTGCTACTTTACATTCACAAGGAAAAGCTCCTCTTTGGGTCTGTGCCAGATTGAGTCACATCCATGGCTCTATGTCCTCCATGCTGCAAAACAAACAAACAAAACCCAAGTCCTGCATTCAGGGAATCCAGATCCTGCACAAAAAAATAGTGGAACTCTCTGACTTGTTTAAAATTATCTAAGTGGCCCTGTGAGTACTGTGGTGGGAGAGAAATAGATGCAGCTAAATAACGAGAACATTAAGATGAGCCGGCTGGATCAGACCAATGGCCCATCTAGTCCTCCACCCTATTCTCACAGTGGTTGACCAGATGTCCTTATGGGAAACGCACAGGCAGGACCCAAGCACAAGGGCACTCTCCCCTCCTGCAGTTTCCAGCAACTGCTTATTTAGAAGCACGGCTGCCTCCACCTGTAGAGGCAGAGAGCATAGCCATCATGGCTTGCAGCAATCGATAGCCTTATACTCTGTGAACTTGTCTAATCCTCTTTTAAAAGCATCTAAGTTGGTGGCCATCACTGCCTCCTGTGGGAGGGAGTTCCATAGTTTAAATATGCACTACATAAAGAAATACCAACAACCTCAGATATGCAGATGACACAACCTTGATGGCAGAAAGTGAGGAGGAATTAAAGAACCTTTTAATGAGGGTGAAAGAGGAGAGCGCAAAATATGGTCTGAAGCTCAACGTCAAGGAAACCAAGATCATGGCCACTGGTCCCATCACCTCCTGGCAAATAGAAGGGGAAGAAATGGAGGCAGTGAGAGATTTTACTTTCTTGGGCTCCTTGATCACTGCAGATTTTGACAGCAGTCACGAAATTAAAAGACGCCTGCTTCTTGGGAGAAAAGCAATGACAAACCTAGACAGCATCTTAAAAAGCAGAGACATCACCTTGCCGACAAAGGTCCGTATAGTTAAAGCTATGGTTTTCCCAGTAGTGATGTATGGAAGTGAGAGCTGGACCATAAAGAAGGCTGATCGCCGAAGAATTGATGCTTTTGAATTATGGTGCTGGAGGAGACTCTTGAAAGTCCTATGGACTGCAAGAAGACCAAACCTATCCATTCTTAAGGAAATCAGCCCTGAGTGCTCACTGGAAGGACAGATCGTGAAGCTGAGGCTCCAATACTTTGGCCACCTCATGAGAAGAGAAGAATCCTTGGAAAAGACCCTGATGTTGGGAAAGATTGAGGGCACAAGGAGAAGGGGACGACAGAGGATGAGATGGTTGGACAGTGTTCTCGAAGCTACGAACATGAGTTTGACCAAACTGCGGGAGGCAGTGGAAGACAGGAGTGCCTGGCGTGCTATGGTCCATGGGGTCAAGAAGAGTCGGACATGACTAAACAACTAAACAACAACAACATAAAGAATTCCTTTCTTTTCTCTGTCCTGAATCTTCCAGCATTCAGCTTCATTGGATGTTCATGAATTTTAATGTCGCAAGAGAGGGAGAAAAACCATGTGCAAATGGCTTTAGATACCTATTAGGTCCATAAATTACCATATAGCATATATTCAACACAAAAAACAGCGACAATTTGTTGTTGACCAAAGACAGCTTGACATATAAAGGGCCCCATTGCCTTCAGTAGCTTAGGGCCTCATCAAACCTAAATCCGGCCCTGCTTCCACGCCTTGCAAGAAGGTAAGAGAGACCCAGAAAAAAGTGTGCAGGAACTTTAAAAGACTTTTGACATTGCCCAACCCCTTAGCCAAAGACCACCTTAAAAGCATCACACATACATCACAGAAAGAGGCGGTCTACCACAGAAATTTGAGAGTGTGGCTGTCTGCCAAGATCCCTCATAAAGATTTACTGATTGCATTACCTGGGCAGCCTGACCATTCTTCTGAGATGGAAAATACTGTAGTTCTCGGATCCAGGTTACAGGCATACCCTATTCATACACAAATATGCCCTTCAAACGAGGGTTGCCCTATTTCAAAAAGTGAAAATCTGGACACAAACGTTGTTGTTTTTTTTGCAAAGTTGTTGAGCTTCTGACATGGGCTGCCATACTCGCGTTTTCCTGGACATTTTTACCAGTTTTCAGAAATTCCGCCTGGACCCTATTTTCAACGGACAAATCCTAGATATGTCTGGGAAATCTCAGACGTAATGCATATAGGATTTGTAAGTGAAAATAACTACTGGGAAAGGTTTCTCCAAGATACCTCCTTCTGCAGAGGAAATATTTAGAGCACCAGATTTTTCCGTCTATAAGACGCCCCCATGTATAAGACATTATTTTTTGGACATTATTTTTTGGTGGGGAAACCTAGTGTTATAAGAATTTTAAGGTATTAGATATGTAATAAATGTTCATAAATGTACCAAGCAAACACGTACATAAATATATAAACCACATGTCTGAAACCCCACAGAAAAAGTCCTGAAACCATTTTGTCCCTCCCAAATTGACCTCAAATATTTCTCTGCAAGGTCGAAGGAAAATGGGAAAGCCTCCCCATTCTCTTTTCATTCACAAATCCTGTCTTAAGGGTATGTCTGGGTATGAATAGGGTGAGCCTGTGACCTGGCTCAGGAACTAAGTATTTATCATTACAAAAAGACTGGCCAGGCTCCCCAGGTAATCCAATCAAGTGACCATTAACAGGTAACCTGCCAGACAGGAGATAAACAACGCACTCAGATTTCTGTTGTATAGACTGCCCCTTCTGTGATGTTTGTATGATGTATGGAGGGGTGGTCTTGAGCTCCAGGGCAGGGAATTTCAAAATGTCTATATAAGGGCAGGCACACCTTTGTTCTGGGTCCTCCTCCTTTCCCCCCTGCCTGTAAGGGGGCACCCTGTTGCAACAGTTCAATAAAGATCAGGCTTACTAGCTGCTTTGCTTCTCAATATTATCTGGTTTGCCTCTGTTATTTTCTCCTACCGATGGAGAACCTACAAAGGACTCTGTAAGGGCTCTTGTGTACCCCATAAGGGAATAAGGGCAGGTTTTGTTTACAACACTAGTCTTATACACTGAAAAAAACGGTAATTAGAAAAGCCAAGATGGCATTGGGGATTGTTTGGTGTGCTAAAATAACATGAAGTTTTCTCAAGGAAGATTTAAATCATAACACGGGTGGTGCTGTGGTCTAAACCACAGAGACTAGGGCTTGCCGATCGGAAGGTCGGCGGTTCGAATCCCCGTGACGGGGTGAGCTTCCATTGCTCAGTCCCAGCTCCTGCCCACCTAACAGTTCAAAAGCATGTCAAAGCGCAAGTAGATAAATAGGTACCACTCCGGCAGGAAGGTAAACGGCGTTTCCGTGCGCTGCTCTGGTTCGCCAGAAGTGGCTTAGTCATGCTGGCCACATGACCCGGAAGCTGTATGCCGGCTCCCTTGGCCAGTAAAGTGAGAAGAGCGCCGCAACCCCAGAGTCGTCCGCGACTGGACCTAACGGTCAGGGGTCCCTTTACCTTTATACACACACAACACACACACATTTCATTCGTATATATGCCCACCCAGATCCAACCACACAGCTAACTCCCAGTCTCTATTTGGTATTTTTTTTAAACCAACCCTCTCCCCAACCAAATCACCACCACTGGCTGCAGATCCCTCCCTCCTTCCCCTGCCTGCTGTTTTCTAGTTTATCTCTTCTTTAGCACAAGCCTTCAATTCAGTAATCCCCACCAGGTAGGTTTCGAAGCTCCAGAATTCCTTGATATCTCGGCTCCACGAGGGGGCCTGCTACTGACAGTGCAGCCAATACGTGGTCTCCCTCCCAAAAAGGAGCAGCGGCATTTGTTTTTATCCAAAAGCAAAAGCGATAAAAGGTGCTTGTTAAAAGTTAATTGATCCCCCCCCCCGGTAAAAAAAAGGGGGGAGAGGAAGGAGCTTAGAAGACAGGCTGTGAGATGAATATAATAGCCACATCAAAATCCCCACTGATGTCACCGGCGCGAAAATCATGAAAACTTAACAACATTTGTTTTACTTCCTTTCATTTAATTTGAAGGGCGAGCGGTGCATTCTTTGACGCTGTTGTTTCAAGAGGTTCCCCCTGCTTCGCCTTCCACTCTCCCTGCCTTACAGTTTTGAATGGATAATTCCTTCTTTGGAAGAAAAAACTCAAAATGAATTTTAATGCACGCTCCAATTGTCTGTGCAGTGAGAATTCTAGGGGTGCAGGAGGTGCCCGGTTTCTATTTCCTTAGGAGTTAGATCCCTGTGGACTTTTGACATTCTGGTGCCCTATAGATTCTTTGCACCATGGGTGGCTAACCTTTGGCTTTCCAGATGTTGTTGTACTACAAGTCCCATCATTCCCTGACCATTGGCCGTCCATTCCCTGACCACTGAAGACTCCAACAACAATTGCAAGGCCATAGGTTAGCTACCCTACAGGTTGGTCATAGATGGAGATTTGCAACATTAAACACCCCAACAGACACCTTATAACAGAGGTCAGCAAACTTTTTCAGCAGGGGGCCAGTCCACTGTCCCTCAGACCTTGTGGGGGGCCAGACTATATTTTGAAAAAAAATTAAATGAACGAATTCCTATGCCCCACAAATAACCCAGAGATGCATTTTAAATAAAAGGACACATTCTAGTCATGTAAAAACACACTGATCCCTGGACAGTCCGCGGGCCGGATTTAGAAGGCGATTGGGCCGGATCCGGCCCTCGGGCCTTAGTTTGCCTACTCATGCCTTATAAGGTAAGCTACAGTAGGAAGATTGATGTATGAATGAGGATTTCAACCCTAGACTCCCAGGTTCTAGCCCAACTCTCTAACCACTACACCACAGTGTATTTCTTCTTAGGATTTCAACCAACCCATATGCACATACTTTCTCTCCCTTTGGGTGAGAGCCTACTGTCAAGTTGCTCCATGGGTTGTTGTCTGTGCAAGGGACATTCACTGTCAGTCACGGTGCAGGAGGCTGTTGTGCCCTGATGCAAAGCCTGCAAGAGAGCCCTCAATAGTGGCCCTTTGCTGACAAACTAACAGCAGTCAGATGTGCAAAACACCAGCAGACTCTCTCCCAGCCCCAAGGTCAGCTGGTACTGGAGCTCTGTTAAAGTGACCTGGCATACACTCTGTTAGCATACGACATTTGCATGCAACAGCAGAGGTTACCATTAGCAAAATGAATCCTTGTGTGGAGCGCACCTTTAACTGGAAGTACGGTAATCCAAGATTTAGTATAAAATAAGAAACTTTCTTACTAATAAGATGTTATGTACTGAGCGGAATCATAGAACAATAGGATCCAGAATCAGCAGTCTGATTGGTCCACAGGAGCCACCCAATCCAACTCCAGGTGGAAGTGAATCCGCAACCTGATTGGTCTGCAGGAGCAGCCAATCAAGCGGCTGGCAGAAGTGAATCCGCAACCTGATTGGCCTGCAGGAGCAGCCAATCAGGCTGCTGGCAGAAGTCAGCACAAACTGATTGGCCCACAGGTGTAGCCCTGAAGTAGCCAATCAGGCAAAGCCCATTGTGTAAATAATGTATATAAGCAGATGGTTTTGGGGAAAGGGCATTCTTCTTCTCCTTGATGACTACGAGCTGAATAAAGAGCATGAAATTCACTCTCGACTCCGAGTATATTTCATAAGACTTAGAAAAGAAAGTCCATTCTCAATAGGGACGCAGGTGGTGCTGTGGTCTAAACCACAGAGCCTAGGGCTTGCCGATCAGAAGGTCAGCGGTTCGAATCCCCGCAACTGGGTGAGCTCGGTCCCAGCTCCTGCCAACCTAGCAGTTCGAAAGAACGCAGTGCAAGGAGATAAATAGGTACCGCTCCGGCGGAAAGGTAAACGGCGTTTCCGTGCACTGCTCTGGTTTGCCAGAAGCGGCTTAGTCATGCTGGCCACATGACCCGGAAGCTGTACGCCGGCTCCCTTGGCCAATAACGCAAGATGAGCGCCGCAACCCCAGAGTCGGTCACGACTGGACCTAATGGTCAGGGGTCCCTTTACCTTTAACTAACTGGTTGGAGAAATAAAGAAGCCATGCTTGCTCCTTTCTTCCTCTGAAAATACACCCAAGATGACCTCACTACTCAAGTCCAGCAGAAGGGGGCGAGGAAGTGGAAGAGGATGCAACTTAATGCATCTCACGTAAACTATCAAAAGACAGGTTAGCACAGAGATCAAATGAACAGCGACCGCTTAGGGATCTGTCTTAATCCTATGCAGCCCCTTCTAAGCAAACTGAGTTGCACCTCAACTTCCAACACATCCTGCGGGAAAAAGTTCTGTTTGGAACCCTTCCAATATGACCCTCTGAAGAACATCAATATCTTAAAATAACAGAAATGTAGAGTTGAAAGGGACCCAAAGGCCAACTCCCTGCAATGTATGAATCATAGCTGAATAATTCCTGACAGGTAGCTACCCAACATCTGCTTAGAAACCTCCAATGAAGCAGAGTCCACCATCTTCCAATGTAGTCCGTTACACTGTCAAATGGCTCCTTCTAATGTTTTGTTGGAATCTCCTTCCGTGTCTTTAGAATCCATTGGGTCGGGTCCTACCCTCTGCAGTGACAGAGAACAAGCTTGCTCAGCCATCCCCCAAACTTTGGCCCTCCAGATGTTTTGGACTACAGTTCCCATCATCCCTGACCACTGGTCCTGTTAGCTAGGGATCATGGGAGTTGTAGGCCAAAACATCTGGAGGGCTGCAGTTTGGGGATGCCTGAGCTTGCTCCATCTTCCATGGGACGGCCCTTCAGATATTTGAAGGTGCCTACCATATCACATCTCGGTCTTCCCTTCTCCTGGCTAAACATACACAGCTTTTTTCCTAGTTACAAGTAGCTTTTTCCTGTAAGACCAATCAGTCGTTAACAGTCGTCCACAGGTTTACCACACCTATCAGCCAATCACCCATTCCCACCACCCTTCTGAGTAATACCCCTCCCCACCCTCTCACTATATATAAGGGTCTGGAGACTTCTGTTTCAGTGTATCTGAAGAAGTGTGCATGCACACGAAAGCTCATACCAATGACAAACTTAGTTGGTCTCTAAGGTGCTACTGGAAGGATTTGTTTTATTTTGTTTCGACTACGGCAGACCGACACGGCTACCTACCTGTAAACAGCTCCTTCAAACATCCCTCATAAGGCTTAGTTTCCAGACCCTTGATCACCTTGGCTGTCGATACCCTTCTTAAAGTAGCAAACCGCCCCCTCAATCAGTCCTGTTTGGCAACACAAAGGAAATATAAGAACTTCTCTTTTCTTCTCCTTCCATCTCAGCTGGAGGTGTTGTGTGTGTGAGAGAGAGAGAGAGAGAGTGTGTGTGAACGGGAGGGGAGGGAATCTGTGATTGCTTGATTGATACTATGCTCAGGGATCCGTAGTCTCTGATGTAATTACACTTATGGGTTTTGTGTGATAAGAAGATTAATCAGCCCATTACACCAGAGCTGTTTACCTATAGATGAAAGTAATTGAACAGACCAGTCATACGTTGCCTGCCGATGCTTTGCATAGCTACCTGCAAGCCTGTTTGCTGCCTCCTGCTTCATTTTAGAAAGAGGGAGAGGGAGGCGCCAGGCCTTAAGCCTGTTTGGGACCAGCACTTCAGAAGCCCTCCCTCTAACCCCAGATTTGAAGAGGTGCTCTAGGTGGGGAGGCCACATCTTCTGTGTGCCAAGAGATCCAAGCTTCAGCCACTGAAACCTGCAGAGGATTCTATTGCTAAAGTTGTCAGATAGGTTTCTTTGCAAGGCAAGGGCCATCGCTGGTCACTTAAGTGTCCTCATCAACATCCCTAAAGAATGCCCTCGCCAGTGCTGTTAGGCTCCTTCAGAAAGATCCCATACGAGCAGAGACTCTGCTCCTGCCCATTGGGGGAAGTAGGCAGCCCCGAACATCTTTTTTTTTTTTAGATGCCCTCTGTTCAATAAGGCACGCAGAGATACCATCGCCCCCATTCTGGAGAGCCTGGCCGACCTCCCAGATAAGGCCAAACTAAAGGCCCTACTATTAGGAAAGGAGCAAAAGTTAACTCGGACGGTAGCCAGATTCTGCACGCAGATCTGCAGGATCAGCCTTCCCCCCCAGCCATTGGAATAGCAAACTCGGTATTGGACTGTGGGAAGTAGTTCCTTCGCTCGGGTACGAAACTGAGAACTTTGAGCAGCACCAGGGGAAAGGCCAGCTGGACCCGCCCTCTGGAAACATAGCCCCTTCAAACTCATAGACTCTTATATCTACCCCGAATGACAACTCCCATAGCCTTGTAAAGCATTTTTATTTTTAATAGCTGGTATATGACCGTAATAAAACTTGATTGATTGATTGACCCAGGTTGCAAGAGCTACCAATAAGTGAGGGGACCCTCCAGGCTAATGGGTGCTTTTTCTCCATCCCACTCCCTGCCACCTTGCAGCTAGGTAGGAGGAGTACAATAGCCGGAGGGGTGTGTTTGAGCAAAGCTGGAAACAGGCTGGAAGCCGGAGACACAGAGACTTGCTTGCTCCTTGTTGGGTCCAAAGCTGCGACAAATGGAGAAGCAAGATCTGTAGGGCTGGTAATGCGGCGAGCCCCTCCATCTCATGCTCAGGTCGTACATATGTGTAAATAAAACCATGTATGCTAAAGGCACGACATATTCCACTGACCTTCATTCCAAGGAAACTGAAACTGGGTAAGCGCCAGGAACCCCGGAGTCTCTCGCCGCTCGGAGATGGGTGTGGCTTGTGGCACTGCCATTTCAGGATTCTCCATGATTCTCATAAAGCTAGGTGTAGTACGTAAAAAGCCTGGATTGCATGCTGCTCTAGGAAGTAACAGATGTAAAGGAGAGTTATTAATTATGAAATTAGAAGGCATTGGAATTAATTTATGTGTTGCTGTTTTCCCATTGCAAAGTGTATTTGTGCACATCCTGTATACATTTTACAAAGAGGAAATTTGAAAGTTTGCATCAATTCTAATTTTATTATTTTTATTTTATGAAATAATTCTTTTTAAAATGGTTTTACATACCACATAAAGAACTTTAAAGTGTATATTTATAGTGAATGCAATAGTACTGGTACCTATATAGATACGGGTGATAGATTTGAAAGAATTGTACAGTTGGAAGGGACAATCTAGTCCACCCCCTACAATGCAGGAATAGATGATAGATGATAGATAGATAGATAGATAGATAGATAGATAGATAGATAGATAGATAGATATAGAGATAGTAAATTTTACTTCACTTTATTTTATTTTATTTTATTATGGCTGGGGCTGCCACCCCACTCAATCCTACCTACCTTGCCAACCACCCTCCCCCCACACACACACAACCACCCCTTCCTCCCTTTGCACCTCACGAAACCCCCCTCCCTTCACACATGGACAATCTAAGGTAAGATTCATTTCAGACATGCAACCCCACTAGGAGAGAGATAGCTCTAAGTCCTCCTGAGAACAGGGAGGAGAATATGGGCAGCTTGAGGGTTTATCTTCCTGCTCCTGCTAACCAAGATGTTGGGCAAACTCAGGCCTGGGGGCCAAATGCATCTCTGCCTGGCCCTTGGAATTATCCATTGGCCACACACCCTTTCTAAGCCTCACCTCCTTTCCCTAGGCCACACCCCTCCCTGGCCCTATGCTTTTGCCTAGCCAGAATGCATCCTTGAACTGATCTGTCGTCCTTGATCGTGCCTTTTGTTTGCTGAGATGGAGGAGGGTGTATAACAACTAGCCTACTGTACGGGGCAAAATCTACATTAATTGCTCCACTCATTCCCACCCCTGGCCTGCCTGCCACTGACATGTGGCCCCTGGGAGATGGCCCAGGAAGGAATGTTGGGCTGAAAGAGATCCCTTTCCCACCATGCTAACCCAGCCTGTGCTTTAAATACCCGCCTTCCCTGAGAAAGTATTGAAAAGACACCTTGCATGCTATAAATATTGTGACAAGGGTGTTCAGTACCAGACATGTTACCTACTGTTGTTGGAATATGTTCCAGAAAATGCAAAGTGGGGGTGACAGAATCTGATCTAGGATGGTTTTTAGCAGCAGCGTAGCTGATTTCTCTGGCCCAGTGATGGTGTAAATCATGCAATGATCCCCCTTTCAAAGAAAGGCGAAGAAAAGCCTCGTTGTGTAAACTATGGGAGTGATTGCAGCCTGTTTTAAATCAAGGTTTGATAGTAACCAGCTGTATACGTTTCAAAACAAACAGCCTGTATTTATTTCACTCCAGATCATCATGGGCAGGCATACAGTTTGGAAAACATGCTGGTGACGAGCAGGGAAATATTTTGCCGTGATGTAACGGAATGTGGTTATTACTTTTAAAATATCAATTAAGAGAACCTTCTTCTGTCTCGCTGCTTTAAAAGGCTCCCATCAGCCATCCCGCTTCTTGGTTCAGATCTGCAGCTGTTGAGTCTACCAACCAAGTTAAGGCCCTTCGCTGTGCTTAGGCCCCATCTGCAATGTACATTTAAAGCAGTTCCGTGTCACTTCAAATATTCCCAGAGAATTCTGGGAAGTGTAGTTTGTTACGGGTGCTGGGAGTTTCGAGGAGAGACCCTTAGTCCCCTTCATTTGAGCAGCAATTCCCAGGAGGTTTGAGAGGAAAGAAATGTCTTCAGCAGGTGTCTGAATGATAGCAGGGTTGACTCAATTCAGAGGGGAGATGATTTCATAGGGAGGGTGCCACAGCAGAGAAGGCCCTGCCCCTGGTTGCTTCAAGGTGGGCTTTTTCAGGCTGCGGCAAAACAACGGGCACCTCATTAGCTGGCCTCAGTGACTAGGCAGACTGATAGGAGAGAAGACCCCCCCCCCAGGTAGCTGAGTCCTCTGTCTTCTGTGCTCCCTCCATTGTGAAAGGCTCTCTTATTTTTTTTAAAAAAAAGGAATGGATTGTGTTGCATTATACACTGCAGATGGCATGGTAGATAGCGAAGTGCTAAGCTCAGCCTCTATTCTACAAGGTGGGCCTGGGAGAGAATACACAGAGCAGGAAGAGAGAACAATTACTGGAGGAGGATCCCATTCCAAGTAATTTATATCTCGGGCGACTTGACACTGATTGCAATTCAAGCTATTTTCTTTAGAGCTTGATGTTCCTGCCATCGCCTCGTTCCGGCAGCCTTGCAAAGACTCGTTTCATCACGTTCTGTCCATAAAGCTTTCCCTCCCGTCTTATCTCTGCACAATAAACCCACAGTCCAAGGGGAGGTGATAAGCGACAAAAACCTTTCAAAAAAAGGGGGGGAGGAAAATCTCAGGGGTGGGTGAGAGTGAAACCATATGAAACACTCTGCTGTGACACCCGATCATTTTATGAATCCGACAAGCCTCCCCGGTGAATGAGTGCTTGAGAAGAGTCGGAGTCACTTGTTATGAGCTATCCAATCTACGCACAGAGGAAGGGAAATGAGCTCAACTTAATTTTTTTCCTAAAGTCAGTGATTAGGTGCTATAATTAAGAAAGCATTGGTCCTGGTTTCTAATCTTCCTCCCTGTTTAAAATTTAATTGATTTCCCTCCCGATTGAATCCATCTGCATCCATCTTTATAAGGCCCAGGGTTCTGAGTTTGGAATGAGACACTCCCTGAAAGAACTGCTCTGTATTTGCTCAAGGTAGGACATGGAAAAGTCCCAAGCAGGGGCGGGGCTAGCCGCCGGCGGAGGCGGAGTGAGCGTCCCAGGGGGGGCGGTGCTCATGGCAGGCATCCCTGGGGGCGGGGCTGCAATGTCACCCCCCCCTCAGGGATGACACCTGGGGCGGACCACATCCTCTGCACCCCCCTTCCTCTGCCAGTGGTTCCATTTAGGTTTTTTTCCCCCAGCATTCTAACTGACTCACTGGTTCTGCAAACTGTGTAGGATGGATAGAGAGATGATTTTAAGCAGGCACCCCCAAACTGCGGCCCTCCAGAGGTTTTGGCCTACAACTCCCATGATCCCTAGCTAACAGGACCAGTGGTCAGGGATGATGGGAATTGTAGTCCAAAACATCTGGAGGGCCAAAGTTTGGGGATGCCTGATTTTAAGGCTGCAGCCCTAAACAAAGTTACTTGATAGTAACAAACCCTCCAACATTTTTCCGATGAAAATAGGGATGTCCTATTCAATGGTGATTATGATGATGGTTTTATTATTTATACGCCACCCATCTGACTGGGTCACCCCAGCCACTCTGTGAGGATTCCAATATATATAAACACATAATAAAACATTAAACATTAAAAAAGAATCTTGCCTATGCAGGGCTGCCTTCAGATGTCTTCTAAAGTTTGTATAGTTACTTGTATAATATATATACATTATAGTATATATTGTATAGTATATATATATATATATATATATATATATATATATATATATATATATATAGTATATATAGTTTGTATAGTCCTTGCCTTGGGGGTACCCTCCAACATTTCTTCAATGAAAATAGGGACGTCCTAAGGAAAAGCGGGACATTATGGGATCAAACGAGAAACTGAGATGGCTTCTGTAAATCCAGGACTGTCCCTGAAAAACAGGGACACTTTTTTTGGGGGGGGGGGTCCTGGAGTAATTTCCCTTGAACTTCATAGGGCTTTCTCTGAGTAGGAAGGCCTAGGATTGCACTGTGAACAAGCCTTGTGTACATAGCATACATGCCAAAGGAGCAAATCATCTTGACTGTTTGACTTGTGTAGATAACATTGTGGTTACACGCAGAGCCAATATTATTAAAATACTTTTGATTTTATTTTTTTATGTATATAAAAATGCTTTTTGGTAATTTAACCATCCTAAATATATCCAGGTATTGAATCTTTGCTGAGAAATTTTCACCTAGCCTTGTCATATTCCGGTTCATGAAAGCATCGAAAGACTGCTTTGCATATTATGCAAATTGCAATGCAAATTTTTGCTCTGATTCTGAGTGGGAAGTGAATTTATTTGAGGTTTTTTTAAATGCAAAAAAGTAAAAATGCAAGAGGTTGATGGAGCACTGGGTTTCTGTATTGCAACACAACACTGAGCTAGACTGACCTTTGCTGCGACCTGAAGTGCCCTTTGCAGAGGGTATCTTGGAATGAAAATCCAAACCAGAAAGTGCTCAGAGTTAAGTGTTTTAGCAATTACTCCTATAGCTGCATTTTAAGGCACTGTTTGACAGCACTGAGGCTCAAACTCTGCATTGTTATTTCTGGAGCAACTCCCCCTATGAGGAAATGTTGATTCAGAGAATAGGCAATAAATGGATAAAATCAAAGAACTGTAGAGTTGGAAGGGGTCCTGAGGATCATCTAGCCCAACCCCCTGCAAGGCAGGTGTGCCATATGGGAACCAAGCCTGCAACCTTGGCATTATCAGCACCATGCTGTAACCAACTGAGCTAAATAGAGAACCCTTTTCTCTCTCTCTCTGGACACCCAATGTTGGAAGATTCAAGACAAAGAACAGAAAGTACTTCATGCGGCCCATAATCAGCCTATGGAACTCACTTCCACAAAAGGCAGTGATGATCACCAACTGGGATAGCTTCAAAAGAGGATTAGATTCACGGAGGACAAGGCTATTGATAGCTACTAGATGAGGCTGGATAGCTCAGTCACTAGAGCAGGCATCCCCAAACTTCGGCCCTCCAGATGTTTTGGACTACAATTCCCATCATCCCTGACCACTGGTCCTCTTAGCTAGGGATCATGGGAGTTGTAGGCCAAAACATCTGGAGGGCCGCAGTTTGGGGGTGCCTGCACTAGAGCATGAGACCCTTAATCCCAGGGTTCTAGCTCCACTTTGGATGAAAGATTCCTGCAATGCAAGGAGTTGGACTACTAGATGAGCCTTGTGACCCCTCCCAACTAACTCTACATTTCTATGTATTTACTAACCGTGATGGCTATGCTCTGTCTCCATGGTCTGAGGCACTAATCCTTGCAAATACTAGGTGCTGGAGACCACATAAAGGCTTTTCATGGTGAGAGCAAAGGTTCCTCAGCTTCCTGGCTGACCTAACCCTACTTTCCTTCCAGAAGTGTCTCCTATTTATTGACTCCCTATGAGCCATATTTAGCCCAAGGCTCACTTTGTAACTAATGCACCCTAATTGGTCATTAACCCAGGTCACCGGTTCCAGAAAACATTTCAAAATTGATTCCAAAAGACTTCGCTTCAAAAGGGGTTTTAGTTTTAAATGGGGCTTTCGGAGAAGGTCAGGCATCAATTAGCTGGAACGGAAGAACCTACAAACTTTGTTGATTACCAATATATGTGACTGTATGGTGTGTCAGCCCCTATGGAGAAAGCTTTGCGAAGGGTGACCTTGGGTAGTTTTATAAACTGAAACAGGAAAAAGGGCAGGAGCCCCAAACTGGTTACCTAAATGAGGTTAATGTTAAACTGGTTAAAGTTGAATGAGGTGGTGTTCCAAATCCAGTTGGGACCCGGGCACAAGCCCAAAATCATCCGCCAACACCATCTGTGGAGGTATCATGGGAACAAAATTATCACCAGTTGATCCAGCCATCAGTGGGGCTGGATCTTGGAGCACCACTGGCCCCACCTGGACAAAGAGTTTCCACTACTGCATCTAGCACCTGCCTTCTACTGAGTCACACCATTGGTCCAACTAGCGTGGGTGACGCTATGATCTAAACCACTGAGCCTCTTGGGCTTGCTGATCAGAAGGTCGGCAGTTCGAATCCCCGCGACGGGGTGAGCTCCCGTTGCTCTGTCCCAGCTCCTGCCAACCTAGCAGTTCGAAAGCACACCAGTGCGAGTAGATAAATAGGTACCGCTGCGGAAGGAAGGTAAACGGCGTTTCCGTGCAATCTGGTTTCCATCGTGGTGTTCCGTTGCACCAGAAGCAGTTTAGTGATGCTGGTCACATGACCCAGAAAGCTGTCTGTGGACAAACATCGACTCCCTCGGCCTGAAAAGCAAGATGAGCACCGCAACCCCATAGTTGCCTTTGACTGGACTTAACCGTCCAGGGCTCCTTTACCTTTTTACCCAACTAGCTCAGTGTTGTCCACATTGAAACACCGGCAGTCAAACAAGAGTCTTTCCTTGCCATATCTGGAGATGTCAGGATTTGAACCCAGGACCTTCTGCATGTAGATCACGTGCTCTGTCACTGAGTTGCACAGCCCTTCTTAATGCAGAATTTTTGGTGGGCACAAGGAGTGGGCGCTATAACTGCCTTAAAACTGCAGACCTTCCAGAGGACCTATTTTACAGCATTGCACTTATTTGGGTATCAGGCATGCAAACTGCCTGAGCATTTATACTAATGCTGCGCATAAACTCTCTCACACTTGCACCCAGAAGTTCTGGGGTGGGGTGAGAGCAGACCAAAGCATCCTGCGAAGAACTTGAACCCGAGTTTGGATATTTCCCCTCTCCATCTGTTTTCCTTTTGTGTCGATTCTTTCTAGATTGTATAAGCCTGATTGGGTGGGGGGGACGACTTGTGGAATGCTCCAGCGGCTTTTGGGAGGCTAAAGGGCCGGAGAAGGAAGTAATATTTAAATAAATAAGAGGAGGAAAGATGGCACAGCTATGTAAAACCTAACTGATATGCAGAGAGATGCAAACTGAGAAATAATCACTATGATCTAAGCCAGAGGGTTTCAACGTTTTTGAGTCCAACGTTTTTTGACCTACTGCATTCTTTCTGCGGCACCCCTGTGGGGCTCAGGAATCCAGTTATGTCACCCTTGCCTGCAGAGCTCACAGCCTCTCACCCCTTTTCAAACACCCTCCCCTGTGGGCTGTTCCCTCAGCCTTCCCTCCTCTCCTTCTGGTCCTGCCCCTGCCCCGCCCCAAACAGAGGTGCCTCCTCACACTGCCCCACAGGGGCCTAGGAACTTGTCTGTCCATTCCCAACAGCTAGGGCTTGTGGACTGGCTGGCTGGGCTCCCTCGCCCACTTGCTTGCTTACTCCGAGGCCACCTCAACTCCTGGCAACCAGCACCCCCTGGCCAGCCCCAGAGGCACCATTCGCCTACGGAGCTTGTAGCCAGGGCTGCTGCATCACACAGCTGTGCAAGCCTTTGGGAGGCAGAGATGCAAGAGGGCATCAGAGGAGGGAGGGAAGGAAGGAAAGAAAGACAGAGACCAGTGTTGCCCGCAGCACCCCTGACCATTATTCAAGGCGCCCCAAGGTGCCACGGCACCCTGGTTGAAAACCACTGATCTAAGCAGAAACACAATGTGGATTGTGACCAAATGGATTGCGTGCCTCCTCAGCTGGCTGTCCAGGTACTCACTGAGGACTGGCAACTTCAAGTGCCTGCTCACTTTTCTTAGGCATCTTGACCTTGAAACTGACCTTGGACCAGCCAGTCCACCCAAGAGAGGATGCCTCCGAAAAGAGGGCTATTCCCCCTGTGAGGTAGGAGACTGGGGCACCCTTCAACTCACATCCTGTGGGTTTCTTCTCCTTTATGAAGCTCGGTGGAAGGCGCATGCATTAAAGCACGAGCTTCTCCTGCAGCTTCCTACTGGGTTTGATTATATGTTCCTCTGCCCTCCAAGACGTCATGCCCCTTAACCAGCACATTCTCCAGAGGCTGCATTTTGAAATCTGCCATTCAGGCCGCAGAGCAATATTCTCCCCTTGATTAACTGCAAGTCACTCAAGCCAGGAAGATCATCTCAGAGGTCCCCTCCCGCTGGCATTTCCAATTGATGTGTCTTTGTGATGGGAAGGTGTGCCAAAGGGCAATCATATCCCTCGCTGCTGCTCCTCTGCCTGTGAGGACAGGGACTTTGTGATTGAAAATTAAATGGGGGGAAGAGAATGAAAACAAGATCTTGCAGGCTCTCGTTGGACCAAGCGTGGCTTCTCGCCGCGTCAGCCAATCAATTGTGACTTTCTAGTCCCTCTTAATGCTGAGGGGCTTTCTAATAGGGATGGGTGACTCAGTCCTCTTTGTGGCCTGTGCCAATTTTGCAGGTGTTCCTTCACAAAAGACTGCTCCATCCTGATCAGTCTATTTGTGGACCGCAGCAATTTCGCAGGCGTTCATTCACAAACATCCGCTACATCTGCAACAGTCTCTTTGTAGCCCTTTTCTGAACCGCAGGAGGGCTCAGAAGCCTTATAAGCCTTATGGTGAGAGGAAGAAGAAATTGAAAACGCCCAGCAAACTCACTCAGAGCCAACACTATCCCACTAAATAATAATAATAATAATAATAATAATAATAATAATAATAATAATAATAATTTATAACCCGTCCATCCGGCTGGGTTTCCCCAGCCACTCTGGGCGGCTTCCAACAGAAAAATAAAACACAGTAATCCTTTAAACATTAAAAGCCTCCCTAAACAGGGCTGCTTTCAGCTGTCTTCTAAAAGTCTGGTAGTTGTTTTTCTCTTTGACATCAGATGGGAGGGCGTTCCACAGGGCGGGTGCCACTACCGAGAAGGCCCTCTGCCTAGTTCCCTGCAAGTTGGCTTCTCACAATGAGGGAACTGCCAGAAGGCCCTTGGCGCTGGACCTCAGTGTACGGGCAGAACAATGGGGGTGTAGACGCTCCTTCAGGTATACTGGACCGAGGCCGTTTAGGGCTTTTAAGGTCAGCACCAACACTTTGAATTGTGCTCGGAAACGAACTGGGAGCCAATGGAGATCTTTCAAGACCGGTGTTATGTGGTCTCGGCGGCCGCTCCCAGTCACCAGTCTAGCTGCCGCATCCTGGATTAGTTGTAGTTTCAGGGTCACCTTCAAAGGTAGCCCCACGTAGAGCGCATTGCAGTAGTCCAAGCGGGAGATAACCAGTGCATGCACCACTCTGGCGAGACAGTCTGCAGGCAGGTAGGGTCTCAGCCTGCGTTCAGCAGAATGAAGCAACCCAACTCAGTGATGAGGTCACTTGTGTGTAAAGCCCCTGTTTTGCATGCAGAAAGTCCCAGGTTCGAGCCCCAGCAAAGATTGAGGTGCCCTACTTTGCTGCAAAAGTATTTCCTCCCCCTCCCCTGTTTTTTTCTTTGTTCAGCTGTCAGTCTGAAGAAGAGCTATGGGCAACATGAAAGCTTCCTCACTCCTTGGTGAATTTTGATTGGTGTTTTTCATTTCTGTTTTTGTTTCTCCCTGCCCCCTCCACTGGAATATCTGTGTGGTGTTACTCTGGTTTTGAATGCAATAGAGGCAGTGCACCATCTCTGCTTGGAGAAAGGGGCAGCCCTCCCCACAACAACCTTTAACTACAGGTTTTTTTTTTAAAGGTTAAGGTAAAGGGGCCCCTGACCATCAGGTCCAGTCGTGTCCAACTCTGGGCTTGCGACGCTCATCTCGCTCTATAGGCCGAGGGAGCCAGTGTTTGTCCGCAGACAGCTTCCGGGTCATGTGGCCAGCATGACAAAGCTGCTTCTGGCGAACCAGAGCAGTGCACAGAAATGCCATTTACCTTCCCGCTGGAGCGGTCCCTATTTATCTACTTGCACTTTGATGTGCTTTCGAACTGCTTGGTGGGAAGGAGCTGGGACCGAGCAACGGGAGCTCACCCCGTTGCAGGGATTCAAACCACCGACCTTCTGATCAGCAAGCCCTAGACTCTGTGGTTTAACCGATAGCATTTGCTAAATAGCATGTTTGTTTCCTGAATTAATTCATAGCTGGCCTTAGGACGATGTAGTGCTACAATTGTGGAGCAAGCTCTGAACTATTCCCCCAGGGGTGGAGAGCAATTATTGATGCAAATAATTGTTCCCCAATCCCATCAAAGTCTGCTTTTGCTTCATCCCAATATTCTGTTTCATTGATTCCCGAAGCTCCCCGGAGCCCTAAAATACTAGTAATCTCTTTGGGCTGGATTCTTGCAGCAGCAGATAAATGGCTGTGTGTGAGTGTGTGTGTGTGTTTCCTCTTTGCAGACTTTCATGTTTATGATGGGAAATGCGTTTGCAATTTAATATGAACGATTATTTTAATCTTAAAGGAAATGATTATCGCAGAACTCCCTGCAGGAAACTTAATCGAGGAGAATTGCCCAAAGACTGTCCTGGCTGACAGGCTGAAACCCTGAAATGGGCCCCTCCACACAGTCGTATGGAAAAGGAATGGAGTGCCCTGGGGTGGGTGAGAAGGAAAACAGCATGGCTGGCTGGCTGGAACCCTAAAAAGGACCACTCCACACAGCAACATTGGCGTGGAAAAGGAATACAATGGTACCTCGACTTACGAATGACTCTACTTACAAAATATTCTACTTATGAAGGGAAAAAATGGCTGCGTGCTAACGAATTTTTTCGACATCCGAAGACAGCAGGGAGCGCGGCGGCAAGGGCAACAATCCGGGCAGCGAGAGGATCGTTGCCCTCGCCACCACCGCTCTGCCGGCTTTGCCAAGGGAGACCGCTTTAAAGCCGCAGAACAACTGATCAGCGGTCACATCTCAGCACTCCGCTTTTCACCCCCCACCGCCACCACCGTGCCTGCCGCGCTACTGCGTTTCCTGCTTCTTCGAGGGAGCCTTTTATCTGGCCCTCTTCACTGCCGGTGCCCTGCCAGCCTCCTGCCGGATCATTGCCCTCACCGCCACTGTGCTCCCTGCTCCGTGGTGCGAGACCACTGCGGCCATTTTCCCAGCGGCTTTGGGGCTTTTTCTAGGCTCCAGAATGAATTAATCCGTTTCCAATGCATTCCTATGAGAAATCGCGATTCGACTTACAAATTTTTCTGCATTCGTAACGGATTAAATTCGTAAGTCGAGGTACCACTGTAGAGTGTCCTAGAAATAATGGAATGGAGCCTCCTGGAAAGGGGCATGGCTGGCTGGAAACCCTAAACAGGGGTTTGCCCCACTCAGCAACATTTTTTTGTCACAGGTCCAACTTGTGATTTTCCTGCTCCTCTTCATTCTCCAGACCTGGTGATGCCTATTCCCTGCCCGCTCCCGACATCTGTGACTCACAGCATAGCATGTCACCCTGACAACTGTCCTCTCTTCCAGCTTTCTCTTCGAGCTGCTTCCCTGCTTCCAGGAAAGCTATGCATGGCTGGGGCTCCCAGACTGTCATTAGATGCCATATCGCAGCACAAAAGAACTGCTTGTTTGCTAAATGCTTCCTGACAAGACCACTGGCTTGTGCAAATCTGAAAGTGTGTCCCGGCTTCCCAGTGCCCTGATCAATCGGGGGGGGGGGGTTGGCCACTCGATGCCTCCACCCCCAAGCCCTCATTTCTTAACGGATGGCTTGATTTGGTTTAGCAGCTTCTCATCCCAGCTGCCAAACACAACTTTTCTGGGAGAGAAAGAGGTCTGGAAGCCACGGTGCAAGGAACTGAAGGGGTAATGTGGCAAATGGATGTGCTAAAATTAAAATCTCAGGCAGCCATAGATTCTCAGACACCACCAGGGCACACTCAGACAACTTCTGTGCTATCTTTCTTCCCTGGAATCGACATCGTTTGTCCTCTAGCTTGGTGATTTAAAAATAAATAAATGCATAAGTGAGCAGGAAAAATGCTGTTGTGGTTTCCAGGACCTCCTACACCTTTAGGTAAATGATTCCTTCCTGGAGGTTCCGCTAACTTTATGGCTTCCTAAGGAGTGCAGCTTCTCTTAAGTGCCTCAGGTCAAGTTCCTGTCCTGGAAGAGTGGGGTAACACCTGTGGAGGAAGGTCTGGAAATAGATGTGGAGCTGTAGCAGGTGTATGTGTGTGTGTGTGTGTGTGTGTGTGTGTGTGTGTGTGTGTGTGTGTGTGTAAGAGAGAGGTACTCCTGCCACTGGAAAAGCTTAAAATGAATCTTCAAAACTGCACCCTCAACTACTGCTTTATTATGCCCCACTCTTTATTATGCCCCACACTGGGAACCAGTGTGGTGTAGTGGTTAAGAGTGGTAGACTCAGAATCTGGGGAACCGGGTTTACGTCTCCGCTCCTCCACATGCAGCTGCTGGGTGACCTTGGGCTCGTCATACTTCTTTGAAGTCTCTCAGCCCCACTCACCTCACAGAGTGTTTGTTGTGGGGGAGGAGGGGAAAAGGAGATTGTTAGCCGCTTTGAGACCCCTTCGGGTAGTGATAAAGCGGGATATCAAATCCAAACTCTTCTTCTTCTTCTCTTATGTATCATCGAAACTCATTTGTTTTTGTTTAAAAAATAAATACTTTATTACTGATCTATTCAGTAAGTGGGATGCCTCTGTTATGCCTTTTATGAAGCTAAAGGGTTTGAATGTACACCACAAGTACCCAGGTGTCTTTTGGACTGCTTTCAATATGCTCTGAACCACCTCAAACACTGTTTTTACAGAACAATCTCATGGAGACAGGGAGGGGGGAATCTGTAGCAAGAGAGTCACCAGATCCAAAGCCAGATCCAAATTGCAGGCATGGGGGAATCTTTGGCCCTACAAATGTTGCTGGACTCAATCCCGTCACCCCTGGTCATTACTCATGCTGACTGGGGCTCATGTGTGTTGGAGTCTGACCACATGGGCTAGATCAGTGTTTCCCAAACTTGGGTCTCCAGCTGTTTTTAGACTACAATTCCCATCATTCCTGACCATTGGTCCTGCTAGCTAGGGATGATGGAAGTTGTAGTCCAAAGACAGCTGAAGAACCAAGTTTGGGAAACACTGGACTAGGTGGACTGAGTGGTGGCGTGGCTTGGAGACCCTCAAAGTATGTGGCAACAGACACTTCTAGGTCAGGTCAAAGGCAAATAAAATCAGGACCGTGGACAGCTCCCAGTGGCTCTGCTATCTTTGCTGGCCTTTTGCTGCAACATCTTCCCACGCTCAGGTACCGTGTTTCTCTGAAAATAAGACACCATCTTATATTTATTTTTCCTTTTTTAAAAAAAAACCCACAGTGGCTTATTTTCAGGGGATGTCTTATTTTTTATTACGCGTCCAGCCTCGCCTCTTCCTTGGGGCCCTCCAGAACTGCGCCTATCACTATGTCTTATTTTCGGGGTATGGCTTATATCAGGGGTCCCCAAACTACGGCCCCCGGGCCGGATGCGGCCCAATCGGCCTTCCAATCCGGCCCGCGACGACTCCCGCCGCCCGCTGCCGCCGCCCGCTCTCACGGCGCGCGGCGCAGCGACGATCTAAAAAATCGGCAAAAAATCGCCGAAAATCCTTTGTGCGCATGCGTATGGGCCTCTCCCGACCCGGAAGAGGTCATTTCTGGTGCACTTCCGGGTCGGGGGAGGCCCATACGCATGCGCACAAGCGATTTTTGGCGATTTTTTTCCCGCCCGTGTGCGTGTGCGCATGCGCACGGGCGCGCACTCCCCCGCCCTCCGGCCCGCTGCGCGCGCACTCCCCTGCCCTCCGGCGCACCGCGCGGTCGGCGCGGCGGGCACCGGCCCGCCGCGCAGAAAGTCTGGGGACCCCTGGCTTATATTGTGCAAATGCTTAGAAATCCTGCTATGGCTTATTTTATGGGTATGTCTTATTTTAGGAGAAACAGGGTAGCAGGAGGCCCTGGGAAGTGTCCATGGTCCTGATTTGCTTTGCCTTGTCTTTGACCTGATCTGGACGAGCCTCTGGCATCCATTGCCACTTCCTTTGTGGGCACTGATCCCTAGCAATACAGGCTAGGCAGATCCAAAGTAAATGGCCGTGCTCTCTTGGTCCTGAGAGTTCTCTGCCCCATGGAGCTTGCAATAGAAGCCCTGTCTGCCCCCACCCACCCCTGTGAATGTTTCACTGACAAGGTTCTTCTTCTGCCTCCTTCTGTTCCAGCACTGAGGCACTCAGTTGCCTGCCGCTTCCGACAGACAACAAGCACCCGGAGGAGCTATGCCAAACTCAAGAGACCTCTAGCACCAATGGCTGTGTGAGGTTGAAAGACAGCCAGGAGTATGCGAAGTACAAATCGTGCAGGTAAGACTCAGGGCCTGAGGCCTCTCCAGGTCACTCCATCTGCCCCTCGAGACTCTCCACAGGCTACACCTGCTTTGTACTTTCCTTGAGTGTTTTTCCCTGACTGGAATGTGTCCTTGAAGTCTGATCATGTCTCTTGCTTGCCTGCGTGGAGGAGAGAACGGGGGTTAGTGTGTGTGGAAACTAAGCCTCCTGTACAAAGGTAGAATTCACATTTGTTGCTAGCTGGACTAGGCCAAGGGCCCATCTAGTCCAGCATCCCGTTCTCACAGTGGCCAACCAAATGCCCGTGGGAAACCATGAGCACAAGAACATCTCTGCCCCTCCTGTGGCTTCCAGAAACTGGTCTTCAGAAGCACTGCTGCCTCCAACTGTGGAAGCAGAGCATAGCCTCCACCAAGCCCCAAAGCCATCGATAGCCATATCCTCCATGAACCTGTCTCATCCTTTTTTTAAAGCCATACAAGTCGGTGGCCATCGCTGCTTCCTGCAGGGGTGAGTTCCATAGTTTAACTATGCGCTGTGTGAAATAAGTCCTTCTTTTTTATCTGTCCTGAAACCTCCAACATTCCACTTCCTTGGCTGCGCATGAGTTCTAGCATTGCATCTCTGGCCTCTTCCCCTGCCCAACTCTGGCATGTGGCTCCCGTGGCAGGTTGCTCAGAAAGGTATGTGACCTTCAGGCTGACAAATGTTTCCCCCCGATTTGCTGAAAACCACGCAGGAATCTAACAGCAGGTCTCAGTCTACCTTCCGTTTAACCTTTTGGTATAGAAGACAGGTTATTCACGGACCCGTAAGAACTAGGTGCCCTGCAGTCACGGACCCGTAGGAACTAGGTGCCCTCCAGACTGCAGGGCACCTAGTTCCTTTGAAATGGCTGGCACAAAAGGCTTTTAGAATAGCATTTGCATTTTTTTTTATTTTAGTTTAGCCTTGCTTGGTCATTAGACCCAGGGCTAGCAGCAAAGGAACGTGCCTCCTTAAGTAATCCTTTGTTTTCCTACTCCCTGCTGTCTTCGGATGAAATGCTTTCTGCCGCTTCTTCAATAAAACATGGTAAAGTAATGAGAGTTCTGCCTAAAGGGGACCCATTTGCGCCCACGTGTCCTCCAAGAGGCTGGCGAGATGGCTCAGTTGCCGACTTCCCCAGAAAGGGCTTTACATCCAAGTCAAGAGAAAGCTGACTGCTTCAGCTTCCCCGCACTGCAGTCTTTGCCGCAGTCTTTCAGAGCAGCCTGGGGTTGTTGTTTTTTTGTTTTTTTATTTTATTTTATTTTTTTAAGATTCTGCATTCCAAGGTTGCCTGTCTCTCTTTCGGATATAATAAGCCCGGGTGGCAATTAAGAAGTAGTCCTTGCCATCCATTTAAGGCACTGTGTGGGCTTGGACCTCATGTTTTCAGCACCTGAGTGCAAGCATGCCGGGGAGTTTGAAGAGAGTAAAAATAGAGCCTAAATCACCGTACTGCTTCAAGGCAAACCACCCTAAAGAGAAGGCCACCAACCATGCAGCTTCCAGAATTCTTTGAGGGAAGCTGTGACCATGTAAAGTAGAATCACAGTGCAAACAACAACACAACAACAACAACAACAACAATTTATAACCTGCCCATCTGGCTGGGTTTCCCCAGCAACTCTGGGCAGCTTACAGCACATATAAAAACATAATAAAACATCAAACATAAAAAACTTTCCGATACAGCGCTGCCCATAATAAATGCATGGTGTCAATGTGGCCTTAGTCTCACCGTTGTCCTTGTAGAACTCAGCAGGGAGGAGGATGGGGACAACAGTAGAATTAGTTGGCTGTGGCTGTCATTGGCTCAGGCGCCACCTGCTGTTGGGCTCCCTGCCTTCCACCCTGTCGCTGGGGACAATTGTGGAGACCACTCCCACCCCTGCTCCTGCTTCCGCTGTCTGAAGACCAAAGTCTTTCTAATGGATGAAGGAGGATGAAAAAGAGTGTGAGCACCTCTCCCTCCGCCCCATCCTTTGTAGCTTCTTTCTGCTATCGACCGACCTTTGCTCTTTGTCACTTTGAAGGCAGGGGCAATGAAGCCTGCGGCAAGCGGATTGTTGTTTAAAAGGGCCCTATTTGCCAAACTGTCCCCGGAATTAAAGCATGTAATTGTTTTGCTTCCAACTGCTGCAGGAAAGTGGGAGGTGAGGCCGCTACAGATGCCCAGATTTTTGAGCTTACTGCTGTACCGGCCTGAAGTGCATTGTAGTTGCTTTTCTTAATTAGACTTAGATTGCAATCAGATTGCAATCAGAGAGGTGCAATTAAATCCACATCAGCTTTAGGAGGCCTCAAAGAGGAGACGAAACGCCCAAACCCTAAACCAAATAAAAATGAGAGGTGGGCATGAAGTGAGCATATAAAGCCCTAAACAATTTGGAACCAGTTTACCTGCGAGATGGCCTTCCTCCATAAGTTAGGTTAGATGGAGGAGACACAACTCTAATTGTGGAAAGGCAACAAGTTCTTGAATAACAAACATACACTGAGGCAACAAGTTCTTGAATAACAAACATACACTGAGAGAGATTTCATTGTCTGTGCCAAACTTGGTTTCTGGAGAGTGACAATTAAGTTTTGCTGGTAAACGCAAAGATTAGTATGCTGCTCTTTTCTGTGACTGTCATAGAACTGTAGAATTTGAAGGGACCACGAGGGTCATCTAGTCCAACCCCCTGCAATGCAGGAATCTTTTGCCCAATGTGAGGATCGAACCCATGATCCTGAGCTTAAGAGTCTCATGCTCTACCAGTTGAGCTATTCAGGGTGTTTCTTATTCGTTCCAGGTCATATCATTAGATGGGAGCCTGTTCCAGGGTTACAGATAGTTCATGAGGGGGTATATTTCATTTTAAGCTTACACCAGCCACACAGCAGAAGGATACTGACAAGCTGGAACATGCCCAGAAGAGGGCAACCAAAATGGTCAAAGGCCTGGAAACGATGCCTTATGAGGAACAGCTTAGGGAGCTGGGTATGTTTAGCCTGGAGAAGAGAAGGTTAAGGGGTCATATGATAGCCATGTTCAAATATATAAAAGGATGTCATATAGAGGAGGGAGAAAGGTTGTTTTCTGCTGCTCCAGAGAAGTGGACACGGAGCAATGGATTCAAACTACAAGAAAGAAGATTCCACCTAAATATTAGGAAGAACTTCCTAACAGTAAGAGCTGTTCGGCAGTGGAATTTGCTACCAAGGAGTGTGGTGGAGTCTCCTTCTTTGGAGGTCTTTAAGCAGAGGCTTGACAGGCATATGTCAAGAATGCTTTGGTGGTGTTTCCTGCTTGGCAGAGGGTTGGACTGGATGGCCCTTGTGGTCTCTTCCAACTCTATGATTCTATGATCCATAGAAATGAACCACGCGAAAAGCACAAACTTGAATCATTGTTACCTGTCAAAATTAAAACATCAGAGAAGGTTGCATCTGAGCCATGTCAGGCCCCAGCTGACTTTGACTCCATAGCTTTAAAATAGCAAAGGGTAAAGGACCCCTGGACGGTTAAGTCCCGTCAAAGGCGACTATGGGGTTGTGGCACTCGTCTCACTTTCAGGCCGAGGGAGCCAGCATTTGTCCACAGACACCTTTCTGGGGCATGTTTACAGAATGACTAAACTGCTTCTGGCACAAGGGAACACCGTGACAGGAGCCAGAGCTCACAGAAACGCCGTTTATCTTCTACTTGCATTGGCGTGCTTTCAAACTGCTAGGTTGGCAGGAGCTGGGACAGAGCAACGAGAGCTCACTCTGTCATGGGGATTCGAACCACCGACCTTCCGATCGGCAAGCCCAAGAGGCTCAGTGGTTTAGACCACAGCGCCACCCACGGCCCCTCTTTTAAAAATAGCCCTCTGTGCTGTACAATCAACCCAACCTGTGCTTCCTGTCCTAGTCAACGGCACATATAAATCACCAGCTCGGTCAGGTTGAGGTAGTTGGTCTGCTGCTGAGTTCATAAAGCACATAGAATCACAGAATTGTAGAGTCGGAAGGGACCCTGAGGATCATCTAGTCCAGGCATGTCCAACAGGTAGATCGTGATCTACCAGTAGATCACTGGATGTCTGTGATAGATCACCGGTAGATCAGTGGCTCCCCCCCCCAAGAAGCTAAAAAACCTTTGTCTCCCCTAAAAAAACTCAACACCTTTGTCCTGTACCCCTAAAATGACCTGAACCACCAAAACCAGGGCTTTCCTTTCTAAAAAAAAGCTCAATGTTGCTTTCCTCCTTCCTAAAGAAGCTCAACAACTTTTACATGAACCCAAAAAAAACAGGGCTTTCCTGCCTAAAAACACCTCAACAGCTTTGACCTGAACCCCCCCAAAAGAGGGTAGATCACTGCCAGTTTTTAACTCTGTGAGTAGATCGCAGTCTCTTGGAAGTTGGCCACCCCTGATCTAGTCCAACTTCCTGCAATGCAGGAATATGTAGCTGACCCATACGGGGATCGAACCTGCAGCCTTGGTGTTATCAGCACCACCCTGTAACCATCTGAGCTATCCAGGCTTTAAACAACTGTGTTGCTTTTGTGGGCATAAGATGAACCTTGGGAGGGTCCAGCGCTTCTAAGAGCATCTTTCACAAGGACCAAAGGAACTAGGTAGGGCTAGAGACAAAGGAGACATTCCTGGAATTGCGTTCATCACGCTTCCCAAGAACAAATGCTCATCTGCTGATAACACGAGCCTCTTAAAAGACAGCTTGATCTTAAATAAGGTGACCGAGTTCTTTGTAAAGATATCATTGATGCAGATTTTCTTTTTTTTAATAGCACATCACACCCCTTATTTTTTAAAAAGGAAAAAAGGCAGCAGTAGGTGCTGTGAGGATCACTTAACAAATCTTCATTGGGATCTTTGAAACCCTCACCAAGAGGGAAATAGTGAAGAGGATGCTTTTAAACGGCAACGGACGGCATGAGAGGGACTGTACGCCCTTGATCAAAAACACAAAGGCCTTTGCTTGCATCATGCCAATATCTCGGCTCTTTCATGCTGAGCTGGCTCACAGTGACTCATCCTTCATTACTGGTTCTGAAATATTTCAGGGTGCCACTTAACTGAATCTCTCTCTCTCTCTCTCTCTCTCTCTCTCTCTCTCTCTCCCCCCCCCCCCCACACACACACACACACGGAGAGGGGGATGGAAAGAAATTAGATAAGTAGACCGGTAGTATTTATTTCTTTATTGGATCTATTTCCCACCTGTTTCTCCAAGAAGCTCAAGGTGACATTACATGGTTCTCCCCCTCTTCATTTATTCCTCATAACATCCTTGTGACATAGGTTAGGCTAAGAGGCAATCACTGATCTAAGGTCATCCAGGAGGCGCACCAACTCCTAGGGGCAGAGATGTCTTCAGCCCCCTCAATTTCTGCTGGCAGGGGGGCCAGGCTGTGTTCAGGGGGTGGAGAAGGCCAAGCACGGTGAGGAAGGAAGCCACGTCATGCTGGGCCCCAATCCTGGCCGCGAGATGGCGCCTCTGTCACCCAATGGGCTTCATGGCCAAGTGGGGATTCAAACCCTAATAATAATAATAATAATAATAATAATAATAATAATAATAATATTTTATTTGTACCCCGCCCATCTGGCTGAGTCTCCCCAGCCACTCTGGGCGGCTCCCAATCGGATATTAAAACAATACAGCATTAGCACAATTACAAAAGTCACAAACAATACATAAACCGCATCAAAAAAAAATCCCAGGTCCTTGTACAACGCTCTAACCACTGCATCACACTGGCAGGTAGGTAGATTTCCAGGAGTAAGTTGCTGTTCTTCTTATTCATTAAATGTGTGTACCGCCCTTCATCCACAGACCTCGGGGCAGTTCACAACACAAAAATACAATATGTGTATTTGCGACTACTCCTGAGTAACGACCTTCCACATACTTGTCTTTCAAAAGTCTTTATTAGTGCGCATTATTTACAGTGTAGTGAGCTGTCAGTTTCATGTCTTCTCAATCCGAATCAGAATCCGGCACTACCCCCTTCCACGATTTGGGCCAGCATAAAAGCCTCGGGACAGCGAATCTCCTCCCCTTTCTCCTCCTCCTCAATTCCGGAGTCGGGGGGGGGGAAGGGTCTATGTTCTGCCTGTGTCCTCTCCTCTCCTCCCCTCTCCCTCTCTTCCTGCCTGTGGAGCAGGGGCTCCTGGATGTTGCCAGAGGTCTGGCACTCCCTTTTCATCCCCTGACTTTCCTCATCCGTCCCTTCGCTTTCATGACTGCTTGGAGATGGGCTGCTTCTGATGAGGGGGGGGCTGTTCTCTATAAGCCCTTCCCCTTACGATATGCAAACAACAAATACATGATAAAAACAGAGGGGAATCCACTCTAGTTTGCAAATGTTGTTGTTGTTGTTGTTGTTGTATGTAACATGTATGTAACATAAAAATTCATCTTAGTGTAGATTTCTCCTAATACAGTGGTACCTCGGGTTAAGAACTTAATTCGTTCTGGAGGTCTGTTCTTAACCTGAAACTGTTCTTAACCTGAAGCACCACTTTAGCTAATGGGGCCTCCTGCTGCTGCCGCCGCCGTGCAATTTCTGTTCTCATCCTGAAGCAAAGTTCTTAACTCGAGGTACTATATCTGGGTTAGTGGAGTCTGTAACCTGAAGCGTTTGTAAGCTGATGTGTCTGTAACATAGCTGCCAAGTCTCCCGTTTCCCCCGGGAAACCCCCATTTTTAAAGCCGTTTCCCGCTGTCATCCCGAATGGTGAAATATCCCGTAATTCCCCCAGATTTCTTCCGGTGCCGCTCTGCCCATGTCTGGGCACCGGAAATCAGGCAGCGCCAGCACCGGAAGTTGTTTCTATGCATGTCTGGACATGCGTAGAAGCGACTTCCGGTGCCGGCGCTGCTGATCCCATATTTTTCTAACTGGGACTTGGCAGATATGGTCTGTAACCTGAGGTACCACTGTATTCATATGTTGGTATGCAATGTTGCCTAATAGACACCTTCTTGCAACAATTTTATCAATTTTATTATATTATTTGTTACATCAATGTTATTAATTATAGAAATTGTATCCATTCCATCTGATACAATGCATTTTTGTATCTTTGTTCTCATGTTTGTGCTTCCACACACCCTTTACCCAAAAAGTGTAGGCCTTTTTGTACGTATTGCTTGGCTAGAGAACTACACTACATTTTTTTTTTGAAGTCCACCTGAAAATACCGATGATTTTTCATGAGGATAGGCATATTTTTTTGCAGGTATTTATAAAGCAGCTTTCCCTGTTGGAATGCATCTTTGGAATGCTGCTTTTACTCATATCTGCGTTTTTATGGCCACTTCCCCAAAATTTGATTGGCTAGAGAACCGCAATGCGAAATTCAGAGAAATGCAACTCTCAAAGGATGGCAGTGTTTCAGTTTGCATACTCTTCTGGAATGAGAAAGTTAGGTACATCCTCCTTTAAATGCTGAACCCAGTTTACCCCCAGGTATAGGGCAGTATATAAATTCTAATAATAATAATAATAATAATATATTTATACCCTGCTCATCTGGCCAAGTACTCTGGATGGCTCCCAACAGAAGATTAAAAACATGATAAAACATCAAACATTAAAAGCCTCCCTAAACAGGGCTGCCTTCAGATGTCTTCTAAAAGTCAGATAGTTGTTTATTTCCTTGACATCTGATGGGAGGGCGTTCCACAGGGTTGGTTGATTGGTTGGCTGACTTTATATCCCACCTTTTCTCCCAAAGGAGCCATGGGCAGCAAGCAGATGCATAATTTAAAAATAAAAGCATTCTAAAATGGTTAAAACAAAAGAAATTACAATTAACAATAAATTTGGCGGATGTTCGTACTTTACAACAATTAACCCAAGCAAATTAGAGTCTGATTATTTTATTTTAAAACATATTTACTGAGAGGAGCCAAATATATAAATCTATTATACAGTTAACCTTGTTAACCTTGATAAATATGTATGAGTTGTTATACGCATGCACATACACGAACACACACACACACACACACACACACACACACACACACACACCATACAGTGATCACAGGTTCTATGCCTGGGTCAACTAATTCCTCCTAAAAGTTAATAATGAGGGCAACAGGCACACCTTTCTGAACATTCCCCAAAACAGGGAGCCACCCAGGGGCGTCGCAATTGAGGGGGTGATGGAGGCGGTCTGCCCCGAGTTCCACTGGGGGGGGTGCCACTTGGTACCCCACCCCCGTGACTCTCAAGCCAAGCCTCCAGCGTAGGAGGCTGGAGGCTCGGCTTGGGAGTCGCGGGGTGCGGCGATACCCTGCCACGTAGCGATGTATGCGTTGTTACGTAGCGATGCCGTCCCCCCCCCGGGTGCATGGCATTTTGCCGCCCCGGGTGTCGCGGTGCCTCGCTACGCCGCTGGAGCCACAACTGAAAAGGCTTTGACATGGGTCACTGCCAACCACGGCAGCTCCCAGTGGTGGCATCACCAAAGCATTAGAGATATACATATCACACACTACCTTTCCTCAAGCTCAAGGTGGTTTGCAACATAGAGCTAACTAAAATCACTACTCAGAAATAATTCTCTCACAGTGCTCAGTTGAGCTTACTCTCAAGTAAGTGTGCATGGGATCGTGACTTTAGGTGCTCTTTCCTGAGCTGTTTTTGGTTTCCTGTATGTACATATGTATGTATTCAGTTTATACCCTACCTTCCAATGAATTCAGAAAGGCACGTAGGCACTTGTCAGTGCTAGCTAGATCCAGAGCTGCTTGGATATGACAAAGTTGACTCATCACCTGCCTTGAGGCCATGCCTGGGGTTGTTCCTCACACAGAGGACAAAGGCATTTTGCTTCTTGGTTGTAGGTTGTTCTGAGGCTTTCAGATAGGGCAAGGTTTTTTTAAAAAAATCTAAATCTAGTAGTAGTAGTAGTAATAATAATAATAATAATAATAATAATAATAATAATAATAATAATTTATTATTTATACTCCGCCCATCTGACTAGGTTTCCCCAGCCACTCTGAGTGGCTTCCAACAGAAAAATGAAATAAAATAATCTATTAAACATTAAAAGCCTCCCTAAACAGGGCTGCCTTCAGATGTCTTCTAAAGATCTGGTAGCTGTTTTTCTCTTTGACATCTGATGGGAGGGCGTCCCACAGGGCGGGCACCACCACCAAGAAGGTCCTCTGCCTGGTTCCCTATAACTTGGCTTCTCGCAATGAGGGAACCGCCAGAAGGCCCTCGGTACTGGACCTCAGTGTCCGGGCTGAACGATGGGGGTGGAGATGCTCCTTCAGGTATACTGGACCGAGGCCATTTAGGGCTTTAAAGGTCAGCACCAACACTTGTGCTCGGAAACGTACTGGGAGCCAATGTAGATCTTTCAAGACCGGTGTTATGTGGTCTCGGCGGCCACTCCCAGTCACCAGCCTAGCTGCCGCATTCTGGATTAGTTGTAGTTTCCGGGTCACCTTCAAAGGTAGTACATAAATGAGCCTCTGTTATAGCTGGAACAACTCCCTGTGATTTTTTTCCAAGGGACTCTTGCAATTGGCCTTACAATCCAATGGCCCCTGGACTACTGCAATGTAGGGTTGCCCTTGTGCACAGTCTCATGGCTCCAGCTGGTGCAGAATGCAATGACTAGCCTGCAGTTGGGGAAAAGATGACCAATAGCATGGGGCACCTCTGAAAAAACCTTTGTGCACGGGGAAAGGATGGAGGGATGCAAGAGGCCTTCTCCGCTCTCACTTCTGCCCTTCTGGCAGCAGCCTGGCAGAGCCTTGGATAAGGTGACCAAGCCTCTATCAGTTCCACACCACCATGTCCAAACCTTGGGATTGCAGCCTAAATCTCCTATTTATGTAATTGATTGCTATTTAATAAACATTGCCAAGTCTCTTTTAAAAATAAATTAGGCGGATGCCCGTACTTTGCAACCATTATCCTATGCAAATTAAAGTCTGATTAATTTATTTTAAAACATATTTACGGAGAGGAGCCAAATGTATAAATCTATTATAGAGTTGTTAACCTCGATAAATATGTCTTAAATAACTCGGTGCCAAGCCAGTTAACATACAGTAACTCTCTCATTAGATCTGCAATAAATCCCTGGAGGAGACAGTTAATTTCAAGCATGGCTAAATTACCCGGAACATGGCAATTAAACATTCGCCCTACGTTACGGATCTCCCGCAAGACCCCATCCTTCACAGGAAACCATACTTTGGGGATCAGACCTGTCAAGATGTTGACAGATGGCTGTGATTGACACATGAGAACATGAGACGAGCCTACCGGATCAGGCCAGTGGCCCATCTAGTCCAGCATCCTGTTCTCACAGTGGCCGACCAGATACCTGCGGGAAGCCTGCAGTCTGGACATGAACGCAACAACACTCGCGATTCCCAGCAACCCATTTTCAGAGGCACATTGTACTACTGCCTCTGACAGTGGGGGCAAAACACAGCCACCGTGGTTCGTAGTCATCATACAAACTCTATATCTTCTCTCTCTCTTTCCCTTCCTCTATCCAAAGCCCATCCTGTACTACTGAGGAATTCACACCACCTCCTACCAAGGGAAAGAAGAAAAAGAAGAAATCTACGCGGAAGAAGAGAAGGAGGTGAGTGGAAATCCATCACTGCCTTATTTCTGCACCAGTGTCAGGCAGCAGAGGAACCAACCCCCACTGCAGATTGCCAGGAACAGATAAGACAAGGAAAAATCCTTACCAACTGCTTTTTATTCAGTATTTACAAAGAGAGGCTTGAGAATGCAGAATCTTGGAATAATATAATAATAATTTTTTTATTAAAAAAAAATCCTTCCAGTAGTGCCTTAGAGACCAACTAAGTTTGTCATAGGTATGAGCTTTCGTGTGCATGCACACTTCTTCAGATACACTGAAACAGAAGTCACCAGACCCTTATGTATAGTCAGAGGGTGGGGAGGGGTATTACTCAGAAGGGTGTGCTTCCTGTAACCCCATCTCCCGAATTCAGCTGCCGGCCTTCTAATTGGCAAACCCAAAACTAAACCGGAAGTGGTCTAGTCATGCTGGCCACATGACCCAGAAAGCTATCTGTGGACAAACGCTGGCTCCCTCGGTCTGAAAAGCGAGATGAGCGCCACAACCCCATAGTTGCCTTTGAGGGGTCCTTTACCTTTCTTTACCTTTACCTGCCCCCTGCAAGTCTGCACACATAGACCCCTGTAATTTAGAAAGAATTTTCTAAATTCTATTAGAAAGAATAAACCATATTGCTGCGTTCAAACATCTGGGTTGTCCCTGAAAGCAGGGAAAGATGTTGAGGCCCTTTCGTTTGCACGGCTAGCAGCAATGGGCTTGGCTTCTTGGCAAAATGAGTGCCCTGCCTTAGCTCAGTCACCAGAGCGCGAGACTCTGAACCTCAGGGTCATGGGTTTGAGACCCACATTGGGCAAAGGATTCCTGCATTGCAGGGGGTTGGACTAGATGACCCTCAGGAGTCCCTTCCAACCCCGCAATTCTATGATTCTGTGACTTCTCCCTAGGTCTCCGTCCTGCAGCCCCTCCCCACTGAAGAAGAAGAAGAAAAAGAAGAGCTCAAAGAAAAGAAAAAGAAACAGGCAAGTCTTTCTTCTGCTGTGCTCCCACCCCTGAATGCTTGCCAAATTTCCTCCTACTCAAGAGGACTCCACTGTACGGGTGGTTCCAGATTTGGGGAGAGATGTTATTGGTCCTTCTGCTCACCATTGCCTGCTCATTTGCCTCCTACCCCTGGCCTCAATCCCTACTGTGGCCAGGGGGGAAAGGCAGGGGAGGCTAGTCAGTTAGGGTGGACCTGTGGGAATGTTCAGGGTGGCAGGAGAGGATATATTGTTTATTAATATCCTTCCTAACTTGCGCTAGCAAGTTCCTTTACTTAAAAGAGTGCATTCCCCTTTGCACAGCAGAAAACTACTTGCAAACTCCTGTGCATTTCTTAAGACAATACACAATTCAATCTGGCTTGTCCAGACTGAAATGTGTTCTGATGTTTTCCTGGTAAGACCCCTTGAATCCCTCCTAAACGAATAAAGACACCACAGACTTATTCATAAGCAATAAAACAGAAAGTTTGCTCACCATCAGGCAGAGCACAGTGTGATCCCTGAAGGCAGGCTTAAGGCATAAAGTTACAAGCATATACAAACAGGTTTACCCCATATGTGGGCTGACCTAGTGACTGCAGTTAGCAGTCCGGGAAGTTCGCAGGAAGAAAGGAAGATGGGAAAGGGAAAGAGTGGCAGCATACCTTGGCCTTTTACCAGGTATGGAAAGGTAACACCCACCCAAGTAGTCACATGCAAGGAAGGATGCTCCAGGCCAGGAGGAACAGGAAGTTTTGACTGGCTGGACCAAACATTCCCTTGCATGTCCACTCTAGCAAAACAAGGAATGTTGTACTTGACTGCTCCCAGTGGAATAGATCCCACAGGACTATCCCACCAACCTCAGCCATACACCCCCCACGCACCTGTCTTCTTGCTTTCTCTGCTGTCCAGAGGGGTCCCCCTTAAAATGGGGACCCAAATGAATTTCTCTATCGTCCCTAGGTTTGGCAAAATTTTATAAGCTGCCAGGAACAGTCACGGAGCCAAGATAAAATATTAGCTGCCTTGGTTTTGCTCATTTTTTCTTTTTTAAAAAAACTAGTATGATTTGCAAATATAGCAAACGAAACATCAAGCTAAAATACATCATGGAAAAGTCATAAGCTCAAGAGGAGTAAAAATACATTTTTAAAAGAGCTTAAAAACTAATGAATAGCATAAAATATATTCCACGTTGGGATGCAAGGTTCGTATTTATACAAAATAAAGTGTTATAGGTTTGGGGGGACCCTCCCCCTAAACCCTAGATATTAATAAATGGTAAGATTTTGATGATTTGGGATGCGAAGGGAGAAATGCAAGCTGCAGAGGAATGGGCTAACCTATGCAAAATGACCTGGCCAAGCTAGGGCCAGAAAGAAACAATACAGGGCCCTTGAGGGCCATTGGCAATGTGAGAGAAGTCCCTCCTTGCCCTGAGGTGTGAACAGAGACTGCGGATTTGGAAGGTTGACAGGATAACTAGGTGTGAGGTGACAGAAAAGGACAGTTTCTTAGCAAGGTGTTCTGTGGGGAAGAAGAAAGGAAAAGAACGAATGGGATCCATCTTGGGCAGGCTGGCTGCTTGCTGCCTGGGAGAGAGGCCTTGGACTCCAGGGCTACACTGCTGTGGGGTACAAGCCCCTCTTGAAATAACCATGCTATAAGATCGGAACTCCCTCCATGCAGACCGAAGGTGTAAATCAGGGAATAAACCATATTTCTTAAAGCTACGACAGTCTCTGCAATTCTCAATTCTCCAAAGGAACACAGATCCTGGGTGAGTTCCCAGAACCTCATGGCCTCTTGCCGCTGCTCGGCAGAGAAAGAGGGTGGCACTCGACTTTTGTAACAATATTATGTATTCATACATAGAGATAAAAGCATATTTAAGAGGAATGTGCCAACCATGAGATCAAGTTCCTTCCAAAGTTTCCCACTTCCCCCCGCGTAAGAAAAAGCCACATATTTGGTAAGTTAAAAATTGGTTTACTTACAAACTCTTCAAAGGTCTGGTTCATGTGCTATTCCATACATCTGCAGAGGCAGCAAAACTTAGCTTACTTACAAAGTGGTAAAAGTTCCTAAATTACCAGTATTAGTATAGGAACACAAGAGTGACTGATAAGAGCCATGCGGCTGAACTGGAGCAACCAGCTCAAACTTCTTCACAGTTTAAGCTTCTTACCGTAAGTCGACTGGTAAGGCTTGGTAACCTTCTTCCTCCCAGGGTGAGGGGAAGTGACCTCAGCTAAGCCCAGCAGGGCAGCTTACTCTATACCATTAACCCTTTCATGTATTAATTAGGCTTAAGCGTTTTGGTTATCTGAGGCTGGTTTTCACACAAAATGTTTGCTGATTCTGTCCGGTGATGCTCTTGCCTGGTTTACTCATTTTTATTTTTATTTTAATATTTTGCATTTTATGTTCCAGGTTTTCTTCAAAGAAGAGAAGACACAGGTAAGGATAGTGAGGGTTTTGGAAAAACTTGCCTAAACTGTCTGGAATAATTCTAGAATCACAGGCTTAACCAGCTCGCCAGTGGTCAGTGGAGGATAACCATTTTGGTCCAACCAGATCTAATGGGGAAGGCTCCCGGTTGCTGATCACTACCACATACCCTCCAACATTTCTCCAGTGAAAATAGGGATATCCTATTTTTTTATTATTCCCCGCCCATCGGACTGGGTTGCCCCAGCCAGTTTCAATGCCTTCTTTAGTATATCGCTTGTTTCAGGGTTTTTTTTTAAAAAATGTTCCAAATCATGGATAGGCAAACTAAGGTCGAGGGGCCAGATCCAGCCCAATCGCCTTCTAAATCCAGCCTGCGGATGATCCAGGAATCAGCATGTTTTTACATGAGTAGAATGTACCCTTTTTAATTAAAATGCATCTCTGGGTTATTTGTGGGGCCTGCCTGGTGTTTTTACATGAGTAGAATGTGTGCTTTTATTTAAAATGCATCTCTGGGTTATTTGTGGGGCATAGGAATTCCTTCATTTATTCATTTATTTTTCAAAATATAGTCCGCCCCCCCCCCCAAGGTTTGAGGGACAGTGGACCGGCTCCCTGCTGAAAAAGTTTGCTGACCCCTGTTCCGAATACTGTAGTTGTTTTTAATTGTTCTTGCTGCTAATTTTATGGTTTTACTGCTCAGAGGGTAGTGTTTTTTTCGGGGGGGTTACCATCAATGGTATATAAATTGTATGAAATAAAAGTAAATAAATAAACAAGCACAGTGGCACAGGTTTGCATGCCCCCGTTGAACTTTTACCAGCTCTCTAAATCAAATGGCCGGTTACCCGTTCATTAGCTTATATTTTCTTCCCACCCTCTTATTTAGTTCCCCAAGCCCCAAAGGCAAAAGGAAGGAAGAGAGAAAACACAAGAAACAGTAAGTGGAGGCAGCCGCTATGACTGCAGCAGCATTCGTGGTTGATTTGTGCATGCATGCAAATTGGTGCGTACATGGGTGGGTGGGTGGGGGTCGTTGCCTCAAATAAGCTCTTAGGCTAAAAAAAAAGGGGGGGGAGGTAGTCCTGTTGTCCCAAAAGAAAAGAAAAAGAAAAATCCATATAATAGCAATACAGTGGTACCTCAGTTTATATACACCAGTGTTTCTCAACCAGTGTGCCTCCAGATGTTTTGGGACTACAACTCCCATCATTCCTGACCACTGGTCTTGCTAGCTAGGGATGATGGGAGTTGTAGTCCCAAAACATCTGGAGGCACACTGGTTGAGAAACACTGATATACACAATTGGTTCCGGAAGTCTGTACTTAACCGGAAGTATACTTAACCTGAAGCAAACTTTCCCACTGAAAGTAATGGAAAGTGGATTAATATATAAGGAAATTAAAATGAAAGGAAATGATACCATCTGTGTCCTTGAAAGAGAAGGAAGAGAGTCATTTGTAATGGTTGTTCACCCTAGTTATTGGAATGCTGCTGCCCTCACACTTAGGTTCTTATTGCTACTATAAACCACCCAGAAAACTTTGCTATTAGGCAGCATATAAGTACCATTGATGATGGTGAAGAAGAAGATGATAATGATATAAGCGTTTTTAAAATGTAAAACCAGAGTAAATAAATAAAAAAACCAAATCTGTGCTAACCATGTTGCATTTGCTTGAAAACCATTGTGTACATGTACTGAGAACTTGTTAGAGGTAGGTAGCCGTGTTAAGAAAATAAAAAATTCCTTCCAGTGGCACCTTAAAAGGTAAAGGTAAATGGACCCCTGACCATTAGCTCCAGTCGTGACCAACTCCAGGGTTGCAGCGCTCATCTCACGTTATTGGCCGAGGGAGCCGGCGTACAGCATCCAGGTCATGTGGCCAGCATGACAAAGCCGCTTCTGGCTAACCAGAGCAGCACACGGAAACGCCGTTTACCTTCCCGCCGGAGCGGTACCTATTTATCTACTTGCACTTTGACGTGCTTTGGAACTGCTAGGTTGGCAGGAGCTGGGACCGAGCAACGGGAGCTCACCCCGTCGCAGGGATTTGAACCGCCAACCTTCCGATCGGCAAGCCCTAGGCTCTGTGGTTTAACCCACAGCGCCACCTGCATCAAAAGCTCATACCAATGACAAACTTAGTTGGTCTCTAAGGTGCCACTGGAAGGATTTTTTAAATATTTTGTATGTACTGAGAAAGCATTCTTAATAGTTTCAAGCGTTTGTTGGGGAGTGGGGACTTGTGTCGTGTTTATTTATGAAGCCGTGTGCAGGAGCGCCATCTCTCCCTCAGGATTGTGGATGTCTGCCGCTGTGATGCGGACGTGCTATGTCACATGCACCCACCCACATAGTGCGAGCGACATCACACACACTACATGTAGGTGGGCGTGCATGACGTCATGTCCGTGTTTTGCCACCCCACCCCTGCGCCACATCATCTCCCATACAACCATAGCCCTTGAAAACACTTACTCAACCCGGTGTTTTTTTACTGTACATATTAGAACCCTCCTTGTACCTTATATGGAGTTGTTTTCCAATTTACTGCAGCGTTCTGCCATTAGGTTCCTCCTTAGGTGGTTCTTACCAGTTTTGCAGTCAGGTCAGATTCTTGCATACGTGACACTGGGCTCACTGATAAACCAATTTGGCAGGAATTCCATGTCACAGCCTTCTGTAAACAGATGCCATCCAGATGTTGTTGGATTATAACTCCCATGGGCCCCAGCCAGCAGGGTCAATGGTCATGGACAAGGTGAGTTGTAGTCTGACAACCAGGTTGGGGAGGGCCATTGGAGAGGCTTTAGGAAAGCTGTTTTCATTTAGCCCTACAACTGATGAGCTAGCATTTGCCAGCTGTATTTTCTGGCAATAATAATAATAATAATAATAATAATAATAATAATAATAATAATTTATTATTTATACCCCGCCCATCTGGCTGGGTTTCCCCAGCCGTCAGGGCGGCTTCCAACAGAAAAATAAAACACAATAATCTATTAAACATTAAAAGCCTCCCTGAACAGGGCTGCCTTCAGATGTCTTCTAAAAGTCTGGTAGTTGTTTTCCTTTTTGACATCTGTTGGGAGGGCGTTCCACAGGGCAGGCGCCACCACCGAGAAGGCCCTCTGCTTAGTTCCCTGCAACTTGGCTTCTCGCAACAAGGGAACTGCCAGAAGGCCCTTGGTGCTGGACCTCAGTGTCCAGGCAGAATGATGGAGGTGGAGACGCTCCTTCAGGTATACTGGACCGAGGCCATTTAGGGCTTTAAAGGTCAGCACCAACACTTTGAATTGTGCTCGGAAACATACTGGCTACATCTCCCAATGCTCCATGAACCTTTCAAAGACAGCTTCCCACCTGCAGGTGAATGTTAAGGTGTTCTGCTTTTCTGTCTTTTCCCCCAAAAGCTCTCGCAATCAATCACAGAAATCCCATCGCCGCCGCCATCGCCGCTGCCACTCTGGCTCAGAGAGCACCAATTCCCTCACAGAGAGCTGTGGAAGCAGGTAAGAATCTTACCTGGGGTTTTTTTTTTGTCTAAAACCCTGGAGAGCTGCTGCCAGTCAGTGCTGACAATACTGAGCTGGATGAACCAGCAGCCTGACTCAGTAGAAGGCAGCTTCCTATCTTCCTATGTCTTAAGGCATCGGAGGTTTTCAACCTTTCTGAGTCCACGGCTCCCTGGACCAATCACATTCTTCCTTCAGCACCCCTGTGGGGCTCAGGAGCCCAGTTCTGTCACCCCTCGCCTGCAGAGCTGGCAGCCTCTCACCCTTTTTCAAACACCCTCCCTTGTGGAGTGTTCCCTCAGCCTCCTCTCCCCTCTCCTTGGGAGTCTTCTGGGCAGCCACGGTTGCCCCCCCACCCAGGCCTCTGAGCTGCCCTCCTGCCCCAAAGGGAGGTGCCTCCTCACACTGCCCCACAGTGGCCTGGGAAGCACCCCCTGGCCAGCCCCAGAGGCACCATTCACCTGCGGAGCTTGTAGCCAGGTGCTGCTGCAACAAACAGGTGTGCAAGCCTTTGGGAGGCAAAGACGTGAGAGGGCATCGGAGGAAGGGAGGGAAGAAAAGAGGGACAGAGGCCAGTGTTGTCCACAGCCCCTCCAACTATCATTCAAGGCACCCCAGCGTGCCACGGCACACTAGTTGAAAACCACTGTCTTAAGGGAAGGGCCATAGCCAAAGTCTCTTCCCCAGTGGCACCTCCATGTAAGGTTGGAAGAGAACCCTATCTGAAATCCTCTTTATTCAAGGAAACGGTATACAATTCAGCAACACTTCCCAGTAGGCCTTGCCCTTGTGAAGCAGTTGCCTGGACTGAAGGTCCCTGCCTTCCATCTCTTCAAAGGCTCCTTCTATCCCAACTGTGGGATGTTTCAACTGTGTCTGCTCACCTCTAGCCTCTGTTCTGCTCTCCTCATTATTTTGTGTGTTCTGGGAGACCAGGGGGGAGGGGTGCTTGTCGCAGCAGGAGAGGGAGACTATTAGGAATATTAAACGATGACATTCCAAAAGATAAAGTTACAATATTCTTATATGCGACATCAGCGGCAAGCATCCTGGTAGCTAAGTACTGGAAAGGGAAACAAATACCTACCAGGAAGAATGGCTATGTAAACTTTGTGAATACTTGGAGTTAGCTAAACTGACAAAAACCAAAGAGTCTAGTGAAGAAGGAATGGGACTGTTTGAATGAATATTTTTTTAAAAAAAATAAGGTTCAAGGGTAAATATCTGGTTGAGTTTAGAATGACCTCGTGAATAGAAAGGGGAAGGAATATTGACATATATATATCTAAATAAATTAGGATTGAGATAATAGGGAAATACAGAAAGATATAATGAGACTGAAATGAAGTGTTGTGAGGTCAGTGGAAATCTTTATTTTATCCATTTTGGTTATGTAACGATGAATATGGTGTTGGGAATATGTCAGTCTTTCTTCTTTTTTCTTTGTCCTTTATCTTCATTTCTTTTTTCTTTTCTTTCATTCTTAGTTTCATGTTTTAATCTGTAAGATTTGGAATTGTTTCTTTCTTGTTTTGGCATATTGTTATATTTTGTTGTTAATATTAGTAAAATATTACTATAATTTTTAAAAAAGGAGAGGGAGACTCCTTGGACTCTTCAGCAGTCTCTTTACCCCCCTCCTCTGCTTCAGCCTCAGAGTCTGAACTGCTCCCCGTCACAGGCTCCTCCTGCTCACTAAACCCTGTTGCCCCTTCGACATCCGGCACCTCCTCCCAATCTTCTCCCTCTGACCTCTCCTCAGTTTCCCACCACCAATCCCCTGGCTCTGAACCTTCCTCCTCTGGGGGTTCCCTTGGGGGGGGGGTTCCCTTGCCTCCCACAATTCTTCTTCGTCCTGACACTATGAGGCATCTTCCTAAGTAGGAGCCACCCCCTTCTCCCTCCAGGCCGGGAGCCAGGTCACGGGAGGAAGGCCGCAAAGCGAGATGGAAACACTCCTGGCACTCATTGAAGAGCCCTCGAAAGCCCGATGGCACTAGAGAGCTGACCACAACTCCTTTCCCCGGCTGCACCCCCCAGAACGACAGCTTGCTCCCTGCCTCGGAAGCTGTAAGTATCCATCTTTCTGCTTTGCCCCTTGGTTTAAGGCCCCAAGGATCCGTTATGCAATGTTTATGACTCAATTACAGGCATGTTATACTAAAAGTCGGTTTCAAAGCTCTATGCATTATTAACGGCATGGCTCTCTGATGTATAGAGAGCGTGCCGTTTTTTGCACAGAGGGTGGAGAGAAAGGGAGAGCGGAGGATGGGGTGGGGTGGGGAGGAGGACGAGAGATTGCTTAGGCTGTAGCCCATGAATAATACAGAGGAGACATTTACCAAGGCAGTGGCCTCCAGCGATGATATTTTACACGGGTGTCTCTTGTAGCGTGCCTCTTCCGCTCGGTGGATTCGCTGCCTCTTGCACCCAGGCGGTTCGGTCCTCTGAGGCACGCAAGATTAAACCTGTTTTTTAAAAAAGCAACATTTGCATTGATTTGGGTGGGAGCGGAGGTGCAAGGGTGGTGAGAGACAAAGGGGGATACTGGAGGACTCTCGATAACCAGGCCCCGTGGCTGCTCCCATGGATGCTAATAGACACCTTGTGAGCATCAGAGGAGAAAATGGGCATCCGGCTCCCGGGGGCATCCTTCTTCCTCTGAACACACGGATGTAACAGGGCTGGCTTGGGCACAGCAATCACTGTGAGCTCAAGGCCGGGTTTGTTTGTGCTCAAAGCCTGCCTGGATGAATCTACTTCTGGCACCAAGGCTTGCCTTTCCTCCACCTCCAAGCCAGACAGAGGAGCGGCCATGCAGTGTTAATTTAATGTGCTTGCTTTTTTGCTAGGGCCTTTTTTATATAAAACAAGCAAACAAGTGTTCCTGTGTAGGTGTTAGAGGACTGGGGAACCCTTTTCAGCCAAGGGCCATATTTCCTTCTCGGCTACATTCCAGGGGCCACATGCTAGTGGTGGGCGAGGCCAGATGTAAAAGCAGGTGGAGCAATGGATGTAAGTTTCACCTTCATACAGTAGGCTGGTTTCTAGCCGCACACTCACACCAAACCCTCTCCTGTCCTCAAACCAGGTAAGCGAGAGGCATTATCACTCAGAAGTCCAGCCAGAGATGATCACTTAGGTGGGTGTGTGATGCGGAGCTGGTGAGGGATGTGGTCTATGAAGAAGGGTGTGGTCCAGGGAGAGTATCAAGGGTCAGGTGAGAGAGGTCTGGATGGCTGCATTTGGACCCAGAGGTGTAGCAAGCCCAGGTGGTACCCAGTACGGAATTTTTTTTGTCACCCCCCCATGCGGCTCTGGTAAAAAGTGAAAAACATGACTTGCAAAAAAACTAGAGCTTACAGAACAAAACCGACTTCAGATATGAAATCAGCATTGAAAGAACATATAAGAACAGTTGAAAAATCTCATGCAACAGAAAATTTTAAAAAATGTTCCCCAGTGGGGTGGGGCGCCAAGTGTCACACCCCCTCCAGGGTGGCAGCTGGGGCGACCCACCCCCATCGCCCCCCTTGCTACGCCACTGTTCGAACCCCAACATCCTGAGACCCCCATTTCCCTAAATCAGAGCATTCAAGTGAAAGTGTGCGGAATCTTCATGGCCTCACCTTGGTTAGTGCATACTCTCAAAAATGTATTTATTTGGTGTGTGTGTGTGTCATTTCAAGCAAATATCATTGCCCTATGTCAGGGCTGGCCCATGACATTCTGCTGCCTGAGGCAAAGGGTGAGAAGATGCCCACCCCACCCCCGTTCCTTGTACACCAACAGACCAGACTTTAACACCGGTGACAGTATAGTATCCTTTATCACGCCTGAGGGCATGTGGTTTACGGAGCTCAATATTTTGCTGCCATCCTACAGTATATGCCACCTGAGGTTGCCATCTCAAACTACCCAATGGCAGGGCCCCAAGTGGCTCACATTAACGAGAGAGACAGGGACGGAGACAGAGAGAGTTGGGCCCTGCCCTCAGGCGTAGAAACTAAAAAGACTCGGAAGTAGGGATGTAAGAGCGTTCCAACAAAACCAGAAATGAGAGCAGAAATTGCTGGCGTTTCCTTGTTTGTTCCATGTCTGTATTGGAAATCAATCCAGCAAAAACGATCAGTATTCACTGTTGTTGTTGCTTTCAGTCTGCAAATGATACAATGGCAAAGTGACTTGCGGAATGTATCTGACTGATTTTGTACATTGCATATGTAATTTTGCCACTGGGGACAGCAGACAAATAGCATGGTTTTTAGCAGAATGTGAACTGCAGCAAAATGGAAACTGTGCTGTGTGTGAAATCTGGTCTGGGCACTTCTGCCCCCTATGTGTAGAAGTTTCTCTGCAATAGCTCCTCCTAGGTAGGTTTACAAGCAGACCATTGTACTTTGAAAGAGATGCTAGAAGAAGGAAGCTGTGTTGCATGAAAAGCACAGCCTTCGGTTTTAGGTGACGTGTGCTGGAAACCGGGGCGGAATTTGATTCAGTTTGCTTTTAAAGGTGAATCTACAATAGGAGAACTGAAATTTAGCCATCCTTCAGAATTCGCGCCTCTTTGGAGTTTGCAAATCCAAGTTCTCGAGTCGAGTGATGTGTACAAAAATGTATATTGATGGTGCAAACCACACTTGGCCTCACTTCAAAAAAGGATATTCTAGAGTTGGGACAGGTTCAGAAAAGGGCGACTCAGATGATGGAGGGGGTGGAGTGACTCTTCTATGAGGCGAGGTGGAGATGTAAGGGATTTCTTCATTTAGAGAACAGGCGAGTCAAAAAGTTGACATGATAGAAGTTTCTAAATGAGGCATGATATGGAGAAATACTAGGACTCATGGGCATCCACTAAAGCTGAATGTTGTAAGGTTCAGGACAGGTAGAAGTCAGTGGTGGTCACCAACTTGGATAGCTTCAAAGGAGGATTTGATCAATTTATGGAGGAGAAGGCTATCAAAAACTACTAGCCAATGATAGCTATGCTCTTCCTCCATGGTCACAGGGAGACATACCTGCCAAGTTCCTGTCAGAGAAATAAGGGACCAGACCGGAAGTAGCAGACCGGAAGTAGCGCTGCCGCCATTTTGGAACTGGGTGGAGCATGCTCCAAAGTGACTTTTGATGCTGCTCTGCCCAGTTCCAAAATGGCCATCGCGCCAGAAGTCGCACTGCAGCCATTTTGGAACTGGGCAAAGCAGCATCAAAAGTCGCTTCTGAGCATGCACCGCCCAGTTCCAAAATGGCCGCGGCGGCAGAATAAACCGGGGGGAAATCCGTTTTTTCAGCTGGGAACAGCTGGAAAAACGGGGGTTTCCCGGAGAATACGGGAGACTTGGCAGCTATGCAGGGAGAAATGCTTCTGAATACCAGTTGCTGGAAACCACAGGAAGGGAGAGTTGCTCTTGTGCTTGAATCTGCTTGCAGACTTCTCAAGAGCCATCTGGCTGGCCACTGTAAGAACAGGATGCTGGACTAGATGGGTCATTGGCCTGATTCAACAAACTCTTCTCATTATCTTATGTTCTTACGTTCATATCCTGGGATAAAGTGTCCATTAAAAATTATCTATCTATTTAGTAAAAGGTAAAGGTAAAGGGACCCCTGACCATTAGGTCCAGTCGTGACCGACTCTGGGGTTGCGCGCTCATCTCGCATTATTGGCCGAGGGAGCCGGCGTATAGCTTCCAGGTCATGTGGCCAGCATGACAAAGCCGCTTCTGGCAAACCAGAGCAGCACATGGAAACGCCGTTTACCTTCCCGCTGTAGCGGTCCCTATTTATCTACTTGCATTTTGACGTGCTTTCGAACTGCTAGGTTGGCAGGAGCTGGGACCGAGCAACGGGAGCTCACCCCGTCACAGGGATTCGAACTGCCGACCTTCTGGTCAGCAAGCCCTAGGCTCAGTGGTTTAACCACAGCGCCACCTGGGTCCCATCTATTTAGTAGTAACACACAAAAATTCAATGTTTTAGGGGGAAATGGTTTTGCAAAAAAAAAAAAGTGTATATTGTGCAATACAGTGGTACCTCGACTTACGAAGGCGATCCATTCCGCGGAGCTCTTCGTAAATCAAAACCTTCGGATGTTGAAGCGTCCATTTTGCGCATGCACGAAGCGCAATTTTGCGCTTTGCGCATGCGCAGACCACGCATGCCGCTTCTGTGCAGGCGCAGACCGCACGCGCGAGGCGAAAATACTTCCAGGTTTGCCAACTTCATAAGTTGAAACCTTTGGAAGTCGAGGCATTCGTAAGTCGAGGTACCACTGTATTGAATTTTTTAAAATGAGCATATTAGGATAAATGTGCTCTTAAATGTTGGTGGATTTTCATGAGGATTTTTTTTTTAATGCAAGCTGATGTGGAGAACTGAAGATTGGAAAAATGAGAAATTGAAAGAGACAGAGTCACCCACCCCTATTTATGACTCACTCTGAACGTTTAGCGTAGTTAACATATTGAGTAACAGTTGAAAGAGGGGTCACCCACCTCTTTCAGTTAATGAGCAGATTTGGATTTTTGAGCAAGTGCCTTGGGTGCCACGCAAAGCCACTTTCTGCTCCAGAAAGAGATAGAGAAGGAGGGAGAGCACAAACTTTGCTTTTTCCAGTGGATCTTTGTAAATGTCAGATCCAATAGAATTAAGCTGAGCATCAAAGGAGAGAAAGGCAACCAGTCTCCCCACTCTATGACCAAGGGTTGTCTGTTCCTATCGGTAAGGGTAGCCTGAGAGGGAAGCTATGGAGATAGTTGCTGTTGCTATACTTTAACTCTGAACACTCGTTGTTAAGCATTATTATTCCACTGCCCATTAAATTTAATCAGGATGCCTCCTGGGGAGCTTAATAGCAAAAGCACTAATTGAGTTAATTTTTTTTAAAAAAAGGACGGTTAAACTTGAGCTATGGCAGGGGAAAGTTCAGATCTAGGTCTGGACCGGGGGAAGTTGACATGGCACCCTCTAGATACTTGTGAGAATTCTCATGAGCCCCAGCCAATGTTCAGGGGTGATGGAAGTTGAAGTTCCCAGTACAGTGGTGCCTCGACTTACTAATTTAATCCGTTCCGAAGGCACCTTCGTAGGTCAAAAAATTCGTAAGTCGAAAAGCGCCATTGGAAACGCGATTTCCCATAGGAATGCATTGGGAACGGAAAAATCCGTAAGTCGAAGCAACCCCATCGAAAAATTCGTAAGTCGAAAAAACCCTATCTAAAACCACCGCGGTTTCCGTTCAGATGCCGAGAAATCCGTAAGCGTGCGGCCATTTGCCCCATTCGCAAGTCGAAAAATTCGGTTGTCGAGCTGTTCGTAAGTCAAGGTACCACTGTATTGGAAGGCTAACCCTGGTCTAGACAGCTTTGGCATTCCAGCACACTGACAAGGCTTACTGTTGCTGACATGTGGCCTACAAGCCCCGCACAGTTGCCTAGCAACAGCAGGCGCTGGGAAACCACCCATCGCTTTGAATTTCCCACAGTGCTTTGGAACGGCTGATGTAGCCTTCCTCTGGAACATTGTGGGTGGCTTCTCAAGATTCTGAATAAGTCTATGGCCAGATGAGCAGAAGGAGAAGGCTCTTCACCAAACAGGAGGCCAGCCTGTTGTTGTTGTTGTTGTTTACAAATACTGCAAGTAAGATGAGGAGGAGGATTAGGAGGAGCACTGCTGATTCACGGCAAATGGCATCCTGTTCTCATGGTGGGCTAGTACCAGATGACATTTCTGAGAAGCCAATAAACAGGACCTGATGTGCTGGTCCAAGGGCCAAAGTCCATGGCCAGTCCAAAGTCTAAGGAATCAACGAGGGGTCAGTCCGATGAAGCTAAGGCAGGGTGCAGGGCAGGAAACTAGGCAAGGTCAGGAACAGGACCACAGGCAGGATCTGACAAGCAGCAATGTTGCTCCTGCAACCTGGGGCAGGGTCTGGCCGCCTTTTATCTCTGACGAGGTAATGGCCGGTCCCGATCCCCCGATGACTCACCACCCTGTCTCACCTGAAGGCAAGCACTCCTCCTGCGAGTACTCAGGTCTCTCCTCCTCTCAGCTCTGAGTCTCTGCAGCTCAGGAGACGCCGGAGGGTTACTGGACCCAGGAGCCGCCTCAGCCTCTCCTGAGCCAGCTGGTAGTGGGTCAGGTGTCGGCAATGAGGTATTCTCAGCACAGAAAGGGTTAAAAAACAATCTCTGGCTACCAGCAACAACAACAACAAAAAAGGATCTGGGTTTTAACAGCGGGGACAAGCTCTAGCGGAGACAAGCTGTAGGAGGAGTGGGAGAACAAATGGGGGAAAAACAACAGCAGCAACAGCAGCACAAATGGGCCGATGGGGCGTGTGCCAGCAGTGAGCCCTCTGTGTGTCATGTCCGACACGCGTGTCATAGGTTCTCCATCACTGGACTAAGCAGTCACTTCTCCAAACACACAGCATCATACAAAAGGGCAAACACACACTGATCAGAAGATGGAGGTTGTGTGTTCCTCCATGCTAGTACAACAGACCACACCCTCTTTTCATCCCAGAGTTTTTCATCCCAGAGTTTCCAGCACTGGGCAGTCAGAAGCACACTGCCTCCAATATGGTGGAGAGGGCTGTCGATAGCTACTACCCACAATGGCTATGCTCTGCCTCCACAGTCGGAAGCAGTGATGCTTCTGAATGCCAGTTGCTGGAAACCACAGGAGCGAAGAGGGCTCTTGTGCTCGAATCCTGCTTGCTGGTTTCCCACAGGCATCTGGCTGGCCACTGTGAGCAAAGGATGCTGGACTAGATGGGCCATTGGCCTGATCCAGCAGGCTCTTCCAACATGCTTATGTGGTAGAACATAACCACTGTGGCTAGCAGCCATCGACAGCCATATCCTTCGTGGATTTGCTGGATCCTTTTCTGAAACCAACCAAGCTGGCGGCTGTCACTCACATTTTGATAATAGATGTGCACACTTTCAGGGTGGGGTGGGAGTGTTGTATGAGAGAGTAAAGGAAAGAACAGCCAAAGAAAAATCTGGGACTTCATGCAGAAAATCTGTGGATTTGTGCAGGCTTGTTCCGCCGCCAGGCACCTAAGGGAAGGGAAGGATATTCTGACTTTGAAGTTGGAGCTTTAAAACACAAGAAAGACCCCCTAGAAAGAGAGAGGTTTCTTAAGCATGCTGCAAAATTGCTGGTTCCATATGGTTTAGAAAATTGATAGCAACTTCTCTCCAAGGAGGCATTTAAAGCACACCAAACAGGCTTGTTCAGTTTAATTGGAAAATTCGCTTCAATTATACTTTTGTAACCTATTGGGCTACCCTGCTTCTTGAGCTAAGCATTCGGTGGAAATTGAAGCCCGAGGTACGAGCCTTTCTTTTCTCCTCCTCCCACTTCAATTAAATAATGTTTTGACCCGACCAGAAACTTGCAAACAGCCTGATCCCAAATATGTTTAGTTAGAAGTTAAGTCCTGCGGAGTTCAATGGGACTTTTGATAACAGTAAGTAGGCTTAGTGAAGTTCCCCCTGCAGGACTCTTGCCTGTCTCACAGTCCCATGGCCTGGCGGCAAAATGGTAACAGCAATGTTCTCTTGACAAGAGAACTGAGCAATTTCCATCGTTTCACCTAGATGGAGATCTAAGCAAAGCGATATGAAACAAAGCACCCACCGTGAAATTAACGCATTTGAGAATGAATGGCAGAAGGTATCTGCGCAGCAACTGTGGAACATTGGTCTGAGGGTTAGTTCCCGGGCCCCACATTAAATGAGTTAATATTTCAGTTTCTTTATATGCAGATAGTCTAGGGTAGTTGCTCTGAAACTTTTTCTTGGTTCCATAAACTCATCCCCCAGTTCCCCCTACCCTGACCATCACAGTCGTACCTTGGTTCTCGAATGGAATCCATTCCAGAAGTCCGTTCGACTTCCAAAACGTTCAGAAACCAAGGTGCGGCTTCCAATTGGCTGCAGGAGCTTCCTGCAGCCAATCAGTAGCCGCATAAGCCATGTCAGACGTTTGGCTTCCAAAAATAGTTTGCACTCCGGAACACTCACTCCCGGGTTTGCGGCATTTGGGAGCCAAAACATTCGAGAACTAAGCTGTTCGAAAACCAAGGTATGATTGTGCTCAGAATAGCAGTCTGCACAACCCACTAAGGAACCTAGGAGCCAACTCCCAGGGGCCGAGGTCTTTACGTCGTCGCCCCCATAAAATATTTGAGGGGGCCGGGGACCCCCAAAGTTGATGGACATTGCCATTCAGATAGTGTACATGTACCACATCTTGTGATCAATTATGCAGGGCAGGGCTTACGTGCCCCCTCCCCCAATATTTTATTCAAGTTGGCATCCCTGCTAAGGAAGGTGGTATCATGACAAAATTCAAAGCAAGTAGCCCTTAATTGCACATTTATTGAAAATCCAGTATAAACCATTTAGTTTGAGTCATTTTAGAGCCCTAAATGGTCTCAGTCCAGTATACCTGAAGGAGCGTCTCCACCCCCATCATTCAGCCTGGACACTGAGGTCCAGCTCCAAGGGCCTTCTGGCGGTTCCCTCGCTACGAGAAGCCACGTTACAGGGAACCAGGCAGAGGGCCTTCTTGGTAGTGGCACCCACCCTGTGGAATGCCCTCCCACCAGAGGTCAAAGAGAACAACAATTACCAGACCTTTAGAAAGCATCTCAAGGCAGCCCTGTTTAGGGAAGCTTTTAATGTTTGATGGATTTCTGTATTTTAATGTTTTTTTGGAAGCCGCCCAGAGTGGCTTGGGGAACCCGGCCAGATGGGCGGGGTATAAACTACTATTATTATTATTATTATTATTATTATTATTATTATTATTATTATTATCTAAAGGCAGCCCTGTATAGGGAAGTTTCCAATGTTTGATGTTTTCTCGTGTTTTTATATCTGTTGGAAGCCGCCCAGAGTGGCTGGGGCAAGTCAGTCACGTAGGCTGAGTGCAAATGATAAAATTATTATTATGTGTTATTATTAATTCAACAAAATTGATGAACATGATCCCATAATACTAGCTTTTCAAAGTCTGATAGCCATTTACACCTTCCCACTTGCCTCTTAGCACCCCCTAGGTAATCCCCCTCAAAGGGATGGTACCACCCACTTTGGGAACCCCTGCTTGAGGGTGTCCCCTGGTACATTCCTCCTCACCTTGGCAAGGGTCTGTGGCAAAGGGCTTTGAGAACCACCCACCGCTTTAATTACCCACAATGCCCCTGGTGTAACATCATTCTGGGGCATTGCAAGAAATGAAGAAGACCGACCCCTTTTTAGTTTTCATTGCTCACAATGGAGTAGCAACACTATGACAGGGGCATTGTGGGTAATTAAAATGCTGGAAAGATCCCATATCCGGCCACCTGGCAGATGGGACCCCCGAGGCCCTGACAGCTGCCCAAGGATGCCAGTGGAGAATGGGGCACTGCCCCCACCAGAACTCAATCTCTGCTGCCTGCTTTTCCACTTCCAGGGGGCAGCCCTGGCTTTCAGCTTCCTCTCCCTTAGTCGCAGTCTTGCCCCTTGCATAACTCAGTAGGGACAAGGATGGGGAACTAGAATCAGTTGGTTCTGCCTGTCATTGGCTCTGGCGCCCTCTACTGTTGGACTCCCTGCCTTCTTCCCCAGCAGTCTCAATGGGCACCAGCTGTCCCTTTCTGCCGGACAGCAAAAGCAGTCCTGAGCTAGATAAGGTCAGGGGGCTGACTTGGTATAAGGCAGCTTGCTTTGTGAGATTTGGAGGTGGTTGTTGTTTTTTGCTACATCTTGCAATCTGCATTGGGACAGTCTGCAGGGGAGGCTAGTATGAGCTGCCGTAGAACCCAGGAACATCTCCCCATGGATCTGATGATATTGTGGGGAGCCACAAAGCATCAATGGGAGAACAGGTGTGTTCGTACTTTGTAGCCAGTGCCTATGTCTTCCTTTTGGTCCTCACTAAAAAGCAAAGCGGGAAATCTTCCTTTTTCTTTTTCTTTTACAAAAAAATAAATGAAAATAAATCTCCGTTCTCCTTTTAATGGTTTTTTAATTATTATTTTTTATGTGGGTCAGCATTAAAAGCCAAAGGTGATGATATGAATAGATGCCATATAAATCCCAGATAAACAAGTGATCAAAAGGAAATAGCTCGAAAGGGATTGTTTGGAGAGAGAGAGAAAAAATGGTGGCAAAGCTGTTTAAAATCGGACAAGACAAAAACAAAACACCACCCAACACTTGAGTGGAGAGAGATAGAGAGAGGGTTTGTGGATTCTTCTTTTTTTTAATCTTCTCTTGTAATTTGAGACTCTAATGATGGACTTATGATGCCCACTCTTCCCTTTTTCTTACACCTTACCCTACTAAAGGAGGAAATCTTGATTGGTAAGTGGATGAAAACCGCAAGATGCTAGGACATTTATTACTAGAGGTCACTGGAAAGTATGAGCTGTACCAGGGGTGACTAACCTGTGGCCTCCTGGATATTGCAGGAATACAAATCCCAGCGTCCTCCACCATTGGCCATTCTGGCTGCTGAGGATGCTGGGAGATGGAGTCCAGCAGCACCTGGGGGGTCCATTGGTTCCCCATTCCTGAGCTGTGCCTTCTAGGAGGGGGAGAAACACACCAAGAGATATATATATGTCTACCTTTTTTTCCCAGAGGGAGTTTTTGCTTTTTGTTTTCTTAAAGTTATCTTTAATTTTCTTCTTTTGATTATTGTTTCAAGGCATTACAATTTGCCTGCCAGATTTCCTTTATGCCATTCCTAAGATATTCCTTTTATTTTAAAGTTTGTGATAGACATCCCATCTCCTTGTCGAGAGTTGATTGATTGATTTGAAATGGAGATCAATCACAAAAGGGCAAGATCCCAGCCAAAGTTAAGCTCTTCTACAGCTTGGCTCCAGGCATGTTCCCTTAGGAGTTAAGTCTCACTCCTTTCAACGGAGCATGCAATTGATCCATATCTAATGGGGATCGAGCCCCACTGCATTCAAATGGGATTTAATCTCATATCATGTGTACAGCAGCCTTCCTTAACCTGGTGCCTTCCAAATGTTTTGAACTACAATTCCCATCAGTCCCAGACAGTATGTCCTTCCACACCTTGAGGAAGGTGTGGTGTCTCAGAAGAGCTGCTCTGGCTCCTGGAGGCAATGAAGGCTTCAATTAAGTCCCAGGCATTCTTGGGGCAAGTAGCTCACTTGGAGCTCTCCATGGTGCTGAAACCACTGGCCAGCCTTATGTCCTTCCAGTGGCATCCAGTCAAAGTCAGGGCAAGACAGGACATTTGTTTGTATAAGGGATGGGGTGCCTGTGGCACTCCAGATCTTGCTCGACTACATCTCCCATTACCCCAGACAATTTACCATGTTGGTTGATGGGAGTTGTCATCCAAAACAGGCTGGAGGACTTCCCAAGTTGGGGGATTCAGGTGCATAGGATTACCTCCTTATACTCTGTTGGTTTCTTCAAGGAAGAACCTGTGCACGATTAATACCATCCTTTGCCAACCTGATGCCTTCCAGATGTTCTGGACTACTACTCCCATCAGCCCCCACCAGCAGGGGGCATCTGGAGGGAACCAGGTCAGCGATGGCTGTTTAAGGCTCCCCTGCTGCAATCAATGGGAACTAGAAGTGCTTAATTTTAGCTGGTTTATGCTTGCAGGATTCTGTTCTGTTCTGTTTAATTTCTAAGGCATATGTCTGTCCGTCTTTTTAAAGATACTCCTTTTCTTTTTCAACCCCTTTGTTTTTAGAGAAGGCTTTGGTTTTAAGTCTGCTTTATATATTTTTTTATTTGATCTTTCATTCAACATTGATTCGCATGCCTAGGACTCTTTGCATGATGCCTTAAAATCTTCCAGTTTATATCTGGGTGGGGAAAACAGACATTTCTTCTTTCTTTCAGGGAGATGTGTTGTTTGGTTTTTTTATTCTTTCTTTCTTTGTTTGTTTCTTCCTTTCTCCTTCTTTCCTTCCTTCCTTTCTTTCCTTTGATTACAGACTGTGCATCATGATGGTTAAAAAGAAAAGAAAAAAGGTTTATTTGAAAATAAAATAAAATAATGATTGAGTGTATAAAATCAGACAAAACTAATGGGCTGAGGAAAAATCTATTTAAACGCTGGCCAATGGCTTTTTTTTGCTTGCAGATTTCAAAGTCTGGGTGTCCTGCTGACCTCTTTAAAAAAGCAGAGGGTCGGGTTGGCAGGCTGGCCCAACAGAATGGAGAGCCCCATGAATACGACTCAGGAAATGATACTTCTTCCCCTCCATCCACCCAGACAAGTGCATCCAGGTCAAAGGGGGGCCCCAAACCACCATGTGATCAAGTCTGTGATGGTTTCAGCCGGGCCTTCTCTTCCGGGAAGGTGAGCAGCGGGAGCAGTTCTGATTCAGGAAATTCCTTCACCAGCTGCTTCTCCCGGACTAAGGGGGCAACTTTAGACAATCCATCTCCAAGGGTTCGAGCCAAGGATGAAAGGTGAGCAACCACCCCGAAAGTCTTGAGCTCCGGAGCAACAGGAAGTTGCTGTAGCTCCTGAGCGGTGATGAAAGAAGTTTATAAAATTATGCATGCCGTGATTGGCCAGGGAAAGGTTTCTCTGCATCTCCCATGGCACTAGAAATCATGGACATCCAATGAAGCTGAATGTTGGAAGATTCAGATAAAAGAAAGTCCTTCTTCATACAGCGCCTAGTTAAACTATGGAACTCGCTGCCACAGGAGGCAGGGATGAACACCAACCTAGATTGCTCTAAAGGAGGATTAGACAAATTCATGGCTGACACGGGTTTCAGAGAGGGTTCTCACATAGCCCTACTTGGAAATGCTGGGGGTTGAAACTGGGACCTTTTTCATGCAAGGCAAAAGGGTCTCTGTTAGCAGTGATGGGTAAAGAGTAGACTGCTGCCAGTCAGAGTAGCCAGTATAGAGCCAGATGGATGAGTAGCCTGACCTAGTATAAGGCAGCTTTCTGTGTTTCGAATTGCATCTTTTAAAGGGAGTGAAACTGGAGTGGAAACTGGTTTGCTGTACCAAGTTCCTGTAAGGCTAGAATGCTATTTTTGGGTGTGAAATATCCCTTTTCAAGAAAAGGGTTGTTGCAATCTCCTGGGCACTCAGAAAAGAAAGTCTTGTTTTCAACCGTTGTTTTTTTCTGGCTCGCCTCTTAGGTCATGTGCCCGGAATGATTCTACATCCAGCAGGTCATCTCCAGAGTCTAACCACTCCCATTTATTACATCACAAGGCGGGATCCCGGTCTTCACACAGCAGATCCTGTTCATCAGGGACAAGGTGAGGTATCTTTAGGGTCATCTATTGGCAGTACTGACTCCCTAGAACTTCCCTTCCCCATTGATATCAGAGAGGCACCTTCACTCTTATCATTTTCAGGACCCACCAAAGCATTTTACATTTAGAGAAGCCTATCCTGAAACATGGGACCCAGGTGGTGCTGTGGGTTAAACCACTGAGCCTAGGGCTTGCTGATCAGAAGGTCGGCAGTTCGAATCCCTGTGACGGGGTGAGCTCCCGTTGCTCGGTCCCAGCTCCTGCCAACCTAGCAGTTCGAAAGCACGTCAAAGTGCAAGTAGATAAATAGGAACCGCTACAGCGGGGAGGTAAACGGCGTTTCCATGTGCTGCTCTGGTTCGCCAGAAGTGGCTTTGTCATGCTGGCCACATGACCTGGAAGCTATACGCCGGCTCCCTCGGCCAATAATGCGAGATGAGCGCGCAACCCCAGAGTCGGTCACGACTGGACCTAATGGTCAGGGGTCCCTTTACCTTTACTTTTATCCTGAAACATACTTTTAACGTGGAATTTGATTATGTATATTTGTTTTGAAACTGCAGAGGTCTGCATTTTTATGCGAACTCATTCTTTACATTGGAATTATATGCTGCTTAGTCATCGAAGCTTCTAAGCAGCTTACATAAAATATACATTTCAATTTACCAAAATGTTTTTTTAAAAAAGTAAACCTAAAAATGAATTCAAAAACAAAATCAGCAGTTTTCACACAAATAAAATTACATGTTTAAATTTATATCAAATATACATGTCCGGGGGGGGGGGGGGCGCTTGCTTTAAAAAGTTTTGAAACCACATAGAGGTTTAGGTTGATCAGGTAGTATTTTAAAATGCATGATATAAATGTGTATATTATTTATATATTGTGCTTATATCCCACCTTTTCCTCCAAGGAGGTCATGGTTCTCCAAGTCCCCATTTTACCCTCCCAACAACCTCACGAGGTGGTTAGGTTGAGAGGCAGTGACTGGCCCCCAAGCTGCTTCACATGGCTGAGTGGGGGGATTCGAACCGGGGTCTCCCAGGTCCTTGTACGATGCTCCAACCATTGTGCCACACTGGCTGCCATTCATACCAGGCAGATTGAGAAATTTGTGCCTCTCCAGGTGCTGCTGGACTACAACTCAGTTGGTCAGAGCATGGTGCTGATAGTGCCAAGGTTGCAGGTTCAATCCCCATATGGGACAGCTGCATATTCTTGCATGGCAGGGGGTCAGACCAGATGATCCTCAGGGTCCCTTCCAACTCTACGATTCTATGATCTATGAAACTCCCAACGTTTTTGACAGTGGGACACATTGGCAGGGGCTGATGGGAGCTGAGGTCCAACAACATCTACAGACCCTCCAAGTGTCCCTATTTTCCAGGGACAGTCCTAGATTTACAGAAGCCATCCTGGTTTCTGATTGGATCCTGGAATGTCCCATTTTTCCTTAGGATGTCCCTATTTTCATTGGAGAAACGTTGGAGGGTATGGAGTTATCTGACCCCCCTAGCCGTCTGAAGGCAATCCTGTATAGGGAAAGTTTTTGTTTTTTTAATAAAATGTTTAATGTTTTGTTATGTTTCCATCCATATGTTGGAAGCTTCCCAGAGTGGCTGGGTCAACCCACTAAGATGTGTGGGGTATAAATAGTAAAATTATCATTATGGAATGGGACATCCCTATTTTCATCGGAGAAATGTTGGAAGGTATGCATCTAGAGGACCAAAGGGTTCTCCACCCCTGAGCTCAACAGAAGCCTACACCAGGTAGCAAGAAGTCTCTGTGAACCAGTTCTGTGGCCCTGTGTAACCACAACCTCAGCATGACCACCTTCCAGTGCATACGGCATCTGTTGGGGGTTGAATCTTGCGCCTCTTGCGCTTTCCCATCAGCCTTATATTTAAATCTCACCTGTTTCCAGATCCTATTCACGTTCCCCTAGCTACTCACCCAAGTCCGGCAAGAGAAGCCCCGGGAGCAGAAGTTCCAGGCAACGACGAAGTCCCAGCTATGCTCGCTATAGTCCTATCAGGTACCACTCGCTTATGCTGTGTCCAGTGCCCACATCTTACCATCCACACACTTCTCATCCAGGATCTCCATTCATTCATTCATTCATTGAATGTATATACAACCCTATACCTGGGGGTCTCAGGGCAGTTCACAGGGTGGTTGCGGAATGATGTTTGAAGGCTCTGTAGATGGTTGAAAGAGATTTGGCATTCGCAGATATTTAAGAGATAGGAACGACTTGGATTTGGTGGGCAGTAAATCGGCAGCTGCTAAATCCAGTAAACAACAAGAACGTGTGTGTTTGCCTGAGCTAAGATAAGCATTATATAAATTTTTTATTAAATTTTCTGTTTTACAATTTACTCATTTTTACATCCTTAAGATATCAATGAGTTCCCTTCTTCTCTTTCCATGGTTCATTTTACGTATCATAAATCCCTGCATATTTACAGAAACTATACCACTCAGTATTCCATTATTACATCCATCATAACTTATTTACACTGTTCAATTTATCTTAATGCTGCCAGTGTCTTCAGCCATACACAGTTATTTCCCATATACTCAATAAACGTTTTCCAATCTTCTCTAATTGTATGTTCTTCTTGTTCTCTTCTTCTATATGTTAAGTCTGCGAGTTGTGCATATTCTGTCAACTTAAGTTGCCATTCTTCTTTGGTTGGAACCTTGCTCATTTTCCATTTTGGGGCTAACAAAACACGGCCCGCAGTAGTGGCATACATATACATAGGTGCCAACTCCCAGATTGAAAAATCCGGGATCTGCAGCGGCGTGGCACCGGAAGTCGCGCTGCGGCCATTTTGGAACTGGGCAGAGCAGCACCGGAAGTTGCTTCTACACATGCTCTGACCATTTCCAAAATGGCCACAGCGCCAGAAATCGCTTCTGCGCATGCCCAGAGACTCCAGACATGCGCAGAAGGAGCCTCCCCGGGCCAGTAAGAATCCGGGGGATTTACAGGTTTTTTTAAAAAATCCGGGCTGCCAGCGGGAAACGGCTGGAAAAACAGGGGTTTCCTGGGGAATACGGGAGACTTGGCAGCTATGTACATATATAACCTTTTTTGACACCTGGGAATTTCAATCTTAATTATCCCCAACAGAAAGGATTCTGGGTTTTTCGGGGGGAAGTACTTTTAAACATTTTTTTCAATTCATTATGGATCATTTCCCAATACTCTTTTACCCTTTTACAAGTCCACCACATATGAAAGAACATTCCTTCTACCTCTTTGCATCTCCAGCAATTACTAAAATAAGCATTGTTGATCGTCCGTGGGATTATCTTTTTTTCTCCTCAGGGACCGTGAACGAGATCACAAGTATGGGTCCAGTGGGAAGGAGTCTCACAGGCACCGTGACCGCCGGCGCCGCAAACAATCATATTCACCCATGAGGAAGCGGAGAAGAGATTCCCCCAGCCATCTGGAAGCCCGACGCATAACAAGGTGAGCTAGGGCTGTCCCAGAGGTAAAAAAGAAGATTGTCCTTCTCAGCTGCTGTCAAGGTGATCAAACCACCTTGAAAGGTTGGGTGTCAGGGCTGAGCTGCCACCCGCTTGGGAATTACACCCAGCTCCTGCCAACCTCGGTCTACAAACACAATTGGTTCCGGAAGTCCGTACTTAACCTGAAGCGAACTTTCCCATTGAAAGTAATGGAAAGTGGATTAATCCGTTCCAGACGGGTCCGCAGAGTACTTAAACTGAAAATACTCAAACCGAGGCATACTTAAACTGAGGTAGGACTGTATATATGTTGCAACCCAGTCAGATGGGCGGGGTATATTATTATTATTATTATTAAACAGGACATCCCTATTTTCATCAGAGAAATGTTGGGCGGAATGTTGCTGTGAGGGTGAGATAGAAATGCAGTAAAATATATATTGACAGCACTGAACTAAATTTGCGTCGAATTTTGCACCATTGCAGGTTGCAAAGATTTTTTTTCATAATAATTTTTATTGTTTTTTTCACAAATAAACATAGTCAAAATTTCAACATAAACACAACATAGACATATATATATATCCCAAATTATACATTTTTAGGGATATCTCATTAAGTTACAACATATTCAACATATGTTCTGCCGAACTCGACTTCCCCTTTCCCTCAACTTTGGTTTTATTTGTCAAATTTTTCTACTTGCGCTCTTATGAATCCATTTCTTATTTGTTTAACTATACCTTGTCCTCTTCTATATAGTCCCTATTATTACAGATGCAGGTGTTACAAGATCACTATAGGCATTGTTGATGTTTTGCAGTACGTTTTAAGATATTCCACAAATTTACCCCATTCTTTCTGGATTTTCTGATCTTTTTGGTCTCTTACCCTCCCGGTCAATTTAGCCAGTTCTATATACTCTACCATTTTACCTCTCCAATCCTCTACTGATGGAATCTCAGTTGTTTTCCATTTCTGCGCCAGGAGCACTCTAGCTGCTGTGATGGCGTACATAAATATTCTTACATCCTCCTTTCTTATTTCACTTCCTATTAAGCCCAACAAAAATAACTCAGGTTTCTTCGGGAATGTATATTTTAACAATCTTTTAAACTCATTGTAAATTAGCTCCCAAAAAAGGCTTAACTACAGTGGTACCTCTACTTACGAATTTAATGCGTTCCGAACGCACATTCGTAAGTCAAAAAAAAATTGTAGGTCGAATCCCATAGAAATGCATTGGGAGAAAAAATTCATAAGTCGAAGCAACCCTATCTAAAAATTCGTAAGTAGAAAACCGCATCCAAGATGGCGGATGGAGCTCCGTTCGTAAGTAGAAACATTCGTAAGTAGAGTTATTCGTAAGTAGAGGTACCACTGTATTTTACATTGCCACCACATATGATATATATCACCATCCTCCTCCTTGCACTTCCAACATTTTTTGTCCTTTGGGGTCAAATACCAATGGTACATAAGTTTCATAATATTCTCTTTTAGTATCGTACATGCGGTAAACTTGATGTTGTAATTCCATAATTTGAACCAGAGATCAACTTCGGTTGCAAAGATTTTGAGCGCACAAAGAGCGTCAGGGTGAAGATTCTGCACATTTAAATCTATATATTTAATTTAAATCTATATATTTAATGGATAGATACTCTTAAGAAGGTACTCCGGCAGCCTTCTTAAGAGTGGAAGTAGGATTACCTTCTGTGTCTGCCAGGGCCCACTTAAGATTTCTACGTTTTTTCATCAACCTCGCAAATGCCTCAAACACCTTATTTGCTAAACAAGCCTTTGTATCTTTACAATATAATACTATTTGGCATCTAAAACTATTAGATATTGTATCCAGATACAATCTACCCGAGTTTAATACTCTCAAACTGTGGAGCCCTGATAAAGTTCGGGAATGGATCTTTGAAAAAGACGCCTTTTTAGACACCACGAAGATAAAAAAATTCTGGGTTTTCCTACTGGTTCCCCCGAGTAAAGGCAGTCAAAATCTGTGCCAACTACCTGGTGGATATCACTGATCCCACCCTTCGGAGAGCTTTCACAATGGCCCGGTTTCAAACATTGCCAACTGTATACCTGACCGGTAGATTTACAAAAATCCCAGCAGAACACCGTTTATGCCCTTGCTTCATGAAAATTAAAGAGGATCTTATACATTACCTCCTCTATTGCCCCATTTACTCGGGCTTTAGAGACGCGATGCTGCAAACTATACCCAACTCTATAATCAATCCTGAAGATAGAGTAAATTTTTTGTTAGTTGATGCTAACCCACAAATTACCCATGTGGTAGCGGTCTTTGTGATGTAGGACATGAAAGCCAGGGAAAGATTTATGGATGATAAAGTAAAGACCCCTTCATCGTCTGTTTAACTCGTTGCTTGTTTTCCTTCTCTTTCTGTTTTGTGGGATGAAGGTTTTGTTGGGATAGTATGCAATGAATTTTAACATTTTTTAATTATTGTTGTGTTGATATTTGTGTACAGGCATGGTCCTCACAATAAACGGTTTTGTTGTTGTTGTTATATTTAATGAAAACTTCATGAATTTAAAACTGATTTTGCATTTTGCATTTAAATATAATTATATAAATATAATATAATCTATTATATATAATAGATTAGTTTACATAATCTATATAATAGATTATATGGTCTACATATTATAGATTTTATTATATAATATATATATTATAGATTATATAATCTGTAATCTATAAAAATAATCTAAATGGATTTTGCATTTAAAAGCAATCTAAATTGATTCAAATTTATAAATGTAAACTGCAAATTTAATTTTCTTTTTTGAAATTTCTTTCAAAATTTGGACAAAATTTTTGCTCTCATTGGCTTCTTTGCATGTCCGGGAGTTCTTGCATAATGAGAGAAGGAATAAAAAAAAGCTTCCCTCTTTGTTTCTTTTGTCTCCGCAGTGCCCGAAAGCGCCCAATCCCCTACTACCGCCCCAGCCCCTCTTCCTCATCCCCCAGCAGCATAAGCAGCTATTCCTCCTGGCACAGCCCCTTCAGCCCCTCCCCCAGCCGTAGTAGCCGCAGCTACTCCAGCAAAAGGACCAGCCGCAGCAGAAGCTGGAGCAGCAGCGGCAGCGACCGGAGCCGCAGTGGCAGCAGCTCAGGGGCACGGAACAGCCGGCGAAGCGGCAGCAGGAGCGGCGAGTCGGCAGGCAGCTACGACAGCTTGCGGCGTTAGCGGACCATGGCCAGGAGGTCCCCTCTTCAACAGAGTCAACGGAATGTGTTTCTCAAGGGGCAGATCCGGAAAGGCATCCTGTTCTTGACCAGAAGCAAACGACATCACTCGTTTAGCAACCCTAAGTTGCGGGGGACGCCCCAGAGGGACGCATCTTTCTTTCTTTTTCCACCTGACCCACCAACCCATGGGGGGAAACCAGCCATGAAACTGATCCTTTGTCATTGCAGACCGGCGAGTGCAAACCTGGGCTGTCTCTAGCACGTTTCTCCTGCAGGGGTGCTTCACACCAGTCCATCAGCTCTTGGAACTCAAGAGAACTGGGTGTATCCTCCTCTTGCCTGTATCACAGCAAGCTTTGGACCGTCCTGTTGAGGAAATGCTTTTGATGCCGCACCCCAAATTCCTCCACTATTCAGCAGGTCACGTTGCTGGTTCCTGTTGCTCCCCATTAAGGGGGAGTAGACTATGTCATCCATTAAGAATCCTGCATTTCAGGGGGCTGGACCTGAATGGCCCTCCCGACTCTACCATTCTGTGATCGATCCCTTTCAGCTTCTGTCCTCCTTGCCCTTCTTCCTCTTGTGATCTGCACCCTCAATCTTCCCTGGCTGACGCAGGCAGCTGCCGAAATCTCGCTTTCTGCCACCGGAGAGTGACAGTCATGTGACGACAAACCAGTTGCCGGCCTCCCAAGGACGTCAAACTGGATCGTCAAACTTCCTCGTTAAGTCCAACGTCCATCAACTCCAAGCCAACATGGCCAAAAGTCATGGGTGTCTGTGGTCTTCCCAATGGGGTCGCCTGATTGGCCATCAGGAGAACAGGATGGTGGACTAGATGGGCTTTGGCTGGGCTCTTTTTAAGTTCTTTTGGAGAGTTGAAGTCCCACATCAGCTGGAGGGCCACGGGTTCCCCACAACCAGGACCACCCCCAACCTACGATTCTCAAACCCACCTCCGAAATTAATGAGGAGGAGTTAAAATCCACTGAGCTAATGATGCAGGGAATTTGAGGGAGGGGGTAAAGTGAAGTGAAATACCATCTCCAACATAGATAAGTGAAGTCACTCTGAGGAAGGCTTACACATCAAACTACAAGAAAGAAGATTCCACCTAAACATTAGGAAGAACCTCCTGACAGCAAGAGCTGTTCGGCAGTGGAATTTGCTACCAAGGAGTGTGGTGGAGTCTCCTTCTTTGGAGGTCTTTAAGCGGAGGCTTGACAGGCATATGTCAAGAATGCTTTGATGGGGTTTCCTGCTTGGCAGGGGGTTGGACTGGATGGCCCTTGTGGTCTCTTCCAACTCTATGATTCTACGATTCTATGATTAATCACCCATCAGCCCGTAGCAACATTCATCTTTGTAAAACCTGTATAGAGGCAAAGAAAGGAGAGACAGAGAGAAGTTCCGTGTTATTTATTGGAGGTGGGAGGGATCTCTGAAGAACCCCCTCCTCCTCTGTATTGCACCCACCCCAAACTTTCCTGCCAGACCCCATAGGGGTGGTTGCAGACCCTGGAAAGATGTGCCTGCTTAGAGAGGGGCTGTCCACAGGCGTTTGAGTCCGTGCAAGCAAAGGCTCCTTCTTTTTTCCTCAATCCGACCGTTTGCTGATATATGTTCCTTTGTTATTTATTGATTGCTGTAATTATTTATTACGTTTGGGATTTGGTGCTGAGTTGCATGTCAATCACTTGCTGTCGCTATCAAAGTTTAATTTATTCCCATTTTTTAGCACTAAGTTATTAGTATTTATTATTATTATTATTATTATTATTATTATTATTATTATTATTATTATTATTATTAGGGTTGTTTTGTTTCATTTAATGCAGGGATGTAGAGGCCCTCGAGTGACGTTCAGGCTCAGTTTTACTATATTTTGCTGCCTCTGGCTCTTTCCCCCTAAATAGGAATGTCAGGGAACTCTGATGAAAATGGAAATAGGAGTGGAAATTGCTGGTGTTTGGTCCCATATCTGGAGTTGAAATCAATCCAGTGCATTCAATTGGGATTCACTGTTATTGGTTTCAATCTGCAAATCATATGTTGCTGATTACATCCCCCTTCTGCTTTCTTTGCATTGAAATGATGGGTGGAAAAACATTACCATTGTTATTATTACTATTATTATTATTTAAATTTATTACCTGCCCTTTACCCTAAGGTCTCACACTGGATTGCAACAATTGAAACTCAACGTTAAAAACAGTTTAAATCAACTTACAGTCATGAAAATAATGCACGAAAATAATGCAATGACAACATAATCTACGAGACAACGAAAATAATGCAATGACAACATAATCTACGAGATTACAGAAATTACGTAATCTCAACCACAGCGGACGGCGAGACGCAACGTTAAAAGCAGCTTAAAACAACTGACAATCACAAAATAGGGTTGGGCCCTATTGCAATGGCAAAGCAATTTACATAGTTAGTTAACCTAAATCACAAGTTTCACAATTTTGCCCCAGTGGACCTGGAGAAAAAGAACATTGCTTTGTATGGAAGACGAACCACAGCAGTCAGAAACAGTGCTGCATGCAATCAGAGGCGTAGCAAGGTCAGGTGGTACCAGGTGCACATTTTTTGTCACACACACCCCGCACTGCAATTTTGGGGAACGTTTTAGGGAGGGTGCCCCAAAGTTGTTGAGTTTTTTAAGGAAAGGTTGAGCTTTTTTAAGGGTACCCCTAAGTTCCCACAGATCACGCAAATCCAACCGCCAATCGCATAAAAAACCACCTGCCAGGAATGTGACCGCCGCCGGCCGGGGTGTGCCAGACTGATTGCCGGGCGGATTTGCGCGACCAGCAGGCGTATTTTCATAACAATGATCACGCCAATCGTGAAAATCTGCCTGCCAGGGGTGCGAGTGCCGCCACGCAGATCCGCCTGGGGGGATTTCGTCCGCCCCCCCCCACGGCATAATACCACACACCCCACACACCCCTTGCGATACCCCTGCCTCTACCCACAATCCCACCCTAGGTTGGGGGCTGCTTGACTCCCTCAACAACTGTGACCGGCTAAACCAAGCATTCAGTTGTGGTGCTCCTCCTAGAACAAAATTTAAGGGTGTGCCCCCCGAAGCCAATGTGGACATGCAGATTTCAGGGATTTCTTGGGACAACTGCTCTGTCATGAGCAGCAACTTCCACAGAGTTTAGTGCCAAATTGGGGACTGGCCCTACCATAAGGCAGACTGAAGCAGAGGCTTCCAATGGCGGGTGTGGGAAGGAGCAGTATGGCCGTGGGGGGGGGAGGGTTGAGATGCCAGAAGACAGAACAACGCATGCCACGTAGACTATCCCCTAAACCAGCTTGCTTCTAGCTACCACTTTTGTAGCTCCCCCCCCCCAAATCGTTGTTGTTGTTGTTTAGTCGTTTAGTCATGTCCGACTCTTCGTGACCCCATGGACCAGGCATGTCAAACCTGCGGCCCTCCAGATGTTTTGGACTACAATTCCCATCTTCCCCAACCACTGGTCCTGCTAGCTAGGGATCATGGGAGTTGTAGGCCAAAACATCTGGAGGGCCGCAGGTTTGACATGCCTGCCATGGACCATAGCACGCCAGGCACTCCTGTCTTGCACTGCCTCCCGCAGTTTGGTCAAACTCATGTTCGTAGCTTCGAGAACACTGTCCAACCATCTCGTCCTCTGTCATCCCCTTCTCCTAGTGCCCTCAATCTTTCCCAACATCAGGGTCTTTTCCAAGGATTCTTCTCTTCTCATGAGGTGGCCAAAGTATTGGAGCCGCAGCTTCACAATCTGTCCTTCCAGGGAGCACTCAGGGCTGATTTCCTTAAGAATGGATAGGTTTGATCGTCTTGCAGTCCATGGGACTCTCAAGAGTCTCCTCCAGCACCATAATTCAAAAGCATCAATTCTTCGGCGATCAGCCTTCTTTATCATATTGGGAACTATAGTTTGTTAAGGAGGCTGAAAGGCGTTAGAGGATCCCTCTTCCCCTCACAGAGCTACAATTCCCAGAGTGGTGTAACAATTGATCCCTCTCCCTGGGGAACTCTGGGAATTGCAACCCTGCCCAATACGTTCTCCTGTTCTGCACTCACAAAAATCTCCAGCTTCCCCTAAAATTGTTGTCGTTTAGTCGTTCAGTCGTGTCCGACCAGAGCACACCAGGCACTCCTGTCATGCACTGCCTCCCGCAGTTTGGTCAAACTCATGTTCGTAGCTTCGAGAACACTGTCCGGCCATCTCGTCCTCTGTCGTCCCCTTCTCCTAGTGCCCTCCATCTTTCCCAACATCACGGATCACTGCCTTGTCGTGGTGAAGGAACTTGAATAACTCAGAGAAGCTATGAGCTAGCTATGCTGTGCAGGGCCACCCAAGATGGACAGGTCATAGTGGAGAGTTTTGACTAAACGTGATCCACCTGGAGCAGGAACTGGCAAGCCATTCCAGTATCCCTGCCAAGAAAACTCCCCTAAAATAAACACCTTTAAATATTTCCCATTTTGTGCATGTAATTACTCCCCCCCCCCCAAGTCTGGTTTCCCACTCTGCATCCAAAGAATGGGAAAACGTTTGGGGGAAATCTCACCAAAAGACAGCTACCTCCATTCCAAGAGATTTCAAAAAGCCCAATCCGAAACATGAACTGCTTACTCAAAAGTAAGTGCCACTGAATTCAGTGGTTATGGAGGAAACTGCCTTATACTGAGTCAGACCGATGGTCTTTCTGGTCTACAATGACTGGCAGCAGCTCTCTGGGTTATCAGGCATTGGTCTTTCTCCTAACCGTACCTAGAGATGCCAGGACTTGAACCCAGGACCTTCTGCATGCAAAGCAGATGCTCTAGCCCCTGAAGCTACAGCGGTTTCCTGGGGTAGGGGGGGGGGTAGTATTGTGGTCTCCGCATTAAAGGTTTGATTCTCTCCCTCCCTCTCTGCTTTAACTGCTAAATGCTGAACTGTTCTTCCACCTTACATGTTACCACTTCATTTATGTCTCCAGCCAAACCACTGGTATTATTGTTGTTGTTGTTGTTAATTTATCATGCACTGTATATATGATGAGAGACAGGTGTCACATATTTATTTATTTATTTATTGTTTATTTATTTGTTTATTTATTTGGATTTTTAAAAATGAAAACAATTCTGTCACTGGGTTTTCGGTTGTTGAGGGGTGGTTTTCTCCCCCCCCCAAAAAAATAATAATAATCATTTCCTTTTGAGAACCACTAGTTCCTCTCTAACAAAGGAAAACAGCAACTGAACATCTCAGAAATCTAAAATGTTTCAGACCCAGACCAGGTTGTGTTTTCCTTTTAAATTCTGTTCACATGTGACGGCTACGTATTCTGAAGAAGAACACACACAGTAGAACATTTCATGAAGGAGAGATAGAGGGGTTTTTTCCCTGAAGCATCTGAACTGAAGCAGAACAAGGCAAAAGGCAAGATGTGGTCTTCATTTCAGATCCAGAAGCCGACGCAATTGGCAGTTGAATTTTATTCTGTCTACTTGCCCTCCTGTGAGGGGAGCAGGCTAGCCTAAGGGGCATAGCAGGCTGTCTTCCAACTCCTTGTCACCACTGCCTGCCCCTCAAAATCTGCCGCCTGAGGCAGCTGCTTCACTCCACCTAATGGTAGAGTCAGTCCTGACATGAATTCAAATCCTTTAGAACAAAGCTATGGAATGGATTGTGTGTGATGGGTAGCAGGTAACACATCCCTCTCATTCTCACATTTTGACAAGCAGCTACTAAGCCGCTCCAAAACATTGGTTCATTGAAATTCAGAATTATTATTTTTAAACGACCTTTGACATGGCTGTATTCTTTAGTCTTCCTGAAGAATTTTCACACACACACAAATGTACAAATAATAATAATAATAATAATAATAATAATAATAATAATAATAATAATAATAAAATCCTGCTGTGTTTCATTCTCATCCGTCGTTACTGCTTGGTTTTGTTCCTGAAATAAATTAATCCACACAAAATGCCACTGTTTTGCAGAAGGGGTTCAAGTACATACCAGAAATGTCGGTTTGAGCAATAAAACGGCCTTGAAGCTTTCCGTCGCCATAGCAAATCCACTTAGAAACGAACGGATGTCTTGCATTTAGGAGATAGCGATTGGGAAAGGCACTAGAAAGTAAGCAATTGACAAGCAGATGTAGAAATGATTTTAACATGCAGATGCAGAAACACCCTACAAGCAAATCAGCATGGATGCATATTGTTGTACAACCTCAACACCAAGAAATCACAGTAAATTACCGTAGATGAATTTGTGGAGAATGAGGCTGTCAGTGGCTGGTAACCGATGGCCATCAACTTGGATGCTTTTAAAAGACAATTACAGTCCTACCTCGGTTTGCAACCGCAATCCGTTCTGCGGAGCCTGTCGCTCCCCAAATCGGTCGCTCCCCGATGCACGCTTCTGCGCATGCACGAAGCACCGCTAGAGCGCTTCTGCGCACGTGCGCGCTGCACAGATCGCTTCTGCACATGCGCACACTGCGCAGGTCGCTTCTGTGCATCCGAGCGCCGCGGAACCCAGATGTAAACACTTCCGGGTCCACGGTGGTTGGAAACCGAAGCTGTCGCAAACGGAGGCGGTCGCAAACCGAGGTTTGACTGTAGACAGCTTCATGCAGGAAAAAGCTATCAATGGCTATTAGCCACTATAGCTATGCCTTACATCATGGGTAGGCAAACTAAGACCCAGGGGCTGGATCCAGCCCAATCGCCTTCTAAATCCAGCCCGCGGACAGTCTGGGAATCAGTGTGTTTTTACATGAGTAGAATGTGTCCTTTTATTTAAAATGCTTCTCTGGGTAATTTGTTGTGGGGCATAGGAATTCGTTCATTCCCCCCTCCCAAAAAAATATAGTGTGGCCCCCCACAAGGTCTGAGGGACAGTGGACTGGCCCCCTGCTGAAAAAGTTTGCTGACCCCTGATCTACCTCCACTGCTGGAGGCAGCGATGCTTCTGAATACCTGTTGCTGGAGAACACAGGAGGGGGAAAGCGCTCTTGTGCTCAGATCCTGCTCAGTGGCGGATTTACGTATAAGCTAAACAAGCTATAGCTTAGGGCCCCACTCTCTTGGGGGGCCCCAAAAAAATTAAAGGAAAAAACCACTGGATATACATTATATATATATATATATATATATATATATATATATATATATATATGTAGAAGGTGCGTGTTTGTTATTCCACATCTTTCTCCACAATCGCTTGCCCGATTGCCCTCAAATTTGCCCACAACATCAGAGTCACATGTGGGGGGGGGACCATCCACTTACATTGACCAGATGACACACCTAGCACAGGTAGAAACCTGGATTTCTGTACAAAAAAGTGCTCCCTCCAGTGGACATCCGGGGAAGCTGGGAAATAGAAGGCAAAAGAGGTTGCAACACGGCGCCCTCTAGTGGCGGCTAAACTAGTACTACAGCTAGAAAACCTTGACCCTCTATCGGAGGCTACACTGGTACTGCAGCTACCTAGGCCAAATGGAGGCTCGCCTTTACGGACTAGGCCAAATGGAGGCTCACCTTTACAGACTAGGCCGAATGGATGTGGGGACTCGCCTGGGTGTGGGTTGGGGGCAGGAGGGGATAGGATAGGTCATGGATCGGGACAGGCTAGGGGGAATCACAGGGATGAGCCACAGCAATGCGTGGCCTGGCCAGCTAGTATAAGATAAAAAGCAAATAAAACCCATAGAGCAACAGTGTTTTGTGTTGTGTAGGCTCCTCTGATGTAAGTCATGGGCCTCGCCTTCTAGCCTGCTCCCTAAAATATCACTGGCTTGCTCATTTCTATATATAGGATGCCTACATTCTGCACGGACTGGTTGCATGACAACATGAGCAAATGGCTTTAGAGACCGATTAGGTCCATCAATTACCATATAGCATATATTCAACACAAAAAACAGCGACAATTTGTTGCTGACAAAGAGCAGCTGGACATATAAAGGGCCCCATTACCTTCAGTAGCTTAGAGCCTCATCAAACCTAAATCCGGCCCTGATCCTGCTTGAAGGTTTCCTACAGGCAACTGGTTGGCCACTGGGAGAACAAGATGCTGGAATCCACTTTGCAGCTCTAGTAGAAAATCACTTGTGAATGAGTGGGGGGGTGGGACATGTATCAATGGTAGTGCAAGTCTTCTTCAGTCAGATTTACATAGGTGGCGAAACCAAAGAGCAATAAACAGGTCCTACATTTGGAACTGCCAACTGTTTACGGCTTTGGTTGCTGGAAATCAGAGGAGGGGAGAATGCTCTCATGCTCAAATCCTGCTTGCAGGTTGGTCCTTGTGAGAACAGGATGCTGGACTAGATGGGCCATTGGCCTGATCCAGCAGGCTCTTCTTGTTGAGTAGCGAAACCACAGCTAAGAAGCTCAAATCATGACTGACACCCTTCTTTGGAAATTAAAGCAATGTCCAGACTTCAACATTCAAGAACTTTACTTGCAGAAAGCTATAGTTATTGACGAATTGAAGCATAAATATTTACAGTCACATGCTTCACAGTGGATTCTAAAATACAGTCATCTTGCTTCACATAAAATGGAGTCTCTGCTTCACTAGATGCCTCTCATGTGACCGTTAGCCAATCATATAAGAACTACTAGAGAACTCTCCAGAATTCAGTTACCAACCAATCAAATTCAAGCACAGAGTAATGCCTACAAGCATTTACAATTTCAGTGAATTAAATTACTATACTTAACACTTCTTACATTATTTTGTTCTTATATAAATTTACCCATGTATGCTTAACTCCTAATATTGTCTCCATCAAGATCAGACCCCTGCTCTCTGAACTCCCTTCCTGTTTCACCAGTTTTTTTTTAAAAAAAATAAGTATAATAAACACGTCCATAACACGAGCAACCACAACATTTGTTCTAGCTCAGGGGTCCCCAGACTTACCGTGTGGCGGGCCGGTGGCGGGCCGGAGGGCGGGGGAGTGCGCGCCCGTGCACATGCGCACACGCACACGGGCGGGGAAAAATCGCTGAAAATCGCTTGTGCGCATGCGTATGGGCCTCCCCCGACCCGGAAGTGCACCAGAAATGACCTCTTCCGGGTCGGGAGAGGCCCATACGCATGCGCACAAAGGATTTTCGGCGATTTTTTGCCTATTTTTTAGATCGTCGCTGCGCCGCGCGCCGTGAGAGCGGGCGGCGGCAGCGGGCGGCGGGGGTCGTCGCGGGCCGGATTGGAAGGTCGATTGGGCCGCATCCGGCCCGGGGGCTGTAGTTTGGGGACCCTGTTCTAGCTGCATCTGAAGCTAAAGCAACCTTGAACCAGTTTTTCTATATATATTGTAACAACCCCTTTACAATATTTGCCCTTTCCTTGCATAGCTTCTGTTCCTCCTAGCCCCGCCCAGGGTTTTCTTCCCATGCTGCAATTCTGTTTTTCACACCAAGGGCTAGGGGTGGAAGAGAAATCTGATTCAATACATGTTTAAAGTGAAATCTATCAAATCCCTACCTTCCGAAACAAAATGCAAAGTAAGACACAGCTATCCTTGAAAATTCAGGCTTATCTGAAATGTTGCAATGCAGTTCTCACATCAATTGTTTCTAAAAATGCATAGATCAGATTAGGGGAAAGGTGCATTAAAATATTACTGAAAATTACCTGCAAAATGCCATGTATTAGTCAGAAGGCACATTAGTCAGAACTGCATATTAAAAATGTATACGTTAGGAGAAATTTGCAATAAATTTGCTGGTGAATGTTCATGAGGATTTTAAAAAAGCAACCCTCAAATTGTTGCAAAATGTGAAGAACTGAGTTTAAATTTGGGGAAATGAGAAACTAAGATAAGTGAAATTGGCATAACCTTCCATCCCTACCACAGGGCATTGGTAGCTAACCTTTGACTCTCCAGGTATTGTTGGACTACAAATACAAAGGGGGCAGGTGGGTATCATCAACCTGGGAAGGTAGCCCAGGTTCCATTTAGAACAGGCATCCCCAATCTTTGGCCCTCCAGATGTTTTGGACTACAATTCCCATCATCCCCGACCACTGGTCCTGTTAGCTAGGGATCATGGGAGTTGTAGGCCAAAACATCTGGAGGGCCGCAGTTTGGGGATGCCTGATTTAGAAGAAGGAAAACTCTGATCCGAAACCACTGCTGCCTTGCAGGATACCTTCAGGAGAAGAAAAGGTTAAGGAGTAAAGCCTTAAAAAAAATCTGGAGTTGAGTCCTTAAGACAGCTGAATGGTGCCTTGTACGCCTCCTTCCAGCTACTCCTGCAGCCAAGCTGGTGCCAAACATCTTGCTCTGCTTTTCTTTGGACCACATCAGTGAGGCCCGGGGGGGGGGGTCTTGTCATCTGGGAAGCCCAGGACCTCAATACACACTGCCCAGGCTTGCACTGCGGAGCGGTCACTTCAGTGCTAATGCAGCAGCTTCATTTCATCCTCACAGTCCAACATCTCGAGACAAACAGATGTCAACAACAACAACAACTCCCAGCATCCTTGGCCACGTCGGATGTTCGGGTTCCAAAGAACATTCGCAAACCGGAACACTCACTTCCGGGTCTGCGGCGTTCGGAAGCCAAAACGTCCAAGTACCAAGGCATTTGGGATCCAAGGTAATACAAAATAATGGCAACACTGATCACAGCAGAAAAAGAGGGAGGTAATGTGAGGCATGGCGTTTTTTAAAAGGCCCAGGAATAGTGATCTGGCCCAGGGATGGGGGGGGGGAGAGATGCCGTTTTTGCTTGCATTTTAATGAGAGACAAATTCACACTTTTCAGACCAGTGTGTGTGAATCTAAACACAGCTGCCCTTCAACGTTCACAGTGCGGCAAATTTTGCAGACAATGTTTTGCAGACAATGTTTATACAAAAACAAATCTATTGAAAAGGCATGCATTAGTAAAGTAACATACAAAAAGATCCTTTTCATTAGGGAAAATCACTTGCAAAAACGTGTGTACAGTATTAAAGCTGTGTATAAAAACGTGTGCATTATTTATTTATTTATTGAATTTATATCCTGTCCTTTCTCCCAAAGAAAGGAGCCCAAAATATTAGGTGAAATGAGGGTTTCTTCTTTTCCAACCACAAATAGATGCAGAAATGAATTTAAGACTGGTGGGGGAGGGAAACAAGAGAGAGAAACGAAATTGAAAGCATGGTTCATTTCTCATTTCACTCCTTTATTTTGGCAGCTGGCTCAAATCCAGGACACCAAAATGAAAGAGAAGGCGTCTCAAGATCCTGGAAAGGGTGCAGGTGTGGGGAAAATGTGGCTTTTATTTCCAGGAAATGCATTTCGGCCAATAGGTATTTCAAGGCCTTTTTTTCCTTCTTCTTCCCAGAGGGTTAATTGAAAAACAGCCTGCAGCCACCCAGCCTGCGTTTGTATCTTTGATCCCTTCTTTCCCCCTCCATCCAATAAAAGCCCAATTGCTATCAGCAGTTTCCAGCTGATGAAGGTTGGGTGGAGTTAAATGCAGTTCCTCGCTCCGGCCTCCAAGTCTCAGGGTCAGAAGCGACTGGGCAAAAATCGCAGGCCTTCCGGAGAGAGTGCTGGGCTTTGAGCCAGGGCCATCTCTGCTGGGGGAAAAAGCCAAGCAAAAATAAAACTAACAACCCCCAAGCTCCTTTTCCTAGTAGGGCCTCTCCTGGCGCATTGCCTCGCTCCACCTCTGCCCAGTGCCAGAACACCGCTTTGCTGTGTGGCCGCTTGCCCAGGGAAGCCAGGGACACAGCTGAAAGCTTTTTCTATCTGCATTGCTGAACTGTCAAGAGGAGTAGGAGAAGTGACTGGTGCTCGTCTGATTCAGCACTGAAGGCGCCATTGCTCAGTTGGGAAGGGAACACCCCAGAGCCTTGTTCAGTGACTGGGCACTGCCCGGCATCCTTTGGAGACGTTTCCAGACAGAGTCTTCTGTGGGTAAGAGACTGCTAGCTTGCTCGCCCAAAGGAAGCCGGGGAGGGGGGGAGGAAGACTTGATGCTTTGAGCTATGGGAGGGGTCATGCTTTCAAACTGCATATGTGGAGGTCTCAGAGATTAGATCTCCTGCATGCATTTCAGACCTCCCGTTCTGGTGGGATTTAGCCTGGGAGAGCAAACCACACAGATAAACAGAGCATCACGTGCTACTTTAAAGGTTTATTGTGCCACAGTAAACATTGGGCATCGGATTCACCAAGTTTTAGACTTTCCTGGGGTGGGTTTTGCAGTGTTGGGTCTGCTGCAACGATAGCAACAAAGGTTAACAACTATATTCTTAATGGTTAACAACTATATTCTTCTAGCACGAGCTTTTGTGCACCGGAAAACGAAGTCTTTAAGGCCCCACAAGACTCTTTCTCTCTGAAGTGCTGTTTCTGGTTGGCAGATTCTCTCTCAACACCTGTGTGTGTGTGAGAGAGAAAGTGGGTTAAGAAATGCCAGAGATAAGAGGCATGTTTATGTGAAGCTCAAATATCTCCTAGTTTATTGCGGTGACCTTTCACAACAGCTGTTATTGGTGAGAACGCACAATGCCTCCAGACTGTCAGTATTTTTGCAGGAGGGATTCAAGAGTACATATACTGCAACTTTTGGTTGGTGCAATTAAAAGGCATGAAGAGCTTTGTCGCCGTGGCATGACATACTCAATTTTTGAAAAAGTGTGGTTAGGAATGCATTGAAACTGATGGACAAAAGGCTGATTGGGAAATAAATCGGAGCAAATGTTCCATACTGACTGGCCGTAACAGTGTTAGCAGTAGAGACAACCCTGGTCTCAACCGAGTCCCAGATTAGTTAAATCAAACTTGCCAATAAATTCAGGTGCAGCAGGTTTCATGTTAGTAGAAGAGTATCGTCTGAAACTGGAATGTTATTTCACAGGTTTCTGAATTTAGATGTAAGCCTGTTAACAAATCTTCCCTCATGACTTTCTCCTTTATATGTTGGTGTCTTGGTTCAGATAAGCCTTGCTCTCCACATTTACCATGCTGATTAAAGCCGTAGGCCCTGTCTGAGGTTTTGATGATGAAATAATAATTTAACCTTGCAGCACATGATTCCTGTGCGTGATGCCCAGAAGTATGTCTTATAGCATCAGTGGGGCCTATTCCCACATAACTGTACTGTGTATAGGATTGCAATATTGATCCCCAGAAACACAGGATAATACCCCCTTTAAACAGTCATGGCTTCCCCCCAAAGGCACCTCAAAAATGCTGAGTTGTTAGAGACCCCTTTCCCCCTCAATCCCCTGGGAAGAGGAATTGACTGTTAAACCACTCTGAGAACAGTAGCTCTATGAGGGGAATAGGGAGTCTCCTAGCAACTCTCGGCAACCTTTACAAACTACACTTCCCAAGATTCTTTGAGGGAAGCCACAGCTGTTTAAAGTGGTGTGATACTGCTTTAAAGGTGCAGTACAGATACGGTTGTAGTTTGGATTCGCATGTTGTCCAAACCCGGGCTCATGGTATAGCTCTCTAACCATGTAACCATGGTTTTCCTGCCATTGAGAAGAAGAGGTTCTCTCTCCCCCACCCACCCACACAATAAAGCAGTATATGCATATTGTTAAACTAATAAATCATGAAATAAAGTGCTAGGCCACGTGGCTGCAACCACCATCTTCTTTATCCCAGATGAAAGATGGGTGAGATATCTGTCAGTTTCCGTTTTCTGTTTCTCATTTCTAGGGTTGCCAGACTCAATAGAGGACAGGACTTCGGTGCCTTTAATTGCCCTGCTCTCTTTTGAGTCTGGAAACTTTAAAGAGAAACCAGCAGACCCTTTGTTTAATTTTCAAGCAAAGGCTCTGCTGGTTTCTCTTTAAGGTTTTCAGACTCAAAAGAGAGCAGGGCAATTAAAGGCACAGAAGTCCTGTCCTCTATTGAGTCTGGCAACCCTACACATTTATCCAATCTTCAGTTCAGGCCACTACATCTCCACATCAGTTAGCCTTTTTTAACAAAAAAGAAAATTCATCAGCATTTTAGTATGAATTCATCCAAATACAGTGGTACCTCGGTTTAAGTACACAATTGGTTCCAGAAGTCTGTACTTAACCTGAAGCGTACTTAACCTGAAGCGAACTTTCCCATTGAAAGTAATGGAAAGTGGATTAATCCGTTCCAGACGGGTTTGCAGAGTACTCAACCTGAAGCGTACTTAACCCGAAGTATGAGTGTAATTGGTTCTGGAAGTCTGTACTTAACCTGAAGCGTATTTAACCTGAAGCGAACTTTCCCATTGAAACTAATGGAAAGTGGATTAATCCATTCCAGATGGGTCCGCGGAGTACTTAAACTGAAAGTACTCAAACCAAAGCGTACTTAAACCGAGGTATGACTGTATACACATTTTTGTAGGCAGTGGCTCTTAAGGAACATATTTTTTTTGCAAAGCAATCTCCCCTGATATAATGCATTATTGTATGTCGTCTGCATTTTTATGGAGACTACCCTAGTATAGGCATTTTTGTACATACTTCTTGGCTAGAGAACTGTGTCGCAAACTCCTAAAAAGTGCAAATTTTTGAAGGGTAGCTGTTTTAGTTTGTCTGTACAAAATAGGTAGGGCTTAAATGCAAACTGCATGAAATTTCTACCGCCATCCCTTACCCTTACGCCTCTGGGCCATGACATACATATCCGAGGCAGGTCCCAGAAGCACTGGGTTCAAGGAAGATAATCACGCCAGGGGGAGGGCACTTTGCCCAGGTCCCTCTCAAAAAACTGGCAACGGCCTTGACAGGGGAAGGAGGGAGGGGCAACCAGAGTGGCCACCTGTCAAAGGAAAGAAGGCAACAAACCAAAATGGAGAGAAGAGCGGATGGGAGGAAACTTCTTGTTTCATTCCTGCCGAGGGGAAGGGCAGGGCAGGCGGGCGTCTCCATCCGTGTGGCTTTGCCATACAGGCGATTTGCTGAGCGACTCTCAATGGGATAATGAGGTGTGGCGTTAAGTGCCAGATGGAGATTTGCTAAGGAGGCAAAGAGTGTTAGGATATCTAGCAAAGGGGGGGGGGTTGAACTAGATGGCCCCTGGTAGTCCCATCCAACTTTATGATTCTTCCTTGCTATGTTTCATGTCTGAGCTGGATAGCTACCAAACACAAGACCTTAGCTTGCTATGTATTTTTATTGATTTATGTCACGAGTGCCCTTGAACTCTGATCATGGCTCTTGCGTGCCCAGAGTAGCGCACGGAAACGCCCTTTACCTTCCTACCTATTTATCTACTTGCACTTTGATGTGCTTTTGAACTGCTAGGTTGTCAGGAGCTGGGACCGAGCAACGGGAGCGCACCCCATCGTGGGGATTCGAACCGCCGACCTTCTGATCGGCAAGCCCTAGGCTCTGTGGTTTAGACCACATCCACCACCCATGTCCCTTTCACCTGGTACCTAAGGGTATATCATGAAGGCACCGTCAACCTCCCTGGGGAGAGCATTACACTGCAGAAAAAGCCCATTCTCATGTCTCCATCCTCCTAAAGTAAATCTCCCACTGCCCTATCCCCCAGCAAAAAAAGAGAGAGAGGAAAAAGTGCTATAATTAGTCTCACAACAGAAAAAATACTGCTTCGTTGGAGACTGTGGTGTCTTTAGGATATATAGTTTTATTTACACATATATACCACCTGGGCATGTGGGACACGGGTGGCACTGTGGGTGAAACTACAGAGCCTAGGACTTGCTGATCAGAAGGTCGGCGGTTCGAATCCCCGCGACGGGGTGAGCTCCCGTTGCTCGGTCCCAACTCTTGCTGCTTGGTCCCAGCTCCTGCCAACGTAGCAGTTCGAAAGCACGTCAAAGTGCAAGTAGATAAATAGGCACCGCTCCAGCAGGAAGGTAAACGGTGTTTCCATGCGCTGCTCTGGTTCGCCAGAAGCGGCTTAGTCATGCTGGCCACATGAGCTGGAAGCTGTACGCTGGCTCCCTCGGCCAATAACGCGAGATGAGCGCCGCAACCCCAGAGTTGGTCACGACTGGACCTAATGGTCAGGGGTCCCTTTATTTACCTTTACCACCTGGGCATAAGATGGAGGGGCTCACAGCATGAACACCCCAACAGATCTTGCTTCTCCATTAGTCACAGCTCTGGATCCAGGGCAGAGCAAGCAGGTCTCTTGTGTCTCCAGCTCCCGGCCTGCTTCTAGGTCACTCACTCCCATGTCCAGGGCTACTGTTCTTCTTTCTAGCGGCTAAGACAGGCACCCCCAAACCTGGCCCTCCAGATGTTTTTGGGACTACAATTCCCATCATCCCTGACCACTGGTCCTGTTAGCTAGGGATGATGGGAGTTGTAGTCCCAAAACATCTGGAGGGCTGAGTCTGGGGATGCCTGGGCTAGGACAGGGCCGGTTGGAGGGAATGCCCACCCATTAGCCCGGAGGGCATCGTTCCTTAGGGATGGCTCTTGCAACCTAGCCTATTCTTTGGGGGTGCTGATGAGGGCACTTTTAAGTGGTTAGCTGAGGTCATGGTCTTACAATGGAACTTATCCCCAGTCAAAATCTGGCTGCTTTAGAGGAAGTAAAAAAAATTAAAAATGTCAGGGGATATGATTGCAGACCTCCTGCATCACAGGTCACTTTTTGGCCCTTGTTCCTAGCCAGCTGTGTTGTGGATTCAGGGGACAGGGAAACACTGGTGGTTGCCTAGCAACAGCAGCGAGAAACATATCCCATTCTCTTCCAGGCCAGCCCTAAGAGGTTTGGGAGGGTGCCCTGCGGTCGCTAGGCAACAGCAAAAGGCTTCAGTTCCATCACCAACCTTTTGAGATGGAACAGCCAGTTCATTTGGAATATACAGGGACTGAGCACTCTACAATCAAGGGGTGTATAAATTTTATGAAATAAAAGAGGATTAAAAACCAAGATTAAAATTTGCGTCCTCAACTACTTTGCAGAGTGCAGAATGGAATGGCTGAGTTTTGAGTTCACAGAGGAATTCGATGCTGCCTCTTTTTAGGCCTCAGGCCCAATTGGGAGTGCCTAGTTCCCCTTTATAAACAGTAATTATCTCACATGTGATGTAATGTTAGGCAGATTGGATTCAGACTGTGGATGACAGGTATGCATGCCTTAAGTCTCCAGGGGTGGTCGAACGACTGAGATCTTGTTAAACTCAACTGAGTCAGGAATGGTATTTCCTTTTATCGTCTGTGACCGATGTCTTCTAGAGCCTCCCAACTTTAGGTATTTATTATACCCCACCCTTCAACAAGATTTACATGTAAGCTGTTCTCTCAGTCTCGGTACACACACACACCGCTAGCAAAATAAAGTTAAGAATAGTAGGGAATGCTGTATACCACCATGATGCTTTTTTAAAAAAGTGGTTTGGTGATTTATTTATTTTATATATATCTATATATATAAACCTGAAATAATTAAGTAAATAAACTGTCATATGCCAAGTCAGACCATTGGTCCATTTAGCTCCATTATGTCTACACTGACCGGCAGCAGCTCTTCAGGGTTTCAGGTGAGGTTCTGCCCCAGCCCTACCCGGAGACGCCAGGGATAGAGCCTGGGACCACCTGAATATAAATCATATGCTCTGTCACAGAGCTAATTTCCCTCTCATAGGAGGCTGCTTTATACTGTGTCAGGCCACTGGCCCATATAGCTCAATATTGTCTACACTGACTGGCAGCAGCTTCTGAACTTTCATTACAACGGGTTGCATCCACAACATAAATTTAAAGTGCACGGTTTCCCCCAAAGAATCCTGGGAGCCGCAGTTTGTTAAGGGAAGTATCCCAGCATTCTTGGGGCAGAGGGAACTGTGTGCTTAAAATACAGTGGTACCTTGGTTCTCAAATGCCTTGGTACTCAAACAACTTGGAACCCTAACACTGCAAACCCCGGAAGTAAGTGTTCTGGTTTGCGAACTTTTTTCAGAAGCCGAACGTGCTCCGTTTCAAGTGTTACGCTTCCGTTTTGAGTGCCACACTTCCCGTTTTGAGTGTTACACTGAGGTCTGTCTGTTTTTGCTATTTATTTTGCGTCTATTTTTGTTTTGTTTTTTTGTGACTGTGTGGAACCCAGTTCAGCTACTTATTGATTGATTGTGTGACTGCAGTACATTGTTTATTGCTTTCATTTTATGGATCAATGGTCTCGTTGGATAGTAAAATTCATGTTTAAATTGCTGTTTTAGGGGTTGTTCTTTAAAGTCTAGAACGGATGAATCCATTTTGCATTATTTTCTATGGGAAAGCGCACCTTGGTTTTGGAACGCTTTGTTTTTTGGAACGGACTTCCGGAACGGATTAAGTTTGAGAACCAAGGTACCACTGTATGTGGTATGGATTTGACTACAGTTTTAGGCTAGAATATACAGTTGCTTACTTCAGAGCCCTATCAGACTAAAGGGGCCCCTGACCATCAGGTCCAGTTGTGTCCGACTCTGGGGTTGTGGTGCTCATCGCACTCTATAGGCCAAGGGAGCCGGCGTTTGTCCGCAGGCAGCTTCCGGGTCATGTGGCCAGCATGACAAAGCTGCTTCTGGCGAACCAGAGCAGCGCATGGAAATGCCCTTCACCTTCCTGCCGGAGCGGTACCTATTTATCTACTTGCACTTTGATGTGCTTTCAAACTGCTAGGTTGGCAGGAGCTGGGACCGAGCAACGGGAGCTCACCCCGTCACGGGGATTCGAACCGCCGACCTTCTGATCAGCAAGCCCTAGACTCTGTGGTTTAACACAGCGCCACCTGGGTCCCTTCCAATCAGACTAAATTCCCTCTATTTCCAGTGCTGGAGCTACGAGAGCTGTTGTTTATGTTGTCAAAAACACAGCATCCAGGCACAAGATGGGAGCACCAGCAGGCTTGGGGAAATCTTGAGATTGTGCAGAAGTACGGTACCTCGAAAAACCAGCTTACCCTGAAGGTTCATCCTTCCCAGTTACTCCACCAGGTCCAGACTTTCCTTAGATACCGGCTGTCAACACCTACTGACAGTAGGACGCTCCCTTTGGGTGCTGACTCAGGCTCAGTCAATTTCGCACATGTGGCGAGACATAATCTGCTTTCTAAACTGCTCAAACCGGAACGCATAGTTCGTTGAAGGCAAGCAGTTTGTATAGACCTTAAGTAAAGACACTTAGCTTCTACAGTTTCAGTATTCTGTCCTAGGCTGCCTATACACCATACACTTAAAACTAAGAATTCTGGAAACTGAAGTTTGTTTCTTGGTGCCAGGAATTATAGCTCTGCCGGGGGTAAACACTAGTTTCCGGAATGAGGAGAATCCTAAAACGATCCAAAAAGAGGGTCAGGCCCTTTTAACTCATTATTATTATTTATCTGCCCTTCACCCTAATGTCACACGGCGGGTTACAACATTTAAAACACAATTTAAAAAACAGTTTAAAACACTCCACACCGCAATATTTTGTTCTAAGTGAGCCCCTCCCCTATTTTTCTATAATATCAAGTGCCTTTATTGCCAGGGTGGATAAAAATTAATGATTTTTTAAAAAATCAGATTCTTTTATTTAAATCAGATTTTTTATTTAAATCTGATTTATTTTTTTTAAATCGGGTTTTTAAAATAAAATGTTTTTGGAGGAAAAATCATTCTAAAGATAGTTTTCTATTTAAGTTACATTATAGTCCAAAGGCTATTCATCAGGAAATAAGGATTTGTTTTAAGTTTTTCATATGTGCTAAAACTCAGTCTAAGTTTTTGGTTTTTTTTAATTGTTTAACCACATCAGTTAACAAACATAGATACATTTGCTATAATGTTATTATTTTAGTTAAATAAATTGTTTGAATTGTCATTAAGGAAATGATTATTTTTCTCCTTCCAATAAAAGTACAGCAGAAAAGTTGCCCAAATATAAACAGTTAACTTATTAAACCTCACAATAATTTCATAATTATTGGTCTATGTATTTCTAATAGTATAATCAAATAAAAAAAATTGATATAACTGTAAAAACTACTCTGAAAATTTATTATTCCAAAGCCTTCCTCTGGTTGTAAATATTAAGATTATACCCGCAAGAATGAGTCTTTCTGTAAAAAAACAGTGATTCAAATCAAATCCACCCTGTTTATTGTAACCCCGTGCATTTAGTTCATCTCATCCATGGAGAAAATCTAAGGTTTTAATCCTCCACATTTCTAGTTAAGAAGAGCTCTCGGGTGACCGGTGATAGGAATCCCTCCTGATGCCAATCATAGTCTGGTCTGGTTCAACATCAGGCAACATGATTCGACCCTAAGAAGCAGGCTATTGCCTGCAAATAAGGTTGCCAACTTTTAAAAGCAGTGCTTTAAAAACAGCCTTGGCACTCGCTGCCATAAATAGACATTCCTAAACCTGAGACAAGCTTTCTGAACTCTTCACCCCGTTCGCCCGGAACCAATGGTGGGTTAAGGCATATTGTCATGGGCTTTTAAAAGATATTACTGAGGATATGATGTTGAAGCTGCGTAGGCAAGACTGCTCCTGTTGAGAGGTGGCTTGCGGGTAACTCCTGCAGGCTACTGCCACTGTTTGATGTCACACACACACACATTTTATCCTTCTTGACAAAGCTGAATGTGCTATGCTGGGTTAGGATGCGGGTGTGGCCTGCTGCCCTGACTAAGCCTCCGAGAAAGCTGACGTCTAGCTTTTTAATCTACTATCTGGAAAGCTTTATTTATTTAGAGGGCTCATTTTGCTTTCTTCATCCAAGGAGATCAGGGAGGCTTAAACCGGGGGGCGGGGTCCTTTTAGAACCAGAGGGCCACATTCTCTCGTGAGCAACATTCTGGGGGCCAGAGGCAAAAGTGAGTAGAGCAATGAATGGAATTTTTACTTTTGTACATTAAGCTACCTTCTATACACACACCTCTGTGTCTTCCACCCAGACAAGCATTGAGGCATGATCAAAGACACATTCCAGCCAGGCAAAAACATTTGGGGCATGAAGCAGGGCTAGTGCAGAGTGTGGCCTGGGGAATATGCCAAGGGACAGACAGAGGGGCATGGAGAGCTGCATTTGACCCCTGGTCCTGAGGGTCTTAGGTGGTTCTTCCCATAGACATCTTTTATCACAACAACCTTGTGAGGTGGGACAGACTCAAAGATTGTGGCCCAGGGTCTCCCCATAAGCTTCAAGACTGAGTGCCAGAGGAATTGTCATAGCTCAGCAGTGCGGCACATGCTTTGGGCTGGGGGGAAACTGAAATTCTTACCTTGAATTTCTATTCCCGGGCTTCCTTGAGGGCATTCCTAGTACAGTGGTAACCTCGGTTTTTGAACTTAATCTGTTCCGGAAGTCCATCCGAATTCCAAAACATTCGAAAAGCAGATGCCTCAAAACGGAAAACTCAAAACAGAAGCCGCGTTTCCTGTTCAACTTCCAAGGCGCGTTCGAAAACCGAGGCATTTACTTCCGGGTTTGTGGCATTCGAGTTCCGAAACGTTCCACTACGGAGGCGTTCGAAAACCGAGGTACCACTGTATGCACAAAACAAAGGGCAGGCGGATGGGTGGTCAACAACACAGTTTCCTGGGCTGGGAAAGACTCCTTTTTGAAACCCTAGAGAGTCACCGCCAGTCAGAAGAGGGCTTGGGGGGATCTTCAGCCCTCCAGTTGTTGTTGTTGTTGGACTCCAACTCCCAACAGCCTCAGCAGTCATGGCTAATAGTCAAGAATGATGGGAGTTGTAGTTCAGCAACATCTGGTGGGCCAAAGTTTCCCTCGATAGACAATACTGAGCTAAAGGACTGGAGTTGTTCAATGGGTGGAGACTTCAGCCATGATCTCTTGCATTCTAATCTGACCCTCTTAACTCAAGCACCCCCAAACTTCAGCCCTCCAGATGTTTTGGACTACAATTCCCATCATCCCTGACCACTGGTCCTGTTAGCTAGGGATGATGGGAGTTGTAGGCCAAAACATCTGGAGGGCCGCAGTTTGGGGGTGCCTGCTCTAACCACTACTGCACAAGGCTAGCTCATCTTTAATTATTCCACGCTGAAAGGAAAACATTACATAATGATAATTACAGGTATTAAAATAATATTATTACAGCATGATTTTGATGCCTATTGCCCCCAGACAGGGTTGCACCCAAGGGAAGTGTCCTCAACGCCCCACCTCGGTGTGTACTTCTTCACACGGTGTGTAATTAACTTGTGGGACTCACTGCCACAAGATGAGGCAATATATTCATTATTATTATTGCATTTATATTCCACCTTTTCCTCCACAGTACTGTGAGATAGGTTAGACTGGGAGGAAGCAACTGGCCCAAGCCCACCTAGTGAGTTTCATAACTGAGTGGGGGGTGTCGAACCTGGTCTCCCAGGTCCTAGTCTGACACTCTAACCACTACACCACTCTACCTCTGCAGTCATGGCTTCCCCCAAAAAATTTTTGAGCACTTTAGTTTTTAATGATGTTGAGAGTTGTTAGGAGACCCCTCACTGAAAAGTGGATGAATGGCTGATGGTATAAGCGCCCCTCAAATCAAAATGACAAAATAATAATAATACGGTAATACAGGTAATAATAATAATAATAATAATAATAATAATAATAATAATAATAATAAATTATTTATACCCGGCCCATCTGGCTGAGTTTCCCCAGCCACTCTGGGCGGCTCCCGATTGAATGTTAAAAACAATACAGCATATTAAAAACTTCCCTAAACATGATGAATGAATTGGGATAATTATAAATAAAATAATTATAATAATAAATGTAATCACTCGTAATCATCATCAATAAATAAGAATAGTGGTCATGCTCTTCGTCATATAACTATCCCAGAACAAATGCCCCATAAACACAGATATTGCTCAGCATTGCCCACACGGATTTGCAGCAGCTCTCCCAGGCCTACCTCAAATCAATCAAAATAAGCTTTACTGTACTAGCCAAAGGCCATGACAAAACCATGCAAACACTGTCGGGAAAAGAAATATCTATTTAACTATACAACTGTGTATAAAAAGCAGAGCCGCTGCCTGAACTAACCCGCTCATAAAATGCAGATGCACGTGTAGATTGCGGACTTCACAAAGCATGTGATATTTTCCAATTTAGACCTTACAGCAGGGGTCAGCAAACTTTTTCAGCAGGGGGCCAGTCCACTGTCCCTCAGACCTTGTTGGGGGCCGGACTATATTTTGAAAAAATATATGAACGAATTCCTATGCCCCACAAATAACCCAGAGATGCATTTTAAATAAAAGGACACATTCTACTCATGTAAAAACACGCGGATTCCCAGACCGTCCGCGGGTCGGATTTAGAAGGCGATTGGGCCACATCCGGCCCCTGGGCCTTAGTTTGGGGGACCCCTGCCTTACAGTTTACTGCAATTTTGTCCCGGTGGTTCTTCCTGATGCATTAGACAGGGGTCAGCAAACTTTTTCAGCAGGGAGCCGGTCCACTGTCCCTCAGACCTTGTGGGGGGCCAGACTATTTTTTGGGGGGGGGGATATGAACGAATTCCTATGCCCCACAAATAACCCAGAGATGCATTTTAAATAAAAGCACACATTCTGCTCATGTAAAAACACCAGGCAGGCCCCACAAATAACCCAGAGATGCATTTTAAATAAAAGGACACACTCTACTCATGTAAAAACACGCTGATTCCCAGACCGTCCATGGGCCGGATTGAGAAGGCGATTGGGCCGGATCCGGCCCCTGGGCCTTACTTTGCCTACCCATGCATTAGCATAACCGAGCAGCCACAGAAGAACCCTCTCCTACCTGGAGATGCCAGGGATTAAACCCGGGAGCTTCATCCATGCAAGGCAGGTCCTCTTCCACTGACCCATGGATTTCCCCCAAATAAATATCCATTAGACTGAGTTGCTCCATCTATCTTAGGATCGTCAACACTGATTAGTTCCCCAGGGTTTCAAACCGGGAATCTCTCCTAGCCCTACCTGGAGATGGAAACCAGGGATTGGACCTTCTGCTTGCAAAGCACTGAGCTAAAAGGCTTTCCTCCAAAAACATAAGTTAGTTTCCTATGTCCCTTGGCTTTTTAAAGGTGCCACAACACCAAGGCTCTTTGTTTTCAGGGCAAACCCCCCAGGAGGTGATATTAAGAGAAGTTTGCAGAGGAACAGGCCTGACACCCCAGACTAATAATAGCAGCCTTGCCTGCTCTATGTTAAGAGGGAGGGAGCCAAGGAAGGAGAGGGTGGGGCTGGTGAGAGAGGCTGTCTAAACTTGGCTCTCCATTGGGGCTTGTCTGTCCCACTGGGGTGAAGTCAGCTGTTTCAACCCAGATTCTCCAGGGCTGTTTCACCCACTCCCAAAATACGGCTTTGCTGGGCACGCATTGCAACACCAGCAGCAGCAGCAGCAGCACTAAAGCGCTTATAAATAGAGGGCAAGCAGCTGCCTGGAACTTCAGAGAAGTTTCGCGACTCTTACGAAAGAGGTTTATTTAAGCTCCTGTGTGAGGAGCAGTAGAGGGAGTTTTTAATCGGGAAACCACAGCAGCCAGGTGCATTTGCTTTTAAACCTTGCGGCCAAAGGATTGCTTGCCTCCTCTCCGGAATTCAAAAGCAAACAGCAGCTCACCTGCTTGGATTTCTCTGCAAGTCAGCGTCGAAGAGGTGCTTTCTCATTTCAGATTTGTGGACGGAAACATTTTCATTTTGGGTGCTTTTAAAGGGGGGGAAGTATCCAGGTATCGAACCGGGACCTTTGAAGCTGAAATTTCACATACAGCACTTGAGTGACATTTTTGGGCCCCAAATTCAACCGCGTTATCATTGTTGGATTTTTCTCTCCCTTAGTCTGTGACTCCTCTCGGCTCAGACTCAGAAGAAGCTTGTCATGGGTGACAGCCAGATCCCCTTCTCATGCCATTATCCCGGCCGGCACCGGACCCTTCGAGACACGTTCCGGGAACCCAGCTTGTCTTCGCGGCTTCTGGACGATGACTTTGGCCTGCCCTCCTTTCCCACAGGCCTGACCTCAGACTGGCCGGACTGGGCCCGCTCCCGACTGGGTCCAGCGTGGCCAGGGTCGCTGAGGTCCCGGACCACCGGCCTATCCCCGCCAGGATATGGCCCCAGATTTGGGGAGTACACAGAAGGTCCGGCCTTTGGGGGCAGCCCTCCGCCCTTTTCCGGGGAGCCGTGGAAAGTGTGTGTCAATGTGCAGAGCTTTAAACCTGAGGAGCTGACAGTGAAAACCAAGGACGGTTATGTGGAAGTCTCAGGTGAGTGATGGGGAAATTAAGCAGAGGGGCGTCATTCTGGATTTGGGGTGGGGTGGGGAGGTACATGTCGGAGCAAGCGTTCGAAATGTGTGTAAGACTAAGAACCCATCTTCACTACCCAGTTAAGGCCAGTGTGATCGCATCTTATTTATTATTTGTTTTATTGCATCTGTATTATCCCACCTGTTCCCCCCTCAATGAAGCGTACGTGATTCTTCGCTTCCTTCTTTAACCTCCACAACAACCCTGTGAGGTAGGTGAGGCTTAAGAGGCCGCGACAGGTCCAAGGTTACCTAGTGAGCTACAGGGCCAAGGGAGGATTTGAACCTGGGTCTCCCAGGTCTTATTCTGACACTCTAACCACTAAATCACTGACTTTGCAGTCACGGCATCCCCGAAAGAATCCCGAGAACTGTAGTTTTTAAAGGTGTTGAGAGTTATTAGGAGACCCCTATTCCTCCCAGGGAGCTGCAATTCCCAGAGTGGCTGGGGAAACCCAGCCAGATGGACAGGGTATAATATTTGTTTGTTTGTTTGTTTGAGTTCCCCGAGAAGAGGGATTGACTGTTGAACCATGCTGGAAATTGTAGTTCTGTGAGGGAAATAGGATCTCCTAACAACTTTCAGCACCCTTAACAAACTGCCTAGGATTTTTGGGAGGGTGGGGGAAGAAATGTATGTTACTGATTGGACAGCCTTCACTATATCCAGAAAGCACCTATCGTGATTAATTTTATAATCTCCGAATTCACTGAAATTCAATTCCCGTTTGAAGACGGGGAGGCGGGGAAACTAATCAACCAAAGCCTCTTTTTTTCATTGTCCCAACCTGGGGGGGGGGGGAATGAATTAATGTGCTTTAATGGGATTTTCTGGGATCCGTGCATTAATACTGTAATAATATTATTATTATAATTTATTATTTATATGCTGCCCATCTGATATTAAAGTATCTATATACCACCCACTCCTATAAAATACCTAAGTGATATGTAAGAATGTAGACAAATGCAGGGAAGCCTAAAGGAGCGTTGAAAACAATGCAGAATGATCACTAACGCGACTGGCTCTTTATAAGAATGATTCAACAGCTGCAAAGGCCTGAGCAAGGGTCTTCAAGAGACAAAGTTGAAAGCGAGGAGGCCTCTGCTTTCCGAAGCATGCAGGGGGTTAGTGACATTCAATCCCAACATCTAGCTGAAGCCTGTCGGGCTTGTGAGACAGGGAGAATGAGAGCAAAGTGCGTCATTTGATTCCTGGCTGGTTGCCACATGTGTGAACTGCTTGTTTTTGAGATCGCCTTCTGTTTGGAGTTCTGTGATTCTCAGGAAGCTGGTTTATACTGAGTCAGACCATTGGTCCACCTTGCTCACTACTGTCTAGGCCAGTGGTTCCCAACAGGTGGTCCGGGGACCCCCAGGGGTCCGCGAGCTATGCCAGAGGGGTCCGCAAGATGCTATTAGAATAAAAAATATATTAAATATATTTCGTATGATAACAGATTTTTTGTTTTGGCCGCTTCCTGCATGAGCAGAGTCTAGCGCAAAACTAGAATTAGATAGAGGCAGTAGTTCTGCTGCATGCCGTTAGGTGGCGCTTTACAAACACTACTGTTTTGCAAAGAGGCAGCGCGCGCATTCTACTAACGCTCCCCTCCCCAAGATGCTTTGCGTGCGTCGGCTTCATGTGTGCGCTACTGCGCAGGTACCCTGTCTTCTCCATTCCCCTCCCTCCTCCCTGGTGCGCACTGCCTCTTTGCAAAACAGTAGTGTTTGTAAACAAAGCGTTGTTTTTCGCGGAAGCTACAGTTCGCGTAGTTAAAAATGGACCGTTGGTTAAAAATATAAAATATAAAAAGACTCTTAATTTGGCTCTCACTTTTTAATTTTAGGATTAGGAATTAATGGGGGTCCTTGTCACAATAGCGGCTCGATGAGGGGTCCTTGAGAAAATTTTGTTGGGAACCCCTGGTCTACACTACCTGGCAGAGGTTCTCCAGGCTTTCAGGCAAGGGATCTCTCCCAGCCCTTGCTGGGGATGCTGGGCATCGAACCTGCGTCCTTATGCATGCAAAACAGATGCTCTACCACTGTGCTACGTCCCTTCCCTGATATAAAAGGAGCATAGGAAGCCGTCTTATACCAAGTCAAGCCATTAATCCATCTAGCTCAGGCATGCCCAAACTGCGGCCCTCCAGATGTTTTGGCCTACGACTCCGATGATCCCTAGCTAACAGGATGGGAATTGTAGTCCAAAACATCTGGAGGGCCGAAGTTTGGGGGTGCCTGATGTATCTCAATACTGTCTACTTTAAGAAGGAGCAGTGATTGGGGTTTTCAGGCAGCACGTATTCCCCAGTCCCAGGAATCCAACCTGTGATTTTCTGCATGCAAAGCAACTGCCCTAACCACTGATCTATGCCACTTCCCCAGTAGTGGCACTGCCCAGCCTTGTTTGATGGTTTAGTCATCAACATGCATGTCTGAACCAGTTCTAATATTCCCCCATCCACAGAAGATGGCACATGTAAATTATACACTACTGTAGATTATATTGGCTGGGGCTGATGCGAGTTGTGGTCCAAAACATATGGAAGGCATTGGAGGATGATGATGATTAGATTGATGCCACGTATATGAAAAAATGACTTGTTGTAAGTGGTTTGCAAATATGAAGCCAATCCATAATTTCACACACATACACAAATGCACAATCACGTTAAAACAATTTGGAAGCATGACAGTTAATACAGTTTTAAAAAAGAAAGAGAGAGAGAGAGAGAGAAAAGAAAAGAAAACATTTACAATGATAAAATCACAAGTTCAATTCAGGGGCAATGCTTCCTTAAACAGCTGTGCCTTCAGGAGCCAGCGGAATGCCAATAGTGATGGGGCCTCTCATATTTCAGCAGGGAGGGCATTCCACAATACTGGTGTCTCCAGTGAAAAAGCCTGCCTCTGTGTTACCACACACCACCACTAGTCATTGGCTGGGGGAAGCTGGTCTAATCAGTTTTGCACTAGCATGTGCGTAACACTGCAAATGCATTCACCATCCCCATGTGATGCCATGTGCTATGACAGCACACACATGCTCACTCAAGGCAAGAGATCTCTGAGGTGGAAGTATTCCTGCATTTATTTTTAAGTTGGGGACATCCCTTAGGTCACTTCCAGACAATCTCTTCATGAGCATTCATCGTGATTGGTTTTCAGGGAGGTTAGACAAAGCCGGCTATTTGACGACCATCATATTGTCCGTATGGTGTTCTCCTACAAATTGCGGCCGTCGTACACCCTTCTCTCAGTTTGGATTTCCTCATACTTCCAAAAGGGAGAAGAGGGTATTTTTTTATTAAAAAATCCACATTGAGGAAGGAGAAAGTGTGTGAAGACAGTGATTTAGAGGAGAAATATCATACAGACAACGGAGAATATGCAGAGGTACAGGAAACTGGCTATCAATATTGAACGACAGTATGGATGAGCCTTGAATCTCACCCGCAAATAGCAGCCATCTGGGAGACCTGTTGTGTACAAACTATACTTTTAAAACGTACTTGAAGCGCACCCTTCCCCTCAAAGAATTCTGGGCAATTTAAGGGTTGCTGGAAATTTTAACTCTGTAAGGGGTGGAACTACAGTGCCTGTCATTCTTTGAGGAAAGGAATGTGTTTTGAATGTCCTTTAAAGTATAGTGTGCAAACAGTTTTAATCAGGTTGTTGATGGATAGCAATCTGTCTCTCTCCCTACATTATTGTTCTGCGCATCAACAGGTGGTTCATGGATAATCACAGCGCTGGTCAGACATCCGGCCTGCCTAGAATAAGTACCCATGTTCTGCATAGCTGCCAAGTTTTCCCTTTTCTCGCAAGGAAGCCTATTCAGCATAATGGAAATTTCCCTTTAAAAAAGGGAGAACTTGGCAGCTATGCAATGTTCCGTGTGGTGACTGAAATCCATGCTAAATGTACTGAGGCCATTTTCACACTATACATTTAAAGCGCTATGATACCACTTTCACTGCCTCTCCCCAAAGCATTCTGGGAGTTGCAGTCTGTTCAGGGTGCTGAGAATTGTCAGGAGACCCTTATTCCCTTCCCGGAACTATAATTCTCAGCGTTGACCAGGAAGGAGGAATGGCTGGGGCGACCCAGCCAGGTGGGCAGCATATAAATAAACAATAAATGCTGTTGTTAAACCACTCTGGCAATTGTAGCTCTGCGAGGGGGACAGCTCCCAGCACCCTTAGCGAACAACAGCTCCCAGAATTCTTTGGGGGAAGCTGAGGATGTTTAAAATGTCACCATAGTGCTTTGAATGTGCGGTGTGAATGTGGCCTAGGGAGAGAATGTCAGCAAGCAGCAGTTGTTTCTCCAGAGCTGTATCTGAGGTGGATTCGCTCCTGCTGAGGCTCTCGCTAATTCGCCCAGAAGCTGTTGGGAATGACGGCAGAGACAACCTGTCTGCCATGAGGGCAGTCTGTGGGTGCCCTCTTGCCAGGGAATTCCATTCCGTAGAGATTTTCTGAGCGTTTTTTATGGCGGTGCCTCAGACAGCAGCTGTTCCTGGCGATGCTGGAGCCTCATGTATAAAACGATGCACGGCATAGAGAAAGTGCAAGAGAAAAGGTTTTTCTCCCTCTCCGATAACACTGAAACTCAGGGGAATCCCACGAAGCTGAAAGCTGGAAGATTCAGGACAGATTGATTTCATAAAATCATTGCTTGATTGTTGGGTTTAAAAAGCACCTCAAAGCGGTTTACAGAAAGGTAAAATTCATGCCAGCATTTCTAAGAATCTGGGTAGGCTTGTCTAAACAAGAATGTGTTTAGCAGGCGCTGAAAGACAGAAGAAAGGGCTTCTTCGTACAGTACGTAATTGAACTACGGAACTCGTTCCCACAGGAACTTGGATTAGTTAAAAGACTTTTGGACCAATTCATGGAGAAGCGTCTCATTGGCTGGTAGCCATGAACCTATCCTCCACTCCTATGCTTAGCATAAAGGCTGCAACCGGATTCATGGCTTCAAGCGAGAGTTGCCCACCAGTGAAATGTGATCAGAAGCAAAACATGGAGCAAATATGAAGATACTTGGTTGTGTCTAGTGCTAATCCTACTCATTGTAGACTCATTGACATTAATGAACATAACCAACTTAGGTCGAGTAATCTCAATAGTTCTACTCATAGTAAAATTTAGTTGGCTACTACCTTTTCTTGAACTTACCTTAGTTCTTGAACTTAATCCGTTCCGGGAGTCTATTCGACTCTTGAAACCATTCGAAAACCAAGGCACAGTTTCCGATTGGCTGCAGGAGCTTCCTGCACTCAAGCAGAAGCTACGTCTGATGTTCAGCTTCCTAAAAACATCCGCAAACCACAACAGTTCGATTTGTTCAACAACTAAGCCGTTTGGGAACCAAGGTACCACTATATATGTATTTAATACAGAGATATACCAGTACCACCCCACCTTGGTATCTAGCTACCATTCAGTAGCTAGAAGAATACAATCCAGGCACAAGGATTGGCCAGGTCAAAAATAGACGCAGCAGCTGAACAGCATATCAGTAACGTCCACAGTAATTGGAGCACAGCATGTTTTTAAATCGCTGCTGGCTGCTGCCCTGGCTGGCAAAGACCGGTATCTCTCCTCCCTTATTATTAACCTGTAGGTAGAGTTTTAAAACATTCCTGTTCAACCATGCATTTGGTGTCTGAGCGTAATAAAAGTCTCGTTGGATCAGGCCAAAGGTCCATCCTGTTCTCACAGTGGCCAGTCAGATACCTCTTTCGAAACCCACAAGCAGGTCCTGGATGCAGGTCGTTCAGTATACCTGAAGGAGCGTCTCCACCCCTATCGTTCTGTCCAGACACTGAGGTCCAGTACCGAGGGCCTTCTGGCGGTTCCCTCGTTGCGAGAAGCCAAGTTACAGGGAACCAGGCAGAGGACCTTCTTGGTGGTGGCGCCCGCCCTGTGGAACGCCCTCCCATCAGATGTCAAAGAGAAAAACAGCTACTAGATTTTTAGAATACATCTGAAGGCAGCCCTGTTTAGGGAGGCTTTTAATGTTTAATAGATTATTTTATTTCATTTTTCTGTTGGAAGCCACCCAGAGTGGCTGGGGAAACCCAGCCAGATGGGCGGGGTATAAATAATAAATTATTATTATTATTATTATTATTATTATTATTATTATTATTAATTATATAACATCACCTCTCCCCACTTGTGATTCCCAACAACAGAGTACCCTGCCTCCGACAGTGAATGTAGAACACAGCCATCATGGTTATGGGTCATCAATAACTGCATCCTCCAGGAATTTGTCTAATCCTCCTTTAAATGCACTCAATTCGGCAGCAATCCCTGCTTCTTGTCAGAACGAATTCCATAGTTTTAACTATGCACTGTGTGACTAAATCATTCTTTCTGCCGTTCCTGAATCTTCCCACAATCAGCTTTATCAAATGACTCTTGAGTTCTAGTTCTGAGATAGGGAGAAAAACTTTCTCCTGAAATCCATTGTTTCTGAAAACTATGAAATCATAAATTTAGTTCTGAATTAGATAAAAGTATGTTATATAATAGGGATGCGGGTGGCGCTGTGGTCTAAACCACTGAGCCTCTTGGGCTTGCCGATCAGAAGGTCGGCGGTTCGAATTCCTGCAATGGGGTGAGCTCCCGTTGCTCGGTCCCAGCTCCTGCCCACCTAGCAGTTCGAAAGCACGCTAAAAAGTGCAAGTAGAGAAATAGGTATCGCTTCAGCGGGAGGGTAAACGGCATTTCTGTGCGCTGCTCTGGTTCGCCAGAAGCGGCTTTGTCATGCTAGCCACATGACCCGGAAAAACTGTCTGCGGACAAACGCTGGCTCCCTCGGCCTGTAAAGCAAGATGAGTGACTGAACTTAACTGTCAGGGGTCCTTTACCTTTACCTTTTTATGTTATATAATGCAGCAAGAAAAGGGAGGGGAGGAATGGCAACATCATGGGAGAAGGGTGGGAAGTCAGCTTTTAAATTTGAATTACTGTATTTTTCTGTGTATAAGACTATATTTTTCCCTAATTTTTTTCAAGTTTAAAATAAGGGGTCATCTTATACACAGATAGTGCATAGTGCATTTTCTTAATTTCTAGTCCCCAAAAATAAGGGGCGTCTTATACACTGGAAAATATGGTAATTTGAGGTTAATTGGTTAACAATTTTGAAAAATTAATAAAAACTAATGGGCAAAAAATCATTAATATAGTTTGAGGATATTTGGCATATATATATATATATATATATATATATATATATATATATATATATATACAGTATATATATATATATATAAGGTTTTCTTGATTGTAAGAAATGGGAGCAACATTTAGTAGTTAAAATAATAAATGATCCTGCTTTGCTTCAGGGCAGAGAAGTTCAGCTTGCATCCCATGCTATTTATGCCCATGTTATCCCACTGTTTATTTTATTTATACAATCATACAGGGGCGTACCTGGGATCAAAACTAGGGGGGGCAAGAGAGGGGAAGAGAGAGGGAAGGAGGGAGGGAGGGAAGAGAAGGAAGGGAGGAAGGGAGGAAGGAAGGAAGGAAAGAAAGAAAGAAAGAGAAAGAAAGAAAGAAAGAAAGAAAGAAAGAGAAAGAAAAGAAGAGGTGAGAGAGGGAGAGAGAAAAAGGAAGAAAGAAAGAGGGGGGAAGGAAGGATGGAGCTCCCGTCCACCACCACCCCCAGCTCAGGCTGCTCCTCCCCCCTCCCACGTTCCTGTTGCTGGCTGCAGCCGCGGAGGGGGCGGAAACAGCCCGATTTCCATAACCCACAGCGACTTTTCCCCTTCAGTTTTCAGTGTGGGTTATGGTCCGTAAAATACGGTATTTTTATTTTATTTTTTTTGCTTCTGGGGGGGCAGCTGCCCCTCGCTGGGTACGCCCATGCAATCATAGGCCACCCCATATATATATATGGATTAAACAAAATTGCAACAGCAAAATGAATTCATTGCAACAGCAAAATGCCTTCATTGTAGTTTAACAAATCTCTTTTTAAAAAAGCTACGACAGAGAACAAAGGGAAAGAAACTTTACAGGGACAAATCAATTTTTAAAAAGTAAGGGCAAAGGAATAAAACCCCACAGAGCTGAAACTGTATAAAGTCATAACATTATTTAGAAGGCAACAGTAAAAAATTCCCAGCACCCTTAACAAACTACAATTCCCATGATTCTTTGGGGAGAAACCATGACTGTTTAAAGTGGGATGGTACAGCTTTAAATGTATAGTGCAGATGCAGCTAGTGTAGTTGCTACCGGTAATTGTTCTTAAAATTTTACTAGGTAAAATTGCCACTTACCTAGTACATTCTTAAAATGTACTAGGTAAGTGGCGCTCCTCCGCGGACTGTGATTTTGATAATTCCATGCTAGATTTGAAAATGATGCTGGTGCTATATGAATGAAAGATCGCCAAGTAGTCCACTGAGACCCGCCTACAATTTTCAGGTGGTCTGCTTGTTTGAGAACTGCTGCTTTAACGCCCTCCCCGCTCCCCAGCAACATGAAATTATAATAACCAGCTGAGTTAACAAACCAGAATGTGTGGCAAGCTTGATGGAAATTTGTTGCGCTGTGGAATTTCTACACCAAAAAAAAACCCCTCTGTTCTTTGCAGGTAAACATGAAGAACAACAGATGGAAGGCGGAATTGTATCCAAAAACTTTACCAAGAAAATCCAGTAAGTATTTCACAGCTTCATTTCCCAGGGAAATGGGTGGCACATGGTCTAAAGCACTGGGCTTGCCAATCAGAAGGTCAGCGGTTTGAATCTACATGACGAGACGAGCTCATACCTGCCAAGTATCCCGCTGAAAAATGCGGGATCAGCAGCGGCGCGGCACCGGAGGTTGCATAGAAGCTACTTCCGGGGCCAGTCTTCCCGTGTGTGGGCACCAGAAATCGGGCAGAGCGGCACCGGAAGTCACTTCTATGCATGCCAGACGGCCATCTTGGTGGTGGCTGCATGGCAGCGGCCGTCACCAAGATGGCCGCCAGGCATGCATAGAAGCGACCTCCGGTGCCGCTCTGCCCGATTTCCGGTGCCCACACATGGGAAGAGAGGCACCCAAAATAGAGGCTCCCTGGCAGGTAGGAAATCCGGGGGATTTCCGGGATTTTTCTCCATTCGGGACAAACGCCGGCTCCCTCGGCCTGAAAGTGAGATGAGCACCACACCTCATTGCCTTTGACTGGAATTAACCGTCCAGGGGTCCTTTACCTTACCTTGCCAGGGAGCTTCTAAATACGTCTGGGGAAAGTATATCTCTGCCTGGGTCCAGTGCCACCGATCAGCCAAGGTCTCCAGCATCTCCAAAGGGCTCCTCATGACCCAGCTGTGCCACCACTTACCACCCTTCTCACTGGGCACCCAGATTTCATAGATCTATAGGACAGGGCATTTGATTTGGGGCAAATTAAAATGGGGGTGGGTCATGCTGATTGGGTGCTGGAGTTCAACAATGACTTAGCCACGAGTTCGCCAACCCTGAGCCAACTCCAAATCCAGATGTTTGGGATTGCAACTCCCACCAATAGGGTTGCCAGATCTCCAGGACTGACCTGAACTCTCCTGGTTTTTCCTGGCCCCCTCCATGTGGCAGAGAGAGGGCTTGAATCTCCGGCTGGGAATGTACTATGAGTGCCCCTTGCAAGCTTAAGCCTGGCAGAAGCAAGCTACAAATGATTCCATAGACTTTCAGAGGGGTCTGTCCTCCTCCTCCTCCCCTCTCCCAATTAACCTCTGTCTCCAGAGGTCAGTGGTGGGAGAGAGTGCAGAGGAAGAATCACCGGGGCCTGTCACCGTGACATCCCCAGGGACTGCCAGTAGGTCTCAGGTTTGGGCCCTGAAATCTCAGGGTCTGGGATGCTCCTGAACTGACAGCCCTACCCATCAGCCCCAGCCAACATCTGAAGGGCACAAAATTAGTGGAAACCTGTTTTTAACAGAAAATAAATAAATAAATGGTTGCCTTTAGGTTAACTTCTCTGAACACTAGTTTGATCGGGGTCAGCTGTTAGGGATGCTGAATGCATCGTATGCTGCGGAGGCCAACCTGCCCTGGATTTCAAGGATGTGTGCTCCCTGCCTTGAACCGACATTCAGGCTTTCCCCTTCCCCGCTTGGCAGGATTTTTATTACAGAATCAGCTCACCAGGCAAGCAGATTGAAAGCCTCTCCTTCCTTCTCACTTGCTCGCTGACTCTTTGACCTCTGCCCATCACGCTCCTGGAACCTTTTCCTGTAAAGATGATACAGGGCTCTCTGGGTGCCAGTAAGGCTGGAGCAATGTTGACCTTTCCTCCCCGGAGTGACAGCAGCGTGGTCACTCTCATGGCTATCTTGTGCTGATGCTCAGAGCTGATAGGCATTTTGAGGAACACCCAGGCTGTCCGGAGACAGAGGTTAATTGGGAGAGGGGAGGAGGGGGACAGACCCCTCAGAACTCTAGAGTAGGGGCGTTCTGCACATTCATGGAAATCCTTGGGTGTTCCCCACCCCTCACAGGACAGGGTGGCATTTGGCCAGAGCTCCACCACTGTGGGGCAGTGGATCCCAAAGCAGGTGGCACTGCCCCCTGGGCAGTGGGGGTTACCTTAGGGCAGGCATGTCAAACCTGCGGCCCTCCAGATATTTTGGCCTACAACTCCCATGATCCCTAGCTAGCAGGACCAGTGGTTGGGGAAGATGGGAATTGTAGTCCAAAACATCTGGAGGGCCGCAGGTTTGACATGCCTGCCTTAGGGGGTGCTAAAAAGTCAGAGGGCAGCAGCAGGGAGGTGCCAAAGGTATAAATGGCCATCAGATTCTTTGGGGGGGGGAGCTAGGGTTGCCAGACTCAATAGAGGACAGGACTTCTGTGCCTTTAATTGCCCTGCTCTCTTTTGAGTCTGGAAACCTTAAAGAGAAACCAGCAGACCCTTTGCTTGGAAATTAAGGTTTAAGGTTTCCAGACTCAAAAGAGAGCAGGGCAATTAAAGGCACAGAAGTCCTGTCCTCTATTGAGTCTGGCAACCCTAGGGGGAAGCTGTGGCTGTTTGGAGTGGTACGATACCACTTTAAATGTACGGTGCAGAAGAGGCCTCCGTGTAGATAACACTGAGCCACATGGATTTCCCGGGAGCCTTTGCGGGAAGCCTAGATTGCTTAAAGTTGTATCATACTGCTTTCAATGGATGGTTCGGGTAGGGCTTTGAGCTCAGTCCTGGAGTTGCTCTGCAAAGTTGTTTCTTGATGTCTATTTTAGAATCTATGCCTCATCATGCTCTCGGGCCCTCGTTGTTTACTTTTAAGCGATGAGTCATGCTCCGGAACTTTCCCTGCCATTAAGAAAAAAAATAACAGCAGGGGACTGCAGGTCACAAAGGGTAGAAGAGTCTTCTCCAGGTTTACCATCTCGCTGAGAACCCAACTAGGCCATGGCTGGCCTGTCTCTTGAGTTTCACAAGAGCTCCTTATTTGGGAATGCTTCTTTCCTGCTTGCAACGCCAAAGCTTCCTTTGATGTGCTTGTACTCAGCTTAAACGAAGGCATCTGGCCAAACCAGTTGCCAAAGAATTTGCACAGATTTAACACAAAGCCTGTATTACAATACAACACCCCTTTAAAAAAAATAATAAGGGGGGGAAGCAAGAAAAGCGAGCATAATCCCTCTCCTAAGCCTTTTCCCTTCTAAACTTTCCCCCCTTTATGAATACACACCAGAAATTTAAAAGATGTTTAAAACACATAGCTTCCTTCACAGAATCCTGGGAGGTGTAGCTTTTACCCCATTGCATAGCTACAATTCCCAACATTCTTAACTACAGTTCCCAGGATCTTTCTTTTGTGGGTGGGTGGGGAATCGTGTCCTTTCAGTGTAGGGTGTGTACCCTGTTTACATTTAAGGCCAAATGATTAGCTACCAGAGATGCCTGATTCATTCATTGTTAGTTGTGTGGGTTAGTGGGAAGAGTGTCAGACCAGGGAGACCAAGGTTCAAATCCCTCACCCAGCCTAGCCCTACCTCTCAGGGTTGTTGCGGGGTTTAGACGAGGAGAACCATGTACACCGCCTTGAGCTCCTCAGAGAAAGAGGTGGGAAATAAGAAAATTAATTATTAGAATTGATATGCCGCCTTCAGATTACAGGTAGGTAGCCGTGTTGGTCTGACGTAGTCGAAACAAAATAAATAAAAAATTCCTTCCAGCAGCACCTTAAAGACCAACTAAGTTTTTTATTTCGGTATAAGCTTTTGTGTGCTCTGAAGAAGTGTGCATGCACACGAAAGCTCATACCAAAATAAAAAAAAACTTAGTTGGTCTTTAAGGTGCTGCTGGAAGGAATTTTTTTTATTTTGTTTTGCCTTCAGATTGTTTATCTGTTTGACGTCTGGTGAGAGGGCGTTCCACAGGGCGGGCGCCACTACCGAGAAGGCCCTGTTACCGTACTTAGTTCCCAGTGACATCACTTCTCGCAGTGAGGGAACCACCAGAAGGCCCTCAGAGATGGATCTCGGTGTCTGGGCTGAATGATAATGTGTGTGTTATTTATGAATCATTATGTTCCCTCACTAGGCTTCCTGGAGAAGTGGATCCCGTCACAGTTTTTGCATCCTTGTCACCAGAGGGGCTGCTGATCATCGAGGCTCCTCAAATACCTCCTTACATCCAGTATGGAGACGGCAGCTATGGTAATGAAATACCTCTGGAGAACCAAGAAGCAACTTGCGCCTGAAGGATGGCCCATCTAGAAGTTCCCAGCTCCCTTCATCCCTACGCCCTGTTTCTCGCTCTACATGCAATTGCCACTTGATGTTGTACATTTTTTTTTCTTATAAAGAGCATTCTTTCCTCCTCAAAACATTCTGCTGCTTCCTCCCAGTATTCCAATCAGATCAGTGTGTGGCTTTCGTATCAGTAGCCTTTTAAAATCACATGACCCAGGTCCTTGCCATGAGCAGGGAATCTTTACTTTCCAGCCCAAGGGCCACATTCCCCTCTACTAGGCAGCCACATGTCAGTGTTAGGCGGGGCAAGAAATGCAAATTTTACCCTTGTGTGGCCAGATAGTTTCTACACACATAGGCACGCAAACACCCCTCCCCTCCCCTCCCTCCATCTAGACAAGCAAAATGGCATTATCGGGGTTCAAGGGCACTTTTCAACCAGTGAAAAGCACTCAAGGAGAATGCGAAACAGGGACAACGAGGGGCATGCCCTGGGGAGAGCCCCAAAGGCCACATAGAGAGAGGTTCGGAGGCCAGAATTGGCCCCCAGACCTGAGGCTCCCCACCTCCGTGCCAGAGGGATTCATTCCAGAAGTCTTGTCACCATCTGAGATGCAACCTCTGGGATGTTTCTCAGAGGAAGGTGAGAGGTGGCGGTCAACTTCTAAAACCATGGTGGTTATATTATAAAAAATTGCCCCAGCTGCACTGTGGGCGGCTTCCAACATAATAAAAACACAGCAGAACATCAGACATAAAAAAACTTCCCGATACAGGGCCGCCTTCAGATGTCTTCAGAACTTTGTGCGGTTATTTATCTGTTTGGCATCTGAAGGGAGGGCAGTTCAGATCGTTTGGCGCCTGGGTGAGCTCCAACTGCCGTGTGCATTTCCCACGATTCCTAGCAACTGTGATGTGTTGGGGCATTGTGGGACACTAAAATGGTGGCTCCCACTGACCCAGCTTGCAAGCACTCACTCACTCAGGTTGTGTCACGGGCTAGAGGGGGTGGTGGGAGTGGGCCTTTTCTCAGGTGCTGAGACCTTCTTAGCTTCCCCCAGGTGATGCCCAACCTTCCCTGAATCTCTACTACATCAGCCCACCAACTTCCCAAGGCTGTCCAGGTGTTCCACAGGTTGAGGAGGCAACAAGCTCGATGACACTTGAAATTCCTTCAGCTTGAAGAGGGCAGGGGCCCTATGGCAGTCATCGGTCCTTCCCTTGGGGAGGGGCAGGGCAGAGGTATACGGGCTCATTTGCCATCTAGCCTTCACTTTGCATGCAGAAGGTCGCAGGGTCAATCCCCCTTTGGCACCCCCATGTAGGACTGAGAGAGATTCTGTGCTTGAAACCCTGGACTCAGCTGCCACTCAGTATGGAAAATACTGAGCAAGATAGACCAATAGGTCTGACTCTGTATGTTAAAGTTGCAGCAGAACTTGTCTAAGTCCAACCGCCTTTACTCCAGCAGTTGGAGTAACTCTGCTCAGTTAAGCTGCACAGTCTTCCTGGTGCCACAGTTAACTGAGGTCTTTCTCCCTGCTTGAAAGCTGCCGGCTTGTGTGCCCATGGTCCAGGGCATCCCTCCTATGGCTCGTATGCTAAGATTAGATGTAGTCCCCTTGCCTGGATGAAATCATACAGAAGTGTAGGGTCAGAAATCACTCTCGAACAGCCCGTCTATTGAGTATCCATCCTGCTTTTTATTTGCACAAAGCTTGTGTGGAGGTTATACAACATCCATCATTCATTGAGAAACCATGCTGATCTGTTTGCCAGGCAAACGATGCTGATTCAAGCAGCTGTTATACCCACTTTCCCAGTGCCTTTCCCCATCACTTTCCTTCCTGCAAAACATCCATTAGTTTGGTTTGGTTTAGAAGCAGGTTTGTTGTGCAAACATCACCCAATCCTCTTTTTATTGGCATCACCTGAATTTGCCAGGATGTGACTGAATCCCACACCCTGTTAAATGTGATGCTCTGGGAGCCACCAGACAGGTAAATGTCACAGAGTGTCAGAAAACCCGGCTCTCCTCTGTGTCACGTTCTGAGCTATTCACTGCAATCGAGCGCTGTTCTTGGGCCCTTTGAACCATGGGCTGCTCCGGGAGGTTCACCAACACACCCACCCCTGATTTTGCACTAAAGTTGTCCCTCTGGGTTGCCGTAATCCACCAAAGTTTATGAGTCTACCTAGAGCGTCAATGTCTAACTACTGAATAAGACTGAGAACGCCTTGGTCCTTGAGAGACATGGAGTCCTCAGTGCGCTGGTCTTTATCCCGTTCCCTGCCAGATTCTCATGATTATTGCTTGTTCTCTCAAGGGCTGTTCTTGCATTGGGCCAGGCCAGGCCAAGCCAGTCTTACAGAAACTTGGGATTGCAACAACACCTTATCAACTAATCCTTTTTATAGAAACACTCCCTAGTTGCAAATTAACGCCTGGGGTTGTAGGCCATGCTAATCCCACTCAGAGTAGACCCATTCAAAATAATAACCATGGATAGCTTGGGTCTGTTCATTTCAATGGGCCTACTTTCTGCAAGATTTAATTGGGTGCAACCGCCTCTATGACCCCAGGTTTTATCAAGGTCTTACAAGCCATGCTCCAGCATTTTGTATCTGTATGTGGAACGTAGCAACAAGTCGTTTGTCATTAATATAATTTTGGTGTATGTGAGATATTTATGACAGTAGGAATAGATAGGTTAAATGTTGGGTATTCTCTGCCTTTAGGAAGCTTTTCCTGCTTTCATTTTTTAATTAAAGGCAATCCAACTCCCCATAAAGTTGATGTGAACCGCAAGATTAGCTACTTTTGAGTGGGGTGGGTACGTTCTAGACCTGCAGGATGTCATTAGTCTGAAAATACTTAAACATGTGAAATTATGCCCTTGTTTGGAGCAATGTCCTTTTTTTTCCTCTTCCAAATAAGACTTGTGCTTTTATTGAACAATAAACCCAAAATGAAGTTTTTAGTTGTGTGTACATGTATATCTGCTACATTCTAGATTGTTCCATTCATGGCTGGCTAAGGCTGATTGTAATCCAGAACAACTGGGTTTTATACCTGACCAAATACATCTCTTTTTACACCTCACCCTCGGCTATCCCCCCACAGCTCACCCCAAGCCCCATTCCCTTTTAAAAGGAGGGGATAGGTGCTTTAAAGCAGCGTTTCTCAACCGCTGTTCCGCGGCACACTAGTGTGCCGCGAGACGCTGGCTGGTGTGCCGCGACGTGCGGCAATGAGAAGGGCGATTTGCTTTGTCACGTGCCTGGCGGCCGCCAATACACAACACTGACCCGCCGGAAAGCAATATTTCTCCTCCTCTTTCCCAAAGCTCAGTGCAAACGAGCCTGGCGGCCGCCAATACACAACACTGACCCGCCAGAAAGCAGTATTTGGCAAGTGTTTCTTACAGTCATAATTATAATATAGGGCTGCACAGAGTTAAATTTTTTAACTTTTTTAATGGTGGTGTACCTCGTGATTTTTTTCACGGAACAAGTGTGCCGTGGCCCAAAAAAGGTTGAGAAACACTGCTTTAAAGAGCGGTTTGCCAAACTGCTCTCTGAAGCACCTCAACCCCTCCATTAAACAACTCTTCTGGGCTGGCTGCCCCCCCATGCTGCTTGTTCACTCACTTGCCTGCCATTCAGTGCAGTTAGTGGGGCCACCTATTGATGGCCATGTGAACTGCAGTGTGACGATAGCCTTACATTTATATGTATATAGGAAGGCACATAAGCTGAAGTTATATCTTTTTGGCACATATGTATGACATTGTATATAACTTCTGCTTATGTGCCTTGTTGTTGTTTAGTCGTTTAGTCGTGTCCGACTCTTTGTGACCCCTGGCGTCAGGGGCGTAGCCAGGATGAAAATCAGGGGGGGCAGGGGCGGGGAGCAAGGGGCGGGGCCAGGGGCGGGGCCAAGGGGCGGGGGCGGGGCCACATCGGAGCAGCCCGAAATCGGGCTGCTCCGACTCCCTCCTCCCCCTCCGCGATAGGAAGGGACGAGGGGGAGCCAGGATCAACCCGAAATCGGGCTGCTCCGACTCCCTCCTCCCCCTCCGCGATAGGAAGGGACGAGGGGGAGCCAGGATCAGCCCGAAATCGGGCTGCTCCGACTCCCTCCTCCCCCTCCACGATCGGAAGGGACGAGGGGGAGCCAGGATCAGCCCGAAATCGGGCTGCTCCGACTCCCTCCTCCCCCTCCGCGATAGGAAGGGACGAGGGGGAGCCAGGATCAGCCCGAAATCGGGCTGCTCCGACTCCCTCCTCCCCCTCCACGATCGGGACGAGGGGGAGCCAGGATCAGCCCGAAATCGGGCTGCTCCGATCCCCTCCTCCCCCTCTGCAATCGCTGGGGCAGGTGGAGGGAAAGCCCCAGAGCCGCGCAAAGCGGTTGCCTGGCTTTCCCTCCGCCCGCCCCACAGCCAGCCGGCTAGAAGGGACGTCTCCCTTCTCCCTTGCTGGCTGTGGGGCGGAGGGAGGGAAAGCCAGCCAAACGCTTTGCGCGGCTCTGGTGCTTTCCCGCCGCCCGCCCCACAGCCAGCCAGGGAGAAGGGAGACGGCACCGGGCGGGCAGTGGGGCAGGCTGGCCAGTGGCCCTGCTTCTAGGGGGGGCAATTGCCCCCTCCTGCCCCCCCATGCCTACGCCCATGCCTGGCGTGCTCTGGTCCATGGGGTCACGGAGAGTCGGACACGACTAAACAACAACAACAAGGCACATAAGCAGAAGTTATATCTAGGACATTGTACAAATAAACATATTATTTATCTGTTATGAAGCCCCTCCATAGATGAATGTGAGTGGCCAGAGTGGGGGCATTGATCTTATTGCCAGATTAATAAAGGAAGGCAAATTGTATCAAATCGGGCATGTTTGACCTGCCTTATCACCTCTCCCCGTGTCTTGTTGGATGCTCTGAAAGTGCTCTCTCCCATACCTTTCTAGCCATAGCCCAGGCATCCCCAAACTTTGGCCCTCCAGATGTTTTGGACTACAGTTCCCATCATCCCTGACCACTGGTTCTGTTAGCTAGGGATCATGGGAGTTGTAGGCCACAACATCTGGAGGGCCGCAGTTTGGGGGTGCCTGCCATAGCCACTCCTGTTGAACAAACTGCAATGCCTCTGACCAACAGGCAGCAATCAAACAGGTGCCCCATTGTTACAGTTCCATAGTGGGGAGGGAAATGTGGGGGAGGAGGAGTATTTGCTTATTTCTTTCCGCAGCTGTTAAAATTGCCAAGCCGCCTTCTTCAGGAAACGTGAGCAATCGCATTTATGAAGATTCCTAATTTATATGGGTTGCGGCAACCCTGCGATCCAAGGGTGTGTGTGTTGAGAATAGAGCGCCTCTCTCTTTAATCAAGGCTTTATTGAGCTTTTAATCTTCAGATAAAAACCGGATCCTACTGGGATATGTTCTTGGAGCATGTCTAATGAATACAGCTGTACAATTGTGGGTTTCTGAGTCCTGGACTGCGACCAGAATTATAGGATGCAATAGCGTGGCCTCAAAAGATGTAATGTATCATTATGGAAAACCATGAACTGTGAAATTCAGACCACCTGTAAAAAGCCTTACCAGTTCCCTCTCTGGCAGACAACAATGCCATCTATTGTTGTCCCATTTGCAACAGATTTAGAAATCACTGCTCCATTCAGCTCAGCATTCTTACATTTCCATGAGTGTAAATACTATATTATTATTATTATTATTATTATTATTATTATTATTATTATTATTACCATTTGTATGTGGTGCAGTGGTTAGAGAGTTGGACTAGGGCCTGTAAGAGACTAGGGTTCAAATTCCGGCACAGACATGAAGCTCATTGCATGACCTTGGACCTATCACTGTCTCTCAGCCTAAACTACTTCACAGGATTGTTACAAAAGGCCCCATTCTAGTGTTGCCCTTATCCCCACCTCCCTGGGAGAAAAGTCTCAGATATATTGCATATATATCAGGCATATTATATTTATTTTTATTCAATGAAATTTGTATACTGCTTACTCAAGTATATTTGTATACTGCTTGAATAATTTAAAAAGACAACTGTTTACAAAGCAGTTTACAAAGGACTACAGACTATATTAAAAATACCAATATATATTCAAAACAAATTAACATCATTAAAATCAGCAATCTTAAAACCATTATTTGTTGTTGTTGTTTTTTAAAAAATAACTCTTAAAATTACATGCCTGGGTAGGTTTGCTGAAACAAAAATGATTTTTCTGCCAAAAACAGAAAAGACACCTGCCTAATATCAATGAGCGGAGAGTTCCATAGAGTAATCAGCCGCACTGAAGGATCGATTCCTTGCAAGCATGGAATGAACATGATGTGACAGTGTCAGTTCTGCATATTGAATTGGCTGAACGGGCACGTATAGGATAAGGCCGTCCTTGAACTAAGCTGGAATAGCAGGGGTTGCGACTACAACTCCCATCCACCTGACCATCGGCCACACTGGGACTGATGGGAGTAGGAACACACCACGTCGGTTATGAGCTGAGTCTGCTGAGTCAACGTCTCTCTTGAGTTCTGCCTGATGTTGAGTTTGGGCTGATGTTGGAAGCCAAGAGACACACAGACATGTCTCTGGGCCCAAAGCTGTTGCTTGAGGCTTCCCTGGAAACCTAACGGGAAAGCAAGATCTGTTGGGGTGCTAGTGATGGGAGCCCTTCTGTCCTATGCTCAGGTTGTATGTGTCCTGAGTCGCTTCCAATACTTTGAGTCCTGTATGTAGAGAAGCATAGAATTTAAGAAAGTTCTTCATAAGGCAATGACCTTATCTGGCCACTTAGGTGTCCTCATCAACATACCAAAAGAATGAACCAGGTTGCAAGCGCTACAACTCCAGAACGGGGCCCTCCTGGCTCTGCCCAAACCTTACCTAGCTGCTCTAGGTACCGTGTTTCTCATAAAATAAGACGTACCTACAAAATAAGCCATGGCAGGATTTTCATGAGTTGACTAAATATAAGACATACCCCAAAAATAAGCCGTACCGGGTAGTGGTGGGAGCTGGTCTGGATGGCGCCAAGGAAGAGGAAAAGGAAGATGCCTGTCCGTGCCAGGAACCGGATGTGCAGCGTGTGCCACATGGAGCCCCGGCCGAGCGGGAGCCGGCAAAAGCTGCAGCACACGCCGCGCCGAGCCCCGACCAAGCAGGACCTGGCGAGAGTCGCAGCACGTGCTGCGCCAAGCCCCAACCCAGCGGGACCTGGTGAGAGCCGCAGCGCGCACCGCGCCGAGCCCCGACTGAGCAGGAGCCGGCAAGAGCCGCAGCGCGCGCCGCGCCAAGCCCCAACCAAGCGGGAGCCAGCAAGAGCTGCAGCGCACGCCGCACCCCGACTGAGCGGGAGCCGGCAAGAGCGGCAGTGCGCCGAGCCAGTGGGACCCAGCATCAGCAACGCCGGCCATGGCAGGAGGAGGCAAGCGCCCAGAACCATACGGTATTTACCGGTAATAAAAAAAAATAAGACACCCCCCCCAAAAAAAATAAGCCATAGGCTTATTTTCTTGAGTAAAATAAATATAAGACTGTGTCTTATTTAAGGAGAAACACGGTAGGTGTCCTTTTTCTATGTTTTCTGGGTTTTCCTAAATAAAAAGCTCAACGATTTTGAAAAATGGCAAACCTACCGGTATATGAGAGAGCTGAGCTGGAACCAGGCTGGGAGCTGGAGGCACAGGGACTTGCTTGCTCTGGGCTGGACCCAAAGCTGTGACGAATGGAGACGCAAGAACTTTGGGGTATGAGCTCCTCTATCTTAAGTTGTAAATATGTGTAAATAAAAACTGCATGTCCTAAAGACATCACAATTTTTGCTGACCTTCATCCCAAGGAAACAAACATGGAACCCCTGGCAACTTTCACCACTGGAGATTGGGGCAGCTTGTAACAATAGAATCTGAATCATAGAATCATAGATTGTAGAGTTGGAAGGGACCCTGAGGGTCATTGAGTCTGTTATAAGAAAAAAACACCTCCTTTTCGCCTTATGGGGTACCCAAGAGCCCGTATAGAGTCCTTATGTAGGTTCTCTGTCGGTAGGAGAAAAAACCAGAGAATACAGTGGTACCTCCCAAGACGCATGCCCTGCAAGAGAAATTTTTTGCAAGACGAATGCGTCTTGCGATCTGATGGTGACTCACAAGACGAATTCATTTTGCGAAAAATTCATCTTGCGAATCGCGGTTTCCCATAGGAATGCATTGAAATTTAATTAATGCGTTCCTGTGGGCAAAAAAAGAAATTTCAATGCATTCCTATGGGAAACCGCGATTCGCAAGACAAATTTTTCACAAAACGAATTGACTCGCGGATCGAATTAAATTCGTCTTGCGAGGCACCACTGTATTGAGAAGCAAAGCAGCTAGTAAGCCTGATCTTTACTAAACTGTTGCAACAGGGTCCCCCACTCACCCCAAGCAGGAGGGAGGAGAGGAACCCCAAACATTGGTGTGCAAGCTCTTATACAGACTTTTGAAATTGCCTACCCTGTAGCTCAAGACCACCCAAAAAAAAACATCATACATACATCACAGGAAGAGGTGGTCCCCAGCAGAAATTTGAGTGTGTTGCTTCTCTCCTATCTGCCAGGATACCTGATAATGCCTTACTTGGTTGCATTTTCTGGGTAGCCTGGCCATTCCTTTGATATAGTGAATACTTTAGTTCCTGAATCTCTTACTTATTGATAGTTTGCTCAGCTTAACAGACACTTGCCAGACTGTATTTGCAGGGAGCTGTAAGCCCCTGCAATCCAAAGACAATTGGAAAGCTTTTCCCATTTCCTTCCTCCTTGCAGAGAAATATTTGAGGTCATTTTGGGAGAGTCAAAATGGCTTCAGGATTGTTCTCCTGTTCGAAAGCACGTCAAAGTGCAAATAGGTACCGCTCCGGCGGGAAGGTAAACGACGTTTCCATGTGCTGCTCTGGTTCGCCAGAAGCGGCTTTGTCATGCTGGCCACATGACCTGGAAGCTATACGCCGGCTCCCTCGGCCAATAACGCGAGATGAGCGTGCAACCCCAGAGTCGGTCACGACTGGACCTAATGGTCAGGGGTCCCTTTACCTTTATTGTGTGTGTGTGCGTTTGTGTGTGTGTGTGTGTGTAGGACCTTAGAATTTCTATAACAAGTCCAACCTCCTGCAATGCATAAATGAATATAAAGCTGTCCCATATGGGGATCGAACTCTCAAACCTTGGCGCTCTCAGCACCACGCTCAAACCACCTGAGCGTACTAGCGCCCTACTTTCCGGTTCACTTTTGGTTGGGCTGCCTACTGCATAGAAAAGGAGTCAGCTCCTCTAGGAGTGGGAAGAGGGCATCTGAGGTCATTCCTCCGCTTGCAGTCTCTAGCAACAAAGAGGCTTTTTGAGCTGCGCTCTTTGCCCTCACCCAGGCTGTTCGATAACGCTTTCAAATACTTAGAGCCGCAAGAGGAGGGGAAGATAATGGCCGCTGAGCCAACTGTATTACATTTTATGGTTCCGTAGCAATTACGCTGCTTTTTATGGTGTCATAACATATTACGCTTTATGGCTTAATATCCACTTTAATACGGAGATGCCGGCACTCAGAATTTTAAAGAGGGGAGCCTGCTCCCATCTGGAAGGGGGAAACGGGCTCCCGACAGGATGGAACAGGAGAGGGCGATTGCAAACTGAGATGGGCAATTACTCTTTATGGTGACGCCTTCGTTCTGCACTCCCTTCTTGGCCAAACATGCCACCACAAAGAAGGAAACCATGCTGATGGCATCTGTTGCGTTCAAATCGAAGATCCTCCTCGGTAAGGCCAGGAGACATTGCTTTCCACCATGTTTGGAAAAGCAAACTTTTTACCATGCACGCATTTCCTCTGTGCAGAATAACCTCTGCAATTCACTTGAAAGAGGGACAGAGAGCATATGCCTCCCCGCTAGACAGCCAGTGTGTTGTGATGGTTAGTGTTGTGTTGGACAATGACCTGGGAGACCAGGGGTTCAAATTCCCGCTTGAGCTTGACGCGCACTGGGTGTGACCTAGGGACAGTCAGCATCTCTTAGCCTAACCAACTCACAGGGTTGTTGTGAGGAAGAAATAGGGATGGGAGGAGAGCCGTCTGTCATGAATGTTTAACCTGAGATTCCTGCATTGCAGGGGTCAGACTTGATGACCCCTGGGGTCTCTTCCAACTCTACAATTCTATGAAAGGTTGTATATGCACTGCTTTTTTTCTGGGGGGACACGGGGGTATGCGTACCCCTAAACATTTTGTGAATCTAAGTTTGGCCTCATTGAGGGGCAGTATTTCAATACGAGGAGGAAAATGAGAGTACCCCTAAACATTTTTTAAGAAAAAAAAAGCACTGGGTATACGTTGAAATAAGAAAATGGGGGGGCCCTTCAAGGAGTTCAGCTCCTTAAGGAAGACTGGACCTTCGGAGAGAGCGTCCCTTTTAAGGCTCAAACCGGTCGGGAAATGAACAGAGACCAGCCCAGGAGACCAGCAAAGCAGCTATAAGCTGTTGCAACTGAGTGCTCCCTCCACATATAGGAGAGAGGAGGAGGACCTAGGACAAACCCATCAAAAGTGATGTTCATGCTTGCAAACCCATAAAAGTGATGTTCATGGTTCCCTCCCCTCCCCTCATTTAATTGGCTAAGAGACAATGATTGGCCCAAGGACACCCAGCGAGCTTCTTGGCCGACTGCGCATTTGAACCCTGCTCTCCCAGCTCCTAGTCCGACACTCTAACTACTACACCACAGCAAGTAGCCTTGTGGGGTTTCAATGACGCACACATTTATCAGGGCATGGGGCAGAGTATGCAGTTGTACAGACCCACTCCCCTTCCCTGAGATGTTTCCAAGGAGCAAATTGAAGCCTTCAATAGTTCCTAAACACTCACCCGAGAAAGAACCAAGTGGCTCAGCAGACAAACGGAGGCCAGGAAATTAAATTTCTCCCAAAGTTTCATCAGAAAGCTTTGCTTCAAAAGAGCCAAGCCCAATTTCAACCCCCTTCCCTCCTCTCCTCTCCTCTCCTCTCTCATCCCTCTTTACCTCTCACCTCCTTTCCCTCCCTTTACACATGCAATTTGATTAATCCATAAGGATTAACCTCTCTTTAACTCCCTGATTAGCTGCATTTTAAAACTCAATTTGTTTTCCTTTTTCATCAAGACCCGCAATTTACATCGATATAGACATACTGCAATCTTTCAGAAATCAGTGCAAACTCTGGAGAGGCGTGACTGGAATCTCAATGGCATCTCGCATGCTATCAGGTTTTTCTTCTTTTTTGTCCAAGGGTGGAGAAGCCTTTTTTCAGCTTGAGGGTCTCAATCCTACTAAGGCAGCCTTCCCAGGTCCACAGGCCAGAGGTGAGCAAAGCCAGAGGCACAAGGGGACAGAGATACTGTACCTCTGTCCAGTAGTAGTTGCAGGCGAACCCCTCTCAATTCTACATCCAGGCAAGCAAGCGGGTATGGCCCCACAACCAGACCACACAGTTAAAGCACATGAAGCACATAAAGCCATAGCTGCCAAGACTCCCATATTCCCCGGGAAACCCCCGTTTTTCCAGCTGTTCCCAGCCAAAAAAACGGATTTTTTTGTTTTCCCCCGGTTTATTCTGGCACAGCGGCCATTTTGGAACTGGGTGGAGCATGCTCAGAAGCGACTTTTGATGCTGCTCTGCCCAGTTCCAAAATTGCTGCAGCGCGACTTCTGGTGCGGCAGCCATTTTGGAACTGGGCAAAGCAGCATCGTCACTTCTGAGCATGCCCCACCCAGTTCCAAAATGGCGGCAGCGCTACTTCCGGTCTGGTACTTCCGGTCCGATCCCTTATTTTTCAAGAAGGAACTTGGCAGGTATGCATAAAGCACATGAGGAGGGCTTTGGTCATGCTGATTGTGGTGCTTAACTAGTCAACCAAAGGCCTTGCCTAGACAAAGGGACTGATTTGGCAAGCTTCCTCTTACGCATCCAGAGAATTGTAGAGTTGAAAGGGACCATAAGTGTCATCTAGTCCAACCTCCTGCAGTGCAGGAATTTATTGCCCAACGTAGGGCTCGAACCCACGAGCCGGAGATTAAGATAATCATGCTCTACCAACTGAGCTATCCCGAGTTCCTTACGTTCTACCCCCATGGATACAGGAGCCGAAAAACTGGAAGAGACTCTGGTCATTATCCAGACTGCCTCCCGAAACCCCAACATCACGATTCCTCTTGCAACAGCAGCAATTCTTCTCAAGTGAGGGCACAGCATTTGCAGTGCCCTTAGATAACAGGAGTCCACGGCAGGACTTGCTTTTGATTACACTGCCACCTGCCCTGACGACGACCGATCATCCTTGCCAGTCAACAAAACAAACAAGCCCTGGTACCTAGGAGGCAGGGTAGGGAGGTTCTGCAGCAGGGGTGACGTATGGATCAGATATGCCCGGGGTTGCTGAGGAAATGCCAATTGGCACCCAGTTCCACAGTGAGGCAGCCTGCATGACACACTCTCTCCCCCCCCTCTCTCCCTCTCCATTTTCCATTGCAGAAAACAAATATTTTTACATCAAATTCCAGTACCCAGTTTCGACCCCCTCCCCACTTTCTGCGGTTGCTTGTTTTATTTTCACTGCATATCCAAGTTAAACCTAATTACTATTTATCCAGTATTGTCAAAACTAGTTTTGTTTCACTGCACGTCTTTATATTAATCCAGCTAATGGTTTAATCTGTTTACAAGAACTTTTTAGATATTTAATAAATGATTTCCACTCTAAATTAAAAACTCTGTCTTCTTGGTTCCTTTTTCTTCCAGTAAGTTCTGCCACTTCTGCATACTCCAACCATTTTTGCTGCCATTCCTCTTTGGTTGCAACGTTATCTTCTATCCGCCCCTGGGCATAAATCATTCAGGTCTCCGTGGTTGACCTGAATAAATTTTTGTATCGTTTGTATCTACCCCTATTATTCCCAACCAAAAAAAGCCTCTGGTTGTATCTACCCCTATTATTCCCAACCCAATTGTATCTACCCCTATTAAGGTAAAGGTAAAGGGACCCCTGACCATTAGGTCCAGTCGTGGCCGACACTGGGGTTGCGCGCTCATCTCACATTAATGGCCGAGGAAGCCGGCGTATAGTTTCCAGGTCATGTGGCCAGCATGACAAAGCCACTTCTGGCAAACCAGAGCAGCACACGGAAACGGCGTTTACCTTCCCGCTGTAGCGGTTCCTATTTATCTACTTGCATTTTGATGTGCTTTTGAACTGCTAGGTTGGCAGGAGCTGGGACCGAGCAACGGGAGCTCACCCCGTCGCAGGGATTCGAACCGCCGACCTTCTGATCAGCAAGCCCTAGGCTCAGTGGTTTAACCCACAGAGCCACCTGGATCCCCCTATCTACCCCTATTAAAAAGGGACCCCTGGCCATTAGGTCCAGTCGTGACCGACTCTGGGGTTGTGCGCTCATCTCGCATTATTGGCCGAGGGAGCCGGCGTATAGCTTCCAGGTCATGTGGCCAAAATGACAAAGCCGCTTCTGGCACACCAGAGCAGCACATGGAAACGCCGTTTACCTTCCCGCTGTAGCGGTTCCTATTTATCTACTTGCATTTTGACGTGCTTTCGAACTGCTAGGTTGGCAGGAGCTGGGACCGAGCAACGGGAGCTCACCCCGTCACAGGGATTCGAACCGCCGACCTTCTGATCAGCAAGCCCTAGGCTCAGTGGTTTAACCACAGCGCCACCTGGGTTCCCAACCAAAAAAAGCCTCTGGTTTCTTAGTAAAAGTTATGGAAGTCTGCATGTCTTTTGGTCTGATACAGCTGTCCAAGGAATCGTTGCCCAGTTGCCTTTGGCAGCACCCCTCGAATCACACACACAACACACAACACACCGGCTTGTTTTCCAGCATCATCCGCTCAGCTGCCATGGAGACCACGATGCCACATACACAACAGAGTCAGAAACAGAGCTGGCACAAAGCTCGCAGGAGGCAGCACTTAGAGATGGAAGACAGAGCGCTCAAAAAAAAAAAATGCTAAGAAGAGTCCTGCTGGATCAGGCCAGTGACCCGTCTACTTCAGCATCCTGTTCTCACAGTGGCCAATGAGAGATGTCCATGATGGAAAATCTGCACTGAGTGCCGCAGTCTCCCCTGCTGACTAGTGCAGTGTTTCCCAACCTTGTGCCTCCAGATGTTTTCGGACTACAATTCCCATCATTCCTGACCACTAGTCTTGCTAGCTAGGGATGATGGGAGTTGTAGTCCCAAAACATCTGGAGGCACAAGGTTGGGAAACACTGGACTAGTGGTATTTTTGCACCTGCAGTTATAAAGATCCCCAGTTGGCAGCAAGTCTTTTGCTTTTACAGTAGTGGTACCTTGGTTTACAAACTTAATCTGTTCTGGAAGTCCGTTCTTAAACCAAAGCATTCTTAAACCAAGGCGTGCTTTCCCATAGCAGCCAGGAACTCAATTTGCAAATGGAACACACTCAACATGTTCTGCTTCCAAGGCAAAGTTCACAAACCAAAACACCTACTTCCGGCTTTGCAGTGTTCTTAATCCACGTTGTTCATAAACTAAGCTGTTCTTAAACCAGGGTACCACTGTATTTAAGTGAGGGCCGAGGGATCCGCAGCAATGGCTCTTTTAAACATGCACTAAGAGGACAAAGGGCTCTTTAACTTACTCATCCCCAGTAGATCAAAGCTGATGGAGATCTGCACTGATTGTAGCAATACATCCCTAATTATCATTACTGCATAGTGGAAAAGTTATTGTATAATCTTAGAAGAGGTGTGGCTGTGAAGGGGCCTGGCTGTGGTTATCGTGAAGGGACTGTACACTAATAATAATAATAATAATAATAATAATAATAATAATAATAATAATAATTTATTTATACCCCGCCCATCTGGTTGGGTTTCCCCAGTCACTCTGGGTGGCTTCCAACCGAATATTAAAAACAATACAGCATCAAACATTAAAAACTTCCCTAAACAGGGCTGCCTTCAGTTGTCTTTTAAAAGTAAAATAGTTGCTTATTGCCTTGACATCTGCTGGGAGGACGTTCCACAGGGCGGGTGCCACTACCGAGAAGGCCCTGTGCCTAGTTCCCTGTAACCTCACTTCTCACAGTGAGGGAAGCACCAAAAGTGTCTGGGCTGGACGATGGGGGTGGAGACGCTCCTTCAGGTTTCCAGGACTGAGGCCGTTTAGGGCTTTAAAGGTCAGCACCAACACTTTGAATTGTGCTCGGAAACGTACTGAATTTCTGAATTTGCCACTATGCCACCAGGACCGAGAAAAACTTGACTGACTGCTACACCCATACTTCTGGCAATCTGTTTTGTCGACATCCCGTTTCTTTGATCTTAAGTAGTACAATGCTTTTGACATCAAAGCTAATTCCCAAAGCTCATTTATCCAATCTCTAAGGTATTATTAAAGCTTTCCAGTTTGTTCCCTGAGTAAATGGCAATCTTACAGCCATGATCATGTAAGAGGTTAGTTCTCTGTATTCTCTATTCATTGATTGAAAGGTGTAATTTAACAACAGTAGTAAGGGATCCAATGCCTGGCTGCTTCAGATCAATAAACGGAAACCATTTTCTTTCCCTCATAGGCAGGGCTTTTCTTTTTCAACCGGAACTTGCCGGAATTCAATTCTGGCACCTCTCAGGTGGGCGCCACTGTCATTATAAGAGTAGAAGGGAGGTGTTCTGGCACCTCTTTTTCTTAAAAAAAAATAGCACCAATTATTATTATTATATAACCACCACGGTTTTAGAGGCAGAGTGTTTGAGGACCGGGACATTCACAGGGAAACCAAAATGCTTGTTCACAAAGTTATTGTACCACCAACCTTACTGGTATGCATCTGAAATGTGGACCACTTATAAAGACCATCTCCAACTCCTCGAAAGATTCCATCAACGGTGTCTCCGAAATTTTTTTACACATCACTTGGGAAGACAGGTGAACTAATACCAGTGTACTGGAAGAAGCAAGGATCACCAGTGTCAAAGCAATGATTCTTCAACATCAACTTTGTTGGACTGGTGATGTTATTCGGATGCCTGATTATCGTCTTCCAAAGCAACTACTCTATTCCGAACTTAAAAATGGAAAGCGTTATACTGGTGGTCAACAAAAGGGGTTTAAAGACTCTCTTAATGTAAATCTACAAAAATGTGGGATAGACACCGAAAACTGGGAAACACCGGCCTGCGAGCACTTCAGTTGGAGAACAGCCTTTACCAAAGGTGTCATGGGCTTTCAAGACACTCAAACTCAGGATGAAAGGGAGGAACGAGCTAAGAGGAAAGCATGCTTGGCAAACCCTCACCATGATCAACTCCCGCCCAGAAACCTGTGTCCCCACTGGGAAGGATGTGTGGATCCAGAATTGGCCTCCACAGACACTTGCAGACTCACTGTTAAACCCGTGTTTATGGAAAACAATCTTACTTGGCTATGAGTGAACCCCAAAGAAGAAGAGACTGACCACCACCTCTCACCTTTCCAGAGGTTGCTTCTCAGAGTGGGTCTCGGATAGTGACAGGACTTCTGGAATGAGTCAGTCTGGCTCTCCGAACCTCTCTCTATGCGCTGCTCATGGGGACAAATTGAACACAAAATGCATAAAATTATGCATGGCGTGAAGCAAGTGCCTTATGAGCTGCTTAAAACTTCTAAGGCAAAAGGACCTCGATGCAAATTTGCTGATGTGCAAATTTAAAGCAACTTGTACACCATACATTTAAAGCACTTTTAGCTGTCGTGGCTTTTCCTCGAAGCATCCTGGGAAATGAAGTTTGCTAAGGGTGCTGAGAGTTGCTAGGCAACACCCCCATTCCCCTCACAGACCTACAATTCCCAGAGTTCCGTTGGAAGAGGGACTGATTGTTAAACCATTCTGGGAGGGGTTGGGGGGGTCTCTCAAACACCCTTAACATCCTACAGTTCCGAGGATCCTTTTTTATATCTATATGACGTATCCTTATTCTACAACTGTGTTTCTTTTTTAATGTGAACTGCTTTGAGCACAGAAACATACGTGGGAAATGTGGAGTCATAAATAAATTTAGCAGGGCTATTCCAAAGAGCAAGGGACCTAGGTGGCGCTGTGGGTTAAACCACAGAGTCTAGGACTTGCTGATCAGAAGGTCGGTGGTTCGAATCCCTGCAATGGGGTGAGCTCCCGTTGCTTGGTCCCAGCTCCTGCCCACCTAGCAGTTCGAAAGCACATCAAAGTGCAAGTAGATAAATAGGGACCGCTCTGGCGGGAAGGTAAACGGCGTTTCCGTGTGCTGCTCTGGTTTGTCAGAAGCAGCTTTGTCATGCTGGCCACGTGACCCGGAAGCTGTCTGCGGACAAACGCTGGCTCCCTCGGCCTATAGAGCGAGATGAGCGCCGCAACCCCAGAGTCGGACACGACTGGACCTGATGGCCAGGGGCCCCTTTACCTTTTATTCCAAAGAGCAAGTTTATAGCCTTCAGGGTTACAACAACACTCTTGGAAGCAGGTAGGCAAGGGCCACTGAAGCAAGCCAAAGGAAGGGCTGAAGAAGGTTTCTAGGGCAGGGAGAGGCAGTTTTACTGCCCTCACTCCTCCTTACGATTAGAATCAGCAGCATTGAGTATGCAACCTAGGGGGGGAAATGCAAACTTGCTTGATTAGCATAATTCATATTGGTCGTTTGAGGCTCTTCTTCATGTGCCTCCTCCACATAAGGTCCTGAGGTCAGCTCTCCAGATGTGGGATGCTCTCCCCAGGCAGGTCCAGGGAGGTGAGACTGTGTGGCAACTTCATTACACAACTTCAGGCACCAGGATTCAATAGTTATAAATGTTATAAATGTTCTATCTTTCACAAATCTTGCCACTTGCCAGATGGGACCATCCCCCCTCTTCTCCCCCACCCCATATACTGTTCTGGGGGTTCTCCCAACACCTCCCCCCCATATTTCAGGGGTGTAACGGGGAGGAGGAAGCCCCACTGTGCAAGCAAACGTCCTCCCACGGTGCTATCACTGATGGTGCACACAAGGTGAATCTCGCCCAGTATCCAGAGCCTTGCTCAGGATAACATCCTCATGTAAAGATGAGAGTCGAGGGAGCGAAAATGTTTTTGAACGACGGCATTTGGTAATACGTTTGTCAAAGAGCCAGCTGATGAGTGCGTTCCTTTGGTATGCTCTCTTACGGCATTTGTTCTGATGACGCCCCTGGAGCCCTGGAACAATTTCACGAACACAAAACTTTCCAAGTACATTAAGAACCTGTCAGAGACTTAACCGTAACAGCTTTTCATCTTAAAGTACCCACCAGGGTTGCCTCCAGACAGTCACTGTTCTGCAGGAGCGGTTCAGTCACATGCCAGAAACTTAAGTTTGCACAATTACAGCGTAATACCCGCTGCCTTGTGGGACATCTTCAAGGGAAGAAAAGGGTAAGGAGTAAACTATGCTTGCCATATTTCAAGAGGTGAACAGAGTTGTTGAGCTTTTAAAGGTAAAGGGACCCCTAACCATTAGGTCCAGTCGTGACCGACTCTGGGGTTGTGGTGCTCATCTCACATTATTGGCTGAGGGAGCCGGCATACAGCTTCCGTGTCATGTGGCCAGCATGACTAAGCCGCTTCTGGCGAACCAGAGCAGCACACGGAAACGCCGTTTACCTTCCCGCCGGAGTGGTACCTATTTATCTACGTGCTTTCGAACTGCTAGGTTGGCAGGAGTTGGGACCGAGCAACAGGAGCTCACCCTGTCGCGGAGATTTGAACCACCGACCTTCTGATCAGCAAGCCCTAGGCTCTGTGGTTTAACCCACAGCACCATCTGCGTCCAGAGGACGTGTCTGGGAATTCCCGAACGTATGGCAAGCCTACAGATCTGGAGTGGCGTCCCTAAGATGGTTGGATGGCATCTTGTACACCTCCTTCCAGCAGTTCCAGCTGCCAAGTTGGTGCCAAGTTGGTGCTTTCCTTTTGACTATATTGGTGAAACTTAGAAGGGAGTCGTCGTCTGGGCACCCCAGGACCTACATGCACTGCCCAAGCTTGCACCCCGGTGAGGTCATTTCTCTTAGAATTTTGAAGTGTCAGGCATAGCTCTAGTGGCTTTAGCCCAAACGTAGCAGAGTTTTCCTGCACAGCGCAGAAGCTAGTTGAGGTGGAAATGACTAGTCGGCTAGACACAGAATAACTATTTACAGGATTAGTTAAAAGAAAATTAAACCAGCAGAGTTTCTGCATACAAAGCAAAGCAAAATAAATCCTCTCTGTCTCTCTCTCTCTCTCTTCAACCATAAGCAGCACTCCTACTCCTAACACCCAACAAGAAACAACTGTGCTAGCATTCCTAGATAACAGAGTTCAGTGCTGGTCATTAACCAATCAGGGAGTAGTTTCCAGGCCAGGCAGACCTTTGCTTTCTGCCAAGAGTAAATTGACACAGCCTTGAGTTAATTGTGTGAAGCAAGAATTTGTAAGTTTCCCATGAGAACCAATGATCAGAAACTGAACAATTTCAGTGCTGCAGATGCAGCAAAAACAATGCAAGAGTTATGAGTTACCGGTCTCTGCAGCCACATCAGGCGCTGTGATTCTCCAGAGGTTGGACTTCACCCCCAGAGGCACACCCCGTTGTCTCTCGAGACAACAACAACAAAACTTTCATCCTGTGTGGGAAGTATCATAGCTCAGTGGTACGGCAACTGTGAATTGCACTGGGGGGCGTGGTACTGTAAAAATTTAGAAGAGGAAAAGGACTCTTGGGTACCTCATACACAGACACCTCTGCCCCACAAAATATCGATGTAGATCTCTTTCTCCCAGCCTTTTCAATTAACCTCCCCTACTGCCGGAATTGCTCGAAAAGAAGCATTTGAGAGATTTAACACAGGAGCAGTGTGTTGACACTTTAATATCTCTGCAGAGGTTCTGGCTTGATTTTTGTTTTGGCTGTTAAGATTCTGTTTCCCCATAAACTGTTACTGAACTGTGATTGAAATGCTAACATTACAGTACTCCATTGCAAAGAAATGTTTTTATGTTTGCACATATTGTTGACATGTCCGTGGACAAGCGCACATTTAAAAAATAATAACAATAATTGCTGTCATTGTTTCCATTCTGAACACGATTTCAGTTGCGGAAAAGTTCTTTACAAATTAAAGTCTAATCTAATCTGGGCTGTCTGAGCAGTGTCTGTCAACTGCAGTATATATATGAAATGCTGTAAATCAGTGGTTCCCAACAGGTGGTCCGGGGACCCCCAGGGGTCCGCGAGCTATGCCAGAGGGGTCCGCAAGATGCTATTAGAATAAAAAATATATTAAATATATTTTGTATAACAGATTTTTTGTTTTGGCTGCTTCCTGCATGAGCAGAGTCTAGAGCAAAACTAGAATTAGATAGAGGCAGTAGTTCTGCTGTATGCCGTTAGGTGGCACTTTACAAACACTACTGTTTTGCAAAGAGGCAGTGCGCGCATTCTACTAACGCTCACCTCCCCAAGATGCTTTGCGCGCGACGGCTTCATTTGTGCGCTACTGCGCAGGTACCTTGTCTTCTCCATTCCCCTCCCTCCTCCCTGGCGCGCGCTGCCTCTTTGCAAAACAGTAGTGTTTGTAAACAAAGTGTTGTTTTTCGCGGAAGCTACAGTTCGCGTAGTTAAAAATGGACCGTTGGTTAAAAAGTGGTTCGTTAAAACGACAAAGGTCTACAGATGAAGAGGAAGAACTGTAAAAAACGTATAAATATAAAATATAAAAAGACTCTTAATTTGGCTCTCACTTTTTAATTTTAGGATTAGGAATTAATGGGGGTCCTTGTCACAATAGCGGCTCGATGAGGGGTCCTCGAGAAAATTTTGTTGGGAACCCCTACTGTAAATAAATAAATCTTCCTGTTCTTGTATTGGCAGGTGCAGATAATCAATGCTATGTTGGGGACTCCCCAGTTGGAGAAGGATGCCCCCACATCATTTATTTATCGCCCCCCTCCAGTTCAGCTCAAGTTTGTTAACAAGCCCACAGACCTCCAGATTCTACCTGCCTCCCCAATATACCCAACTCCATATAGTGAGGAGAAAAGAGGCTCAAATGTACAAGTAGCTTATTGAACTTTTTCATTTTAAAAAAATTGCTCCTATGGAGCTTTCTCCTCTCCTCTCCTCTTGTAAAACCATCCAAGGTGGTGGCCATATCAGTGCTTCCTGTGCTGTGGGAGTGAGTTCCATAGTTTAACTATATTCTGTGTGAAGAAGGACTTTCTTTTTATCTGTCCTGAATCTGCCAGCATTCAGCTTCACTAAACGTCCACAAGATCTAGCCTTAGGAGGGAGAAAAAAAACTCCCCACCCACCCACATTTTCGAGTTAGAGGACTCAAAAAAAGGTAAAAGAGGTTCTTCTCCAATCTCCACCTTTAAACGAATACAAGCACCGCTTGGCTTGAAGAAAAATTCTGTGAAAGCCAAAGTCTGCCTTACTGTTTGGGGTAAAGGTAAAAGGTAAAGGGACCCCGGACCATTAGGTCCAGTCGTGACCGACTCTGGGGTTGCAACATCTCACATTATTGGCCAAGGGAGCCGGTGTACAGCTTCCAGGTCATGTGGCCAGCATGACAAAGCCGCTTCTGGCGAACCAGAGCAGCTCACAGAAACGCCGTTTACCTTCCCGCTGGAGCGGTTCCTATTTATCTACGTGCTTTCGAACTGCTAGGTTGGCAGGAGTTGGGACCGAGCAATGGAACCGCCGACCTTCTGATCAGCAAGCCCTAGGCTCTGTGGTTTAACCCACAGCACCACCCGCGTCCCATACTATTTTGGGTACTACCGGTATTTTGGGTACGCCCCAATAAACACCACTGTCTCAAGCAACAGATTTCACTGAACTGCCAAAGAAGGGACTTTGCAACTGTAGCAAAGGAAGCACGCAAGTGTAGAAGAGGAAAGGAGAGAATCTACACATATACCCACTTCCACTACTCATATACCCACTTCCGTAGCCAAGTGGGGGGCAGATACCCCCCTAAATCAATAAAATTCAGAAAAACACATAGCAAACCGAGGTTCTGCCCACCCCAACAAAAGACTCCAACAAAAATCCTGGCTACGCCCATGCTTCCACGGACCCTTCTATTTTCACCAATACGTAATTAAAATAAACCATATGAGGTCATTTAAAAGAAATTACAATGAACGGGGGAGAGAAAGTCATGAATAGAAAGTTCTTGTTTCCATTCTGCCACGAGGGATTCACACAGTTCATTTCGGATGCAATCCTACCGAGCGATAAATGAACGCTCATCTCATTCATTAAAGTGAGGGCAAAATTGTAAGGGCGGAAACAGCTTCAGCTAGCCGACGGCACCGCGGCTACGGAAAGCAACGAGCGACCATTCCCAGCCGGCGCCGGAGCGTTCCCAAGCGGTTGCCAAGGGCAACAGGCGACGCCTTTTCCTCCCCACACCCTCCCCACTGTGAGCGTTCCAGCTGGGCCTGAGAAGGCGCTCAAGTTCTAGATGGGGGGAAGGCCTTGAAAGCGACGCCGGGGGGGTTCCGGGGTGGGGGAGGGATTGTGGGGTCCGGGAGGAGGGTTAGGGTCTTTTAAGGGTTTGTTTCACTTCATGAAACCGCCCTGTCTGGGACTGAGCTTGGTTGTAAATAATCCACTCAGTAAGAAGGGTCGTCCCAGTTAGGGCTTTCTGAAAGAGAGGAGGGGGCTGGGAGAGAAGTCTTAAGTACATGGGGGTCTTTATAGTAAAGAGGGCTCAGCGGGGTTGATGCCAGCTGGCGACTGGCATTGGGAATCTCAAACAGGAAATGGTCGAGAAGTCTTAGGGACTAGAATCTTGCCCTGTTTTTAAAAGGGTGGGGGTTGTATTTGGGCCAAGAGTCAGCAATCTAGTAAAAAAAAGGGAGGGGGGAAATCAGTGCGGTTGGTTGGTAGGGAAAATTTAGGAGGATAATTTGAGCTGAGATCTGATTATCTTTAGCAATAGGAAGATTGATCAGTAGGGCAGTAGAGTGGCCTCAGGAAGGACTGGGTCTGTTTTGGGGTGAGGCTACACCCACCCACCCCAGGGCCCGTGTTTAGCAACTTCTTAAGAGAAATTATGAGCAGAGTGGTTTGAGACAGGTGGCAGTTCTAAGTTGGATCTGAAGGGGAATCGTGCAGCCTTGCTGGCATTTTAATTGCGGGCAGTTGCTGTCAGTCAGCCCTGGACAAAGACAAGGCTGTCAAATCAGCCTTGCCTTTTCAATTAGTTACCTTTCTTTGGGTTCCCAAGGCACAGAGATGTTTATACCTGAGTTCCTTGCAGCAGCAGCCCGACTCGCTTAGTGGAATCATGGTCCTAGTTTGATGAGGATCGAAAGCGGGGGTTGTGTGTTTGTTGTTATTTCCTACTTGTGAGTGGCTAAAAAAAACACCCAAATCTGCAGCCTTTATCTTTTGAAGCTGCATTTTATCCTTCTAGGCGCTGTTTGTGGTGTGAGGTGCGTGTGAGAAAGGGTACCCTTATAGTAACCAAAGCGAGGGTTCAGAGGAGTGGTTTTTCCTAGGAAGCGAGGTGGCTCTACAACACTGTCAATATGCCTATGCACCCAAAGTCAGACCCCCGTTACTTTGTCGTGATCCGGCCTCTGCCCATCCCCAGCCAGAAAGGCCTCAAGGTCCAAGCTCGAAGCAACACCATCTACAACTGCTGGGATGTCACGAGAGAGCAGGTCTTCCGGGAGAATTACCATCGGAGAATCAAACAGCTCACGCAACAAGGCTACTTTACTCCCAGCTGGAAGCCCTATCAGGATTTTGGGGAACCTCTTTACCTCGATCCAAGGAAACTCACTCTCTACGGTCTCGGACAGCTCCCCCTGGTAAGCACAGTGCTCTCTTAGTATGTTCTTTGCTTGTGATATTAAAAAGTAGGTGGTGGACCTCTTTAAGTGGAATCACTTAAACCGCACACTGAGGTCCAGCTCTGAGGGTCTTCTCGCGGTTCACTCACTCCCTAAATGGCCTCAGTCCAGTATACCTGAAGGAGCATCTCCACCCCCATCGTTCTGCCCGGACACTGAGGGCCTTCTGGCGGTTCCCTCGTTGCGAGAAGCCAAGTTGCAGGGAACAAGGCAGAGGGCCTTCTCGGTAGTGGCGCCCGCCCTGTGGAACGCCCTCCCATCAGATGTCAGAGAAAAACAGCTACCAGATTTTTTAGAAGACATCTGAAGGCAGCCCTGTTTAGGGAGGTTTTTAATGTTTAATAGATTATTTTATTTCATTTTTCTGTTGGAAGCCGCCCAGAGTGGCTGGGGAAACCCAGCCAGGTGGGCAGGGTATAAATAATAAATTATTATTATATACTATTATTACTCTGAGGTTATAGGGAACCAGGCAGAGGGCCTTCTCGGTGGTGGCGCCTGCCCTGTGGAACGCCCTTCCATCACATGTCAAGGAAATAAACAACTATCTGACTTTTGGAAGACATCTGAAGGGAGCCCTGTTTAGGGAAGTTTTTAATTACTGATGTTTTATTCTGTTTTTAATCTGTTGGGAGCTGCCCAGAGTGACTGGGGAAACCCAGCCGGATGGGCGGAGTATAAATAATAAATTATTATTATATTATTATTATTACATGTGAGACATGATTATTACAGCAGGTAGCACTGGTTGCTAGGTTCTGAATCCTGGGCAAAGAGACCTGAAGAGTTTTAAAGGTTTATCTAAAGGGCTTTCAAGTTTAACTCAAGAGCTACCTTTGCCCCTGTGATCTTGCCTGCATGTTAACAGAGGCATTGTAGTATGCTTGCCACTAAGATAAGCTAGGGGTGGGGGGGGGCTTTTTGGTGGTGGCTCCACTGCTACGGAATTCCCTTCCAACCTAACTTCCCATGTCCCCAAACAGGCCTTCCAAAATGTACCTGTTCCAGGCTGCCTTTCCATAACAGTGCTTTTGTGTTGCTGCTTTCTGAGCCTCTTAAGATTTGTTGCTTCTAATGTATTGTAGTATTTCCCATCTGAATAAAGGTGTCTCCTTGTGAGGGCTGCACACAAAAAGGTGGCCTATGGTATAAATACTTGAATACCAACAACAACAATGGAAGGCCAATTAAAAGAGTGTTATAAAGGTGAAATTTGGGAGATCCGTATAGATAAAAAAAGGGTCTGATTTTATATGGCAGGGAAATCCTGGGCTAAAAAAGACATCTTTACAAGGCATCTGAAGCAATTGATGGTTGCTCCTTCATCTATAGATACCAGGAACCTCTCTTTCTGGCTGATTAATGGAACAGGACAATTTGTGCCCCTCGGTGAGCCTGCGTTGTCGGGTTCACAAACTCAGGTGTGAGTTTGGGGTTGGCCACCCTCAGTGCTGGCCTAGCCCCAACATTTCCCCTCCATGTTTAACTCGGTTTTTAGAGCACAGCACCTCTAGTCTACTCTTGAAAGTCCTTGCTGAATGCAGTCGTTTCTCGCCCCCCCTCTCTTCCGCAGCTGTCCCCAAATGGCCCAGCAGAGCCCTGTTAGTATTCATTTAAGGACTGTGAAATGACCCATTTTGGTTTTAGAATCCCAGCTTCTGCTCTCCAGAGATGGGCGTGCATTAGGCAGGCAGCTCTGATTCATTGAAAATCAAGGAACGTCCCCAGACAGGCTTTTTGATTACCTGAGTGTTCCAAGCTCTGTGTTAAAAGGTCTGGTTTGATTCCTTAGTGAGCCGGCACAGGGGGATATTAGTCCCCTTTTTATCCGTTCAGAGAGTTAATTGCCATGGCAAGCTTGTCTGCGATACCCAGGAGCCAGCCTGTTGACTTCTTCCAAGTAAAGAAAGGTGACTTTTTCCTCTCTCTTTTTTCCTCTCTCTCTCTTTCTTTTTCTGGACACACTCAAAACATTTCTGTTCTTTTCAATTTGGAGCGTCAGGGATGCTTCCAGCCTGCTCTGCGCTTGTAATCAGACTCCGCTGGGTAATTGTGTGCTATACAGAAAGAAGATGAGTAATGAGATGGGTAACTACATCTATCCAGGAAGAAAATGGAGCCATTTTTGTTGACTAGCGTAATTTCTGCACCTGTAGTTAGATCCCCCAGTTGGCAGGCTTTGAATTAAGTGGGGGCTGAGGGGTCAGCAGCCATGGCTCATTCCCGCATGTGCTAAGAGGACAGAACAGCAATACAGTTGTACCTTGGAAGTCAAACAGAATCCGTTTCAGAAGTCCGTTTGACTTCCAAAACGTTCGAAAACCAAAGCACAGCTTCTGATTGGCTGCAGGAAGCTCCTGCAGCTAATCAGAAGCCACAGAAGCCCCGTCAGGTGTTTGGCTTGCAAAATAGTTCGCAAACTTAAACAGTCGGGTTTGCGGCGTTCGGGAGCCAAAACGAGAACTAAGCTGTTCAACTTACAAAGAACGACTTTAGAGGCTTTGGCAGACATTTTATTGCATGCTGTTTCATTTATTTATTTAAAGGATTTATGTACTGGTGAATCTTCAAAGCCTCTAAGCCATGGGTAGGCAAACTAAGGCCCGGGGGCCGAATCTGGCCCAATTGCCTTCTAAATCCAGCCTTCTAAATCCAGTCTGGGAATCAGCGTGTTTTTACATGAGTAGAATGTGTGCTTTCATTTAAAATGCATCTCTACGTTATTTGTGGGGCATAGGAATTCGTTCAATCCCCCCTCCCCAAAAAATATAGTCTGGCCCCCCACAAGGTCTGAGGGACAGTGGACCGGCCCCCTGCTGAAAAAGTTTGCTGACCCCTGCTCTAAGCGGTTTACACAATATATGCATTAAAATTACCAGTCAGATCAGATATTATTATTAGGAAAGATCTTGAAAATAAAACGGCTGCACCTCTGAGAATTCTTGGAGAACAGGTGAGGTCCCTGCAAACTGGAGGCGTGCAAATGTTGTCCCCATCTTCAAAAGGGGGGAGGGGGAGAAGACCCAACCACTTGATGTTGATACTAGGGAAGGTCCTAGAACAGATAATTAAACATTTTTTCTGTGAGCATTTGGATGACGCGGGTGGCGCTGTGGGTTAAACCACAGAGCCTAGGGCTTGCCGATCAGAAGGTCGGTGGTTCAAATCCCTGCAGCGGGGTGAGCTCCCGTTGCTCAGTCCCTGCTCCTGCCAACCTAGCAGTTCGAAAGCATGTAAAAGTGCAAGTAGATCCATAGGTACTGCTACAGCGGGAAGGTAAACAGCGTTTCTGTGTGCTGCTCTGGTTCGCCAGAAGCGGCTTTGTCATTCTGGCCACATGACCTGGAAGCTGTACGCCGGCTCCCTCGGCCAATAATGCGAGATGAGCGCCACAACCCCAGAGTTGGTCACGGCGGGACCTAATGGTCAGGGGTCCCTTTACCTTTTACTGTGAGCATTTAGAGAAGGATGCTGTGATTACTAAGACCCAGCAGGGATTTCTTAAAAACGAGTCATGCCAGACAAATCTCATTTCTTTTTCCTTTTTTTTTGATAGAGTTACAGGTTTGGTGGATCAGGGGAATGCTATGGGCACAGTGTATCTTGATTTCAGTTGGAATTAACAGGTACTTGTTGAAAAGCAGTAAAAAGGGGGGGGCTAGTAAGGGGGGAAGGCTAGTAATTTTTGTATGCTCATTTGCAAGACTGAGTTTAGCTGGGAGATTCAATTTGGCTAGGGTGCCAAGGAGAATGATTTGGATCCCTAGTCTTCTTGGGTGAACTTCATTTCCCAGAATATTCTGGGTCGGAGAGGGTAGCCCTTAAGCAAGTTTAAATTGGCGTGGTGCAGGTATTGAATGCTCAAAGGGTTTGTCTTCAGCAGCATCAAACCCACAATCAGAGGCATACGGAGATCATTATATTCCCATATATTTCAATCTCTGTCAAAGGCCGCTTGTTATGTCTCCCAGACTTTTAAGACAGGGAGAAAGTAATGTCTGAAGTTGTTGACAACTGAACCATCCCCGGGATCAAGGCTCTTTTGGCTTTTCACTGCACAGCTGGCACACACTTCCCTGACACTTGCCCATTTGCTCTGTGTAATTAAAGCCCGCCGTTGTCTGTGGGCAAAGTTCAGAAGTGGCCTGGAAAAATGAGCTCATTTTTAAACCATCATCAGAGCTATTTCTAGCGGATGGCTTTGTCCTTCGGTGTCATCAAGCAGCCAGCCATAGCAGTTAGCCATGACAGTTATCTATGAAAAACGAGAAATGGGGGACTCCTTATCCAAGGGTATGTAACTCATGCCTTGGGCCTGTTTGTTTTCCTGACCATTTCCAATGGCTTCCCAACATTTTCTGCCAAATGACCTCTGTCTCGCTTTTGTCGTGCTGCCAGCATGATGGCTTTGTGAGTCAGCCTTTCCAAGTGGCCCCTTAATGCTGATGCGTTAGGCTCAGTTTTAATGTACACTTGCATTTTCTGGTGTGTTTTTCCTTCCCTGCCTGTTCAGCGCAGCTGCTAAGCTTGCCCCACAACAAAATATTTGAAGTCTACTGTGGCGCACGTGACAAGTTTCCAAACTCTACAATTCTATGACTCTAAGGCAGGCATCCCCAAACTGCGGCCCTCCAGATGTTTTGGCCTACAACTCCCATGATCCCTAGCTAACAGGACCAGTGGTCAGGGGTGATGGGAATTGTAGTCCAAAACATCTGGAGGGCCGAAGTTTGGGGATGCCTGCTCTAAGGTGATTGTGAAAATAAAATGGAGACAGGTGGGAGATCTGTGTATGCCACCTTGAGCTCTTCGGTGGAAAGTTGGGATAGAAATGTTGTTATTACTGATGGTTTTCAGCTGTGGAAAAATGATCTTTTGCATTGGTGTGTAGCCAAAATGCAGCCAAGTGCGTTTTTTTTTCAAAGCAGAGAGATCTTGTGGAACGCTTTTCCTCAAGTGATCCAAATCCTTTCCCAGAACCAGTTCAGGGTACAAAGCAAAAAATTGCATTTTAGTCATTTAGGAAATCCTAGTTCTTGCTTCATCCCAGGCCTGCAATCACCACGGCTGATACACAAGAGCACCAGTCACGCAGCCGAGGGGTAAGGAGTCCCCAAGGCTCTGTCTGTTTCGGACAGAACGTCTTGCGTTCAGAAAGCAATTTCGAGGTAAAGAATTTAGGTCCTTCAAGAGAAGGACCACCGCTCAGGAGTAAATTGGTAGTCAAGGCAGGTGAGAGAATATGCAGAGCGATAGGCTCCATCTGCTTGGTTCCAGTCACAACTTTGGCAGCTGCATTTTGAAACAGCTGCAGTTTCCTGATGCTCTTCTGCAAAGGCAGCCCCACATGAACTTTACTGAAGCACAAGTGGGTGTAGCCCCAGGGTGGACAGTGATCGTGTTACCAGGGAGGGTGGTGTCAGGCGTCAGGGAATCGTACCACCCCCCACCCACCCCATGGCCGGCTACCAGAGATAGAAAGACAGGGAAAGCTGCTTACTAAAGTATTTTATGCAATATGCACAGAGAGGGGCTTAGAAAGGTAGCCTCTTGGAGTAATGGCGTTGCTCCGAGTAATCTCCTCCCACCCTTTCCCTTCTCACTCGTCAACAGCACCACCCGCCTTACAGTGGCTGCTTAAGGCTAATTGCCTCTTAGCTCTCTGCTCTCCTACTTTCACTGCTTTCACTCCCCGCCAGGTTCTGGGAGAAGGGGGGGTCTGGAATGCTCTCTAATGATAACGTGTCAGTCAGCTGTTCCGGCTCTGGTTCTCCCCCCTCCCCTTCTCCCATTATCTTCCAGCTTTGCCCCTCTTCTGTCTCTGAGTTGTGACCTTCTGCAAACCACCGTTCTAAATCTATACTGTCTTCCTCTTTTCTGGAAGATTCAGGGGGTGGGGGAGGCTGTCTCCACCATTCCTCCTCAGTCCAGTCCCTGTGACAGGTGGCAGGGTACCTAAGGGGAGGCGGAGTCTGGGGAGTGGGGTGTCACCATAGGTGGAGTCAACCTGTTCTGGTTTGGTTCCCCATCCTGCATCTTCCTTCCTTAGAAAAATATCGTGGACACTTACTCAGTGTAGTAGTAGCTTAACACCTTGGGGACGTGGGTGGCGCTGTGGTCTAAACCACTGAGCCTCTTGGGCTTGCTGAACGGAAGGTCGGCAGTTTGAATCCCCGCGATGGGGTGAGCTCCCGTTGCTCTGTCCCACCTCCTTCCAACCTAGCAGTTCGAAAGCATGCCAGTGCAAGTAGATAAATAGGTACCACTGCGGCGGGAAGGTAAATGGCGTTTCTGTGCGCTCTGGTTTCCGTCACGGTGTCCCATTGCACCAGAAGCAGTTTGGTCATGCTGGCCACATGACCCGGAAGCTGTCTGTGGACAAACGGCCTGAAAGCAAGATGAGCTCCGCAACCCCATAGTCGCCTTTGACTGGACTTCACCGTCCAGGGGTCCTTTATCTTTTTACCTTTAGCGTAACACCTGTTCTACCTAGGAAGGTGGTAGAGACAGGCATTTCTGGCTGCAGAAACCTCCTTGGCATCCAGGAGCATTCCTAAGCTAAGCACCTGATTTTTAGATAGATAGATGTTTGCATCAGCCATCGGCCTTTGCAGTCCGAGTACAAAATACATGTACAGACAACTTAAGCACTTCTCAAGCGTTTCTTCTTTTGGCCAACAGAGGGTTGAGCCCGGCCTTGGGATGACTCTCCTTGAGCACGATTGCTCAGAACAGCCAATTGCCCTCGCCGCGAGTTTTAAGAAACACTGTAATCCCAACCGCCCTCCCCTCACTGCAGGGTTGGCTAAAGATGATACTGTCAAGTGAAAACAATGATTTAATGGCTTTGTGACATGAAGGCCCCGGGACTAATGGAACACAACCTAGAAATCGAAGCCGAGTGAATGTTTTAAGGCTCCTAGGCTGCAATTATGATACAGTCTCTGCCTGCAGCTGTCATTACAATCACAAAATGTCAGCAGCGATTAGTTCTCTTTCGGAAGGTCAAATAACAATGGCGAGGAGGATGCCTGCGTGGTGACAGTAAGCCTGTACCAGTGGGCAAAAGCGTGGACAGCTCTCGTGATACTTTGCAGTTTTGCTGCAATAGGACCACTCCTTCCGCATGTCAGTGTAAAGTTATTCAGGGGCCGGGTTCAAGCGAGAGACCAGCATCCTCCAAGGCAGCAGATCTCATGTTTCCTACAATTTTTTTTATAACAAAATTAAAACCAGAACATACAATTTGACAAGATCCCGGGGCTCTGTTTATCAGGACTCTGTTCCCTTCAGGAAGAAAGGTGGCTGAAGGCATTTCTGTAATGTGCTTTTATTTATTATAGATATAAAAGGTGAGCATAAGGCTTATAAAGATTTATGTTTTTGCTCAGGCAGCCCAGTCAGATGGGTGGGGTACAATTATTATTATTATTATTATTATTATTATTATTATTATTATTAATTACCCAATGGATCAGCCCCTGTTTTGTGAGTCCGAATCTTTTATTTGTTCTTGTCTGCACCTATGTATTTTTGGACTGCGTTTTTATCAGTTTTAGAATGCATTTTCATTTTAATTGTACTTCCTCCCACCAATCGCACACCGCCGCAAGGTCTTTAAAAAACACATTCCAGTTTATAAGTGCTTTGAAACAAATAAATAATATATACATCAGAGCTGGGGAACCTAGCCTGAGGGCCACATTCCCATTGATGGCAACCTTAATGGGGGCCGCATGGCAGCAGTGGGTGGAGCCAAAGGCAGAGAACTCTGACCTTTGTGCATTAGGCTGCATTCTAGACACACAATCCGGAGGTATTTGCACTGCGAAATCTTCCCAATATACACATATTTGTGTATACCATTACCCCCCCCCCCAAAGTGCACATTTTTGCAAAACGGTTTTCCGTTGGCCCGATCCAGCAGGCTCAGCTTACGTTCTTGTGCATTTTTCTATGTGTTTTGAGGCAGAATTTGCCCCAGTGTGCGCACAGAACTGCATTGCAAACTTCGAAGGAGGAGTGCAAATTCCGAAAGGATGGCTGCCGTTTCGGTTTGTGCGTTGTTTAAGAGAATCAGAAGACCGGCCGGATCAGGCTAACGGCCCATCTAACCCCAGCATCCTTGTCTCACAGCCACCGACCAGGTGCCTGTGTTAAACCCACAAGCAGAATCCAAGCACAAGAGCCCTCTGCCCTCCTGTCCTTTCCAGCCACTGGCATTTGGAAACAAGACTTCCTGTGACCTTTGGGGCAGACCAGTGCCGTTATAGCTAGTAGCCATTGATAGCCTTCTTTCTGAGTTCATCCAGTCCTCTTTTGAAGCCATCCAGGTTGGTGGCCATCACTACCTCCTGTGGGAGTGAGTTCCACAGTTTAACTATGCGCTGCATGAAGAAGTTCTTTTTCATCTGTCCTGAATCTCCCATCGTTCATCTTCATTGGATGTCTACCTGTTCTAAGTGTTACGAGAGAGGGAGAAAAAACTTTTCTCTATTCGCTTTCTACTTGCCGTGTATAACTTTTATACAGGTTGGGCATGTCATCCACGGACCTAGCTGAAGGGGACAGGGGTGGGCAGCTACCCCCAATCAATCAAACAAACAAACAAACAAAAACACTTAAATAAAAGTAGAAATAATCAGAATATTTGAAATGCTTTGACAGATTTCTCTGAGCACTTGGGGTCAAAAGAAAGTAATTTAAAACATCTGTTGTTGAGACATTTCATTCCAAATTTGCCAGACAGAGGATGATGACAGGTGGGCGTCCTGTCCCGTCCCCCCAACATAAATCCCGGCTGTGCCCATGATGTCATATATCATTTCAAAAAGCTTGAATTACGTAGCTTCACCTTTAAATGCAGACCAAATTGACTCTGTCCTTGGTTGCTGGCTTTTTGATTTCCAACAGATTCCCTGTGAGCTGTCCCTGCATTTTTTTAACGCCTGCTTCTCAGTGAACAGAAAGAGACACGCATGATCTGATATCTATCTATCTATCTATCTATCTATCTATCTATCTATCTATCTATCATCTCATCTGGAGCAAATGTTTCTGTCCTTCTTAGGACCAGCTGCTCTGTGAGGCTGTAGTGCCAAGAAACCCTTATGTTGTAAGGATTGTCAGTGTGTTTATTTTGCTGTGCTAGACACTGGTCTGATAGTTGGACATCTAGGCTCTGAAGGCAGGGGTCAGCAAACCTTTTCAGCAGGGGGCCGGTCCAGTGTCCCTCAGACCTTGTGGGGGGCCGAACTATATTTTGAAAATAATAATAATGAATGAATTCCTATGCCCCACAAATAACCCAGAGATGCATTTTAAATAAAAGCATATATTCTACTCATGTAAAAACACCAGGCAGGCCCCACAAATAACCCAGAGATGCATCTATATATATATATATAAATGTAGAAGGTCCATGTTTGTTAGGCCGCGACGTTCTCTGAAACCGCTTTCCCGATCGCGTTCAAATTTGGCCACAACGTCACATGGGGGTATCCGAGTGTTTCCATGTACATAGATTGGCCACATAGCACACCTGTGCCACGAAAACCAGGTAAAACCCACTGGTTTGGAACCCTGAACTTAGAGAGCCGGGGAACCTGGGAAATAGAAGGCAGAAGAGGTTGCAACACAGCACCCTCTAGCGGCGGATACACTGGTACTACAACTAGAAAACCTTGGCCCTCTATCGGAGGCTAAACTGGTATTGCAGCTACTAGGCCGAATGGAGGCTCGCCTTTACAGACTAGGCCAAATGGAGGTGGGGACTCACCCGGGTGTGGGTTGGGGGCAGGAGGGGACGGGATAGGTCATGGAACGGGACAGGGTGGGGGGAATCACAGGGATGAGCCACAGCAACGCGTGGCCTGGCCAGCTAGTTTTAAATAAAGGGACACATTCTACTCATGTAAAAACATGCTAATTCCCGGGCCATCCGCGGGCTGGATTTAGAAGGTGATTGGGTTGCATCCGGCCCCCGGGCTTTAGTTTGGGAACCCCTGCTCTGAAGGCATCAAGCAGTCTGCTTTGGAGCAACTCTCCAGATTTCGGTGAATGCTGAAGACACACCTCTTTGACACATGAGATGAATTTTTTTTACGACACACCTTATTTTCTGATTTTCAGTTGTTCTGAGCTGTTTTAAATGGTTTTTTTTTTAGTTGTTATAATCTGCCCTGGCACATTAGGGTGAAGAGCAGGAAAATAGTTGTTGTAGCAGTGTTAAGAAGGCAGGCAGGCAGGTTTGTGGGGGTACTGGAAAGCTCTGCAAGTATCATTATTATTCATATTTTTTAAAATGTGTTTATTATACCCCAGGTGCAGCCTGACTCTCCTCCACCTTGAGTGTGGCCCCACCTCGCCTCCCTGCCTCTACTTTTTAAATCAAAGTTGGAGGCAGCTTATTGGGAGACTTGAAATCAGGTCCTCAACTGCGGCTCCAGTAAAGCTCGTCCCCGTGCCAAAAATGACTTCATGAGCATGTCCTGACAACAAGCAGTTTTTAAAAAATAATAACAGTGCCGTGGCCAGAGGTAGTTGCTTCCTGGAAAATATACTTGGGGTGGGTTGGGGGTGGAGAGAAATAATCTCCACTTTCCTCTTGTTTAGCTGATGGATGGAAAGCTAGAAACTGAATAGGATAGATAAAGAGGAAACCTCTGCCAAGGACAATAAGAGTTTCATTGGTAACATGCAACAAACAGAAGATGTGGGGGACGTTTGCAAGAAGAAGCTGAAATCTTTGGCACACCTCCGAACGGTCATGGAAATGAAACAAAGCAAAGAAAGAGAAGAATTTGGGAAGCAGAAATGGAGATGTTGTATACAATAGGATGATTATGATTATTATTATTTTAAAAAAACATGCCTACACAAAAGCACTGGCTCCCGTGGGTAGATTAGAAAAAAAGAAAAAACTCTGCGCTTTTCAGATACCCTGCCTGGGAATAGAACCAAGGCTGACTGAAATAACTCAGGGTTTCTAAGCCTAAATTCAAGAATGGCACTAATTGGATTTGCATCAGAAATGGCTCTGGCATTTTAATTCTGAAAGGCAGCAATCCAGAATTAATTGACTGCAGAAGCAGCCCCGTTGCATTCATTTGGTCTGCTCTGGAAGTAGACAGATTGTAGATTTAGGGACCTCCCCCCCCCCCTGAGGTTGTCCTTTTTTTTATCATGCATTCATTATTTGTGCTCAAGATAAGGACCTCAGAAGAGTCTGCTGGATCAGACCAGTGGCTCATCTAGTGCAGAATCATGTTCTCACAAGGACCAACCTGCAAGCAGGATTTGAGCATGAGAGCATTCTCCCCTCCTCTGATTTCCAGCAACCAGAGCCGTAAACAGTTGGCAGTTCCAAATGTAGGACCTGTTTACTGCTCTTTGGTTTCGCCACCTATGTAAATCTGACTGAAGAAGACTTGCACTACCATTGATACATGTCCCACCCCCCCACTCATTCACAAGTGATTTTCTACTAGAGCTGCAAAGTGGATTCCAGCATCTTGTTCTCCCAGTGGTCAACCAGTTGCCTGTAGGAAACCTTCAAGCAGGATCAGGGCCGGATTTAGGTTTGATGAGGCCCTAAGCTACTGAAGGTAATGGGGCCCTTTATATGCCCAGCTGCCCTTTGTCAGCAACAAATTGCCGCTGTTTTTTGTGTTGAATATATGCTATATGGTAATTGATGGACCTAATCGGTCTCTAAAGCCATTTGCTCATGTTGTCATGCAACCAGTCCGGACCTCAGAAGAGTCTGCTGGATCAGACCAGTGGCTCATCTAGTGCAGAATCATGTTCTCACAGTGGCTAATGGGGAACCTGCAAGCGGGACCCAAGCATAAGAGCGCTCTCCCTTCCTGTGGTTTTCAGGAATTGGTGCCCAGAAACATTACGGCCTCCGACTGTGGAGGCAGCACATAGCCATCATGTCTAGTGGTTGCTGACGGCCTTCTCCATCCACAATGGTATCAGGGTAGTTATACACACTGCCGTTTTTCAGTACTGTTTGGACCTGCAGACGTTTCAGGGCTAACTTGCTGCTCCATTTCCAATTGGTGTGCATCTTGTAACTGCCCCCCCCATTATTTATTTATTTATTTGGTTTTTCAGATATTTGTTTGGTGTTTGAGATACAAAATAAAAGCAACATTCCAAGCAACCTCTTGGACTTCCCTCTTCCCCTTTGTGGGTCCTACTGTTAATCATTTCCTCCTGCATCTTTTATAATAATCCAAATCTCTTATCTCCCCATCGTATCCAGAATTCACCCTTAAACAACAATCCTACTAACGGTTTTAACAGTTTACAATGGCCTTTAAGATAAGTTATAAATTTTCCCCATTCCTTATCATAGCTGCCAAGTCTCCCGTATTCCCCGGGAAACCCCTGTTTTTCCAGCTGTCCCCAGCCGAAAAAATTGATTTTTTTGTTTCCCCCCGGTTTATTCTGGTGTGGCGGCCACTTTGGAACTGGGCGGAGCATGCTCAGAAGCGACTTTTGATGCTGCTTTGCCCAGTTCCAAAATGGCTGCAGCGTGACTTCTGGTGCGACGGCCATTTTGGAACAGGGCAGAGCAGCATCAAAAGTAGCTTCTGAGCATGCTCCGCCCAGTTCCAAAATGGCGGCAGCGCTACTTCCGGTCTGCTACTTCCGGTCCAGTCCCTTATTTCTCAGGCCGGAACTTGGCAGCTATGTTCCTTATTAAAATTTTGGTCTTCCTGATTTCTGATTCTTCCAGTCATTTTAGCCATTTCGGCATAATCCATCAACTTGATCTGCCATTCTTCTCTGGTAGGGACTTTATCTTCTTTCCATCTCTGGGCCAATAACATCCGCGCAGCCGTAGTCGCAGACATAAATAGTCTTTTTTGCTCCTTTGGGATTTCAGCACCTAGAATTCCTGAAAAGAAGGCTTTAGGTTTTTTTTTAAAAAAAGGTTATTTTAAACATTTTTTCGTCTTGTAATTTCCTACTGAAGTCTTGTGCTTTTTATAGCACAAATGTTAAATTTCTGGTTAAATTTTCTTCTCCCTTTTTGTTGTGCTGTAGTTGAAGAGCGCCCCTCCAGACGGCAATAATGTGATAACATTGGGGAGACATTGCTGAGCAACTTAATAATGTGGGATGATGTGTGTGGACGGTCCGGTATAAATCCATCACCAATGCCCTATTATTACATCAATGGCACATTTCCCTTCCGGCTGGTGGTAGTATGTAATGTTTTAGAAGACCAGGAGATGGAAGAGAGATCTGGATAGAAATGAGGATGTAGCAGAATAAAATGAGATTGTTTGGGCGCTCCCAAAGACAAAACAATGCCAGGCTGAAAGTTCAGTGTTAAGACTACACAGGTAAATATAGGAAGTCTGATGCAAGAAATCTAAGGCACAATCTGCCAAAACATTGGCTCTTTTAAGACCTATAGATTTCATGGAGTGACTTAGGCAAGCTAGAGGCTTGACTCGGACATAACTACATTGGCCTGTAGGACCAAGAATGAGTGTTATGGCCGCTTGTTCCCTTCTCCCCTTCTCTCGGGTGCCTTACTGCCATACAGTACATGTGGGATTTGTTAAACCACAGTTTCCCATTTAAGCTTGGACTACAATCCTGGCTTGCGAACCATCGTCAAGAGTCTGAAATCCTGGTTTGTAGTTGGAGCTTAAACTACAGTTTCCTGGTTCAGGTGTAAGAGGAAACCGTGGCTTAACAAACCTCAGAAGTATGGCAGTAAGGTGTGAGAGAGCAGAGAGAAGGAAAAGGGAAGATGAAACACAGGGACACATTGATTATTTGCCCAATAAACCATGGTTTATCAGATTGAGGTGGTTAATGTTTGAATTGGGACACTGAGCATGTGCTGACCTTTGTCCTGTTGAAATCAGTGGGACTTTCAGACCAATCTTAAGCATGTTTTCTCAGTAAACCCCCATGTGTTCAGTAGGACTTACACATGTAAAGCCCCTTTGAGTTCAATGGGACTAACTCCCAGGTAATGTATACAGCATGGAAACCTTACTCCCTCATATGCACGTTCACAATTTCTGCCTAAGAGCATGGGCTGGATCATGCCCAAAGGCTTTTTAGCTCAAAGGCAATCAGGATTTTTCAAGCTCGACTAATTCATTTCCCGTTTTGTTCCCATTTGGTTTGCTGGTTTAATTAAGCTTATTTCAAGAGACATGAGAATTTAGTAAAAAATAAAACAGAAAGCGGAGGAAAAATGAAAGGGAGACAGCAGTTAGCATTAATAATGCATATATTAAAAGCCTCTTGGGAAAACGTACAATGCAAGTTTAAAAACCTATTGCTAAAACAGACAGAATATAGTGAATCCTTTTCTTTTCAATTAACCAGTCCATACTTAGAATAAGGTCTCTCTCTGCTGTGGAATTCAGTTACCAGCAAGATTCAAGGCTTTACTGTTCTGTTATTTAAAAGCAAGCTTCTAGCCCTCATGGGCTACCTTTTTACTTATGCCTTGAGGCAGTTTGCAAACGCACCATGAATCATAGAATCATAGAGTTGGAAGAGACCACAAGGGCCATCCAGTCCAACCCCCTGCCAAGCAGGAAACACCATCAAAGCATTCCTGACAGATGGCTGTCAAACCTCCGCTTAAAGACTTCCAAAGAAGGAGACTCCACCACACTCCTTGGCAGCAAATTCCACTGCCGAACAGCTCTTACTGTCAGGAAGTTCTTCCTAATGTTTAGGTGGAATCTTCTTTCTTGTAGCTTGAATCCATTGCTCCGTGTCCGCTTCTCTGGAGCAGCAGAAAACAACCTTTCACCCTCTTCTATATGGCATCCTTTTATATATTTGAACATGGCTATCATATCACCCCTCAACCTTCTTTTCTCCAGGCTAAACATACCCAGCTCCCTAAGCCGTTCCTCATAAGGCATCGTTTCCAGGCCTTTGACCATTTTGGTTGCCCTCCTCTGGACACGTTCCAGCTTGTCAGTATCCTTCTTGAACTGTGGTGCCCAGAACTGGACACAGTATTCCAGGTGAGGTCTGACCAGAGCGGAATACATGAAAAATGCTAAAAGCAGTTTTGAAAGCTGTACAAATATCCAACTCATGATATACATCAGGGATCCCCAAACTGTGGCCCTCCAGATGTTTTGGCCTACAACTCCCATGATCCCTAGCTAACAGGACCAGTGGTCGGGAAAGATGGGAATTGTAGTCCAAAACATCTGGAGGGCCGAAGTTTGGGGATGCCTGATATACATTGAAAAACAATGCAAAAGGGACTCCAGCTAAGGGGGGCCAAGGAGGACTTGCGTGTTACATGCACAAGTTGCAATGCATGCGCTTGTGATATGAGCACGTCACACGGTGCTGGCCTCCTCAATTGAAGGAGCAAACTGGCATGCCTGCCCTGCGATTATGGCCCTTCCTCAATTTGTTAGCTTCCTTTCTTACGTTCAAAACAGTGACAGAAACCTATAAAACTGGATGGATCCATGGTTTGGGTCCGTCAAAGGCAGCCCTTATTTCACTCATACCTGCTCTGAATCCTCAAGATGCGGAAGGATGAATATTGAAATAAACGAAAGAGGCAGAGTTGCGCACAATGGAATTGTAAAGCCAATAGTTCTCTTTCCCCCCTAACCTGGGGATGGTTAACCTGTTGGACTCCAGTTCCTAACGGCCAACCTGATCAAAGGATGATGGGAGTTGTAGTCCAGCAACACCTGGCATCCTAAAAAGCTGCTCCCCACAGGCCCTCCAGAAACACAGTGAGCCCGCTAGTAGTTACTGTATTTAATTTCATGACTGCTTAATACCTATTTAATTATTTGGTTATATTTTAGTGGAGGGATTAATTATTCAAAATGTTACCATCCTGTTTAATAGGGTATTATGGCGTCGGCCGCCCTGGGATCGATGAAACTGATAAAGGGCTGGATATAAATTGAACTAATAAGTAGATAAATAATTGACGCGGTTTCTACTATGTGGTTGTTGTTGTTTTACTTTCAAAAGAAATTTACTGGGAGACTTACGAAACATTAATATATATAAAAATACCATAAAATTGTCATAAACTGTAGAGAAACACAGTATACTGTAGAAGAAGTCCCAACAGGAGAAGAATGGCTATAGAAACTAACGGATTATGCAGAAATGGTGAAATTTACCAGAAGTATAAGAAATCAAGACAACCAACTTTTTTATATATAAAGGAATGGAATTGGTTTATTTAATATTTACAAACAAACTGTAAAGAGATTAAGACATTGGCAGGATTATTGTAATAACTTGCAGCTTCAAAAGACATATATGAGAACAGGTGCATAAAAGAATTAAGTCAAGATAATTCAGAATATGCAGGGAATGATGAAAATAAATTTAAGGAACTGCAGAAAAAGGAGGAAGGAAGTCAAGGTTTGAAGTGTTAGAATTATTATATATAATTTATATATATACCGTATATAAAATATTGTGAAGCAGTAACTCCTCAGAAACAGTTGTTGAGCTTTTTTTTAGGGGAGGCAATCGAAGTGGGAAGAGATACACAGCATATCATAGAATCATAGGATTATAGGGTTGGAAAGGACCCCAGGGTTCAACTAGTCCAACCCCCTGCAATGCAGGAATCTGGGACCCATGACCCTTAGATAGTGAGTCTCATGATCTACCGACTGAACCATCCCAGGCCCAAGCTTTTGTGTGAGTGTCATGTAAACAGGTAGACGTTTTGTCTTTGTCCATGGAGTTTTCTTGGCAGGGATACTGGAGTGGCTTGCCAGTTCCTTCTCCAGGTGGATCACGTTTAGTCAAAACTCTCCACTATGACCTGTCCATCTTGGGTGGCCCTGCATGGCATAGCTCATAGCTTCTCTGAGTTATTCAAGCCCCTTCGCCACGACAAGGCATTGATCCATGAAGGGGATTATGGAGAAAGCTAGAGAGTTCCAGAAAAACGTCTACTTCTGCTTCATTGACTATGCAAAAGCCTTTGACTGTGTCGACCACAGCAAACTATGGCAAGTTCTTAAAGAAATGGGAGTGCATGATCACCTCATCTGTCTCCTGAGAAATCTCTATGTGGGACAAGAAGCTACAGTTAGAACTGGATATGGAACAACTGATTGGTTCAAAATTGGGAAAGGAGTACGACAAGGTTGTATATTGTCTCCCTGCTTATTTAACTAATATACAGAATTCATCATGCGAAAGGCTGGACTAGATGAATCCCAAGCTGGAATTAAGATTGCCGGAAGAAATATCAACAACCTCAGATATGCTGCTGACACAACCTTGATGGCAGAAAGTGAGGAGGAATTAAAGAAGCTTTTAATGAGGGTGAAAGAGGAGAGTGCAAAATATGGTCTGAAGCTCAACATCAAAAAAACCAAGATCATGGCCACTGGTCCCATCACCTCCTGGCAAATAGAAGGGGAAGAAATGGAGGCAGTGAGAGATTTTACTTTCTTGGGCTCCTTGATCACTGCAGATGGTGACAGCAGTCACGAAATTAAAAGACACCTGCTTCTTGGGAGAAAAGCAAAGACAAACCTAGACAGCATCTTAAAAAGCAGAGACATCACCTTGCCTACAAAGGTCCGTATAGTTAAAGCTATGGTTTTCCTAGTAGTGATGTATGGAAGTGAGAGCTGGACCATAAAGAAGGCTGATCGCCGAAGAATTGATGCTTTTGAATTATGGTGCTGGAGGAGACTCTTGAGAGTCCCATGGACTGCAAGAAGATCAAACCTCTCCATTCTGAAGGAAATCAACCCTGGGTGCTCACTGGAAGGACAGATCGTGAAGCTGAGGCTCCAATACTTTGGCCACCTCATGAGAAGAGAAGACTCCCTGGAAAAGACCCTGATGTTGGGAAAGATTGAGGGCACTAGGAGAAGGGGACGACAGAGGACGAGATGGTTGGACAGTGTTCTCGAAGCTATGAACATGAGTTTGACCAAACTGCGGGAGGCAGTGCAAGACAGGAGTGCCTGGCGTGCTCTGGTCCATGGGGTCACGAAGAGTCGGACACAACTAAATGACTAAACAACAACATGTAAACAGGTACAGTGGTACCTCGGTTTCTGAACGTAATCCGTTCTTGAAGACCATTCGAGTTCCAAAACATTTGAAAACCCAATACAGAAGTCTCAATACGGAAAACTCAGTACAGAAGCCACATGGCATGTTTGACTTCCGAGGTGTGTTCGAAAACCGAAGCATTTACTTCCAGGTTTATGGCATTCAAAAACTGAAATATTTGTCAACAGAGACGTTCGAAAACCAAGGTACCACTGTATTTTATTTTTGCGGCTGGTGCAAAAGTCCAGAAGTCCTGGTTGGTTGCAGATAGTTGATCGCAGTGTGCCTGCCCATCTCAGTATTGTCTGCACTGACTGGCAGCAGCTTTCCAGACAGCGAGTCTCTCCCAGCCCTACCTGGAGAAACCTGGGGTTGAACCCGGGAGCTTCTACATACAATTTGGATGTTCTAACCGCCAAGCGAGAAGTGAGAGCTGGACCATAAAGAAGGCTGATCGCCGAAGAATTGATCCTTTTGAATTATGGTGCTGGAGGAGACTCTTTGAGAGTCCCATGGACTGCAAGAAGATCAAACCTATCCATTCTTAAGGAAATCAGCCCTGAGTGCTCACTGGAAGGACAGATCGTGAAGCTGAGGCTCCAATACTTTGGCCACCTCATGAGAAGAGAAGACTCCCTGGAAAAGACCCTGATGTTGGGAAAGATGGAGGGCACAAGGAGAAGGGGAAGACAGAGGAAGAGATGGTTGGACAGTGTTCTCGAAGCTACCAACATGGGTTTGACCAAACTGTGGGAGGCAGTGGAAGACAGGAGTGCCTGGCGTGCTCTGGTCCATGGGGTCACGAAGCGTCGGACACGACTAAACGACTAAGCAACAACAACAACCACCGCCAAGCTAAGATCCTTTTCCTGGGCTATGGCCCATCCCTTGGAGAGTGATCGTTCCTGGAATATTTTTCCTGTTCCCCAAACCTGTGTCTTTGTGAGCCTTCCAGCACTCAGATATACAGACATTTAAGTAGTGTCCTTAATGTCTGGATTTTGTATTTGAGGAAAACAACATGCTTCAGTTCATTTAAAGCAAAACAAACAAACAAAAACCAAAAAACAAGCTTCAGGTATGCTGGGTTTCATTCCTTGCAATCTTAACAGCGTGTTCTGGCATCTGAATGCAAAACAACAACAAAAACCTCTTTTTCTTGTTCAAGGCAATGCGTAAAGGGCTGTACCTAAGTGATAGCTCTGTGTGTGTGTGTGTGTGTGTGTGTGTGTGTGTGTGTGTGTGTACTGTATCTGTTTAGTGGTAGCATAAAAACGAATCCCTGCCCTGGGATTCCATTTTTCAAGCTCAATCCAGGAAGATGAGCTGCAGGCTGCCAAGCTCGAAAAGTGCTTCAGGAGAACTGATTGCCTTTATTTATAGGAGGACAAGGGGTTCATTTCTACCAGGCTGATCGTTGGTTTGCTGCTGCCCTATTAAGCCCACCGTATGGCTAACAACCGCTCTGTGATGCTCACTGCCCAGCTTCATTTTGATAGCCTCCTGTAATGCTTTTTGTGGCTCCGCTTTCAGAGGAGATCAATTAGGCAGCTCCAGGCTCCACCTAGTGCTCTGTCACTGTTCCTGGCTGGCTCCCCAAAACAACCGCCTTTGTCTATTCCATCCTTTCAAGCCAGTGCCCTCCAGATGTTTCAGACTCCCATTACTGGCGCTGATGGGGAGTTACAGGCCAAAATATCTGGAGGGTGTATCAGGTTGCAGGGTAGAGGCTGGTATATTCACCAGACATACCTTCAGCTATCTTTGAATCTTCATTATGCTCATTTATCTCTCATAGCGCTCCTTACTGATGACAATGTTTTGCCTCTTCTTGTAGGGATTCTTCAGAGAGGATGTTGGCCCCGAAGAAGTGGCAGAACCAGTGGAACCAGTCAGTGCTAAGAAGCGGAAACCAAAGGTAAATGTAATAGGATCTGTATCTCTGTCTTCAGAGCCAACGTGGTGTACTGGTCAGTGTGCTGGGTTCAAATCCCCACTTGGCCATTAAGCTCACCGGGTGACCATGGGCCAGGGCCTGCCTCTGTCAGTCTCACCTACTGGACGGGGTTCTTCTGAGGTTAAAATAGGGTGGAGGTGAAGCATGCATGCCACTTTGAGCTCCTTGCAGGAAAAAAGTTGGATAGATGTGCAATAAATGCATAATAAATCAATATATCGGTTCCCAAACGGAGAAGCGGCCCCACCTAGGGAAACGCAGGAGAATGATGAGCGTTTTGGCTGAGGGCAGATTTCACTGGTGCATAGCTTGGATATAATTTATCGCGGGATGCACACTCAGACAGGACAGTGTACACACCCACAAGTGTGTTTTCGTGACACACACACACACACACACACTGACCATTTCTCACATTCACATGACTGTCAGTTTTGATTTATTAATTGCCTTCTAAGCCACTGCATTAAGGCAATTTACATAGAAGATCATTAGAAACACAAAAACCAGCAATGTATTTGAAGCAAAATGAAAACCCCAGGAAGTGGACGTTCGTGCTAGAGTCCTGTCTATCCAGCTGGGAAATGGAGCAGAAAGGCATCCGCTTGTTTCTGGAAGATGTAGTTTGGGTGTGCCTGTCATATCTTGCTGTTCCACGAAACGGGGCAGCCACACTTAAAGCGCTGCTCCAAGTTATGGCAGACCAAGCTTCTGTGATCTTTGGAACTTGCAAGAAAGACTCTCCCACAGACCACAGGGATTTCTTGGTGTCAGGCGTCAGAGGATCCAACCCCCACAGCAGGTTGCCAGGAACGGATAAGACAATGAAAAGTTCTTACCGACTGCTTTTTATTCAATATTCACAGAGAGAGGCTTGGAAATGCAGCCTCTTGGAATAATGGCGTTGTCCCGAGTGAATCTCCACCCCCTCCCTTTCTCATGTGTCATCACTACAGGTGCTGAAAAGTGCCCTCTGCCTTTGAGCTTCTTGTTCTCCTAATTTCAATGCCCACCGGGTTCTGGGAGAGGAGGGGTCTGGAATGCTTTCTAAAGACACTGAGTCCATCAGCTATCCCCCCTCTGGTGCTTCTTCTTCCTCCTCTCCCATTCTTTCCCAGCTTTTCCCCTCATCTGCCTCTGAGCTGTGATCTCCCTCAAAACCTTGTTGTAATTCTGAACTGTCTTCTTCTTCTCTGGAAGGGTCAGGCTAGGGAGGCGGTCTCCACCATTCCTCCTCTGCCCAATCCCTAACACATGGTGGTATAAAGGATAAGGCAGTCTCTCAACTAGCCTGTGATTTGAGGTTTAGGCTTAATGCAACCAAGTTTATCACACAGCCACAGTTCCCAGGGAGGCATGATGGGTGGCCAATAGGGATCTCAGAGATTACGGGTTTCCCAAAGGCCTCTGGTTAGGTACCCGTGAGAACAGAACAGTGGGCTAGGTTCTCCTTTGGCCTTGTCCAGCAAAGGTTCTTCTAACATTCCATTCAATGTCTACAGGAACCTGAGAAGAAGCTCCTGCCTTTTAGAAACTTAGAAAAGGACCTGAGGACCCTCCATAAAGACCTTGCACACACAAGGTAAGAAGGATGGTGTGATACCATATATCAACGTCTAGCAAAATTGTTGATCTGGACCTGCAAATGAAGGAATCCCTGTACTCTCCTCTTGTTTTCTGAGCTCATTCCCAGAAGTAGGTGATGTGCTTTATCACCCTTGTACTAGCCACAGGTTTTGAACCTGGCTTTCCACCCTCTTGGGAGGTGACATTGGGCAGTATCTGTCCAGAAGAGATTTAGGAGAGAATGAAGCTGCCTGAAACCAAGTCTGGCCACTTGTCTCATCCAGTCCTACCTGGAGATGCCCAGGATTGAACCTGAGACTGCCTTGCATGCAAGGCAGATGCTGTACCTCCAAGCTACAGCCCTTCACTATACTAAGTCAGATCATTGGTCCATCCAGCTCAGTACTGGCAATGGCTCTCCAGGGTTCCAGGCAGGGGGGTCTCTCTCAATCCTACCTGGAGATGTTGTGACTTTCTTCATGCAAAGAAGAATCTCTGCCGTTGGTTGGTGGACACCCCCCCCACACACACACAATGAGCCATGGCCCTCCCATTTAGGGGGAGCACAGGGAGACAAGAGGGAGCAGAAGTTCCCTTGCACAGCCAAAAGAGTGCTTGTGCTAGTGGATTGCTCAGTTCGTTAGAGCATGTTGCTGATAGCTCCAAGGTTGCAGGTTCGATCCCCGTATGGGATATCTGCATATTCCTGCATTGCAGGGGGTTGGACTAGATGATCCTCAGGGTCCCTTCCAACTGTACAGTTCTATGATTCTAAAGTGGCTTTATTTAGTTGGATGCAGCCCATTGAGTTGTATTCAGTGCTTATCATACTGATCCAATGAAACTAAAAGGCATGACTAACTTAGGCCCATTGATTCCAGTAGGTCTAGTCTCACTAGAACTTACCTGGATGCAACCTAATGTCTGAGGTGTCCTCAAACGATAGCAGCATTCTGGACTAGATGGGCCATTGGCTCCTCTTATGTTCTTAAGCACAATAGGGACGCAGGTGACGCTGTGGTCTAAACCACTGAGCCTCTTGGGCTTGCCGATCGGAAGGTCGGTGGTTCGAATCCCTGTGACAGGGTGAGCTCCCGTTGCTCTGTCCCAGCTTCTGCCAACCTAGCAGTTCGAAAGCACACCAGTGCAAGTAGATAAATAGGTACCGCTGTGGCGGGAAGGTAAATGGCATTTCCATGCACTCTGGAGCCAGTGTGGTGTAGTGGTTAAGAGCGGTAGACTCGTAATCTGGTGAACTGGGTTCACATCTTCGCTGCTCCACATGCAGCTGCTGGGTGACCTTGGGCTAGTCACACTTATTTGAAGTCTCTCAGCCCCACTCACCTCGCAGAGTGTTTGTTGTGGAGGAGGAAGGGAAAGGAGAATGTTAGCCGCTTTGAGACTCCTTTGGGTAGTGATAAAGCGGGATATCAAATCCAAACTACTACTCTTCTTCTTCTTCTTCTTCTTCTTCTTCTTCTTCTTCTTCTTCTTCTTCTTCTTCTTCTTCTTCTTCTTCTTCTTCTTCTTCTGTCACGGTGTCCCATTGTGCCAGAAGCAGTTTAGTCATGCTGGCCACATGACCTGGAAAAACTATCTGCGGACAAACATCGGCTCCCTCGGCCAGTAAAGTGAGATGAGAACACCGCAACCCCAGAGTCGTTCGCGACTGGACTTAACTGTCAGGGGTCCTTTACCTTTACCAGGTGAAAATGTTCCTCTTTAACCAGGCCTTTGGCCGATTGACATCTGATGCCCTTTTAAATGTGTTTTGGAAGGGGGGGGCGGGTATTATTGGGTTGCCTGAAAGTGAGATGAGCACCACAAACCCATAGTTGCCTTTGACTGGACTTAACTGTCAATGAGTCCTTTACCTTTTTACCTTTACAATGGTGGGAATTTAATATGCCATCATAGAATCGTAGAGTTGTCCAGCCGCCCTGCAATGCAGGAATCTTCCACCCAACGTGGGGCTCGACCCACGACCCTGAGATTAAGAGACTCAGGTGCTACCGACTGGTGTTCAGGCTTAAGCACAGGTGGCAAAACAGACCATCTCATGTTCTTATTTGGCTGGTGCATGCATTGGTTTCTAAAGCAGAGAAATGCCAGTTTAAAGGGGGGCGGGGAGTCCCAAATGAAGTGGTCTCCAGCGATGACCCTTTAAAATTGAGCAGAGGTGGCTGGAACTGATGGAAATTTCCATTTGTATGCTCATTGCACGTGATGGCGACTCCTTTGGTCTTCATATACTCATTAATTTGAATATCAGACTTTTGCAGCAAGAACATCAGCCGTGGGTACAAATGCCATGATTTACCGCTTGCAGAGTTTAGCAACAGCCCGGTACAAAATGTACGCTGACAAACGATCGCTGCCAACTGCAGAAGGGCACATACATCCCCAAACTGACATTCTCATCCAGAGTAGCATCTTTCAAAAGCGGTTCCGCAGAGAACAGACAGTAAACAACAGAAAGAAGGCAGGTGCTAGTTAATCTTAGGGCAGTTGTGCATTGTGCAATTTGTCCTAATTCTTTTGGCCGGCTATTTCAGGTCTCCCTTGCACTAGGTTTCCTCAAGATGTCAGTGGGTGTATGGGGAAGGAGAGACGCACGTATTCTGAGCACTGGGGAGATCAGGAGCAGAACTACAAGTTATCTTTGAGCAAGAAGATAGGAAAAGCAGCTGGATGACTGGGCTTTTGCAGAAAGCATTGTTATTACAAACATCGGGTGAGACCTTGGTCGTGGCATCGCCACTGGGGGCTGCCTTGTTGGTGTTGACCCACGGCAGGGCCTTTTCAGTGGTGATTCCCCAGTTGCAGAATCGCCTCCCTTAGTGAGGCTCGCCTGTCTCCATCATGATCAGCTTTCAGGAGGAATTTGAAAACAATCCTGTTTTCCCAGGCATTTGGTGGCGGAAGAACACAGTTTCTGGCAACCCTGAGATCATTGGCTAGATTATAATGTCTTTAGTTATCATTGTTTTTTGTAATGTTTTAATCTGTTTTAGAATGTTTTTTGCTTCAGTTTTATCTCCAAGTTACCTGTTTGCCACCATGAGCCCCTTGAGGATGAAGGGCAGGGTACAGATTCAATCCAACAAATAATAACTCTATTTTGATTAATTCCTTACCTTTTACCTATGCCTTGAGGCAGTTTTCAAACCCGCCATGAAAAATGCTAAAAACAGTTTGGAAAGCTGTACAAAAAATCCAACAGAAGATATACATTAAAAAACAATGCAAAAAAGGAGTACCTAAGGCAGAGACCTTTTCATCTTGCTGGGAAATCTTGTCGGAACGAAAAGGTCTCCAGTTGTTTCCTGAAAGTAATGTTTCCTGATGTTAAGAGGTCCCTTTTACCAGCAACCGTTGGTTCCTAAATAAGGAATCAAATTCTTCCCTTTTCCGATGATAACTGAAAGCTAGAAATGTCAGCTTTCCTAAAGAGGCAGCTCCCAGGCAGGTAAACAACAACAATTATTAATTAAATTTGCACCCCACCTTTCCTCCAAGGAGCTCAATCAAGGTGGGGGGGGCATAGTTCTCCTCACCATATCATCCTTACAACAACCCTACGAGGTAGGTGAGACTGAGATTGACTGACTGACTGCAAGGTCACTCAGTGAGCTTCATGATCATGGGTAGGCAAACTAAGGCCCAGGGGGCCAGATCTGGCCCAATCGCCTTCCAAATCTGGCCCGCGGACGGTCCGGGAATCAGCGTGTTTTTACATGAGTAGAATGTGTCCTTTTATTCAAAATGCTTCTCTGGGTTATTTGTGGGGCATAGGAATTCATTCATTCATTCATTCATTCATTCATTTTTTTCAAAACATAGCCTTGGCTGTTGTTTCGTACTCTGCAAATTCCCTCCTCTCCCAACGCCAGCAAATCAGCTGGAGCAGATCAGGTTGTTGGTGTGGCAGTGATCATGGTCGGAGATGCGATGAGCATCCGCAAGACAGAGAGAAAGAGAGAAATTGCGCCGCTGCTTGGGTGCTTTGGCATTACCTGCCCACACTAGACTTCCTCTGCAGCTAATGCCTGGTAATGCCAGTTGCTTGGAAACAGGTACTCTGCTACCTTGTATCTTAGGCTTCTTCCCCTTTTTTGCCATTTGGCAGCCAGCGCTCTAATTAACATGCTTCTTGCACGGTCACGGCTGGAGGTTTGCAAAATTCTGTTCCAGAAAGAAAGAGGGGAGAAAGAGAGTGGATCGGCGGGGGGGGGGGGAGAGAGAGAGAGAGAGAGAGAGACTTTCTTTCTCTGTGAATGACAGCTCACGTTAATTAGACAGCAGACATGAGCAGACAGGGAGCTGAGTGTCTGGATGGGTGGAATATTACCTACGCCGTCAGTCATGAAAGGAAAGTGCTATTTTCGGGGCCCGGCAACAGCACTGCGTCTCCCAGTTGTGCACCCGAGACGCAGTTTGCCCTGGAGTGGAACTCTGTAAAGAACATAAGAACATGGGGGGAAGCCTGCTGGATCCGGCCAATGGCCCATCTAGTCCAGCATCCTGTTCTCACAGTGCAGACTCTATCGTTGTTGGCGTTGTCTTGTGAGACAATGGAGTGCGCCTATGGGGGTGAAGCCAAACTGCTGCGATAGCTGGGCAGTGTGTACGGTGGTTCTGGGGATGCCCAGATGTGGTGGTCGCTAAGTGTGGAACTCCCTCCCCTCGGAGGTGAGTCTGGCACCTTCATTATACTGTTTCTGGTGAGTGCTGATAACGCACCTCTTTACCTAGGCTTTTGACACTCCGAGGTGTGTTATTTTGCAATTGTCAGTTGTTTAAACCTGTTTTTAATACTGTGTTTTGCTGTTGTAACCTGCTCTGGGACCTCTGGGTGAAGTACAGGTCAATAATAATAATAATAATCGTCAGATCATACCCTTTGATAAGTATGTTTCTACTCCTGCTTCAAAGTAATGCATCAGGCCTATTCAAGCTTGACTCCTTTGTAATTCCGTGTTACAAATTTACGAATAGCTCAGCGGGGCGGTCAGACGATTTAAGGTAATTATATGCCCATGATGTTGTATTAAGCATGAAAGCGAGCTCCTCGTCAGCTTGCCACCCACCCACTGGTTTTCTGCCAGGTCATTTTTATTTTGGTACAGTACGAGCCCGACCTTTATCTATATCAATTTAATCCTATAAAGGAGCCGGAGCAATCCAATGAAAATGATTAGCACTCAGAAAACGGGGGAGGGGGGGAGCCCTCTCAATTTTCCCAGTGACAAAGTTATTAGTTTACAAGAAAGGCATGGCCTTTGTCGGCAAGGTGGCGGAAAATCCGTGTTGTGACTTCCAGCCGGCTGGAGCTCAATTACTGTTAATAAATGCATTCCAAAGTTCATCTCAAATGCATTTGCATTTTAATGAATGATTCTTACCTCCTCGTCAAGTTGGCGGCAGAGGCTAATTTTATTAAGTTGCTGCATAAATACGATGCTTTTGAAACGAGGATTTAAATGGAAAGGTATTTGCTTTGCCCCCCTCCCCACCCCTCGTGTGAAAATGACTAGCCCTTGTTTGTGCCACCTGCCGGGGACAGCACAGAATGTGTGTGTGTGTGTGTGTGTGTGTGTGTGTGTGTGTGTGTGTGTGTTGAGAGAGAGGGAGAGAGAGAGAGCTGTCAGAACATAATGCTTGCCTGGTACAGACAGGGTAGAAATTCAGTTCAGTTCTAATTTGCAGTTTCTGAAACAATATGCGAACTGAAACACAGTCATCGTTCAAAATTCATGGTTGCAGTTCCAGTTGCAGCAGCACCCTTCCTGTGTGGATGCAACTGCTCAAGTTTAAGGAACAAGCGAAGCAAAATTGCATGGAACAGTATACATATATTTGGAGAAAACGACACTTAAATGCTGCTGAATTTCGATGAAGTTTTTTTAAAAAAATAAAAATAAAAATCAGAAACTGCTATGGAATTGTGGAGAACTAAACTTAAAAGATTGGAATTGGTGTGTGAAATGGAGAGCTTCCGCACAGTTGGGAGACTCGGGACAGATAAATGAAAGTATTTCTTTATTCAACACATAGCTGCCAAGTCTCCCGTATTCCCCAGGAAACCCCCGTTTTTCTAGCTGTTCCCAGCTGGAAAAACTGATTTTTTTGTTTTTACCCGGTTTATTCTGGTGCGGTGGCCATTTTGGAACTGGGCGGAGCATGCTCAGAAGCGACTTTTGATGCAGCTCTGCCCAGTTCCAAAATGACTGCAGTGCGACTTCTGGTCTGCTACTTCCGGTTCGTACCTTATTTCACCCACAGGAACTTGGCAGGTATGATTCAACGCATAGTCGAACTATGGAACTCACTCCCGCAGGAGGAAGGCGTGGCCAACCAACTTAGATGGCTTTAAAAGGCAATTGGACAAATTCAGAGACGGCAAGGCTCTCATTGGCTGCTAGCCACAATGTCCGTGTTCTACCTCCACTGCTGGAGGCATACATTTCTAGGATTGCCATATTTCAAAAAGTGAAAATCCAGACACAAAGGTTGTTGGGCTTTTGCAGAATCTGAAAAAGAAGTCTTGTAGTAAGGTTAAAAGCTTACTGTGAATGATATATAATGAATTGAAAAAGATGTTTAAAATAACATTTGTCAAACAAACAAACAAACAAACAAACCCAGAAGCTTTCCTTTTGGGAATTATATGAACAGAACTACTGAAACTGTATAGAAATTTATTCATGTATGCAACTACAGCAGCAGGAATGTTACTTGCCCAAAAATGGAAAGAAGAAGAAGTCCCAGCAAAAGAAGAATGGCTGCAAAAACATATGGAATATGCAGAAATGGCAAAACTTACTGGAAAAATAAGAAATCAAGATAACAAACTTTTCATAAAAGCATGGAAATGGTTTATTGGATATTTACAGATAACTTGTAAACAGATAAGAACATTGGCAGGATTATTGTGATAAACTGCAGTTTCCTAAGTATATATTTAAAGCAGATGAATAAATGAACAAATTAAGTTAATTTGGATATTCACAAAATATTAGAAATAAATTTAAGGAACTGCAGAAAGAGGGAGAAGGAAGTCAAGTTTTGAAATGTTAAAACGACATTGTTGTCGTTTAGTCGTTTAGTCATGTCTGACTCTTCGTGACCCCATGGACCATAGCACGCCATTAAAGCGACATTAAAATTATTGAAATGTATAAACCTGAAAATCGTAAATAAAATATATATTTTTAATGAAAAAAGAAGTTTTTGAGCTTTTTTAAAGGAAATTTGCCAAAATCTATACATTCCAACATGGGTTCCCATATGTCCGGAATTTCACGGATGTTACAGGCAGACGGAGAATCACCTTGAGATTCAGAAGCTCCATTTGTTAAGTGTCTAGTAGCCTTCGAGTAGTTTTAATGCATTGCTAGGAAGGAAGAGGGTGTTCTGAACCCGGTTGCAGCCATTACTTTAGGAGGTACGCGCAATGTTTCGGGAGATGGATGGGCTTGTCTGATTCGGACAGGGTAGAAATATGTTTTGCGCGCGGACTGCAGAACAACTTGTCGTGATGTATCCATTTTGCTGCCAGTGAGCGCTTTCCATTGTCTGTCTCGTCTGTCATCCGACAAAAGACTTCTTTTAAAAAGAAAAGGTGGAGGGATAAGAGAGAGAGAGACGAAAGAAATCTTCTCCTGGAGTCTCATAGCCAATGCAAAACTCAACTGTCTCCATCTCTCTCTGAACCCCAAGCCTTTATTTGCCTAGAATCTGGATGAGGTCTTCTCCTCTTATACTGTATGTCACATATATATTTATTAAATATGTGAACACCAGCCTTGTAGGGGCACAAATGCGTCTTACGATGGAAGCCACTGTTTACCTAGTCATTTTAGTTCAATTGCTTTTTAACTGTTATATTTGATATGTTTTTAGCTTTTCGTGTTGTTTTTTTTGTGAGCCGCCTTCAGTCCCTGTTCTGCAGAAAAGGTGGGATATAAATGAATCGTGGTTATGGGATAGCTCAGTCGGTAGAGCACAAGACTCTAAATCGAAGGGATGTGAGTTCGAGACCCACATTGGGCAAAAGATTCCTGTATTCCAGGGGGTTCGACTAAATGACCTTCATGGTCCCTTTCAACTCTACAATTCTGTGATCCTATGATGATAATTGTGACGATGGTGATACAGTGGAACCTCTGTTTACGAACCGTCCTCCTTGCGAACCCTTTGGGTAACGAGCTCCGCTAACCCGGAAGTAGGTGCCCCTTGTTGCGAACTTTGCCCCGGGATGTGAGCGGAAGTCGCGTGCCAGAGGCCCCGTTAGCGAAAGCACACCTCATGTTAAGAAACGGTTTTGGCTTAAGAACGGACCCCCGGAACGGATTAAATTCATAACCGGAGGTACGACTGTCTACCAATGTGGTGTTGTGGATAGAGTGTTGGACTAGGAGCTGGGAAACCACAGTTCAAATCCCCACTCGACCACGAACTTCCCTGGGTGATCTTGGGCCAATCACTGCCTCTCAGTCTAACCTACTTCACAGGGATGTTGTGGGGATTAAATGAGGAAGGGAGAGAAGAATGTTTGCCACCTTAAGTTCCTTTGAAGAAAAAGATAGAAATGCAATAAGGAATTCATCCTCCTCCTCCTTCACTGCCAGGGGGTTGGACTAGATGAGCCTTGAAGTCCCTTCCAACTCTTATCATTTTCTCATTTTGTGTGTGTGTGTGTGTGTGTGTGTGTGTGTGTGTGTGTGATTATTATTATTATTATTATTATTATTATTTACAATTTAAAGTACTCATTTTTACATCCTTAAGATATCAATGACTTTCCTTCTTCTCTTTCCATGGTGCATTTTGCATATCATAAACCCCTGCATATTTTACAAAAAAACGATACCATTCAGTATTCCACTATTACATCCATCAAAACTTATTTACACTGTTGCATTTATCTCTACGATTCTAAGCGGCTTAGGACCCTCGTACCTACAGGACCACCTCTCCTGGTATGCCCCATGGAGGACCTTAAGGTCCACAAATAACAACATTTTGGAGATCCCGAGCCATAAGGTGGTCAGATTAGTCTCAACTAGGACCAGGGCCTTTTCAGTATTGGTGGAACGCTCTCTCACAGGAGACCAGGGCCCTGCGGGATTTGACATCTTTCCACAGGGCCTGCAAGATGGAGCTGTTCCGCCTGGCCTTTGGCCTGGACTCAGTCTGACCCCTATGTTTTCCTCCCTTATGGTATTGATTTGGGCTACTTTAAAATGAGGCTGCATTTTAAAATTTTAAATTTAAACTGTATTTTAACCTGTATTTTAATTAATTGTTTTCTTTCTTTTACGTCTTACTGTAATTTTATTGGTATCAGCCGCCCTGAGCCCAGTTTTGACTGGGGAGGGCGGGGTATAAATAAAATATTATTATTATTATTATTATTATTATTATTATCATCATCATTATCATTATTATTATGAATAATGGATCTCAAAGCAGTTTACAAAACGAGTTAAGATTAAATTATCATGTTAAAACAAACAGACAAACAAACAGTTCATCACAGCGATTAAAAACCTTCAGAAAATAATTAAATTCAGCAATTACCAAAAATAAAATAATCAAATTCAGCAATGGCCAGTTTAAAACACATGGCAACTTTCAATATATCTGCGTCGGCTTTGCCTAAGCGAAAATGTTTTTGCCAGGTGCTGGAAAGAGCAGACTGAAGGAGCCTGCCGGATGTCAAGAGGCATATAATGTTGACAAAGGCTGTTGTAGGTAGTCCAACGCTTGGGTCAGGGAGATGCGTTCCTCGGAGTAACACTCCATCCTCAGACTCCTCCATTATGGGCTAGACCAGGGGTCGGCAAACTTTTTCAGCACAGGGCCAGTCCACTGTCCCTCAGACCTTGTGGGGGAGCCATACTGTATTTTTGGGGGGGAGGGGGAGGAATGAATGAATTCCTATGCCCCACAAATAACCCAGAGATGCATTTTACATAAAAGCACACATTCTACTCATGTAAAAACACCAGGCAGGCCCCACAAACAACCCAGAGATGCATTTTAAATAAAAGGACACATTCTACTCATGTAAAAATACGCTGATTCCCGGACTGTCCATGGACCAGATTTAGAAGGCGATTGGGCCGGATCCGGCCCCCGGGCCTTAGTTTGCCTACCCATGGGCTAGAATCTCTCTAGGGAATTCAATAGCTCGCCTTCCTTGTAGGTTCTGTGTTTAGGCGTACAGTGTGCCCATCAGTTCCAGTACAGGAATCTGAATGGAAATCACTGCGATTAGCTAATTCCTATAAATCCGTTTCATTATATGGGAGGGAGTTGGCGGCACAGATGGCAATTGCACACCTGTGCAGATGTTTCCTATCATGTCGCAATCAACACAAGATTGCTGGAGGGCCTGTGGGCTCTGAGGGACATCCTTTCACCTTTGGTGGGAATGCCATCAGGTTTCATTATTCCGGTCCCGAGTATATTAAGAAATATCCCAAACAATTAAATCACCTGCTCAGGCTCCCCCACAACTGTCATTCATCAATATGCGGACAGACAGCTTGTCACTCCGAAGAGCTCTTGATTTGGATTTTAGCTGCTGCTGGGATTTCAACAGCCCAGCAATGGGAAACCTTGAAAAAATCCGCATTTGGCTCTGTGGTATTATAACTTACGGACTTTGGCTACCATGGGAAAAATTGCACACAAACCGCACGACTCCAGGGGGTGGGGGGTCCAGAATGCTTTTAAATCATCCAGTGGGATTTTATTTCCTATGATTTAGGGCTGGGCGATATCTGGTTTTTGACATCGTGATATATCATCAGCTAAACATTGTGATATAGCAGGCATAGGCAAACTCAGCCCTCCAGATGTTTTGGGACTACAACTCCCATCATCCCTGACCACTGGTCCAGTTAGCTGGGGATGGTGGGAGTTGTAGTCCCCAAACATCTGGAGGGCCGAGTTTGCCTATGCCTTTGCTATACAGTGGTACCTCGGTTTATGAACACAATTGGTTCCGGAAGTCTGTTCATAAACTGAAGCGTTCATAAACTGAAGCGAACTTTCCCATTGAAAGTAATGGAAAGTGGATTAATCCGTTCCAGGCGGGTCCGCGGAGTACTTAAACTGAAGCGTTCATAAACTGAAGCATGGGTGTAATTGGTTCCAGAGGTCTGTTCATAAACTGAAGCGTTCATAAACTGAAGCGAACTTTCCCATTGAAAGTAATGGAAAATGAATTAATCCGTTCCAGATGGGTCCACGGTGTTCATAAACCGAAAATTCATAAACCGAGGTGTTCATAAACCGAGGTTCCACTGTACTAATATACAGTGGTACCTCGACTTACGAACGACTCGGCAACTGAATTTTTCAACTTACGAATGGGGCAAATGGCCGCGCGCTTACGAATGTCTCGACATCTGAAAGGAAACCACGGCGGTTTTAGATAGGGATTTTTCGACTTACGAATTTTTAGATAGGGTTGCTTCGACTTACGAATTTTTCCGTTTCCAATGCAATCCTATGGGAAATCGCGTTTCCAATGGCGCTTTTCGACTTACGAATTTTCCGACCTATGAAGGTGCCTTCGGAACGGATTGAATTCGTATGTCGAGGCACCACTGTTATCACAATGTCTGAAATAAGGACATTGGAGCTACGTAGAAGCATTGGCTGGCTTCATGGTTTTTACAACAGGGCGATTTTTGCATAACACACACACACACAAACATCAAGATTTGCATCAAGATTCGCAATATACTGCTAGGTTAAAAAATATGAAACCAATATCGAAACCGGTTTTGGACGATGTGTTGCTGTATCGCCCAGCTCTGCATTAGACTTAGATACTCAAGATTCACCAACCACTGCAGCTCAGAACGTCTTGCTTTACTTTTGGCGCGTCACCTTGTCTTTTCCTTATTATTAATTCTTTGTTTACCCTTACAGGTAGGTAGCCCATTTGGTCTGAGTCGAAGCAAAATAAAAAAATTCCTTCAGTAGCACCTAAAAGACCAACTAAGTTTTTATTTTGGTATGAGCTTTCGTGTGCAGAAGTGTGCATGCACACGAAGGCTCATGCCAAAATAAAAACTTAGTTGGTCTTTAAGGTGCTACTGAAGGAATTTTTTTATTTTGTTTACCCTGTTTATGTTGTGATGTCACACCCTGCTACTGCACTTTCGGGGTTGTGAATAGTGTTCAGAAAGATCTAATTTTTTAAAAAAAATTAAATAAGTTCTCCTGACAAGATTGAGGAAGAGGAATGCCTCTGAGACAACCCATAATCCCTTTGGGTCCTGGACTTCTTTCAACATGTGCTCCTTTACTCTTTGCAGAAATTTAAAGAGACAGACAGTTCTTCTGGAGGGTTGCAGGAGGGGAATAATATATCTCCGTATTCCCCGTATTCTCCGTATTCAGTGCTTGACCTCGCACCATTTTTAACAGGTATCTGATCAACTCGGTGAAGATTGGCCGGGGCTACTTCCATATGCTTCGCAGAGAAACTCTAGAGAGGCAGGAGGCACTCAGGCTGGAAGAGTGGAAAGAGGAGGAGAGGCTGAGGACTGACTGTCAGCCGCCGCAGTATCCATCCTCGTCGTCCTCTGATGAAGACTCAGGGGATGAAGAACTGACCGAGTAGGTGTTCTTCGGGGCTCTTAATCTATTAACAGCCGTTTCCTTTTTCCAAATGTGACCTCGAAGCGGCGCCATCAGGTAATCTTGAGGTTCGATTGAGAGCTGAGCTGACGGCGTCTCAGGAGATCATCCACACACACACCTGTTTGCGAGGTTGACTAGCTCAGAGTTGGCCAAGGCGATGCCCTCCAGACATTTTAGACAGTGTGAGAAACGGCCGTGTAACCTTGGGCTGCCATATTTCAAAAAGTAAAAACCAGGGCTTGTCGGTTGACTTAGGTCTAAGATCCAGGGTGCATGGCAGTCCTACATATACCAAGTGGGACGCGGGCGGCGCTGTGGTCTAAACTGAGCCTCTTGGGCTTGCCGATCAGAAGGTCGGCGGTTCGAATCCCCGCGATGGGGCGAGGTCCCGTCACTCTGCCCCAACTCCTGCCATCCTAGCAGTTCGAACACACACTAGTGCAAGTAGATAAATAGGTACTGCTGTGGCGGCAAGGTAAATGGCATTTCCATGCACTCTGGCTTCCATCACAGTGTAGCGTTGCGCCAGAAGCGGTTTAGTCATGCCTGCCACGACCCAGAAAGCTGTCTGTGGACAAACACCGGCTCCCTCGGCCTGAAGTGAGATGAGCGCTGCAACCCCATAGTTGCCTTTGACTGGACTTAACCGTCCAGGGGTCCTTTACCTTTACCTTATACCAAGTGAGATTCTTGGCTCAGTGTCATCTACACTGTCTGGCAGCTGCTCTCCAGGAGCTCAGTCCTATTTGGAGATTCCAGGGATCAAGCCACAGACCTTCTGCCTGCAAAACAGGAGCTCCACCCTTGACCTGCTGCCCTTCCCCCAATCATAGGGGGCTTCCTTATACCGAATCAGACCATTGGCTCACCCAGCTCTGCATTTTCTACACGGGCCGACAGCAGCTCTGCCAGAGTTCCTCGCAGCCCTACCTGGGGATCGAACCTTTTGGCAAGCAGAGCGTGTGCTTTGCCCTTGAACGCCTCTCTTGCACGTGGGTTTAGGGTATACACTCAATGGCACTCATAGACCGGACAGTAGTATAGGGCAGTGTTTCCCAACCTTGTGCCTCCAGATGTTTTGGGACTACAACTCCCATCATCCCTAGGTAGCAAGACCAGTGGTCAAGAATGATGGGAATTGTAGTCCAAAAACATCTGGAGGCACAAGGTTGGGAAACACTGGTATAGGGGGAATGAGTGGAGGCTCTGCATGGCACATGGCACAATTTGAATCAGTATTCGAAGGAATTGTGATAATATCTCTATGCCTTAAGCACATGAGACACTTTTCTCAATATAAATCACCTTTAAAATAAGTAAATAAAAAATAAAAAAATTCAGATGGTGAATTTTTCCACATGTGGTGGGGGTGCACTAAGTTTAAAATATTTTGGGAATCGGTGTATAATGAATTTTAAAAGATACTTAGGTACACCTCCCCCCCCCAAAAAACCCTGAAGCCTTCTTACTGGGGCTGATGGATAAAGAGATTGCAAAACCAGACCAAAGGTTTTTTATGTATTCCACTGTGGCGGCCAGAACATTAATCGCCCAAAAGTGGAAATCACAAGAGATACCCTCAATAATGGCGTGGCAAACGAAAATGCTAGATTTCATGGAGATGGCCAAACTGACCCACAGAGTCCGGGATCAGGACGATGAGAAATTTCATAAAGAGTGGAGTAAATTTGTAGACTATGCTAAAGATAATTATAAAGATATGGAAACCCTAGCGGTTATGAGATAAATCCTAAATATCTGATGTTATGTAAAAATTGGATAATACGCGAGAGGATTGATTTAATTTACCTGCTGGGGGGAGGAGGGAAGTCAGAGCTGGAAAAAGCTATATGATGCACAGTTGTCAATTATGTATTGTGTAAATTGTTAAAATTGGAAAAAGAAATCAATAAAAAAATTATTGGTCAAAATAAAATAAATTAAAAAAAGATTCCCCAGCCCTTCATTAAAGGAGCATCTTTAGCTGTTAAGCATGCAAGAGACCGAAGAGGAGGCTGATTTTGCTATTATGACACTTTCCTTGTACAGGACTCTGCAGTTATAAATGTCTAAGGGGGTGCTAACTTCTACAGGTCAGGGTGTTCTTCAGAGAGGACAAGGAGTGCCAGGAGCGGGTGTAAATGGGATCAATAAGCAGTTCCTGTCTAGAACAGATTGTGCATTTGTTTTCTGACACCTGTGTCTCTTTGTCTCTCCCTCTCTCCCCCAAGTTTCTTTCTAACAGAATGTCCCTTTCTGAGAGAGACGGAGAAGAAGAAGAAGAAGAAAATTGTCCGACCTTTCACCCCCGTCTACAACGGCCTGCTGTCGGAAAAGCATCCGGAAGCCCATTTGTACGTTCAAAGGCGTTAATAACATCGGGAATACTCTCTGATTCTCTGCTTGCCATTTCTTTTCAGAGACCACTTGCAGTTGGCTTGTTGGTCTGGGAAAGGCTCTCTGTACATGCTCGGGGGGGGGGGGACTTTGGCTCCTTTGTATTTGTTCCCTTGGGAAAAGGGGGGTCATAACCACGTATGGAATACGAAGATGCTAAGCAGGTGGTTAAAGGAAGAGTGTTTGTTTCCCTTGAACAGTACCTGCAAGAGAGTTTAGCATATATTCTGTGTCCAAGGCAGCTGTCTACCCGCTCCATCTAGTATGCTAGCTGAGACCCTCCCTGCCCGCACACTGTCTTGCCAGAGTGGTACATGCACTATCTCCCATTTGGACTTCTGCAACGCGCTCTCTGTGGGGCTACCTTTGAAGGTGACCCGGAAACTACAACTAATCCAGAACACGGCAGCTAGACTGGTGACTGGGAGCAGCCGCCGGGACCATATAACACCGGTCCTGAAAGAGCTACAGAGGCTCCCAGTATGTTTCCAAGCACAATTCAAAGTGTTGGTGCTGACCTTTAAAAGCCCTAAACGGCCCAGTATACCTGAAGGAGCATCTCCAGCCCCATAATTCAGCCCGGACACTGAGATCCAGCTCTGAGGACCTTCTTTTGGTTCCCTCACTGCAGGAAGTGAAGCTACAGGGAACCAGGCAGAGGGCCTTCTCGGTAGTGGCGCCCGCCCTGTGGAACACCCATCAAAATGCCAAAGAGATAAACAATTATACGACTTTCTGTAGACCTCTGAAAGCAGCCCTGTATGGGAAGTTTTTTTTTTAAGTTTTGTGTTTCACTGTGGGTTTTTTTTTTTCATATTCTGTTACAAGCTGCCCAGAGTGGCTAGGGAAACTCAGTCAGATGAGTGGGGCTGAAGTAATTCATTATTGTCGTGGTTATTGTTATACCTAAACTGTTGTTTTTGAGGACCACAAGCCCAAAGCCTGGTTGCGTAGTTCTCTGCCTTGTGGCCCATTTCCCCCTCCCCAAACTCACAAGCCCTGCTGCCCCTGAGCCCACCCCCTCTGCCAATCAGCCCCACCGTCTGCCAATTAACCCACCACCTGCCTTTCTCTCTTTTTCTCCTTGGCAGCGACTCTATCTTCCGGCAGCTATGCGCCCTCAACTGGTTCTTGGAAGCTTTGACGCTGGATTCCGGCTGCAGCATGAAACCTGTGATCACATGCTGGCATCCCAGGTAGGTCTTGGTGCAGTTAGGCCAGGTGATGGTTGTTTGGGGGGGGGCTGGTTCCCCCCCCTCTGGCTTGGTAGAAGGAGATACCTTGGAAATGGGGAGGTGGCTCTGAAAATGGGGTAGAGCAGGCATCCCCAAACTTTGGCCCTCCAGATGTTTTGGACTACAATTCCCATCTTCCCCAACCACTGGTCCTGTTAGCTAGGGATCATGGGACTTGTAGGCTAAAACATCTGGAGGGCCGCAGTTTGGGGATGCCTGGGGTAGAGCAACTCCTGTTGGTTGAGGTTGACTGTGGCTTCACCGCTGTGAGTAAACTATGCAAAAAAGTCATCCCATGAGCTTGGGTTGAAGAATTTAGCCCTGGATTTAGAAGGCTACACAGCTGTAAATTCCGTATTCTATACTTTATTTTATTTATTTAAGAGTTAGAAAAACTTTATTGAAATTATAAATTACAAATCAAACAAAACTAATCAAACAAATCAAAACATACCCAAGCATACATAGAAATTAAAATCAAATCAAAATTGCGCATCAAATAAAAATCTAAGCAAATATTAATTATTTTCTAACATAAACAGAAATCAAAAGGAAACAAAGGAAACAAATAAAATTTCCTCCGAATACAAAATAATCACATTGGAAAAACAAAAGACAAACAGAAAAAAGGAGGTCACACATACAAAAATAACAAATGAGTCACATGAGGTGGAGGGGGTGGGGTGGAGGTGTTATTTTTTTTCGTATTCTATACTTTCAAGAGAGGACAGGCCACTAGCCGTAGGAAAAGCACTCTGCACGTGTTTAGAGCCAGAAGCTGGGCACTTTCCATGACTGGGTCCTGCCATTGGATGTAGGATCTGTGGCTAGGCCCAAGAGTCAGTTGTATCTCAGCAGAGCCAAAAGGGGCATGGAATAAAAGCCAGGGTGTAGCCACTGAAAGCTCGCCCCCTTCTTTTTTTCCCCTTAGGCACTACGGCGGTGCAAAAAGTTCCTTGAAAGTCATCGCGAAAGAAAAGACGGTGAAGTCTCGATGGGAGCACTTTCTATTGCATGCAAAGGTAACTCGGTTTATGCCAGTTTCCAAATACAGTCGTACCTTGGATCTCAAACGCCTTTGCGACTTGAACGTTTTTGGCTCCTGAGCGCCGCAAACCCGGAAGTGAGTGTTCCGGTTTGCGAACGTTCTTTGGAAGCCATATGTCCGACGCGGCTTCCAATTGAGTGCAGGAAGCTCCTGCAGCCAATCGGAAGCCGCGCCTTGGTTGTCGAACGTTTTCAGAAGTCGAATGGACTTCCGGAACAGATTCCGTTCGACACCCAAGGTACGACTGTAGTTGTTTAGTTTTTGTTTAGAGCCTTGAAAAAATAAAATAAAACAAATCACCATTCCTGACACCCTGGGGTTCTGGGGTTTTTCGCCAGCCTTTCAGAACAGTTTCCGTGGCATGTGTGGTTGGAGGAGGAGGAGGAGGAGGAGAAGCAGTTCCATTGCAGGAGTGTAAATTCTTTCTCCGGTGGGGTGGTTACTTAATGCTATACTGGGTAGCTGTCATTGTCTCCATACTGCAGATGGGAAAACTGAGGCTTGCCTTATGGCTCTGCAGTGAGTGTTGGAGGCCACCATACATAGGCTTCGCCTCCCTCATACTTGTTTTTATACCATCCATCCTTGGTGGGCTCTGAACCCCACTTCCAACAACTAGCTATTGTTGCTGTTGCTGTTGTTGTTTATTAAATTTGTATACCAACCTATACCCCCAGGGCTCTGGGTGGTTCACAACATAAAATCACAATATGAAAACACAAAATACATAATAAAAACAAGAACAACCTAATAATCTCTCCCTCCCCAACACGTTATAAAAGGGCATTGGATGCCAATCAACCCAAGGCCTAGTTAAAGCGGAACGTTTTTGCCTGGCGCCTAAAAGTGTGTAATGAAGGCGCCAGGCGAACTTCTCTGGAAGAGAGCATTCCATCCACGCAGCAACCAGAAACGTAGCCAATAATTCTCTGTATTGAATTCCACAATTATTTCTCCTCCTGGTCAAGAAGAGTGCTAGAATCAGATCTCAGCAGAGGATTTGGTCTTGTTCCAAAAAGACCTCGTTCCAAAAAAATTGACCTATAGGGCAGCCCCACAGCAGGCAAAGCACCAATCCTCTTCTGCCGCATCTCCACCATAATATTGTTGGAGTTTGATAACATCCGGAATTTTTTACAAGCGTCCGGTCCCAACAGAATAGCATCTTCAAAGCACCTCCTTGAATGCGTGCCAAAATGGTCCGTCAAGGCAAAGCTGACCACATTGTCTGCCCCTTTGTTCATCCTCAAGCCAGGTGCCTAAATCGGTTTCCCATGTTTTCCTAATACTTTGTGGAATTGGGGTGTGTGTGTGTGTGTGTGTGTGTGTGTGTGTGTGTGTGTGTCCATGTCCATCCCTGTCCCCGTTAAGCAGTAGTTCCATCCTGACGAGGCCCTGCCTCTTATGGGCTTTCTGTTGCATTTCTCTAGGGCAGAAAATACACCCAGAAAGGACAGTACCGGGGCAAGAAAGTCCCCAAGAGGTCTTCCACCATGAGCATCTCCTCTCCCCACAGCAAAACGACCCTCACCAGCACAAGCTCCCTGTCGCCCATCTACGACGAAGCAGCTCAGCCCCCTTCCGACAGCGCCAAGGAAGGGGAGGAGATGGAGTCCGTCTTCAGCAAGCAAACCAGGGAGGAAGAGGAGCCGATGTGTTACCGTGAGTCCCGAAGAGCTCAGCGCCTCCCTTCTAGGCTGCCACAACTACCCCTCTCCAGAATTTCTTTATTATATCACCTGCCTTTTTTTCTTTTTCTTTTTTGCATCCGCTTCTCAGAACTGCAGACGCTGCTTCAGATGGTGCACGAAGATGTGGCGAAGAATTTTAGCAAAGAAAATATGTTTTGGAACTTGACGCACGGCTGGTATGTCGCGCCTTTTGTGGAAGCAGTCGCAGTATAAAGAGCGCTGTTCTTATTTTCAGCTGGAAGTAGTTGCCGTGGGTAGGACTTGAACTAATGGCTTCAAGATACAAGAAAGGAGATTCCGACTCAACATCAGGAAGAACTTCCTGATAGTATTCACCTCCCTCAGGAGGTGGTGGTGGGCTCTCCTTCCTTGGAGGTTTCTGAGCAGAGGCTGGGTGGGCATCTTGTCAGGGATGCTTGAGCCGAGATTCTTGCACTGCAGGGGGTTAGACTAGATGACCATCAGGGTCCCTTCCAACTCTTAAAATTCTATGATTTTATGGAATTGCATTCACCAACCCATGGGCCGCTGCAACTTTTCCAGTGACCATTTTGGGTCCCTTTGAAATGCTGATTGGCGTTTTTAAATGCTCCTCCTCGGGTGATTCCAAAGATTGAGAAGAGAGGGGAGAGGGTTGTGGAAGGTTGCTAGGTGTGACGGCTCTGCTCTGCCTCCGCTGTCGGAGGCAGCAATGCTTCTGAATCCCAGTCGCTGGAAACCACAGGAGGGGAGTTTGCTCTTGGGCTCGGATCCTGCTTGCTGGTTTCCCAGAAAAGGTTGGCCACTGCGAGAACAGGATGCGGGTCTAGATGGGCAGCTGGCCTGATTCAGCAAGTTCTTATGTTGGCGCTGCTCCATGGATGTAGGGTGACACTTGTGGGATTGGCAGTTCCAATAATAATAATAATAATAATAATAATAATAATAATAATAATAATACTATATGTATACCCCACCCATCTGGCTGAGTTTCCGCAGCCACTCTGGGGAGCTGCCATTCCCACATACGCAGCCAGCAGCTCATTCCATTGCTTGCTCCCTGAGGCCACAATCACACCATATATTTGGAGCACTCTGAGAACACTTTGAACAGTCACGGCTTCCCTCAATTCTGCGAGTTGTGTTTTGCCGAGGGTGCTGAGAGTTATTAGGAAACTTCTATTCCGCCTCGTGGGGCTACAAGTCTCCGAGTCGTTCAACAGTTGATCCTTCTTCTCAGGGAGCTCTGGGACAGCAGCGGGGTGTCTTCTAGTGACCCATATCAAACTATAGCTCCCAGGATTCTTTGGGGGGAAGCCATGAAAGTTTAAAGTGGCCCTGTCATTCGCATATGATGTAAATGTGGCTTAAGGGTCTTCCTATCTCCCCAATTTCCTCCAAAGGCCCTACCCAGAGAGCCCCCGATTGGACAACTGTGGAAAATTATACCCGCTCATAGGATCAGATGACTGTGTATCTCAAAAGAGAGGCCAAATGTTGGGGGGTGGGGTGGGGTGGACATTTCTCATGGCATTTTGGCTTCAATCCCTGCATTCTGGCCACGTGCAAAACTCAGTTTCTCCTCCTTGTTTTGCAGCTCGCACACCATATTGTCGAGGCGCGAGCTGGAGAGCGAATTTTCGTTTGGGCAGAAGGGCAAAAGGTAGGGACTCTGCAGGAGAAAGCGACTGAGCATGGTGCACATGGCAGCGACGCAGCTGAACAGTGCGCCATATCGTTCATTTTTACGGTTTTTACTACAATTCAGACACGAATTTTCTTCATGCAGTGGCTGGAAGCCACAGAGCATCCTGCCTGGCCACTGTGAGAACAGGATGAGCAGTTGAGATCTTCAGTGTGAATATTATGGGTGCAATGGCAATACCAGGAGTCAGTTTTGCTAATGTCTGATTACTTTTAAATGTTTTTTAATTTGTGTGTGTGTGTGTGTGTTTGTGTTTAAAAAATGACCATATGAAAACTCACCAGTATTTTTTAATGCAAATTTATCCCAAGGGATAGCTCAGTCGGTAGAGCACAGGACGCAGGGTTGTGGGTTCAAGCCCCACATTGGGTAAAAGATTCCTGCATTGCGGGGGTTGGACAAGATGATCCTCAAGGTGCCTTCCAACTCTGTGATTATTATTTTTTTAATGCAATTTTGCCTAAAACACACATCTTTGCAGAGCAAAAGTTCCCTAACATCATGTATTTCTGTACATTGCCTGCACTGATGCTCGCATTGTTGCTCATGCCTTCCTCTATAATGCACATCGTTGCGCATGTTGCTTGATGGGAGAACTATGTTGCAAAATTTGGAGATGTGCAAATTTCAAAGGGCGGCTGCGTTTGGGTTTTCCTGATACCAAAGAAAGTGCAGATTACGTAGATTTGTATTTTAAAAGTGGACTGGGTCAAATCCTACTTATAACCACTTGATATTCTGGCCTCCATGCAGAGGCTGAGCCGGTGTGCTCAATGTTTGGATAGGAGGCTACCTGAGAAGTCTTCTTTTATCTTTAGTGGTGCTCCCTTTGTATCGTAAGAGAGAGCCCACTTGAGAATGATGGTGACCTGCTAGACCAGGCATCCCCAAACTGTGGCCCTCCAGATGTTTTGGCCTACAACTCCCATGATCCCTAGCTAACAGGACCAGTGGTCGGGGAAGATGGGAATTGTAGTCCAAAACATATGGAGGGCCGAAGTTTGGGGATGCCTGTGCTAGACAGTACCTTCCATGCCCACTGCTGCAGAGTGACTCCTGGATCTGGAGGAGTCATGTGCTGAGGGAGTGTCTTGCTTATATATATATATATATATATATATATATATATATATATATATATATAAAATATTTTATTAAGTTTCCATTTTCTAATACATCCTCATTATTCACATTACTTTTTGCTCATATGAGCTAATCGACTCCCCCCCCCCCCCGATTCATGGTTACCTTAATTATTTACTATATCATCACATTTCTACTTTTTCCTAATTACTTTTCCCATTGCCATTGTCATATTATTTAAATAAAAAGCAAAAAGGTAGACTCATCAGCATTACAAGTCTTCTTAAGTCAATCCTGACTTAAATGTTTACAATTGCCTTTCAAATATTGCATAAATTTACCCCCGTCTTTTTGAAAAGCTTGATCACACTGGTTTTGGATTTTCCCAGTCAGCTTCGCTAGCTCTGCCTTTTCCATCATCTTTGTCTGCCAATCTTCTTTTTATTATTATTAATTTTTATTGAATTTTCCCACATAACATAAACCATGAAACCACAAATACCACTCATTAAATACAGATCATTTTTTTTATTTCTTCCTTGTTATTACAATTCTTATTTCTTCCCTCAAAAACCAAGAGAAAAAATAAAAAATAATAAAATAAATAAATGAAAATGAAAAATCGACTTCCTGACATTACCCAATGCAGATACTTTCTCTTTAAACTGAGTGTACTAAAAATGTTCAGCATTCTTACAAGCATTTATCTAATACTTTCTAATATCGCCTTATCTCTTTCCTTTTAAATTCCACTTCGTATTTTCCTTTTAATCACTCGAAAGCTAGCATGGTTAGATTATTGCTACTATATTTTTGGACATATTCTCTATAGCTATAGATATAGTCTGCCACTCTTCTAATGTTGCTAAATCTGAGTGTCTTGCTTTACAGCTCAGTTTCGTCCTCGAAGGAAGAGAAGACCAGCACGGGAGCTGCAAAAGAGGAGACTTCAGGGGAGCAGAGGCCAAAGAGGTAGGGAGGGGGAGCAGCAGGGTAGTGGCAAGTTCAGAAAGCCAGGGTGCCTTCAGCATCATCCTAGGATTATGCAACCATCTCATAATGACCCAATAATACTAATTAGGGGTGCCTTGCTACAATCAATGCAGCTAGCTCTCAATGTGCTGCCTTTCACCGGGACAAATGACTTGAAATGCTCCAATATATTCTTTCAGAGCGACTTAAATCGTGTTTTCTGTGACGTTCCATTGTGCGTAACAGAACTTGCAGGCCGTTCTCTTGAAACTGAAGCGTTGGTGGGATTTGAACTCTGGACTTGCACTCGTTGCAAAACAGCAGCACGGGTTCTCAGCTACTTGAGACTCCTAACTCTGGATGTCTGGAAGAGACAGGCGCCAAGAGCAATCCTGTATGCGAGAAGCGCCCCGGGATTCTTTCCCTGAGTAATTGAGGCTAGATTCCTCGAGCTAATAATCCCGGATCCACAAACTTTCATATCCTCGTCCTTGCACAGAAGAAGCCCCCTGATTTCAGACCTGCCCCCCTTCCCCTGGATTGTTAGCTGTGTGTGTCCATTTCCCTTTGAATTTCCTTGCAGTTCGATGACGGTGACTGTCCGGGAAGATAAAACGGTGACAGCAACCTACTCAGACGATGAAACTGACGGCAAACCTCAAAGGTAGGCGTGCGGAGATAGGCTTCTTTCCTGAGGGTCAATAGGAGGGACTCTATTCTGGCCGCACTGAGGCTCCTCCCACAAACTCTGACATCACCCAGGAGGAGGAGTTTGCACACACCCAGGGATGTCTCAGTGGCAGAAAGTAAGGCGATGAAGGGGAAATGCAGCTGTTAATTTGGGCCTTTCCCCTGCTATCTTGCTGATAGAGAGGGGATGACCTGTGTGTGTGTGTGTGTGTATGGTAATTTATATACTGCTTATCTGTAAACAGAACCCTTAGGGGTTTACAATGTAAGTGAGAAATATCTTAAAATAAACAGCTAGTACGATTAAAAGCCAGAGCTTTTCTACATTCTGTGAAATACAGGTAGCTACCAAACTGAGCATCATCTCTAACATCAAAACAAACATCATACATAAATTCCAAAAGAAGATTCATAGTATGATGAGTGTTTTGTGGAAGAATGGGTGCATTTTTGGGACTATTTAAAGAATAGTATGATGATCTCGCGAGCAGGATTTGAACTACGAGCAACAGAAGTAACTAAATTATAACATTGTGGTTATGATTTGATAGAAGATAGGGTGCAGCAGACGGGAAGAAAGAACAACTCCATGAATAACTGAGTTGGAATTTGACAAAAATAAGAAAAAAGACGAACTTGTGTTTTGACTGCCTGTGTTAGAAATGTTGAAACTTAATAAAATTTAACTGAAAAAGAGATAGAGAGAAAAGAAGATTCATAGTAAACAGGCTAAACAAAATAATAATAATAATAATAATAATAATAATAATAATAATAATAAATTATTATTATTATTATTATTATTATTATTATTATTATTATTATTATTATTTGTTCCCCGGCCACTCTGGGTGGCTTTCAACAAAGATTAAAAATACATTAAAATGTCACACATTAAAAACTTCCCTGGAATAGCATCAGGAGGTGAGAATCAGACCATTTTGCACTTTGCACAGCAGGATGGGGAACTGCCATATGTCCAGATTGTCCAGGACATTTAAACAGTCCAAACGCTGTCTACGTGGGCAGAATACAAGCTGTGTCCAGACGTATGGCGGCCCCCTAGTAAAACCTCTCGACCTTCTTGTCTCTAGAGCAGGGAGTTTAGTGGGCTGTTCAGCTGAGTTAGCATAGGAGAGAAACATAGGATGGGGAACTTTTTTGTCCCAGGAGCTGAATCAGAGGTGAAGCTGAACAGTGGGAGATTCAGAGCAGACAAAAGAAAGGGCTTTTTCCCCTGGAGTATATAGTATGGAACTCGCTCTCCCACAAGGCGATGTTTTTTAAGAAAGGATGAGACCAATTCATGGAGGATCAAGCTATCTGTGGCTATTAACTACGTTCTTCCAGTTTCATTGTCCCAGGCGGTGTGCCTCTGAATACCCGTTGCTGTGAATCTCAGGCAAGGAGAGGAGGGTTTTCCGACCCAAGCCCTTTTGTTTGTCCCAGAGAGGTCCGTTTCCCAAACTGGCCAGCTTGGGCAGATAAACTGGACCTACCCAGACCTCTCTAGAGATCTGGAGCCTGTGGGTTAATCCCTCTGTCTCTCTCTCCTCCAGCCTCTTCCTTAAAAGGAAAGAGCAGACTTTCCAGAACATGAAGGATATCTTCCACGAGGTGGCCCACGAGTCTGCGTTCAGGCTGCATGATCAACTGGATATCCTAGAGAGGTAAATCATATTTTGGCTTCCATCTTGGTTATGAGCCCAAGCCCAGAACTAGGGCTGGGCAATGTCTGGTTTTCGACATTGTGATATGTTGTTGTTTAGTCATTTAGTCGTGTCCGACTCTTCGTGACCCCATGGACCATAGCACGCCAGCATTCCTGTCTTCCACTGCTTCCCGCAGTTTGGTCAAACTCATGTTCGTAGCTTCGAGAACACTGTCCAACCATCTCGTCCTCTGTCGTCCCCTTCTCCTAGTGCCCTCAATCTTTCCCAACATCAGGGTCTTTTCCAGGGAGTCTTCTCTTCTCATGAGGTGGCCAAAGTATTGGAGCCTCAGCTTCAGGATCTGTCCTTCCAGGGAGCACTCAGGGCTGATTTCCTTCAGAATGGATAGGTTTGATCTTCTTGCAGTCCATGGGACTCTCAAGAGTCTCCTCCAGCACCATATATTGGGATATATCGCCACCTAAACATTATGATGCACTGATATATCACAATGTCCGAAATAACAGTGTGACTATGTAGAGGCAAACAAGGTGATGTCCTGGCAACTGCTACTACTTAGGGAAACTGTCCCCCTGCCTCAAAAACCCCTCCCGTTTTTACTTTGCGGCTCCCAGCTTCAGCCCTGCCTGTCCTGCGTCCCTGTCACCAGAACAGGGCAGATTTGAACTTGCAGCTGGGGGTTCACTTTAAAAAAAACAAACGTGAGCTAAATTGGCAGGAGGCGAGAAGAGAAGAGCACGAGGAAGTACCTGTGCCTGAGTCGCATCACCAAGTTCCGAAAAGATCTCGAGCGGATGAGGCAGTCGATGGTGGGGACAGAGCCGGAGCAAGACGCCGAGTCTGAGAACTGGTGAGGAAACGGGTAGAAGGGCTGAAAAGCCAGAGCGCTTTGCCGCGGGGAGAGCGCAAAACAGGGTACTGGCATCAGGAGCCAGCTTCCAAAGAACCTTGGCACTTGGCATTTTAAAAACAAAACCCAAAGTTTCTAGCTTGTCAGGAGGCAGTTGAAAGCACAGAGGCATTTACAGGTGACCTCCGGGAGGCCAGGAATCTCAGCGGTCACAGGAAGTCACTTCTCAATGAGCAGCAGGCATGTAAAAAAAAAAAAAATCCCAGCGGGATGAAAACATGCAAAAACGGTGGGCAAGGGGAGGTGTTTTAAAACCAGGAAGTGGGCAGAGTTCTGCCCTCCTGTCTCGGTTTCCAGTAGGGAGGTAGATATGGCCGGACAGGTGTTGCCGTTCCCCATCTGAGGATTTTGCAGCCTTTAAGCATTGTCTTGAGCAGGGGTTCCCAAACTAAGGCCCAGGGGCCGGATGCGACCCAATCGCCTTCTAAATCCGGCCCACGGACAGTTCAGGAATCAGCATGTTTTTACATGATTAGAATGTGTCCTTTTATTTAAAATGCATCTCTGGGTTATTTGTGGGGCATAGGAATTCGTTCATATTTTTTTTCCAAAATATAGTCCGGCCCCCCACAAGGTCTGAGGGACAGTGGACCGGCCCCCTGCTGAAAAAGTTTGCTGACCCCTGGTCTTGAGGACCTGTCATGGGCATTTGGTGGGTGGGAGAGAAACTGTTTTGACATGCAGTTGCTCTCCATCACATCGTGGAGGAAATGCCATCTTGGAAGAACCTAACACAATGTTTTCCAAACATGGGTCTCCAGGAGTTTCTGGACTACAACTCCCATCATCCCTAGCTAGCAACCCCAGTGGTCAGGGATGATGGGAATTGTAGTCTGAAATCAGCTGGAGACCCAGGTTTGGGGAACGCTGGCCTAACAGCTCACCACAAGCCGTCCAGGACACTTGCGTTGGAATGCCTGTGTTTTCGTATCTGTTCCCAGGTTCTCCACTTTGCTGGCCAGGATCCCAGATGACGTCAAGAGAGACCGGCGTACCCAGAAAGTCCTAAAGAAACTGGAGAGGTTTGCAAGGAATCCGGACTTGCGCATCCGACCGCCTACCTTCCTGAAAGTGTTGGGGGAGCTTCGGATCTGGGAAATCTGCTCTCCGGACATCTGCGCGGCTGTGGAGGTGAGAGATGCGGAAGGAGAGTCTGTCTGAAAGGGCCGAGAGGGCCCAAGGCAGATTTGCTCATCCCTGAGCCTCTCCATGACAAAAGAGAGAAAACAAAATTCAGTTCATTAGGCTCCAGCTCAAGGATCCTGGTAAGAAATATTTGGCCTTCTGGGAGGGAGGCTGTGCTCTGCAGGCCTCTGCTTCTGTCCAGAATGATTTAGGATTTAGATTACCTTTTTAAACGTGCTCCTTTTATTGGAGCAATCGGTACAAAGCCTCTGCAAGATGGGTCAGCGTTATTATTGCCATCTTGCAAAGGAGGGAGTTGAGAGTGAGAGGCATAGCTGCCAAGTCTCCCGTATTCCCCGGGAAATCCCCGTTTTTCCAGCTGTTCCTAGCTGAAAAAAACAGATTTTTTTTGTTTTCCCCCAGTTTATTCTGGCGCGACGGCCATTTTGGAACTGGGCGGAGCATGCTCAGAAGTGACTTTTGATGCTGCTCTGCCCAGTTCCAAAATGGCTGCAGTGCGACTTCTGGCGCGGCGGCCATTTTGGAACTGGGCAAAGCAGCATCAAAAGTCACTTCTGAGCATGCTCCGCCCAGTTCCAAAATGGCGGCAGCGCTACTTCCGGCCTGCTATTTCCGGCCCGGTCCCTTATTTCGCGGACAGCAACTTGGCAGGTATGGTGAGAGGTGTTTCCTCCTCTCCTCTTTCTATATACATCCCAGAAGCTCAAGGAGGGTCGCACAGTGGAACTGATCTAGGGTAAGATTAGCATGGACAGTTTCACATACACCATTGAACTCCTGGGATGAAAAATATATCCCCAAAGGCCCCTCAAGTCCAGCATCTTTCCTGTGCTCATTGTGGCCAAGCAGATACCCTTAGGGCGGCCTTTCTCAACCCTGGGTCCCCAGATGTTGTTGGACTACAACTCCCACTTTCCTCTGGGCTCTGTCTCCTGTCCTAGGTAATTGAGGACGTGGCGGGCTTGGAGCTGCTTCCGTACCACCTCGAGACGAGAACACCTGAGCTTGCTAAAGAACCACCCAAGGCAAAAGGGGGCAAGGGGGGTCTTGGACAGGAGAGGAATGCTATTTCCCGTTTGTCTCAAGTGCCTCTGGGTGCGTGAGAACAGAGAACATCCAACTAGAGAAATCCAATACAGTTCCTTTTCACATAAGTGTTGTGGTCCTGCAGGCTTGTTTTTAGAAGTTGCTCACACACCCCTCTCCTTGGGTACAAGCAATTATGGCAGGTGGAGAGGAGGGGGACGACCTTGCATGGAAAATGAGCCAGAAGGTCCTCATGCTTTTTTCCTGTTTATACACACAAGTCTCTTGAATCTGCTTTTAGGTTTAAAGGGAAAAGGAAATTTGGGGGAAGACGATACACACATCCCCTACATTAGCCCTCAATGGCATACTTAACTCACTTTGTGCTGGATTTACTTGTTTAAGACTCACAAGGTATTGAAGGGAGGTAAATCTGTGACTAGGAGGGTTTCCTGACCAAATGACTAGACGAGTGTGATTTGGATCTCCAGGGAACAACCGCAGGTCAGATCCTTGGGTCCATCTAGCTCAGTAATGTCCACACTGATTGGCAGCAGCTCTCCAGAGTTTCAGGCAGGGCCCTACGTGGGAGACAGTTCTGCAGTTGCCCTGCCACTGAGCTACAACCCTCCCCTACTGCTGAACTAGCAGGGTTGCAGGTAGAGGGCTATAGTAGCAGAGGCAGGGGGGGGACCCTTACCTTCCCCGGAGTCCAGCCTTGTAGCTTGTAAGCCAGATCTCCCACCAGGGTGACATTGCAGTAGGAATGATGTATCACTACCAAACCAACCTTACTTGTCCTCCAACCACAAACTTGCTTTGTTTCCGGCAATTCAAACAATACCAGTGCCTATTTCCACCAATTGCTGCCCGTTCGGCTTCCAGTAACCTGGTAGGAGGACCTGTTCCTTTAAGAGATCCATCAAATAGATGGCGGTGAAACTAGTGTGGAGCCTAATTGCTCCTGTTTTTAAAAAGCATGCGAGTTCCAGGTCTTGTGCAAAACCTCTTCATCACTTTTGCGAAAGACCTCTTACTATTTCAGGAAATGAAATGGGCATTTGCCTATTGCCCCGTGAAAAAAGCAGACACTTCCGTTTTGCCTGGTATGAAGCATGGTGGCCAAGGCTGGTACCATTTGTCGTTGTGCTCTTCCTAGAGATTTTTGTTTATAAAAGGTGTGTATACATGCAAAGGTATAGCAACAACCTCATGCATGCAAAAAGCGGAACAAAAAACAAACCAGAATGGTATTATCAGTCAGAATGGTATTATCAGAGTTCAAGGGCAAATTCCAGCCAGGCAAGAAGCACTCAAGGGAGGTGCAAAGCAGGACAGGTGAGAGCTTACAGTGGTGCCTCGCTAGACGAATTTAATTTGTTCCACGGGTCTTTTCTTATAACAAAAAAATCGTCTAGCGAATCCCATAGGAATGCATTGAATATTTTTTTTGCCCATAGGAACGCATTAATTGAATTTCAGTGCATTCCTATGGGAAACCGCGATTCGCTAGACAAATTTTTCATAAAACGAATTTGTCTAGCGAGGCACCCTCCGCTCGAAAAATCCTTTCGTTAAGCGGAAATTTAGTTAAGCAGGGCATTCGTTAAGCAAGGCACCACTGTAGTTACTAGGGCCAGATAAGAGAACCCTAGAGAGCCACATTTGGCCCCTGGGCTTGAGGTTCTTCACCCCTGCTCAGTGGCCTGTATGTTTCTCCTTTACAACCTGTCACACATTCCCTCTCGCCTCTTTCATAGTTCCTGCGTGAATATATTGTGGAGATGCCCATGGACGATTACAAACAATGGTTACAGTCTCGAGTGACAATCCCTAAGCGAGCACACAGCGCTCCGCCGATATGCTGAAAGCCCCCCTCCCTGCAAGGGCCGGGTCAAAAAGACTTAAGGACAAAGCTTCATTTTTTGTTTTTGTTTTTTTAAAAAAGAGATCAGACACGTGCCGAGAAAGAGCTGGATGAAGCCGACACCTGGAGTGTCTACTTGGAGAACGTACTCTTGCTCATCCGCCTGGAATGATGCGTGGCTAGGGCCTAAGGGCCACACTCTAGAACCCTCTCAAAAGGCTGGAATTGCTCATTCTCAAAAAAGGTTCATTTGGAATTGCACCACCATCGCTTGCAGCTGCAGGCTCAAAATGACAAGAGAATTGAACAGCCAAAGCCATTTTAACTTTTGCACAGGGTCCTTCCTGCTTTGAAGTTTTAGATGTTTAATTTAATTTGGGACAGGAGGCATGGAATTACATGCCTGCGGCAACCTGTAATTCAGTGAAGGGAGCAGATCCCTTTGCTTGTGGTGATCAGCTCTCTCTGCTGAAAGGGGCAGTTTTGTTTTGTTATTTCTGTATGCTTTGAATTATTAAAAAAATTGTTTTAGCAGTATGCATTCCCGGCGGCTTCTCATCCAGTTAGTACAGCATTAGACTCTTAAGCTCAGGACTGTGTGTTTGAGCCCCATATTGGGCAAGACTCCTGCACTGCAGGGGGTTGGGCTAGATGACCCCCACGGTCCCTTTGAACTCTACAATTCTATGATATACTGAGCTTCCCCTTAGGGATCCAGTATCTGCAGATGGGATTTACTCGCTCATCAGATAACACACCGTCTCCTACTGCCATCTTCCGTACGAGAGAGGGATCTTACTGAACAACCTTGCATGTGATTTTTAAGCAGGGTCCTGGAAGCACATCACTGGATTCTAGAAAACCACAAGTAGCTCTTTTTAATGAATTGCAGCAAACCATACCTGTGCCATGCAGAAGTGCGTATCTGCAAATAATGCTTTAGTACCAGAGTTTCGTTTCAAAGCTTTTTATTAAACTGTCACCCAAGCAGCCTACTTGTCATCTCCCTTTCGCCTCCAATTTCTGAGGCTCTTTAAATTAAGTTTTGATTTACAGAATTTGCAGGCCCCCCCCCGAGCTACAACAACAGCAAATCAGCAGTACATCAAAACAAACTGCTCAACCTCCACAGAACTCTTTAATTCCACTTACACAAAGTGGGAATTGCTCCTTTAACACAAAGGTGGGGGAGGGAGATTCACAACAGGACCAACTACCAATTCTGTGGTGTGTTTTTTTAAAAAAAAATTAAATTGGAGGGAGCCAAATTCTATTTATTTACTTAACCTATCAGAACTCTTAATAAGGCTATTCTGGTATATTTCTTTATTAAATACTCCGGAAGCCCTTTTTCCTTTGTTTTCCATAAGCTCCCATCAGAATTTAGCATTTTCGAAAATGAAAACATTTCCACTGGTGTTTTGAGTTGTAATGTTGATGCAGTGGATGGGTAACAAGGGCCACCTCTCCCTTCTGTGCCTCCAAAATCACGTCAGGATCGTGTCGTCAATCTGCTCAACGGAGTCGGCCTGGCTAGCAAGCTTCTTCAGGGATCGACGGCAGCTCTCGTTCAGCAGTTCCAAACTGGCGGCATCGAGGATCTTGGAGACGCACTGCAGGAAATAATTGTTATTAGAGGAAAGGGTGTGTGGTGTGGGAGGTGGCCACGAAGCCCGCTTCTGTGGCTCATCGTGGCGGCAGCTAATGCTCATTGGGACTGGCAGCGGGGAAAGCAAAGAGATCAGCAATAGGTGGAGCTAGAGCCATGGATGGGCACAGCCACCCTCTTACTGGTTGTAAGAAGAAGGTAGGCAGGTGGGGGACTGGCTAAGAGCAGGTGGGGATTGGTGGGGCAGTGCCCTGTTTGCCCAAACCAGTCTGAGTGAAAACCTTCTTCCTCCTGTTCCAGCATCCGATTAGCAAGTGGCAAATGAAAGCAGTAGGACATCCCATTCTCTCCCTGTATACCTGAAGGAGTGTCTCCAACCCCATCGTTCAGCCCGGACACTGAGGTCCAGCTCCGATGGCCTTCTGGCAGCTCTCTCACTGAGAAAAGTGAGGTTACAGGGAACCAGGCAGCGGGCCTTCTCGGTAGTGGCGCCCACCCTGTGGAACCCCCTCCCATCAGATGTCAAGGAAAGGCCGTATTTACTAGAGTCTAATGTGCCATCAAATCTAATGTGCCCCTTGATTTTCAGAAGCTTGAAACCACAAGAGGTATTTCCTGGCTAACGTAAATGTGCTGTCGAATCTAATGCACACCTTAATTTTCTCGACGCAATTTAGCCCCAAAAGGCGAGCATTCGATTTAAGTAAATACGGTAAATAACTTTTAGAAGGCAACTGAAGGCTGCCCTGCGTAGGGAAATTTTTTATGTCTGATGTCTTGCAGTAGTTTAATTTGTTGGAAGCTGCCCGGTCAGATGGGCGGCACAGAAATAATAATTATTATCCCCTAAACAACATGACACCGCGATGTGGCATCCTTCTGAGGGGGTAACTGGAGGTGGGGGAATGGTGGTCCGCAGTTCCGTATCAAGGGAGTGAGCAGAGAGGACAGATGTCGCATACTACGAAGGACTTGGCTGGCATTAGCACCAGCACAGAACTGGGGGTGGGATATTTTTACAACTTAGGAAGAAGATGCTTCTGCCAATTAGTAGAGAGCATGAGGAAGGGAGGGGAGAGGGGGAAGAGAAACTGACTTCCTCCTCCATGATGGGCCAATACCTGAAGCACTTCCTCGCCCTCTCGCATCTTCAGGAGATTGACGATGGCCTGGTCACTGTAGGCCCTCACGCTGGTGTTCTTGTCTTTTGTATTGTCCAGAAGCGCTTTCAGGATGGGCTTCATTGTCTGGGGATCCAAGGGAGGGAGGGGGCTTTTGTTGGCCCACCAGAGCATCTTCTCTGCCACTAACTTGATGTCGCTGGATGGATTCTGAAGACACTGCAGGGGGGAACACACACACACACACACACACACACACTCTTCAGTTCCGACCAAGAAGCTAATTTTTTACTAACAAAACAATTCAACACAAGCAACTACAAGTTCTTTAGCAATGGCGGAGCTTCATGCTCCGGCACCGGGGGATGGAGAGCAGGCGGGGGTGGGGCTGGCGCGCATCCTGGGGGCGTGGCACCCAGCGCAGGTGGGGGTGCAGCCATGATGGCACCCCACCGGGATTGCACTGCGGGGACGGTGCGCTCCCCCTGCACTCCTCTTCCTCTGCCAGTGGTCTTTAGAAAGACTGATTATATTTACAAGTTACAATTCAGAATTTAAAACAGTGAAAACACATTACAGTCACAGGACACCCACCGTCGGAAGACAGTTGGTGGCGGCCACAGGCCTGTCAAAAAAAAAATAGTGTTTGTGTGCCTGCAAAAGGAAAACGAAAAAGTGGCCAGCCTAGCCTCCAGTGGAAGGGAGTTCCCAAGTCTGGGAGCAGCCACTGAGAAGGCCTCTCTCCTAGGCAATAGCTAGGGGAGAATACCAATGACTAATTGTATACTGATACAAATTCCTCCTTCTGACACGCTCAGCATCTCTCGGCCTCCTGGCTCTCACCCATCCTCAACCCTCCATCCTGGCCCCAAGCAAACTCATACATAAAAAAAAAATCTCACAATGAAGAGGGTACATGGAACCTGCTGGTATTGCACGAGTCTCTTGCTCTAGGGCAGGACAGTCTAACCCAGGCATCCCCAAACTTCGGCCCTCCAGATGTTTTGGACTACAATTTCCATCTTCCCCAACCACTGGTCCTGTTAGCTAGGGATCATGGGAGTTGTAGGCCAAAACATCTGGAGGGCCGTAGTTTGGGAATGCATGGTCTAACCTTTTATACCAAGTGGGCTGCAAGAATACTTCAACATGGAACCTGTGGGCCGCATACTGCCTTGTTGTGCCAGGTTTTGGGGGGGGGGAGTGGAGGTCAAAATTTGACACCACCCTCAACCCTCAATGCTGCCTTCCCAAAGCTGGATTAAGCACTGTGCCAGGCTTTCAGAAGGAGGCATGAGGCTCTGGCAGCGTCCTAGAGCTCCCCTCCCCATTTTCCCAAAGCTGGGGTGTCAAATTTTGCTGAGGTCCGCCAAAAAAAGGCATCGAGGGCCACATGTGGCCCTGAGGCTGTGCAACAAACCACTCTGCTCTAGGGCTTACATGCAGGCTCTTTGGACACAGCAAGGAAAGAGCCACCAAAGGACAGGCCAAACCACACCTGGCTGGTTCCTGGAAAGCAGCTCTCTGATTACCAGCAAAGTCCATCCCATACGTTCAGAAAGGGGCTCACCTTAATGAAGAGGTTGGAGAGTTTGGGGGGCAGATTTCCCCCATTGGCTTCTATGTGGTACTTCATAAGGAAACCCATCCCTCTGATGCCGCTGATTGCAATTGGGATCTGGAGAAGAAGCAGAAGCAGGTAAATGACATTCACAACCTTCGAGGTGGTCCTCGTTCTGTCTTTCAGATCAGGGCACCCCGGATTTAGGGCCTAACAGGAAGCTGTTAGGAAACACCTGACAGCCACACCGGAAGGAGACGCTTACCCGGTCTGCAGTAGTATTGCTAAAGATCATTTCGTGGACACTGTTGCTGTATTTGGGGGCACACACTCTGCCGGGGGCCACGCTGACGGCCACGGAAAGCGCCAGGCTGCGCCCATGCCGCACCATCCAGTCAATGCCAGAGACGTCCGCTGCAGGAGCGAAGGAAGAGAGTTTCTGAGCATGGCATCAGGCCACCACTTCCTATTTCCCCCCCCCCCAAAAAAAATCTGGACGGCACCTCCATTTCAGGATGCCAATCATTTTAAAACAATGGTTCCTAAACTAGGTGGTACTGCCCCCTGAGATTACAGGAGGTGTAAATGGCTATCCGACTTTGAATAGCTTTTAGGGGCACAATACCTCAAGGACGGCCTCTTTCCATATGAACCTACCCGGACCCTGAGATCATCTTCTGATGCCCTTCTTCGTGTGCATCCTCAAGAGGTCAGGAGGGTGGCAACACGAGAATGGGCCTTTTCTGTAGTGGCTCCCCGTCTGTGGAATGCTCTCCCCAGGGAAGTTCATCTGGCGCCTTCATTATAGGTCCCTTTAGGTGCCAGGCAAAAACGTTCCTTTTTAACCAGGCCTTTGGTTGATCCGATTTACATCCTATGCCCTTGGGGGGGGGGGCTATTGGGTTGTTTTTTTTATTTTTATTAGGTATTTTGTGGTTTTATATCTTGATTTTATTCCGTGAACCGCCCTGAGACCCCCGGGTATAGGGCAGTGTATAAACTCAATCAAGCAATCAATGATCAAGTTCGTCAATTTTGTTAAATAAACTAAATAGTCTTAACTGCATGCTGAATAAATGTGCAATTAATTGTTACTCTTTTGGATTTTATTGTGTTATTATCTTCCTTAGTGTGTTGTGGAAACTACTATTTTGAACAATGCTTTTTTTTTAGAGGGTAGGGGGCACTGGGAATGTTTTTGTGGAACTGAGGGGGCAATGGCCTGAAAAAGCTTTCCCAGTGTAAATTTTAAATCCATAACTTAAGAACTGAACCAGGACACTCCAACCAACCCAACCCCTAGCAAACCACCTAGTCTGAGGTCTGTTGTCATTGTGCATGTAATGGAGTGCAACCGATCATCATAATTTTTACTGCCTCCTAGTGGACAGAGAAGACAGTACTCTCCCCCCCCCCCAAAGTCTGGACCACTCTATGGTGACAAACAGGGAGGACACCTTTTCTGCTCCTGGGAATCATTCTGCACCACCTGCCAAAGCATACCTAGCAGGTGATTCTGGAGAACGCTGCCGAGTTCTTCTTCCGACAGAAACGCACACAGCTCTGCCAGGCAGCCAGCGGAGGCCATACGGGTGGCATCCTACAAGGAAATATCCCAAGTAACATTGAGGCTTTCCAGCATAACAGAGGTTGATGCATGCACACACTTGGTTTTCTCCAGGTTCTGTTCCTATACACTTAATGCCTGGCATGAGGTCGCCCTTGTACCTTTCACAGTCACTCTCATGTTAATCACTCGATTTTAATCAGTGAGTTCATTTTGCGAACGAGTGGAAAAAATGAATCGAGTGAGGCCCGGGGGGGGGGGGGGGGTGCAGGGAAGAGAGGACTTGTTGAAAGTCCTGGGAAACAAACTCATCTTGTATTAAAGCGGAGGTAAAGAAGATTGAGAGAAGACTCTCCAACCTTCCTATCCTGTGCAGGTCTGATGCTGGACTTGTATCCTTAGGGCTGCTGTTCTCACTTCTGACTTCCCACCCTTGGGGGATGAGACATCTTTCTTTCTTTCTTTCTTTCTTTCCTCCCTCCCCCTACAGAGATAAAAGAACAAGCAGGGCCCTTTGCACCCCCACCTTAGTAAGATGAAAATATCCTAGTTCTATCAACCAAGTATTTCCTTTAATAAACGTCCTTGTTTTCCTAAATGCAAAGTCTCCATGTGATCGCATTCAGGGTATATAAAAGGTGCTGCTCCAAGCTGAGATTCATTGCTAAGCTCGACTTCAGCCAAGACAAATTCTACCAAGTGTTGTATATGTGGCCCTGAGCTGCTTGGAGAAATGGCAGGAGGAAAAGGTGGTACAGTGGTACCTCTTACTTACGAATTTAATGCGTTCCAAACGGACATTTGAAAGACCAGGTGCGCAGCCTGGGAGTCATTTTAGACTCACAGCTGTCCATGGAGGCACAGGTCAACTCCGTGTCCAGGGCAGCTGTTTATCAGCTCCATCTGGTACGCAGGCTGAGTCCCTACCTGCCCACTGACTGTCTCTCCAGAGTGGTGCATGCTCTAGTTATCTCTCGCTTGGACTACTGCAATGCGCTCTACGTGGGGCTACCTTTGAAGGTGATCCGGAAACTACAACTAATCCAGAATGCGGCAGCTAGACTGGTGACTGGGAGCGGCCGCCGAGATCACATAACACCGGTCCTAAAAGACCTACATTGGCTCCCAGTACGTTTCCGAGCACAATTCAAAGTGTTGGTGTTGACCTTTAAAGCCCTAAACGGCCTCGGTCCGGTATACCTGAAGGAGCGTCTCCACCCCCATTGTTCTGCCCGGACACTGAGGTCCAGCTCCGAGGGCCTTCTGGCGGTTCCCTCATTACGAGAAGCCAAGTTACAGGGAACCAGGCAGAGGGCCTTCTCGGTAGTGGCACCCACCCTGTGGAATGCCCTCCCACTAGAGGTCAAAGAGAACAATTACCAGACCTTTAGAAGGCATCTCAAGGCAGCCCTGTTTAGGGAAGCTTTTAATGTTTGATGAATTTCTGTATTTTAGAATTTCTGTTTTTTTGGAAGCTGCCCAGAGTGGCTGGGGGAACCCGGCCAGATGGGCGGGGTATAAATAATAAATTATTATTATTATTATTATTATTATTAAGTAGAAAGAATTTGTAAGTCGAATCCCATAGGAATGCATTAGGAGAAAAAATTCGTAAGTAGAAAAAATCCTATCTAAACCGCATCCAAGATGGTGGACAGAGCTCCATTCGTTAAGTAGAAACATTCATAAGTAGAGTTATTCATAAGTAGAGGTACTACTGTATTGTTTTTTTGCACAAGCACACACAAAGCTGCCAAGAGGCCCTTGGCCCATCTGTGACTACAACTAGCTGTGGCTCTCCAAGGCTGGAGGTAGCGTCCCTTTAGGCCGTCACTGAGCTATGAGCCTTCTCACAATCAATATGGGGCAGATCAGCTTCCGCAAAAATCAAACTAATTAAAAATACCTCGTCGTGTCCTAACATGCCCAGGAGCACCGTGGTGATGTTCTTCCTAACAGCAGCATCAACTTTAGCACCGGCGCTTTGAGTGACGAACCGCAGGGCCTGGAGCATCGTGTCCCTGAAAAGCAGCAATAAAAGTTAACGCCTGCCAGCCGGTCAGGTACAATCACCTCCTTCAAGTCAAGCCTAATCCTTGGAAATCCTGCCTTGCAGTGACTGGGAGAAGTCCCTCGTCACAGGATACCCCTCCTCCCCCGAGCCAAGAGACAGGAAGCAAACACTCCGTGTGGCTTTTGGTCCACTGACACTTCAGCCTCCCATGATCTCGCTTGCCTGATGCCGGAATCTTCGCTGGTCCGGATGCCGTTCAGCAGCTCGGTAAAGAGCGGGTCGACTTTGGCATGCATGGCAATCAGCTTCCCCAGGGCGTCGGCGGCCTTCAGGCGGACAATGCGGTTGGGATCTTGCAGCGCCTTCGTGAAGGTGGTTTGCAGCTGGGGCAAAAACGGCTTCAGAGCAATGCCCACCTGTAACGTGTCGCAGAAAGCACATCAGCAGAGCCAGCGGCAAAAAAGCGTGACTGCTGGTTCCAAGAAAACATGGCAGCCCATCAATTCTCTGGTTTCTGATTCAAAGCCAATGCAAAAGAATGAAGCACAAAGAAGAGCCTTGTGGACTATTTTAAGCATAGCGGGCTTTCTGAGAGCACCCAGGGTATTGCTTTAAAGGGCAAGATCCTGGCCCTCATGCTCTTAGCATGTGAGGGCAAAGGTGTCCCAAAATCTGCAATTGGAAGGCAAGGAAAAATAAATGCATGAGCATTGTGTGTTTCTTCTATGCTACGAAAATCTGTTTCAAAAGTAGAATACTGTTAACGAATTGCAAAAGACGGCCAGCTCTACAAAAGAACATAAGGAGAGACCTGCTGGATCAGGGCTCATCTAACCCCCACATCCTGCCCTCCCACTGGCTGCCCAGAAGCCCCAATGGGAAGCCTGCAAGGAGGACCCAAGCACAACAGCGCTCTGCTCGCTTGAGATTCCCAGCAACTGGCATTCAGAGGCATACTGCCTCCAACGGTGGAGAAAGAACAGATTTATATGAGACAGTAGGCTTCTCATCCATGAATGTGCTCAGTTCTCTTTTATGGCCACCTAAGCTGGTAGTCCTACAGGTGCCTCCTGCGGCAATGAGTTCCAAAGCTCAGCTGTGGGTTGTGTGGCAAAGCAGTTGGTCCTGAATGCAGAACTGCATCTATCGCACAAATGCAACGTGGCGACGCAATTATGGTATATGAATGACATGCAGCTAAAACCTGACGGGCAACCATGGACTGAAAAGTAATTTAGACACTGGGCGAATTTACTATCTTTGTCCTGGGAGGATGTGTTTTTGTTTATTCTTTTAATGTGCTCAAAGTGGTGTTTGGACCAAAATCATCTACTACAATACCCTTTAACACACACATAAATTATGTTTACGGTAACTTATTTCATCTTCCCTCACCTTCTTATAAAAGTCTGAGGGTAACCAGCATGGCCACATGACCCGGAAGCTGTCTGCGGACAAACACCGGCTCCCTCGGCCTATAGAGCGAGATGAGCGCCGCAACCCCAGAGTCGGACACGACTGGACCTGATGGTCAGGGGCCCCTTTACCTTACTAGGACCCAGGTGGCGCCGTGGGTTAAACCACAGAGTCTAGCGCTTGCTGATCAGAAGGTCGGCGGTTCGAATCCCTGCAACGGGGTGAGCTCCCGTTGCTTGGTCCCAGCTCCTGCCCACCTAGCAGTTCGATAGCACATCAAAGTGCAAGTAGATAAATAGGGACCGCTCCGGCGGGAAGGTAAACGGCGTTTCCGTGCGCTGCTCTGGTTTGCCAGAAGCAGCTTTGTCATGCTGGCCACATGACCTGGAAGCTGTCTGCGGACAAATGCCGGCTCCCTCGGCCTATAGAGCGAGATGAGCACCGCAACCCCAGAGACGGATACGACTGGACCTGATGGTCAGGGGCCCCTTTACCTTACTATTTCATCTTCCCTCACCTTCTTATAAAAGTCTGAGGGTAACCCAAAATACTGAAAAAGAATACAGAAACATGAGGAGAGCACTTCTGGACTGTTCACAGAATCCTAGAATCCTAGAGTTGAAAGAGACCACGAGGGTCATCTAGTCCAACCCCCTGCAATGCAGGAATCTTTTTGCCTAATGTGAGGCTCAAACCTATGGCCCTGAGATTAAGAGTCTCATGTTCTACCGACTGAGCCAGTCCAGCAAAAAGGGAGAGCAGATACTTTATTCTAGTCGCCTTTGGCAAGTAAGCATCTCCTAGAGGTGACCAAGCCAGGAAATGTGATTTGAAAAAACTCTTTCAGGCTACACATAACTAATGTGGGGGTCTGTTGTGGGACAGCAAGCTTGTGGTTTCTGTTTTGGCACTGCAGGCCTGTTGTGAGTAGGAAAGCTGGAGGAAAGAAGCACACAACTTCTAAGCAGGCCTCCTCAACCTTCAGTCCAGATCAGGGGTCCCCAGACTTACGGAGCGGCGGGCCGGTGCCCGCCGCGCCGACCGCGCGGTGGGCCGGACTGCAGGGGAGTGCGCGCGCAGCGGGCCGGAGGGCGGGGGAGTGCTCGCCCGTGCGCATGCGCACACGCACACGGGCGGAAAAAAAATCGGCGAAAATCGCTTGTGCGCATGCGTATGGGCCTCCCCCGACCCGGAAGTGCACCAGAAATGACCTCTTCCGGGTCGGGAGAGGCCCGTACGCATGCGCACAAAGGATTTTTGGCGATTTTTTGCCGATTTTTCAGATCGCCGCTGCGCCGCGCGCCGTGAGAGCGGGCGGCGGCAGCGGGCGGCGGGGGTCGTCGCGGGCCGGATTGGAAGGCCGATTGGGCCGCATCCGGCCCGGGGGCCGTAGTTTGGGGACCCCTGGTCCAGATGATCTCATTCTGATAATACTGCTTTCAAAATGTTTCTAAACACACAGTGACCGCCAAAAGCACTCGCCACTTACCTTCGCCAGCAGAAGGCTTAGCGTCTCAAGCAGCGCCACCTTGACATTCCAGCTGAAGCGGTCTCCCAATATACGGATGAGCGGCCCCGTAATGCTCACGACGGAGGGCTTCAGGGCTTCGGCCGAGGTCAGCCTGATCACAAGCCCCAGCGCCTTGGCCGCCTCCTCCTTCTGCTCCGAGCTGCCCGTCAGGACTCCCTCCCGAAGCACAGGAAGGATGGACGTCACACCCTGTGTAAAAGGGTGGGATGGGGTGGGGTGGGAAACAAGACAAGTGGTAAAATAAATGAAGAGGGAAGGGTTTTTTAAAAAATTATCCTATTATGTATTTTGTATGTATTTTGCGTTTTGTATTGTGATTTTATGTTGTAACCGTTCTGAGACCTGCAGGTATAGGTCAGTAAATAATAATAATAATAATAATAATAATAATAATAATAATAATAGCCCCTTTATGCTCAGCTAGTGGGGGAGAGCAAGCAGAGAAAGGAAGACCTCAGCCTGCTCCTAAGGCGGCCATATTCCCTTCTCTCTGTTTGGCTTTCCCTCCTCTTGACCAGAGAGAGGATTTCTTTTGAGATTCCAGTGGTGTCCCTCATCCAGGTGTGCGGGCCAAATGTGGCTCTCCAGGCTCCTTTGGCTGGCTTTCAGGACTCTCCCCTGGACATGCACCCTCCCTAGCCACACCCTCTTCCCCAGGCCCCGCCCCTCAATGACCCTGCTTTGCACCCTTGTGTGTGTGTTTGTGTGTGTTTTTGCCTGGCTGGAAAGCGTCCCTAAATTCTGACAATATCTCTTTCTTGCCTGGATGGAGGACAGAGAGGGGCATGTGAATATGTGGAAAGACTAGCTTCCTGAACAATGGTACAATCTGCACCCATTTCTCCGCCCACTTTTCCCTCTGGCTCCACCCACCCATCACTGGGCACCCAACCCCTTGGGTTGAAAGATGTCCCCCCCCCCTGCTCTAGTCAGCCAACGAATCATCCTGCCTACCTTTTTAAGGAAGTCCCTTGACCAGAGGTTTTCAACCTTTTTGATTCCATGGCTCCCTTAACCAACTACATTCTTTCTGCAGCACCCCTGTGGGGCTCAGGAGCCCTGTTCTGTCACCCCTTGTCTGCAGAGCTGGCAGCCTCTCGCCCTCTTCCGAACACCCTCCCTTGTGGAGGGTTCCCTCAGCCTCTTCTCCCCTCTCCTTGGGAGACCCCCAGGCAGCTGCTGCAGCTGTCCCTGGTCCCTGAGCTGCCAGCCCCTGCCCCAAAGAGAGGTGCCTCCTCACACTGCCCCACAGGGGCCTGGGAAGCACCCCCTGACCAGCCCCAGAGGCACCATTCACTTGCGGAGCTTGTAGCCAGGGCTGCTGCAACACACAACTGTGCAAGCCTTTGGGAGGCAGAGACGCAAGAGGGCATCAGAGGAAGGGAGGGAAGGAAAGAGGGACAGAGGCCAGTGTTGCCTGGGCACCCCTGACCATCATTCAAGGTGCACCCCAGGATGCCATGGCACACTGGTTGAAAACCACTGCCCTTGACCACCCCCACTCCCACCCCCAATTCTCTCCCTCTCGCAGCCAGAGGAAGGAAAAGATCAACCTAGGCTGGCAGCCCTGCCTTGCACTCTTCTCGAGAGATTTTTTTTTGCAGGCTTAACAGAAACAAGCAACAGTGACAGAAAACCAGAACAGAGCAGGGACCACCATAACGTTCCAGGGTCCCACTGGAGCTCAGAGCTCTTACCTTTTTCAGAATGCAGAACCCAGGGACGTGGTCTCCGCCAGCATCATTGCCTACCATACGGATATCCCTGTGCAGATCCTCAATGAGAGCCAGCTGGTTGCCAGCATCTAATTTCTGGGGGAAGAAGCAGAGATAGGGCTAGGATTAGCAGATGCAGCCCTAAAGAAGAAGAAGAAGAAGCTGGGCAGTTTGGGAATTAGGTACCAGAGAGAGACCCTTCTCCTGCACTGCCCTACCAAACTATTAACACAACAGCCTGGCTATTGGATCAGACCGAAAAGGGCCCATCTAGTCCAGCATCCTGTTCTCACTGTGGCCAACCAGATCCCTGTGGGAAACCCAAAAGCAGGACTCCCCACCCCCCTCCTGCAGTTTCCAGAAACTGGTGTTCAGAAGCACTGCTGCCTCGAATTGTGGAGGCAAAGCATAGCCAACACAGCTAATAGCCAACAGCGGAGGTAAAACAGGTGCTAAGATCTGCTGGGGATGTCCTGCTTGTTATTCCAACTTTAGCTGCTTCTGGGTGGGTGATGAAGTGAGATGGGGCCTTCTTGGTGGTGGCTGCCTTCCCTGCATCCCCAATTACAGAACTTCCTCCCTACATTGGCCTCAAGAGGGCGCAAGGTGTAAACCTTTTGTTTTTCCTTGGCAATGCAATCAACTTTCTTGCTGGTACTGCTACTTGGTATAATGGCATTACAACGCCGTTGCCTTAAAAACAACACGGTAAAAATCCACCAACTGATTGATCATTGATGATTCATTCCCCATGTCTGCATTAAGGGGGTTGTTGTCTATCACATGATGATATATGTTTTCATTCCACAGCGGGAAGTGGGACGAAGACAGGATGTTTGATTTACCGTGTTTCCTGAAGTGGGACTATTGACCTTTGTTTATTCTCTTTGCTGCCTGATGCTAGAGAGAGAGAGGGAGCCATGTTGCAGTGCTCCATGTGTGTTTGTATGTAAATGAAGGTAGATTAGCCAAATGCTGTGTTGCTGAGGTCTGTTACGCAACTGCGCAAACTCTGCGGATCCGTAGGCGTGCTGATGTCAGTTGGCATCAGTCACTGTGATGTTTGGGCTGAAGAATGCTTTTGAAGCTCCCAAACAATTGACCAGGAGGGAGAGAACATGCCAGTCGGGCATGTGTCTCTGCCAGGGTCCTACTTGTGGGTAAGAGATCCTTACACGGAGATCACCTCTTCTGAGGGTCTAACCAAACTCTATCTAATCAATTGACTAAAATTTGCAGCCCTAATGTTGTCCCCGAACCAACCACAGTATCTTCCCTCTCTCCGAAACAACTCACTCTGAATCCTACCTTGGTGATGGCGTTGAGTGCGTCCCAGCTTTCGTTCAGGACCACGGCATTTGTGTCGTTGAAGAGCCGAATCAGGCCTGAGACCAGGCTCCGCAGGTGGGCCGTGTAGTCGGCCTTCGTCTTGGAGCAGTAGATGTTGAGGATGACGGCAGCTGCCTGCCTCATCCCCACCTCGGGGCTGCGTGTCGCCTCCAGCAGGTCCTCAATTATAATCCTCTGCCCGGCCTCGTCCTCCACCGACAGGATGACCACCTGGCAGTTCGACATCTCCTGGAAAAGTAGCAACAGGTGTCCTGTTGGTTTTTGGCCGCAACTTTATCCTGGGAATGAGTCCTTCCCAAGATGGCATGCTGGAGATCCCTTCACCTTGCTGTCCAAAGCCTAAAGGTAATAGACCTCTTCTCCCCATTTAGTGAGCCCTCTTAAAGGTAGGATTTAGTCACACAGTTCAATGGACATATGAAGGCCAAAAGGGAGTGGTGTGGAGCGACACGTTTAGGGTTGGATTACTACAATGTGCTTTCTGTGGGGCTGCCCTTGGGGTTGGTTCAGGGGCTGCAGCTGCTGCAGAATACGGTGGCTATGTTGCTTGTGGGGCCAGACTACCGCTGGTATATAACCCCTTGCTTAGACTGGCTGCCAGGCTACTACTGGGCCAAGTTCAAGGTGCTAGCACTAACATATAAGGCCTGGTTACTTGAGAGACCACCTGAGCCTTATACACCCTGTAGGAGAAACTTCCGCAGACCACGTCCCAAAGATCTCAGAAGCCTCCTCTGGGGTAACTTGGAGGACTTTTAGTGTGTCCGTCCTTGTTCTGTGGAACAACATTCCTGGCGAGACACGACAGACATCCACTACCAGCACTTTCCAGAAACAACTGAAGAGATTTTTGTCCCGACAGGTTTTCCCAGCTGAAATAATGGGTCTTTACCACAAGTGCCCCTTGTTGGGTTTTTACCCTTGTTTTAAATGTATTGGTTGTTTTGGTGTCTCGATGGTTTCTAACCATCTTATATGTAAATCACCTTGAGACAGTGGTTTAGAAAGCAATTGATAAACTCAATGGGGTAATGATGTCACAGAAATGATACAAATCCTCTATCACTGGGAATGGCAGCCCACTGACTGGCAGTCTTCTCTGCCCCTCTCCAGCTTCTCTATTCCTGTGCCACCTTCCACTTGCAACATCACTGCCAGCATCCTTCACCAACCTGGTGCGCTAATGCTGTTTTGGACTAGAATTCCTATCAGTGCCAGACTCTTGCTGGGGGTCCAGCATGGAGTGGTGGTTAGACTAGGACCTGGGAGAGACCAAGGTTCAAATCCCCACTCGGCCATGGAGCTTGCTGGGTGTGACCTTGGACCAGTAACTGCCTCTTGGCCTAACCTACCTCACAGGGTTGTTGTGGGGATTAAAGGAGGAGGTGTGATCCATGTACGCCACCTTGAGCACATTGGAGAAAATGAATAGCTTCAGCTCATCTTTCTCTCCAAAAAACACTCTTACCTGCTGCTCTTCGTTAGTCCCAAGCTTCCCCTTTAGCGCGGACATCATGGCAGGCAAGATCACGCCAAGGTGCCGGGTGAGAGCGTCGCCAGCCACAGATGAGAGGAAGGCCAGGACTCTGGTGTTTACAGGAGGAGAAATAAGCTAAGGGAAACAAGAAATTAGAAATAAGAAGAATATTTTAAACTACTGGCCTGTAACAGGTGGGGTACCCTGCAGCCCTCCACATGTTGTTGGACTACAACTCCCACCCTCCCTGGCTGGGGCTGATGGGAGATGGAGTCCGACAACAATGGGAAGGCTACTGGTTCCCCATCTCTGTCTGACCTACAGCCTGGACACTGACCCCCAGACACTGTTCTGTGACCCCAAATTCCCAAGGGTGTGTTGCACATCAACCAACCAATAGGCTTGCTCTTGAATGTGCACACTCAGAACCATGGTGCCATGGCGGGTAGAGTGTTGGCATACGGCGTGCGAGACCCAGCTTAAAATTCCCGCTTGGCCACAACCTCGCTGGAGGCTGCAAGAAGAGCCTTGCTGGATCAGAACAACGGCCCTGTCTAGTCTAGCAACCTGTTTCCCAAACAGGAAGCCTACGACCAGGACCTGAGCACGCCAGCATTTTCCCAGCCATGTCCCCCAGCATACTGCCCCCGATTCTGGGGACAGCAACACTGCCATCACAACTGGCAGTTGCTGGCAGCTTTATCCTCTATGAGTGAAGTCTAGTTGGTGGCCATCCCTACCTCTTCTGCATCAGTAGATGGAGACCTTGGGCCAGCTGCTGCTTAACCTACGCTACAGGATGGGTGTCAGGATAAAACTGGGAGAGGAGAATCGTGTACTCCACCTTCAGCTCCTCTTAAGGAAAGTGGGAAATATATAAACAGACAAATCCTGGCCCTCTGGGGGGTCCACCTACACTTAGATAGGGTTTCCCCCCCCTATCTGAGGGCCACATTCCCTCCTGAGGGCCAGATGTCAGCAGTAGGAGGGGCCAGAGGCAAAAGTGGGCAGGGCAACAAGACACACATTTTACCTTTGAACAGTAGGCTAGCTTCTACACACCCTTCTCTCTTTGTCGCCCATCCAGGCAGTGTCAAGAGTTCAAGGGCACAGTCCAGCCGGCAAAAACACTCAAGGAGGGTGTAAATTTAGGGCTGGTGAGGGGTGTGGATGGAGTAGAGTTCCAAGAGCCAGTTACATTCCTCACTTCTGATGGAAACATGCATTTTCGAAAACCTTGAGATTTTTATATGCGTGCTTGAAAAGTCTTAAGATATTTTTGGTTATAGAATCATAGATTTGGAAGGGACGCCTGAGGTTCATCTAGTGCAGGCATGTCAAACCTGCGGCCCTCCAGATGTTTTGGCCTACAACTCCCATGATCCCTAGCTAGCAGGACCAGTGGTTGGGGAAGATGGGAATTGTAGTCAAAAACATCTGGAGGGCCGCAGGTTTGACATGCCTGATCTAGTGCAACCCCCTGCAATGCAGGAATAGGCAGCTGTTCCATTCGCGGATCAAACTTGCAACCTTGGGATTATCAGCACCACACTCTATCCAACTGAGCTATTGCACCTGCTTATCAAGGAACTGAGCCGAGAGGGAATCACTTTCAAAGGTTACATAAAGGGCGGGGTGGGGAGTGTTCACACACATACCTTTGGCACCAAGTAAGGCAGCACCACTCGGCTCTTCACAGCCATCACCTGCTTAAGGCCATCCAGAGCGAACTCCGACGTCTCTTCACATTCCTACGAGGAGGAGAAGGAAAGAAGCCATTGCATGTACAGCCATTACAGCCACTGCAAGCATTACTTGTCCAGGAAGCTAAAAGCACTTTAAACATGAAATCGGATTTCATTAGCTCCATTGATGGTCTGGCCACTGCAGGGGGAGGCCTGCCCCATCCTCTCCGCCTGCCAGATCCATCCCCTACAGCAAAGACATAAGATGCCAAGAACTGTGTTGCTGGAGCAGATGGAGACCCGTTTAAGCCAGTGGTGGGAGAATCTGTACTTCTGCTAACTCCCAGCAGCACCCCAGCCAATGGCCACAGAAGATGGGAATTGTAGCATATGGACACTTACAGGTTCCCCAGCCCTAATCCAAGCCCGGTGATTCATCTTCCAACACCCAAATGCCCCTGGAAGTCCCCAAAGCCATGATGCTGGTCCTCAGCATCTGACATTCAGAGATTTGCTGTAGGCAGTCACTGTTCACCAGATTTGGAGTATGTGGCTATTAAATGTAGACCAATCTATCTCCCTAGAGCAGTGCTTCTCAACCAGTGTGCCTCCAGATGTTTTGGGACTACAACTCCCATCATTCCTGACCACTGGTCTTGCTAGCTAGGGATGATGGGAGTTGTAGTCCCAAAACATCTGGAGGCACACTGGTTGAGAAACACTGCCCTAGAGAGTTCACAGCTGTTATGTTAACTGGTGTGTACGTTCCACCAGAGGCCAATGCCAACTTAGCTATGAGGTCTCTGCAGAGATTTATCAGCAGCCAGCAAGACAAGTATCCGGAAGCTGTGCACATCATTGCTGGGGCCCATGGGGTCACGAAGAGTTGGACACGACTAAACAACAACAACAAACTTAAGACTGTGCTCCCAATGTTCTATCAGCATGTTAATTGTGGCTTGAAGATCTTAGTAAAGACTTTCGCCAATTGATCTGCACAGCCCCTCAACACCCTTCCTCTGATACCATCAGGTCCAGCAGCCTTCCTCGGATTCACCATCCTCAATACCTGTCGCACCTCATGCTCCTTTACAGTGAATGTGTGGCTGAAAATGTGTTTTTTTTTTGGCTTTGTTTCTTGTTTTTGTTTTTATGGGATAGCATCCAATTTCATTGTAATTACACAATGACAATGAAGAAATCTAATCTAATCATCTATACACAGAGGTTCCCATTTAGCTTTCATCAATCAGTCCACCTTCCAAGTTATTTTGGGGCTGTTCTCTGCAGCCCCTCAAAATATGGAGAGCTACAGTTGCATATCTTTCCTAATCCAACAGGACACAGAGAGAAAGAACTTCGGATGCGCTCACCAGCTGCTTCAGCAAGAAGGGCAGGATGTCTTCCAGAGCCTGGTACCCGATGGTAGAGTGCAGCTGTTCGAAGGTCTTCGCTGCTGCTTCCCGAACCTCCTCCAAAGGGTCGCACAGAGCTTTCCTCACTGTTGGGACCAGAGACTCTGAGAAACACAGCACCTGGAAAGGGGGCAGAGGAAGACCGCTGCAGGGTGGATTTCCATGGTGATTACAAGAGGAAAGGTGCAATCAAGTTTTCATTTCTTAGTACAGAAAGTCTCGATCTGATGTACAGAGATCTTTCCTATTCTGATTAGTTCAGGAGGGTTCTGGAAGGTTTCTTTCCACGTGGGGAAAGGTGCAATCGACTCCCAGGAAACCAATGCAAACTTGTGTTTTCTGTGAAGTTTCGTTGTACATAATAGAAAGAGGTAAAAAGGTAAAGGACCCCTGGACGGTTAAGTCCAGTCAAAGGCGACTATGGGGTTGCTGCGCTCATCTCGCTTTCAGGCCAAGGGAGCTGGCGTTTGTCCACAGACAGCTTTCCAGGTCATGTGGTCAGCAGGACTAAACCGCTTCTGGCGCAACGGAACACTGTGACGCTGTCCAACTCCATCGCTCTACTGTCCAGCTCCGAGGGCCTTCTGGCGGTTCCCTCGCTGCAAGAAGCCAAGTTACAGGGAACCAGGCAGAGGGCCTTCTCGGTAGTGGCACCCGCCCTGTGGAACGCCCTCCCACCAGATGTCAAAAAGAAAAATAACTACCAGACTTTTAGAGGACATCTGAAGGCAGCCCTGTTTAGGGAAGCTTTTAATCTTTAAGAAATTAGTGTATTATTATTATTATTATTATTATTATTATTATTATTATTATTATCTGGCAAAATGGGAAGAAAAGGTTCTATGAAGAAAAGTTTACATGGTAAACTTAGAAATATGGTTAATAAACAGAGAAGGAAGATAACAACGTCCTTGTGGGGAAACGGAATCTTTTCACAATTTACTAGAGCAGTTGTTGCTTGGAACTCTGAATTTGATTAAATCTGTTAAATCTGTTTCGTGTCTGATTTTGGTTTCGGATATTTACTATCTTCCGGCATTCCTTAAGTTAACTACATCCTTCTTCTTTTTTATTTTGGTTTCTATGTAAAGCATAATAATACCGTGTTTCTCATATTTTAAGGCATCCCCAAAAAATAAGCCATGACAGGATTTCTAAGGGTTGGTGAAAAATAAGACATACCCCGAAAATAAGCCATGTCGTGTAGCCCCGACCGAGCGAGAGGCGAAGGCGCGGGACCCAGCAGGAGCTCCCTGCCTGCTTCCCCGAGCCGTCGCGCATCGGGGGACAGAGCCGAAGATCGGCGGGCGCTCCTTGCTGGGCTTGACAAGCCCGGCAAACAGCGCCCGCCGATCTTCGGACCTGTCCTGTGTGACAGGCGGGGGGGGGGAAGCGGAGATCGTTCTCCGCTCTCCCCCCACCCCCGCCTGTCACCAAAGATCGGCGGGCGCTGTTTGCTGGGCTTGACAAGCCCGGCAAACAGCGCCCGCCGATCTTCGGACCTGTCCTGTGTGACAGGCGGGGGGTGGGGGGGGAAGCGGAGATCGCCTGTCACACAGCACAGGGCCGAAGATCGGCGGGCGCTGTTTGCCGGGCTTGTCAAGCCCAGCAAGGAGCGCCCGCCGATCTTTGGTGACAGGCGGGGGTGGGGGGAGAGCGGAGAACGATCTCCGCTTCCCCCCCACCCCCGCCTGTCACACAGCACAGGTCGGCGGGCGCTGTTTGCCGGGCTTGTCAAGCCCAGCTAGGAGCGCCCGCCGATCTTCGGTGACAGGCGGGGGTGGGCGGAGAGCGGAGAACGATCTCCGCTTCTCCCCCACCCCCGCCTGTCACACAGGACAGGTCCGAAGATCGGCGGGCGCTGTTTGCCGGGCTTTTCAAGCCCAGCAAACAGCGCCCGCCGATCTTCGGTGACAGGCGGGGGTGGGCGGAGAGCGGAGAACGATCTCCGCTTCCCCCCCACCCCCGCCTGTCACACAGCACAGGTCGGCGGGCGCTGTTTGCCGGGCTTGTCAAGCCCAGCTAGGAGCGCCCGCCGATCTTCGGTGACAGGCGGGGGTGGGCGGAGAGCGGAGAACGATCTCCGCTTCTCCCCCACCCCCGCCTGTCACACAGGACATTTCCGAAGATCGGCGGGCGCTGTTTGCCGGGCTTGTCAAGCCCAGCAAACAGCGCCCGCCGATCTTCGGTGACAGGCGGGGGTGGGCGGAGAGCGGAGAACGATCTCCGCTTCCCCCCCACCCCCGCCTGTCACACAGCACAGGTCGGCGGGCGCTGTTTGCCGGGCTTGTCAAGCCCAGCTAGGAGCGCCCGCCGATCTTCGGTGACAGGCGGGGGTGGGCGGAGAGCGGAGAACGATCTCCGCTTCTCCCCCACCCCCGCCTGTCACACAGCACAGGTCCCAGCAAGGAGCGCCCGCCGATCTTCGGACCTGTCCTGTGTGACAGGCGGGGGTGGGGGGGAAGCGGAGATCGTTCTCCGCTCTCCCCCCACCCCCGCCTGTCACCAAAGATCGGCGGGCGCTCCTTGCTGGGCTTGACAAGCCCGGCAAACAGCGCCCGCCGACCTGTGCTGTGTGACAGGCGGGGGTGGGGGAGAAGCGGAGATCGTTCTCCGCTCTCCGCCCACCCCCGCCTGTCACCGAAGATCGGCGGGCGCTCCTAGCTGGGCTTGACAAGCCCGGCAAACAGCGCCCGCCGACCTGTGCTGTGTGACAGGCGGGGGTGGGGGGGAAGCGGAGATCGTTCTCCGCTCTCCGCCCACCCCCGCCTGTCACCGAAGATCGGCGGGCGCTCCTAGCTGGGCTTGACAAGCCCGGCAAACAGCGCCCGCCGACCTGTGCTGTGTGACAGGCGGGGGTGGGGGGGAAGCGGAGATCGTTCTCCGCTCTCCGCCCACCCCCGCCTGTCACCGAAGATCGGCGGGCGCTGTTTGCTGGGCTTGACAAGCCCGGCAAACAGCGCCCGCCGATCTTCGGGCCTGTCCTGTGTGACAGGCGGGGGTGGGGGGGGAAGCGGAGATCGTTCTCCGCTCTCCCCCCACCCCCGCCTGTCACCAAAGATCGGCGGGCGCTCCTTGCTGGGCTTGACAAGCCCGGCAAACAGCGCCCGCCGATCTTCGGACCTGTCCTGTGTGACAGGCGGGGGTGGGGGAGAAGCGGAGATCGTTCTCCGCTCTCCCCCCATCCCCGCCTGTCACCGAAGATCGGCGGGCGCTCCTAGCTGGGCTTGACAAGCCCGGCAAACAGCGCCCGCCGACCTGTGCTGTGTGACAGGCGGGGGTGGGGGAGAAGCGGAGATCGTTCTCCGCTCTCCGCCCACCCCCGCCTGTCACCGAAGATCGGCGGGCGCTCCTAGCTGGGCTTGACAAGCCCGGCAAACAGCGCCCGCCGACCTGTGCTGTGTGACAGGCGGGGGTGGGGGGGAAGCGGAGATCGTTCTCCGCTCTCCGCCCACCCCCGCCTGTCACCGAAGATCGGCGGGCGCTCCTAGCTGGGCTTGACAAGCCCGGCAAACAGCGCCCGCCGATCTTCGGACCTGTCCTGTGTGACAGGCGGGGGTGGGGGAGAAGCGGAGATCGTTCTCCGCTCTCCGCCCACCTCCGCCTGTCACCGAAGATCGGCGGGCGCTCCTAGCTGGGCTTGACAAGCCCGGCAAACAGCGCCCGCCGACCTGTGCTGTGTGACAGGCGGGGGTGGGGGGGGAAGCGGAGATCGTTCTCCGCTCTCCCCCCACCCCCGCCTGTCACCAAAGATCGGCGGGCGCTCCTTGCTGGGCTTGACAAGCCCGGCAAACAGCACCCGCCGATCTTCGGACCTGTCCTGTGTGACAGGCGGGGGTGGGGGAGAAGCGGAGATCGTTCTCCGCTCTCCCCCCATCCCCGCCTGTCACCGAAGATCGGCGGGCGCTCCTAGCTGGGCTTGACAAGCCCGGCAAACAGCGCCCGCCGACCTGTGCTGTGTGACAGGCGGGGGTGGGGGAGAAGCGGAGATCGTTCTCCGCTCTCCGCCCACCCCCGCCTGTCACCGAAGATCGGCGGGCGCTCCTAGCTGGGCTTGACAAGCCCGGCAAACAGCGCCCGCCGACCTGTGCTGTGTGACAGGCGGGGGGGGGGAAGCGGAGATCGTTCTCCGCTCTCCGCCCACCCCCGCCTGTCACCGAAGATCGGCGGGCGCTGTTTGCTGGGCTTGACAAGCCCGGCAAACAGCGCCCGCCGATCTTCGGACCTGTCCTGTGTGACAGGCGGGGGTGGGGGAGAAGCGGAGATCGTTCTCCGCTCTCCGCCCACCTCCGCCTGTCACCGAAGATCGGCGGGCGCTCCTAGCTGGGCTTGACAAGCCCGGCAAACAGCGCCCGCCGACCTGTGCTGTGTGACAGGCGGGGGTGGGGGGGGAAGCGGAGATCGTTCTCCGCTCTCCCCCCACCCCCGCCTGTCACCAAAGATCGGCGGGCGCTCCTTGCTGGGCTTGACAAGCCCGGCAAACAGCACCCGCCGATCTTCGGACCTGTCCTGTGTGACAGGCGGGGGTGGGGGAGAAGCGGAGATCGTTCTCCGCTCTCCCCCCATCCCCGCCTGTCACCGAAGATCGGCGGGCGCTCCTAGCTGGGCTTGACAAGCCCGGCAAACAGCGCCCGCCGACCTGTGCTGTGTGACAGGCGGGGGTGGGGGAGAAGCGGAGATCGTTCTCCGCTCTCCGCCCACCCCCGCCTGTCACCGAAGATCGGCGGGCGCTCCTAGCTGGGCTTGACAAGCCCGGCAAACAGCGCCCGCCGACCTGTGCTGTGTGACAGGCGGGGGTGGGGGGGAAGCGGAGATCGTTCTCCGCTCTCCGCCCACCCCCGCCTGTCACCGAAGATCGGCGGGCGCTGTTTGCTGGGCTTGACAAGCCCGGCAAACAGCGCCCGCGTGCACTTTATTAAAAAATAAGACATCCCTCAAAAATAAGCCATGTCGTGTTTTTTTGAAGAAAAAATTAATATAAGACATGACTTATAATATGAGAAACACGGTAATGACGACTAAAATAAATAACTAAAGCAGCCCACCCCACCAGGTTCCAGGTTACCGCTGCTGTGAACAAGAACTTACAGCATCTCTGCTGGTGGACTTCATGATCTCACTCAGGCCAATGCAGACGCCTTGCCTCTTGTCGCTCTTCTCCGACCTCAGACCTTCCTCCAAAATGGGGATGATTTCTGGAAGAATCTTCTCCCCCAGCTTCCGGACAAGGTCCCCCAATGTGCGTGCTGCGATCTGCCAATAGAGAATTTTAGGTGTGTCAAAACAGAGCCAGTCACAAGGTTTTAAAAGAAGCAAAAACAACTGCACTTGGGAAGGGCTACTTGTCCCCACTCTTATTCACCGTGAATGTCCCATTATGCTTTCCCTATTATTATTATTATTATTATTATTATTATTATTATTATTATTATTATTATTTATTACATTTCTATCCCACCCTTCCTCCCAAAGGAGCCCAGGGCAGTAAACACACGTGATAAAACAATTATTCTTACAAGAGAGAGATGAAAGAACGGGTGGGGGGAATTGAAACAATTAAAGCATCTGCTAAACGATTCTAATACAGATGGCAGGCTTTGAAAAAATCTCTGCCTAAAAAGTTGTGTTGGGGAAGGAAGGTCTTCAGCGGGTGCCAGAATGGCAACAAGAGAGACCCCTGTATAATATTTAACAAGAGGGGCTTCCAAAGGGTGGTGCCACCACAACAAAGGCAAGACTCCTATGTTGCATGAAACGGACCACATGATAGGTTGGTATCTGCTATCGACTGAGTAGCAACAGATCGCTGCCTTATGGAGCTCACATTCCAAGTTTTAAGGATGAGGAGAAAGGTGGAGGAAAAGGTTGAGAGGGAGAGAGGGAACAACCCCTCCATGAGAGAGAGAGATAAGATATCCATTTTACAAGTGCATAAAGCCTACACATTATGAGAGGCTGAGGTCTCCCTTTATCCCACGTGCCTAACCTGCTCCCAGAAATCCAACAGACTCTGTGTCCCACTGGAATACATAGCAGAACACCCACAAATTCAACCTATCTAGCACTGATCCCCCACAGTCCCAATTTTGTGCAAATGATCACTACATTGCAGCATAGGAGCAGACTACTAGGGGCCGTGGGGGCTTCGGTACCCACAATAAAATATTTGAGGGGGCTGGGCCCCCACAAAGTTGATGGACATTCCTATTCAAATGGTGTGTGTGTGTGTGCACTGCATCATGTGGTCGGTTATGCGGGGTGGGACTTACCTGGGCCCCCACAATATTTTATTCAAGTCGGCACCCCTGCGTTGCAGAATCATAAAGCGAAACTCTGTTAACACCTGAACAGTGGCAGAGTCAAGTTGGTTGGCCCAAAGACTTAACTGTTCTCTTGTCCGCACAGGTGCTGGCCAAGAATCCCAGGAGGAGGCCGAAGAGAGTTGGCAGAATCTCGCGGAGCGTGCGAGGCGTGTTTGAGACGACAATTTTCCAAACGTGCAAGGATGCCTGGCGGACAGCCAGTTGCGTATCCGAGCGGCCCATGTACAGTCCCGCCAGCACCCGGTTCCTCCTCTCCACTCCGAGCGCGTTAATGATTGCCTGGAAAAATAAAAAATAATGTGTTATTTTTTTAAAAAAGGGAGTGCAGCCAAGAAAACAAGTTTCGGTTTGCACCTAGTGTTAGACACAGTGAGAGTAGGCCCACTGAAACTGTATGTGTTCTTTCTATGCACACAGTTTTTAACTACGGAACTCACTCCTGCAGGAAGCAGCGATGGCTACTAATTTGGATGGCTTAAAAAGAGGGTTGGACAAACCTATGGAGGGCAAGGCTATCAACGGCCACTGACCAAAATGCTTATGCCCTTCCTCTACAGTTGGAGGCTATAATACTTCAGGATCCCAGTTGCTGGAGACCACAGGAGGGGAGAGGGCTCTTGTGCTCAGGTCCTGTTTTCAGGCTCTGCTAGAAAAGGCTTCTGGTTGTCCTCTGTGAGAACAGGATGCCGCCTTGCTTGGGGGCCATTGCCCTGATCCAGCAGGCTGTTCTTATGACTGCAAACTGCTTCAACCATTCTTAATATTAGTTGCAGGTAGGTAGCAGTGTTGGTCTGCCATAGTCAAAACAAAATAAATAATTTCCTTCCAGTAGCACCTCAGAGACCAACTAAGTTTGTTATTGGTATGAGCTTTTGTGTGCATGCACACTTCTTCAGATACCAAGTGTGCATGCACACGAAAGCTCATACCAATAACAAACTTAGTTGGTCTCTAAGGTGCTACTGGAAGGAATTTTTTATTTTGTTTCATTCTTAATATTGTATTTTTTTAAAAAATGATGTAACCAACGCCCTGGGACCTCATGGTGGAGGGCAGGTAAGAAGTCAAACGAGCAGGAACAGCAACGTACGATGCATGGATTTCTATGGGTCTTCTCCTCTGAGAATTTATCTGGATAAAGCCCACTGTGCTCCACACTAGCAAGAAACATACTACAGGGCCAAACTACCGTGCTTCTCCAAAAATAAGACACCGTCTTATATTTACTTTTCCTCCAAAAAAAACAACAACACACAGTGGCTTATTTTCAGGGGATGTCTTATTTTTTAATTACGCGTCCAGCCTCGCCTCTTCCTTGGCGCCCTCCAGAACTGCGCCTATCACTATGCCTTATTTTCGGGGTATGGCTTATATTGCGCAAATGCTTAGAAATCCTGCTACGGCTTATTTTATGGGTATGTCTTATTTTTGGAGAAACAGGGTAGGTAAGGCATTCCTTGGGAGATCTCTAATCATATCGTTCATCTCTTCACATCCCTTATTCCCAAAGAAGGGAAAGCAGTAATTTCTGAGTGGAGAGATTTACCAGTGAAGCAGAAGGCACTGTTTTTTTTGTTTTTGTTTTTTAAAGGGTTGGCGGAGGCTATTTTTTTTAAAAAAAAAAAAGGAAAAGGAAAAAGAGGGTAGTCATATATCAAGTGTTTGAAATTCCCCGGGTGTCGTGTGTGTTTTGCTACTGTGTGCAATTGTGAGATTTCTGGGGGTCAGGGTTGGCAACCACAGTTTAACAACCTCTGCCCTAGCCCACAGTTAATATCATCTCCATTTCCACTGTGTGTGCTTCTCCTCCTTGCATACTGGGACAAGTGAACTGTTGTAAGAGCAAGCTACTGCCAGGCAATGTAGCCGAGACAATAGAATCACAGAAATGTAGAATTGTAACATTAGAAAGGGGTCGCCTAGCCCAACCCCCTGGCGGACAGACATTCTGTTGTGGCAACTGTAACCTAAGTTTAAGGTGTCATTTGGCGCCCAGCTTATACACCTGAGTTTCTAACACTGCATATATCCACAGTCTTGTCTAGTCTAGGCTCCAGCTGTTTGCTCACAAAGCAGCCAGGAGACGAAAGGACAGCACTCGCCTTGTTGGACTGGGCTGTTCCAAAGTTGTCGTCTTCAGAAGCCGTCTCCGTGGTCATCTTCCCTGTGACTCCCGAAATATAGAAGAGGAGGTCCCCGAGTAGCTGAACTGAGCTGTACCTGTTTGAAAAATAAATTTAAAAAAAGAGGGCGGGTAAGGCAAGATTGATGTATAGCACAAATGAGAAAGCATTTTTCATCAGAGGGCCCACATTCCCTTCTGCACAACCTCTGGGAGTCACATGACAATGGTGGGCAGGGTCTGAAACAAAAGTGGGTGGAGCCATGAGTGTGAGTTCTATCTTTGTACAGTAGTAATAATAATATGAAAGGGACCCAGGTGGCGCTGTGGGTTAAACCAAAGAGTCTAGGGCTTGCTGATCAGAAGGTCGGCGGTTCGAATCCCAGCAACGGGGTGAGCTCCCGTTGCTCAGTCCCAGCTCCTGCCCACCTAGTAGTTCGAAAGCACATCAAAGTGCAAGTAGATAAATAGGGAAGGTAAACGGGAAGGTAAACGGCGTTTCTGTGTGCTGCTCTGGTTCGCCAGAAGCAGCTTTGTCATGCTGGCCACATGGCCTGGAAGCTGTCTGTAGACAAACGCCGGCTCCCTCAGCCTATAGAGCGAGATGAGCGCCGCAACCCCAGAGTCGGACACGACTGGACCTGATGGTCAGGGGCCTTTTTAATAATATAATAATTATTATTTATTTATTTATACCCCGCCCATCTGGCCGGGTTCCCCCAGCCATTCTGGGCAGCTTCCAACAAAATATTAAAATACAGAAATCCATCAAACATTAAAACATATTAAAAAAAAAAAGTAGGGTAGCTGTACACACCCCAGCCGAGCAAGAACAAGCAAGCAAACAGCAAAGCAGGACCAGAGTGTGGGTGTGGCCTCTGGAGAGCCCCGAGGGCACTGAGGGAGGACTGGAGGGTCGGCATTGGTCCCCCGGACATGCGGTTCTCTGTCCCCATTCTAAAGTGAGATTCCCCGCAAGTGACAAGCCACATGAATGGGAAGTCAGCTCTAACCTGATTCGCCAGAGGTCATCAAAGAGGCCTTGCTCCAGCTGAGGCAAGAGGAGCGCAATGGCTGTCTCTGCGTACATGCTTATGATCCTCTGCCCGGCGCGCAAAGCCGTGTCCCGCACGAACTCGTTCTCGTCTGCCAGTGCCTAAATAGGAGGGTACAAATTACCAACAAGGGCTGGTTTTGTGGGTGCAGCACAGCGACTAAGAGTTGGATCCAGCCATCAGAGACTTGGAGGCAATAGCCCTCCTCCATTCTCGTGACTTGAATGCAAGCCTCCATCCCTGCTGGATGGAAGGATCAAAAACCTGCCCCGAAAACTCTACCTTAAGGATGCAAGGTATGATGGGCCCAACGTAAGGTGTGAACTTATCACCAAAGGTGATGGGCAGGTAGTTAAACATCATGATGTAACCGTCCCGGACATGGGGGGCGATGTCCACTTTGCTTGCTGTAGCCACGATTTCTGGCATAAGTTTCTCCAGCTTCTCCACTCCTAAGCCAGCCATGACTTCAGCCAGACCTGGAAAAGATGGTGTGTTTTGGTGTAATTCTCTTGCTCAGGATCGCATGGGTGTGTATGACCCCATAGAAATGCAGAATGGTGCCACTGGGTTCAGAACAGCCTTCTGAGAACCTATTACTTTTCTGGGTTTAATAAGACAAAGCAAACAGCTAGCCCATTATGTTTGTGAAGATGTGATCAAACAATGTGTGGGCAACCTCTGGTAAAATCACAGAGCCTGCAAGGATTTGCCGAATCGGGATTTCAGTGACTGGAGGACTTCAATGACGTATACAGCTTCCTGCCCCGCCCCATGCCCAGGAAAAGCAGAATCTGAAATGCGTTGGTGAACTAAACCTTGCCTCTTGTTGTGGGTGAGGAGCCACAGCTAAATGGCTGAGCGCATATTGGCACAGAATCTAGATTGGCAAATAAGTCTCTCTCGGCATATAAAGCAGCTTCCCAGGTTTTCTACGTTCGCAACAACTTTGCGAGGTAGGCCATTGAGAGACCTGATCTTGCAAAATGGTTTGACGGGGCGGAGAGTAACTTGAAAGCCGGTGCAGTGTAGCGGTGGGAGTGTCAGACTAGGACCTGGGAGAGACCTGTGCTCAAAATCCCCACTTGGCGGCTGTGAAGCTCACTGGGCGACATTGTGGGCCGGTCACTGCCTCTTAGCACAACCCACCTTTGAATCCTTTTCTCTCGGGCCCTGGTCCAAGACTCTTATCTAACCACACCACCACAATGCCTCTCCCCGATAGTAAGTAAATAACTTTGTGAGGCTGAGCAACATGCTGGGGAGCTGAGCAGGCAACCAGTCCCCAACTCCCTTGCAGCCAAATCCATTATTTTTATCAAATGCCAGGGAAGAAGGCTGCTGTCCTTGCCTTGGGCAGCCCCAGACCGATCCACTGAACTCTGCTCGTACGTCAGGGTCTCCATCAGCCAAGGCAGCAGGTCCTCGAAGCAAGACTCGCCCATCCCCTTCACCATGGCTCCCAGCGCCTTCGCGGATACCGTGCGCACCTGAGGGTCCAAAGGAAAGGATTGTAGGAAACTGGGAGGAAAAGGCCACCCAATGAAGAAACTGCACCGAGACAGCGTACCTCAGGCACCGGGTCCAGCAAAGATGCCTTCAGACCTGGGGTCACACTGGGCAGGTAAGGAGCCAGATCCTGAAATGGAGATGGGGGACAGGTTAAGCGGGATGAACACCACAAATTGGGATTTTGAAATCTGTGCACGTGGACCTTGGAAGGGTGCAGATGGCAAACAGCGCGGACAACACATGCGCCCTGTTTTCCACTTAGCATCCAGGCCCCCTCCAAACACAGCTGGGAGGGCAACAAACAGCAGCCATGACCTGTAGAGGTTCTGTCCTCATGGAACCATTTCTTCATATGTGGGCCTGCTGCAGTTCCTGCAGGGATGGGGAACAGCAGATCCAGAGGCCACATATGGCCGTCTATCCGGCCCTCGGAACCCTACCCAGGCCAGACCCCTCACCAGTCATGATCCACTCCCTGCGTATTTTATCTAAATCTATAGCTATCTGTATCTATATCTATATATCTCTATCTATCCAGTGCTTTTTTTCTGGAGGGACGCAGGGGTACGCATACCCCTAAACATTTTGTGGATCTAAGTTTGGCCTCATTGAGGGGCAGTATTTCAATAGGAGTAGGAAAATCAGAGTACCCCTAAACATATTTTTTTTAGAAACAAAGCACTGTATCTATCTGCCATTGCTTTTTCATACACGTAATTTAAAAGACAATAGACAACAACAATAGCAGCAGCTGGTCTGTCCTTTCTTAAAAAGAGGCCTAACTGCATCTTAAGGTTGGAACCACAACTCAAAACAAGTCAATGGTGCAAGTCCAAGAAGTTTCCAGGTGCTTCTGTGGGTCTGGGGAGGTTGCCTTGATTGATCGTTGCATCTCACATAGGAGATGAGTGGATGCCAGGATTTCCAGAGCACATCTAGCCTCTGGCTGTCAGTTTCATACCATGAATCTATTGCATGCTTTTGTCTGGCTGGGCTGTGTCTTTGACCTGCAACAATGGCTCTTGTTTGTCCAGAGGATAAAGAAAGGTGTGTGTGTAGAAACTAGCCTGCTGTGTACGAAGGTAAAATTTACATTCATTGCTCCACCCCCTTTTGAGACTGGCCCCACCTATCCACGGCATGTGGCTCCTGCAGAAGTTCAAGTGGCCCTTGAACCGGAAAAAAGGCTCCCACCCCCGGCTCTGAAGCATCTCTCCAGCTCACCTTCTGATCCGTCAAGGAGTACATGTTGCCGATGATCTGGGCAGACATTTTCCTTGTGTCTGTGGAGCGATCCTGGAAAGCCCTCTGGACGATGGGCATGATGAGAGCCAGTGAAGGGGCATCGATGAAATGGACAAATTTGGTTTCCAGCAGGGTCTGCAGGCACTTATGGGTCTTTCTGGATGGGTCGGTCAGGGCATCCAATAGAACGGGTGCAATTGCTGTAGGCGGCGGAAGAAAAGGAGGAGGAGGACATGGTCAGGAAGCTAAGGCCAGGATCAGAGTCAAGAGCCAGCTGATAGCTTGGCGACAACAGTCCGTATATTGGTAACCCATATGCAAAATGCTGCTGGCAACAACATGTGAAACCTCTGTTGGAAGTGATGCCCTGGCTGCCAGTTTGCTATCAGGCAAGACTCAAGGTTTCATTAGATGTCAATAAAGTCCTGTTCCGTTCTAGAGCAAGGTCAGCAACTGGTATTCAGAGGTATACAGCCTCAGTACATGGAGGTTTAATCCAGACTCCATAATTGGTAGCCACTGATACATCCAACCTCCATGCTTGGATCCAGCTGCTCCCTCCAATAGCAAACTCAGTAGAGTCCAGGCCATTATGTACTATGCAACGGGGTCACTGAGAAACAAGAGGGAGATTTCAGCAGGCCTGAACGATTTTCAGAACTAAGGAGGGGGGAAATGGGGGCAGGGAATCCCAAAGGAGAAACCCCTGCTGAAACAGCCCAATGAGGACTGTGTATGCTTAGAGACCACAGGACGCCTAATATCTGGAGTGGAAAATAGGAAACAGGTGGGGGAATGGAGTATCCTGGAATACGGTAGCGTTGGATGGCTGGCTCCCTGAATCTCATGTTTTATTGTGCTTTATTTTTAATTTGAAATGTTTGTCCCATTTGTTTCACCTTGCACACCTCAAGAGGAAGATAGCAGTCCACACACAAACACAAACTACAAGCTCTTACCCAAGATCTCGGGGTTCCTGATAACCGACCCAATTTGCCGGAGCGCCTGCTGCCCGGCCTTCTGGACCTTCACATGGGAGTCTGTGAGCACCTCGGTGAGTTTGGGCACAATGTTTGGCAAGCAGGAGGAGAGTTGTTTGGGGGCGCAGTAAGCCATGGCACCCAGCAGCTCCACTGACCCTGGTGGGGAGAGCAGGAAGGCAGGGAATGATGGAATGATAGGTAGGTAGATAGATGATAGATAGATAGATAGATAGTCAGTCCACAGGGCAGCCTTACTAGGAAGTCTTATCCACCAAGCTCGGTGCGACCTTCCTCCCCAAGATTAAGTGTACAGAGGATTACAGCCGCAGTCATGCATGCAGCTTCAAAAGTTTGGGAGAGCTAAGAAAAACAGTGATCAGCAGAGACTAAATTCCATCCTCAATGGACCCTGCTACAACCACTTAATAAACTTCGAGAGCCTAAGGTTTCCCAATAGCTGTAAAGAACCTACCTAGTTAGGATGGCTCTTTGCAGAGAATAATACCCGGGCAAAATAAGGCAACGCTGGTATAATCTTCCCGCAAGAACGAAGGAGCTACAGCCATTCCAAAAGCTGTCAGTCAGGCTCCCTTCCCTTAAATGAAAAACAAGCCCAGTCCAGTTTCTTACCAGCTTTGGTTCTCCAAGACTCCTCCTCAAGCGCAGCCAGCAACGAAGGCAGCACCAGCTTCACCCCGTGGGCACTCAGGTTACTCATCACAGCCTTGGCACAATCGTCCGCGGCCTCAAAGGAAGGAAACGGAGAAGTCACAACTGGCCTCAACCCACTTCCAAGATCCAGCAGCCAAACATTAGAACCTATGGAGGATCAGTCTCACTCCAGCAATGAACCGTGTGTGCAGGGGTGGGGGCACCAGAAAACTAAATGTGAGGTTAGGTAGTCACTGTGGTGGCCTTCCAGGTGATGTTGAACTATAACTCCCATCTTTCCTGTCCACTGGTCAAGCTGGCTGGAGCTGATGAGATTTGGAGTCCATTAACATCCGGAAGACTCAGCACTGGCTGCCCCTGGGCCAGGGGAATCACCATACAATCATTTGTCATGTATTTTTACACTCATCAGCAGTAACAGACTGCAGCGAGTTTCTCTGTCTCCAGCCAGGACCCGCTTAATGTTTTTTAAGGTGTTATGCTTGTGATACATAGTTGTGCTCTTATCTGATTTTCATCTAGTTTTAAGGAATTCCTTCTTGTGTGTTTAGTGCATATGTATGCTAATTAAGAGATTATTATGTCCAGCAGGATCTGGTTGGCCAGTGTGTGAAGAGATGACCCTGATCCTGCAGCCAGGTGCTTCTTTTGTTCTTATGCAGTAAGGGAGGGCTACTGCGTCTATATGTGGACCAAGAACTCCCAGAAGTGCAAGCTGGATTTCGAAGGGGCAGAGGAACCAGAGACCAAATTGCAAACATGCGCTGGATTATGGAGAAAGCTAGAGAGTTCCAGAAAAACGTCTACTTCTGCTTCATTGACTATGCAAAAGCCTTTGACTGTGTCGACTATGGCAAGTTATTAAAGAAATGGGAGTGCCTGATCACCTCATCTGTCTCCTGAGAAATCTCTATGTAGGACAAGAAGCTACAGTTAGAACTGGATATGGAATAACTGATTGGTTCAAAATTGGGAAAGGAATACGACAAGGCTATATATTGTCTCCCTGCTTTTTTAACTTATATGCAGAATTCATCATGTGAAAGGCTGGACTGGATGAATCCCAATCTGGAATTAAGATTGCCGGAAGAAATATCAACAATCTCAGATATGCTGATGACACAACCTTGATGGCAGAAAGTGAGGAGGAATTAAAGAACCTTTTAATGAGGGTGAAAGAGGAGAGCGCAAAATATGGTCTGAAGCTCAACATCAAAAAACCCAAGATCATGGCCACTGGCTGGTCCCATCACCTCCTGGCAAATAGAAGGGGAAGAAATGGAGGCAGTGAGAGATTTTACTTTCTTGGGTTCCATGATCACTGCAGATGGTAACAGCAGTCACGAAATTAAAAGACGCCTGCTTCTTGGGAGAAAAGCAATGACAAACCTAGACAGCATCTTAAAAAACAGAGACATCACCTTGCCGACAAAGGTCTGTATAGTTAAAGCTATGGTTTTCCCAGTAGTGATGTATGGAAGTGAGAGCTGGACCATAAAGAAGGCTGATCGCCGAAGAATTTATGCTTTTGAATTATGGTGCTGGAGGAGACTCTTGAGAGTCCCCTGGACTGCAAGAAGATCAAACCTATCCATTCTTAAGAAAATCAGCCCTGAGTGCTCACTGGAAGGACAGATCCTGAAGCTGAGGCTCCAATACTTTGGCCGCCTCATGAGAAGAGAAGACTCCCTGGAAAAGACCCTGATGTTGGGAAAGATTGAGGGCACAAGGAGAAGGGGATGACAGAGGACAAGATGGTTGGACAGTGTTCTCGAAGCTACCAACATGAGTTTGACCAAACTGTGGGAGGCAGTGGAAGACAGGGGTGGGGTCACGAAGAGTCGGACATGACTAAACAACAACTCAACTGCGTCTGTGGGGAACAGTGTGCTGCACCTGGGCAGGGGGTGGGTGGGTGGCTTTGGCCTAATCCAGCAGCCCAATGCTTCTTCCGTCCTTAACCTACTGCCCCGGGAACACCAGGCACTTCTTACCTCTCGGACATACTGATTCCCGTCTCCGAAGCAAAGCAGCAGGTGGGGCAAGACATGGACCACGTAAGGCTCAAAGAGCTTCCCAAGCATGCTGCAGAGCATCTCAAAGGCAAACAAGGCCCCTAAATGGGAGGCAAAAAAGGCTTTTATCAGGGCAAGCGGCAGACTGGCGAGGCTCTGTCCCCGCCAACTTTCTCTCAGCCTGCAAGCACAAAACATGAAGTGAAGTAAAGGGTTGGAATTTTCTGTGCAGCTTATCTCTGCTTCCCCACCCCCTTTCTAATTTCTGTCTCAACCACCCTTCTCAAAGAAAAGCAAGATCATGGTGCCCAGCCACTGGATGTTGCCTGAAATAGGGAAATGCTGCAACTATTAGTCCAGAAACACTGCAACTGCCTTAGTTCAGGCCAATCACAACAATACAATATAGTTAGTAGAGAATATATAATAGAATAATGGTATCATTCAAATTTCAATTTGTTGAAGAATATCGGGTATGTACCTTTATTTATTTTTTATTCTGTTTTGTATATTCTCTTTTATTTTACAATGTGTGTGCAGGTAGGTCAGTTTTGTTATCACTCATTGATTGTATGCCTTGTATCTTATTTCCAGCTGATGAAGACTATCACGAAACAGTAGTATCATTTCAGAGACACTGTCCTTTTGAGGCTTTTGAGACGTCTTCCATTAAAACTTTAGAAAGACTACTGAGAGACTTTACTTTTGAAAGTTTTGAGATGTCTTCTGTTGAAACTTTCAAAAGACCATTGTGAGACTGTCCTTAGACATCTGTTTTGAACACAGGGCTTGACGGGCCTCGCTACCACCGTGTTATATTGTACATGTGAACTTTGATTGGCTTATTCCTGTAATTTGAATGATACCATTATTCTATTATCTCTCGAAGCTACCAACATGAGTTTGACCAAACTGCGGGGGGCAGTGCAAGACAGGAGTGCCTGGCGTGCTATGGTCCATGGGGTCACGAAGAGTCGGACACGACTAAACGACTAAACAACAACAACATTATTCTATTATATATTCTCTACTAACGATTAGCCTACGTGTTGTGTTTGTATTGTTGTGATTGGTTCTTATTGCAACACATGGGTTAGTTTTTAGTTCAGGCCAAGACTGCACCGGGACCCCCTTGATCTGAACTAAGGGTTGTATCCAATGCAGTGTCGCGTTAAAGTTGCTTAGCAGTACAGCTGTTCCGCTGGCGAAAGGTTTTGCACCAACGGAATGGACCGCTGGCCTTGTATGAAAGGTGGTTTTGACGCATGTCAGGTTGTCACATGGGTGAATATATTGCCGTCTGGTATCCAAGGCAGGAAATGTTCAGAGTTGAGAAGTATGTGGCTGCTTCCTGTCCTCACTCAGCCCATTTCCTGTCTTCGTCCAAAGCAGATTATCTATCAAGGCTTTGGACCTCATCTTCATTGTTTCTCCTTTGGTGTGAGTCGCGAGTGTTGTTCTGTGCCAACGGAACACTTTTTTACACAAGAGAAGGCATCAGGCCGCTGGCAATTTTGTCACGCGATAAGACTGTGAAATCTGTTGTGCAACAAATTCCCGCCAGCAGAACCATTGTACCAGATCCCCGTTGCGCAACATTAAAATCCCCATGTCCCCTGGCGCAAGAGCCCATCATCTAGCAGGCAGAGAACATTGGGTGAGGTTCCAAGCAAGCGACAAACCCACCCACATCAAGGACAAAAAGTCTTAAAGAAGTTAAGATGGTTAAGAAACTGCCAATCAATTCACCTTCTCGCCGCCGGAAGTTCTTCTTGTCCTGGATGGCGTCTGTTAGTGTGGCCATCATTTCCTGCTGTTTGAGGGAGAGGATGCCCAAGCCTTTCACCAGGCCGGCCAGCCCATAAGCAGCTCCTTTCCGTTCGGCGTACTTATCCGACTCCAGCAGCAGCTGCAGCAGCTTCTGGATCATCCCTCCTGCGTCCTCCTTGATGGCAGGCACCAGGGGCGGTAAGCAGCTGGCCACGGACTCCTGGACCTACAAATTCAAGCAAAAGCAATTCAAGCAAAAGCTACCCTGGGCTTACTCAGGGGGCAGTCATAGAAAATGAATTTGGTAAAAGGTCAAGGACCCCTGGACGGTTAAGTCCAGTCAAAGGTGACTATGGGGTTGCGGCACTCATCTCGCTTTCAGGCCAAGTGAGCCGGCGTTTGTCCACAGACAGCTTTACGGGTCATGTGGCCAGCATGACTAAACCGCTTCTGGTGCAACGGGACACCATGACAGAAACCAGAGCGCACAGAAGCGCCTTTTACTTTCCCTCCACAGCGGTACCTATTTATCTACTTGCGCTGGCATGCTTTTGAACTGCTAGGTTGGCAGGAGCTGGGACAGAGCAACGGAGCTCACCCCATCATGCAGATTCGAACCGCCAAACTTCTGATCAGCAAGCCCAAGAGGCTCAGTGGTTTAGACCACAGCACCACCCGCGTCCCAGTGAATTTGGTATGATTAGGCAGGTGGGGAATTTGCTCCCTAATGGAATATAATGCACTTTTTATTACTGCCCCCCCCCCATTGTTAAAACACACACTTTTATAACTGTTGTTTTATAACTGTTGTTTTTAAAAAAGATTTGATGACTAGTCCATTTTAGCAAGGAAGGTCCATGAAACAAACCAGGTAAAAGGGACACTGCTTCCTGGATCTCCTGGAGCAAAGTGGGGTCAGGAGCAACCTCCTTGAAACAAGCCTCTTTTTATTATTTTTTGCTTTTTAGAAAAAGTATAATGGGCAGCCAAATTCTGAAACCAAAGCTCAAAGACCTCACCATTATCAGAACCCTCTGTCTTATGTGAATTCATTTCCAAACTTTTGTAGCTCTCCCGCACAGAGATAGAGACCACATTCGCACAACACGCTAAACCGTTGTTTAGTGTGAGTAGAGTCAAATGAGTCACAGCAAGCCTCTCAAGCAGCCAGAGAACAGAGGCAGCAAGCTTCCACTTTGGCTTAACTGCAGTTTGTCATTTCACCCAAACTGTGGTTAATATTAACTGCAGTCTGAAACAAGGCAACGCGAAACCAGTTAACGTCAACCTTAATTTGGACAAAATAACACTGCAATGAAGCAAAAAGAGAAGCAATAATCTTCAAATTTCTCCCTCGATCTGCAGGTGGATCACAGGGGAAAGGGGAGTGGGTGAGCCCAGGGCTTGCTGTGACTGGTACAGGTTCATTCACATCACACTCAACTATGGCTTAATTTGAAGGGCAAACATGGCCGACGACTCAGGGATGAGACTGCTGCTCCTAAAATGGACTGAAATTGAGTAGAGCAGGATGCCATCCGTATGTTGGTGACACAGTTTACTTAAGCACCATTCTATTCCCAGCAGCTGCATGTTCAATCAATTTGTTTCTCGAGGTATGCCACTGCCCCCTGCTGGACTGCCTGGGGATTACTGCAGTAACCAAACTACCCAAAGAGTCAATATGAATCTAAAATGCAAAAACTGGTTCAGAGATCTCTTCTCAGCGTCTTGAACCCGCCGCCCCCCCAAAAAAAATCTCCTACCCTGCTCCCGTCTCCGCAAAAGGTGGAAAGGAAAAAAGAAAGAGCTTACCTGTTGGGATGGAGTGGAAAGTGCTGCTATCAGTTTGGCAACAATCGGCTTGACTTTCGGATCGCTTTTGTCCAAATGTTTGGCCAGGGAGCCCATCAGAATGACGACACTCTGCCGGACGGCATCATAGCTGGCATCGTTTGGAGCATCCTTCAGGAACTCCTCGAACACAGGCAGGAGGGAGTTGACGCTGTCCTGAAAAGCCGTAGAACACACACATACAATAGCATTAACCGTGATTTCAAAGACCCGGGCGCAATGGTGAGCTAGATGAACTAAAAGACCAAGTCAATATAAGGATGTTTCCTTCTGATGTAACTTAAAGCCTACCTTGCCATGGGTATTGAGTGCCGAGAGGGCTGCGTCCAGCATGCACTTCCGGACTTCGGGGTTGCGGTCATTAAGGGCATCTGGTACAAAGAACTGGAAGAGAGGCTTCACCTGGGAACTGTCCAGGTGCTCAGAGAGCTTGTTCAGGGCCAGCGCAATGCCACACCTGTAAAGGTAACATGGTAGCTATGGTTTGGAAGGGCCGTGGTTCAGTAGCAGAGCGGCATCTGTTCCGCCTGCAGAAGGTCCCAGGTATTTCCAGGTAGGGCTAGGAATGTCTCCTGCCTGAAACCTGGAGAGGCACTATCAGTTAAGTCAGTACTGGGCTAGACAGGCTGACTCAGCATATGAAAGCTTCTTGCATTCCTATGTTTTTAAACCAGGGTTTCCCAAACCTGGGTCTCCAGCTTTTGTTTGACTACAACTCCCACCATCCCTAGCTAGCAGGGCTGGGCAATATATCTATATTTCGTCCAAAACCAGTTTGAAGTCCCTATTGTGATATTGGTTTCAGAATTTTTCACCTGGCAATAAGGTGTGTGTGTGTGTAGCTAGTACTATGCAAAAATAACAATGTGGGAAAAACTGTGAAGCCTGCCAGTGCTTCTACATAACTTCATCTTTATTTCATACAATGTGCTGTATCAGTACATCGTGATGTTTAGCTGGTGATATATTGTGATGTTGAAAACCAGATATCGCCCAGCCCTACTAGCTACCAGGTCAGGGATGCTGGGAATGGTAGTCAAAAAACAGCTGGAGGAAACCTCGATTTAAACTATTACATTTACACCTTGCCTTATAACGTCAGAGGCCTGAAGCACCTCAGCTGGATAGAGAGAATCAGAATTTAAATAAGGACTACCTGGCTTCCCACTGGTCGGGTGGAGATTCAGATATCACACGTCCCAGAGCATCCAAAACTGGTGGAGGCCTCTGTTCAAGAGAAACAGGCATTATGTCAGAAAACCCAGCAAAGGATCTTATAAAAGCTGAACACAGTCAAAATCCAGGTGCAAAACAAATAAGAGGGGGGGGAGGGATGGGGACAGAAGCATACCATGCCAGACATAAGCTTCTCTATCAAGACCAGGGGGTGGGGAACCTGTGGCCCTGTAGATGTGGCTAGACTCTGACTCAAGAGCTACCAGCCATGGTATCAAGGGCAGCGCACCTCTCGAGTACAAGTGAGGAGAGCGCTGTAGTGCTTGGGTCCTGCTTGCAGGCTTCCCATTGGGGCATCTGGTTGGCCACTGGGAGAACAGGATGCCAGACTGGATGGGCCTTTGGCCTGATCCAGCAGCCAGGCTCTTGCTCTGTTCTGTTGTGCTTTATTCCACAATGCTTTGAACCAGGCACCCCCGAACTCGGCCCTCCAGATGTTTTGGGACTACAACTCCCATCATCCCTAGCTAACAGAACCAGTGGTCAGGGATGATGGGAATTGTAGTCCCAAAACATCTGGAGGGCTGAGTTTGGGGGTGCCTGCTTTAAACAGTACTGCTCTCCACACACCTGGTGCTTGAATTACTTATATTGTTTTATGTTCATCATTTGTCAGGTAACTGTGTTAGGAGAGCTGTTCCATTGGGGTATCTGATTGGTCAGTGGATGCTTGACTAGGTGGGTCACTGGCCTGGCCCAGCAGGCTCTTCTTATGCTCATTATCACAGAACGAGGACACTGAAGGTCCAGAAAGACCTTCATTGGCTCCCAGTATGTTTCCGAGCACAATTCAAAGTCTTGGTGCTGACCTTTAAAGCTCTAGACGGCCTCGGCCCAGTATACCTGAAGGAGCGTCTCCACCCCCATCATTCAGCCTGGACACTGAGGTCCCGCACTGAGGGCCTTCTGGCGGTTCCCTCACTGCAAGAAGTGAGGTTACAGGGAACCAGGCAGATGGCCTTCTCGGTAGTGGCACCCGCCCTGTGGAACGCCCTCCCATCAGATGTCAAGGAAATAAACAGCTATCTGACTTTTAGAAGACATCTGAAGGCAGCCCTGTTTAGGGAAGTTTTTAATGTTTGATGTATTTATCGTGTTTTTAATATTCTATTGGGAGCCGCCCAGAGTGGCTGGGGAAACCCAGCCAGATGGGCAGGGTATGTATAAATAAATAAATAAATAAATAAATAAATAAATAAATAAATAAATAAATAAATATTATTATTTCTTTACTGCCAGTCGAAAGCATGCAAGGATAGTACACAGAAATGTAGTTTGGGAAGAGGAGAGGTGTGACCTAGGGAGGGTCCCAAGGGCTGGATACACAGACACCTCAGTGCAAGAGCCTCTGGGCCAAAGGTTCTTCCCCACAGTTGCTCTAGACCAGGGGTAGTCAACCTTTTTATACCTATTGCCCGCTAATTCATCTTTCTTGATGGTAAAATTTCCTTACTGCCCACCAGTGCTCGATGGAAGGAGGATTCAGCTTGTGCCGTAGAACCCTCTACCGCCCACCTAGAATCCCGAAACACCCACTAGTGGGCAGTAAGGACAACCCCTGCTCTAGACCTTCCTCCAGTCCCTCATCGCGAATGGCTTACATAGAGTTTCTCCTGATAGATCTCCATCAGTTTTGTCATGACGTCCCTCGTCTGGCTTCGATACTGCTCAACGCTCTTGGAAAGCGCCTCGGCGCCAGCCTGGCGCACAGCTTCCTCGTAGTGGATGACATCTTTAATGAGGACCGAACAGATGTCAGGCTGCAACTCCAGACCCATCGACTCCCAAAGCCTGTAAGAGACAAAAGGCGAAGGTCATCCTCCGGGTATCGAAGATCCACCCCAGTTTTGTATCGGGCAACAACGAAGGGAGTTTTCAGCAGGTAGCGCATTCCACAACCGAGGTGCCACCAGTGAAAAAGTCTGCCTCTGCATCAACGTGGGCCAATAATTGTTAGGCCCTGGCAAGACTTAGGAGGGTTCCACTTGTTAGGCAATACTCTGCAGAGGCAGTTTCCTATGTCCATTGGTCAAGGCACTTCCTCAGGTCCTGGCGGAGAAGCATCATCTGACATTTGAGCAACGTGCCTCTGGTGCAAAAGATAAAAGAGCACCTCTTTGGTGGGACAGCAAATTCTCACCTCTGGGCCAGCGTCCTGATTGCTTCTTCCTTGTCGAAATTCACCACCCAGAGACGGCGCAAAAGGTTCATCCCGTTCTTCTCATCACTGTCCGGTGTTGGCAGCACCAATTGCAGCTCCATCAAGCCCTGAAGATCAGAACAGGACAAGTCAGAGAAAGCCTTCCTCCCCAAGCTCCTTGTATTCCAAAACTGCAATGAGAAGTGACGTCCCCTTTCCAGGGGTTGCAAGCGCATGCATTAAGGCTATTACTTTGCAGGCACATGCTTGCAGCAAGATTGGGAGGGCATGCTGCGATCCGAGGGCCAGGTGTGAAGGCCCAGGGGGCCACATTAGGCCCCCAGGCCTGGGATTCCCTAACACAGCTCTACAAGCTTATCTTCCTCCAGTGGTGGATGGGAAGCCACCTGTCCCGTCCCCCCATCTCCTCCCCTGTGCTGGCTGGAAAGAGATCCCGACTGACCCGGAGGGCTGCATCTCGGACATTCATGCACGGGGACTGAAGGGCTTGGAGTAACACATCCACTTCTTCCTGTTCTGCATAGGCACAGCCATCCTCTCCACTGCTGCTGGCACACAGGGCGGTCAGGGCGTTGGAAGCCAAGACCTGACAAGAGGCAAGAGAGCTTAAAATCAGACAGCGAAGGAATGTAATTGTTGTCATACAAATTCATAGGCGGGTTCACGGCACAAAGCCATCAAAGGGGTACAAAGATAACATTAAAACACACACTGAAAGCAATAAAAACAGATTCAACCAACTAAAAACCATAGAACCGTCCATACAAACCAAAACAACAACAAAGCAATTTCATCAGATATAAAATTGTTATTCCATAAATGGGCGGGTTGCACCCTCAAGGGAAAGCCTTGCTAAGCACAAATGTCTTCAGCAGACACCTAAATTAATTGCATATATAAACCATCTTTCCTCCAAGGAGTTCAAGGTGGCATCCACAGTTCTCCCCCTCTCCATTTTATCCCCACAATAACCCTGTCAGGTAGGTTAGGGCTGAGAGACAGTGAACCTCATGGCCGAGTGGGGATTTGAACCCTTGTCTCCCAGGTCCTCATCCAGCACTCTAACCGCTGTGCCACACTGGCTCACACGTACTCGGGCACTGCATAACATATTAAAAGGGCAACATTAGAAGTAGGGGAGCTGAATACAGGTTTAACAGGACCAACAAAGACCAGATAAAAAAAGCTATGGGGGCTCTGCATCTGGTCTGTGAGTGATTGCTGTACTAGAATGGGTGACCAGCTCACCTGTAAGCGTGGAGAGCCTGTCCCGATCACTTTACTCAGCAGCCGCAGCATCTCTGTGCGAGGCAGTAACTCGGGTCCGTTCTGACAGGTGACCGGGGGAAAAGAGGGGCAAAAGGAAAAACACAAACACTTGTCGTTTAAAAAAAGGCAATTGCACAACCAACAATGAACATTCATCTGCATCACACAATGAAGTTGGGGGATTCGGAATGGCACGCAACAGGTGAGCATTCTGTATTTTATGTACTTAACAAAATGTACATACCGGTTGACTTATTAAGTTGCTGTTATTATTTACATTTATATGCTGCTTTTTCAAAGTGGCTTACAACAGAACAAAAATGTGAATCGATACATTGTTAAAGTAGCAGTCGAATACTAAGATGTAACACCCCAATCCAGCAAAAACAGCGGTACCTTGGTTCTCGAATGGCTTGGCTCCCGAACAAATCGGCTCCCGAATGCCACAAACCAAGAAGTCTTCTGGTCTGCAAACATTTTATGGAAGCCGAACGTCCTGCACGGCTTCCACTTGCCTGCAGGAATCTCCTGCAGCCAATCGGAAGCTGCGCCTTGGTTTTGGAACAGTTTCAGGAATCGAACGGACTCCCGGAACGGATTAAGTTCGAGGACCAATGTACCACTGTAACTCTGTTCAGTTGCATTACTGTTACAACGTTTTAAAGTCATGTTGAAGTACTTCCTGTTTTTGTTATGGCTACAAGCTGCTGTATGTTGCATCTTGGGTCAGGCGAGGGAGGCGGCTCTCGAGACAAAGAGGCAGAGGAGGAGGGATGTGGTGAGAAAAAGGAGAGAAGGAAAGTATCTCAACACTTGCATCAGCTTTTTTTTGCATTTTCAGCTTCATTTGAACCTCCTGGGGGTAGGGCACGTCTGTCTGCCACCAAGTAAAAATGGCAGCTTGCTTTCTGAAGGTGATGCAACCCCATGGAAAACACTGACCTCGTCTACCAGCAAACTCTGGCTGCTGGCAGATGATCTCAGCTGAGCATGGACCGTGATCGTTTGCAGAGCCTTGACCAAGAGCTCCTCCTTCTCTTCACTGTCGATGGGAGTCTCCAGCAGCACCATTTTTAGGAGAGGGAAGACTAAGGAAAAGGCTGGGGCCGTTAATGGCACGGGTCCTGCAACAGGCAGAAAAGAAGAGGGGAGATACAGATGCAGAAGGACATGCCCATACATGCCAACATCAGCCATTGACAGAGTAGATCCGCTGAAATCAATGGGCATGGCTGACTTGTTGGAAGAGCAACAGCAGAGAGCATTCAGTGCATAACTGAAAGAGTTAATTCTGTTCTCCGGGGCAGTCAGCTGCCGAGGGGGGAGTGGTTGCTTAGCAACCAAATCAGGTCGCAAAAATCAGAAGCAGGTCCTCACCTTCCTCTCCCTTGCTCTTTCGGACAGGCACAGTGTGCGTGTGCAACAAGGTCACCACTCTGGTCACAGCAGTGGGCAGGTCCTCTTGGCACCAGGATTCGTCCAAAACACATTCAGGCTTGATCATCCTCAAGGTCACGTGACTCACTACAGTACCTGGGGAAAGGAGTGAAGGGAGTTGTAAGTCCAGCACCAAAATTGGGGAGGGGCGAAGGCACCCTGGCTGGCTACCCCAATCTACGTTGTTTGTATTTTTGCATATTTATGCTACAAAAGCTGAACTTATCTGAGTTTTCCCCCATCATAGAGATGATAGATAGATAGATAGATAGATAGATAGATAGATAGATAGATAGATAGATAGATAGATATAAACACATATGAACACTAACCTAAAGTCTTCAACCGATCAGGCATCACACAGGACGCCAAAGAAAGGAAAGGGGTCTTAATCCTTGGAGCCGCCAGAGGGGACTTCAGCAGAGGCAGGAAGAAGCCTATGAGACTGGGGATGTACTGGGAGAGACCAGGGGGGTTCCTCTTTAGAACAGCATCCAGGAGACCCAGCATTGATTCCAGTTCATTGTCAAGCTGCAATAGAACCAGTGGTTACTGGCGAAAGGCAATCTTGGAAGAAGCAGCCAAGCTGTGGACTAACACACCCATAAGTACATTCCTTTCTCTGTATTTTCTTCCTTTATCAATATTCTCAGCACAGTAAGAGGGGGAAAGGGACTTGCTGACCCAGAAACAAATGGCATGACAATATTGGACCACAGCGGCAGCTGGTGACCAGTGGATATGGTGGGGTGGTTGATCTGCTAATGGGAGATGGAGGGGGTGGTCTTTAGAGACAGAGTCAAGAGGGTCCTCAGAGGCAACAGGTAACGATTTGTTGACATATGCTCTGCAGCAGGCTAAGCTACTGTTTGGTGTGATCCAGCCCATGTTATTTTTAAAATTAAATTAAATTAAATTTATTAAAACAACCACCACCACTGGCCAGGAAGCAAACATTGCCCTTGAGTGTGGAAATGTGCCAGTTCAGAGGAGAGATCCTATTCTTGCTTGTAATTTCAAGGTCTCTCCCCAGCCCCTCTCATCTCAATGCTGGAGGGGAGAAATCTCATGTGCTCAGATCCTGCTTGTGGGTTTCCCATGGTACCAAAGTTTTTAATAAGGGGGGGTCAAGTTAAACGGGACACTGCACCCCCAGACCCCCCCCCAAATCAACACCATTCCAACTTCATTTTACTCACAGAAAAGATGGCTACCGAAGGGGGGGGGCACTTGGGAAACTGGTAAAAGACAGCCATAATCCCTGAAACCTGGGATCACGTACACAGCAGCCTCTTACATAAGAGATAATCACTGGCATCCTGGCAAATAGGTGACAGACACGTAGACATCATGTGGACAATAACAAACCATCCAGAAATGGATTAGGTTCTGGGTCAGGACAAAGAAGTGTGATTACCTGAACGGGGAAAACCAGGAACTTGTAAATACTTCCATTGTATCACTTGATGGGTGTAAAGTGGAGGGCAAGGGAGGGTTGGGGGCAAGAAAACCCCTCCCCCTTTGTGACATATGTATGATGTATCTGTGATGTGTGCATGATGCTTCACCAAAGGGGTTTGTGGGGAAAGGGAAAGCTTATAAAAGAAGGGGCACCCTTTTGTTCGGGGCTTCTTCCTGCTTCTTCCACGTGGTGGGTGGAAGTCCTGTTGCAACAGTCTTTTGAATAATGATCAGGCCTACAGGCTGCTGTTTTGCTCCTATATTCCTGGCTGCTGTCTTTGTTTGACAATCCAAGTGAGCCCAAGGATTTTCCTGTAACACCCACAGGTATCTGGCTGGCTGCTGCGAGAATACGACTGGCCCGTGGCCTGATCCAGCAGGCTCCTCTTATGTTCTTAACATTAGGCCCAGCTATAGCTTACCTCTTTCAACTGCTTCCTGGTCTGAGATTCCTTTTCCAGCTGGGCATTCAGCATTTCCTTCTGTTTGCTGGTTAGCTGGATCTCCTCCTTGATCCCCTTCTTCTTCTTAATCTCCTGCAGAAGAGAAAACCATCTATTTGGTTATAACGGGGAAGCGGGTGGCAACATTCCCTCCAAAGGAAGCAGCTTCAGCAGTTCAAAGACAACGAACAACATGATGGGAGAGAAAATGAACATGAATTGGGAGTTGTGCCCAGAGACAGACAAGCTCAGGATGACAGCAGCAAGAAGAAAAAGACACCTAGCTCTATGCAATCTGCCTTAATTTATCACAGGTTGCTCATCAAATGCTACCAAAAAAGGTCGATGCAACTTAAAACTATTCAGTCTTCTTTTCATCTTCATTTTCTTTCCGCTTCTCTCCCAGAAACTCAGGGAGCTTTACATGGCATGCTTCCCCTGTTATTCACTGAGAGGTGGTTCACACTGAGAGAGCCAGTGTGGTGTAGTGGTTAAGAGCGGTAGACTCATAATCTGGGGAACCGGGTTCGCGTCTCCGCTCCTCCACATGCAGCTGGTGGGTGACCTTGGGCTAGTCACACTTCTTTGAAGTCTCTCAGCCCCACTCACCTCACAGGGTGTCTGTGGTGGGGGAGGAGGGGAAAGGAGATTGTTAGCTGCTTTGAGACTCCTTGGGGTAGTGATAAAGCGGGATATCAAATCCAAACTCTTCTTCTTCTTCATCATCAGGCTGAGTAAAGGTGAGTGTTCCAAAAACCCCTGCAGAACTGAGTGAATATCTTAAATCCAACTTTCCTTCAGTCCATGCCTGAGTCATTCAGAGCTTTAATAATAATACAGTCGTACCTTGGTTCTCAAATGCAATCCATTCGAGGAGTCCACTTGACTTCCAAAAAGTTCGAGAACCATGGCGTGGCTTCCGATCAGCTGCAGGAGTTTCCTGCACCCAAGTGGAAGCCGCATCGGATGTTTGGCTTCCGAAAAACGGTCAAATACCGGAACACTTTATTTTTCACTCCATAAGACGCACTTTTCCCCTCCTAAAAAGGGGAAATGACTGTGCATGTTATGGAGTGAATGTGTGGTGGATCGCTGGCTCCCTTTCCGGCCCCGCCCCCTTGCCCAGGCCTCTATTGTTGAATGTTCTGCAGGCGGAGGCTGTTTGTTTCCCCAAGGACATGTGACTGGCTGATTAGATTATCTGTCTGGAAACTGTAGAAACGGCTTCCTTTCCTAATGAAGCTGCAGAACTGTGAGTTGAACCCCATAAAACAGGATTTTTTCCCTTTGAAAGAAGCTGCACAACTGTGAGCTGATCCTCAAAAAACCGGGGCTTTTCCCCTTTGCAAAAGAAGCTGCACAACTGTGAGCTGATTCCCCCCAAAAATTGGGCTTTCCCCCTTTCCTCCCCTAAAAAACTAGGTGCATCTTATGGTCAGATGCGTTTTATGGGGCGAAAAATACGGCACTTCCAGGTTTTTGGTGTTCGGAAGCCAAAATGTACAAGTACCAAGGCGTTTGAGAACCAAGGTACGACTGTAATATAGAAGAAGAAGAAGAAGAAGAAGAAGAAGAAGAAGAAGAAGAAGAGGAAGAAGAAGAAGAAGAAGAAGAAGAAGAAGAGGAAGAAGAAGAAGAAGAAGAAGAAGAAGAAGAAGAAGAAGAAGAAGAAGAAGAAGAAGAAGAAGAAGAAGGGGGGGGAGAAGATGCACTCTGGGCAGCTTACAGCATATATAAAAACATCATAAAACATCAAACATTAAAAAAACATTAAATGCTAAGGGGAGCAACCAGTCCAGTTGCTTTAAAACAGGGCTTATATTAGACCTAAATGTGGCATTATCCACCATGCAAGACCTCACCTCCTTCAGCTCCAGTTCAATGATCTGCTCCTTGAAAGAATAAGCTTTGTTTTCTCTCTTCATGTTGGCCTTTTTCAGGCTGTCTTGCTGAGCACTGAAGACAGCAAAGGAGAGAGAGAGAGAGGGAGAGGGAGAGGGAGAGGGGGGAGAGAGAGAGAAAGATTAGCACAATCCAATGAAATCATCTCAGGTTATCAGCTTCAATTACAGCTATCACAAAATAACAAAAAACATTTAATATTTGTTATTTATTTAAACAAAAATTATATATGGTTTGATTGTGATGAAAACCACTCTAAGCATTTTACACAAACTATTTACAGTATCTCTCTCTCTCTCTCTCTCTCTCTCTCTCTCTCTCTACATATATATATATATATATGACAGCTAAAAAGAGATTTTAAAAACTTATGAAAATCAACAATTGGAGGTGGGTTCAGACACATGTAACTTCTACAGGCTTGCCTAAACAGAAACGTTTTAAGCAGGCACCAAAAAAGTACAGCAAAGGTGCATGCCTGATGTCAATATGCAGGGAGTTCCGAAGTTTAAGCATTGCTACACTAAAAGATTGATTTCTTACATGTGCAGAACGAGTATCATGTTTCACTTGTAACAGTGCCAGTTCCACAGATCGAAGCAGTTTAGTTAATAGTGGTTTGCACACACATTTCAAGGGAACGGGTCATCGTTTAGTGGTCTGTGTACACAAGGTCGATAGGTTAATGGCATACATGTCGTGATTAAAAAGAGATTTTTTTTTCTCCTAAAAGTGCTTTGGAAACCTGGCACAGCCTGTCAAAAACATGTCTTATTAGGAAATAAGGAGGGCTGTAGCTCAATGGCAAAACATCTGCTTTGCATGCAGAAGGTCCCAGGTTCAATCCCCGGCATCTCCAGGTAGGGTTGGCAAAAAGGTTCCCTGCCTGGAACGGGAGAGCCACTGCCAGTCAGTGTAGACAACACTGAGCTAGATGGACCAATGACCTGACTTGGTATAAGGCAGCTTCCTGTATCCAAGTGTTCATCCTCACCTGAGCAAGATGGACTTGTCATAAAGTTCCCCTTCGGGCGTCTTCATGATAGCAAATTCCTCCTGGGTCACAAGACACAGCGCTGGGTTTTCTAGAAAGGCGGAAATGGTGCTGATGACCTGAGGGAGGACTTGGCTGGGAGAGAGGGCAGAGAGCAGACCCACTGCATTCAGGGACGACTGCGAAACAAGGAAGGGGAGGGGAAACAGCCACATGTCAAGAATTACAGCACCATATAGTATTCTCTCAACACTCAGGGCTGGTAAGTCTTAATTTGCAGCACTCTTCACTGCATGCACCTGGGGCCCCTGTGTCCTTTTGCAGACAGGAAAGAAGCAGCACCGGCAAGATTTTTCAACCCACAACCCCCAGGTCTAAAATCTTATCACACTAAGTCCATTAAGAAGCATTTAGGAAGGGAACATAGATCAGTGGTAGAGCATCATCAACTCTGCAGGGGGGAAAGCCACAGGTCCAATCCCTGCCATTTCCAATTAAAATTTATAAGCAGCAGATCAAAAAGAGACCCTTTGCCTGCACCCCTGGAGAGCCTATTCAGAGTGGACCTGGTGTGGGGAGAGCCTTGGGCCCCCAGGCCACATACAGCCCTCTAAACCTCTCTGGCTGGCCCTCTGGCACCCACCTTGAGTAGCTTTGCCTGTCTGGAATGTGCCCTTGAACTCAGATTATGCCTCCTGCTGAGGGTGAGGTGTAAAAACTACCTTACTGTTCTGCCTACCATTGCCTCTAGCCCCACCCACCATTAGCATGTAGCCCTTGAAAGGATGCCGAGAAGGAAATGAGGCTTCCGGCCTGGAAAAAGTTCCCCCACCCCTGGAGAGTTGACAGCACTGAAACTAAGTGGACCACAGTTTCTGTTGTCTATGGCAGCTTCATCATCTCTCAGCTCTGGATGCCCTTGAAAACCTCTGCAGAAGAATCAAACCTAGTCACCTTACTCATGGGGCTCTGGGTGACAATCCGGTCAAAGATCTTTTCCAGGTACTTGGCGATGAAATCGACGGGGTCCAGCTTCATCTTGATCAGGAGGGCTGTCCAAAGGCCAGACTGCCCTGCTACTGAAAGGGAGAAACAAGGAAGGAGGGAGAGACTTACAAGAGGCACAACAGACCTTACTTCCGTCACATACCCAACTGGTAAAATATATAATTAAATTTTCTGTTCTACCTTTTAAAATACTCATTTTAACATCCTCAAAATATCAATGATTTCCCGTCTCCTCTTTCCATGGCTCAATTTGCATCTCATATATCCCTGCATATTTTTACAAAAACTATACCACTCAGTACTCCGTTATTGCATCCATCAAAACTTATTTACACTGTTGAATTTATCTTAATGCTGCCAACGTTTTCATGTGTACACAATTCCCCCCCCCATATATTCAATAAACATTTTCCAATCTTCTCTAAACGTATGTTCTTCTTGTTCTCTGATTCTATACGTTAAGTCTGCAAGCTGCACATATTCTGTCAGCTTAAGTTGTCATTCTTCTTTAGTTGGGACCTCGCTCGTTTTCCATTTTTGGGCTAACCAAACATGGGCCGCAGTAGTAGCATGCCTTTTTTGACACTTGGGAATTTCAGTTTGAATTATCCCCAATAAAAAGGACTTGGTTATTTTGGAAAAGAACTCTTAAACTTTTTTTTCAGTTCATTATGGATTACTTCCCAATACTCTTTTACGCTTTTACAAGTCCACCACGTGTGAAAAAACGTTCCCTCCACCTCTTTGCGTCTCCGGCACTTACCTGATTCAGTATTATTATACATCTTAGCAAGCCTACTCGTAGTTAAATACCATCTGTTAACCCATTTTCAAGTAGTTCTCCTTCAAAGAATAACATAGTGTGAACTTTCCCCTCTCCTACTCACCTAGAGAAGGGTGATTGCTTACTAGCAACATTTCCAAAGCTAACTTTTCCTTCTCCTCTGGATCACCCTCCAGCCCCGACACACACGAGATCATGCACAGCGTCTCCTGGAGGACACGAGGAGGGATGTAGGTCTTTCCTTGTTCCGACAGCTCTCCTGTCTCGGTGAGCAAGGCCTCAGTGGGCAGGACCTGACGAATCGTGAATATAAAGCAATGCAATAGTAAGGCAAGTGCTGAAGGGTAGAGAGTGCAATGCTGAACCAAGTCTTGTAGAGTAAAGCACAGCCGAGTCTGACTTCTGAATCAAAGCCAAAGGCCCATCCAGCCCAGCATCCTGTTCTCACAGTGCCCGAATGGATGTCTGTGGGAAGCCTGCAACCCGACCTGAGTGCAACAGAAACTCTCTCCCACTCCTGTAGTTCCCATCAACTGGTAACTCCTCTGAAGCCCAAAGGATCTGCTTGCAAAGAATTTGCAATCCAATTATCTGCTGAGGGATGATACTCCCAAAATTACTGAGATCGTTTCAGGATTATTTAGCTGAGATGTTTAAAAGTCAAACCTAAAACTACTTAATTTTACTTAATGGTGGCTAATGAATCGTTTATATGTTTTATGTGTTCAATATGTCTGGATTATCAATGTTTTATGGATGGTTTGTTTTTTCTCCTCTACTGTCTAAATTATGCAAATAAATTATGCAAATATGCTGAATGAGTGGTCAATCTGATGTCTATGGGAAGCCTGCAAACCAGACCTGATTGCAACAAAAAGACCCCCCTCTCCTGCAGTTCGCAGCGACTGGTCTTCAGAAGTACGCTCCTTCCAGCAGTGGAGACAGAACCTAGCCATCGTGGGTATTTAGCCTTATCCTCCATGAACCTCAGGATGGAGGACTTTAAAAGGCTGGACCTCGTCCCAAAAGTTGTAAGGACTTTACCTTGTGAGAACTGAGCACTACTCTCAGCTCTTCTAAGAGCCCATAAGCCAACTTGAACCCTCTGGGCAAGGACAGGAGCTTCCTCACAGTCTGCTGGGCAAGCCTTCGGACACACCACAATCGGCTGAGGAGGACTGCAGCCAGGGCTTTGTGATATTGCCTGAAAGCGAGAAAACAAGGTAGAGAGGAAGGGGGGAGAGAGAGACAGGAGGGAGGAGAGCCATGTGTCAGGGGCAGAGCATCTGCTTTGCATGCAGAAGGTCCCATGTTCAATCTAGGGCTGGGAATGTCCCACCTGAAAACCCGGAGAGGCTGCTGCCAGTCAGGGTACACAGTACTGAGCTAGATGGGCCAATGGTCCGATTCGGTATGGGGAGGAGGCAAGCGGCCAACAACAGTGTGATCATGAGCCAAAGCATACCAGCCTTTTGTGTGCAAGTTTCTGGGGGTGCCCTCAGCCTCAGAGGAAGGTTCAAGAGTTTGTTGATAAGCAAGAGAAGGAGATCAAGCTATACGTACTGGACTTTAGCACCAGGTAGTCGATGCTCGTGGTCCAAGAGGAGGCGTTCTGTCAGCTGCAGAACTGTGCACATTGCTGCATGAGGGGAGGAAAAACAGAAAAAGGTGTGGAAGCCAGCCTTGTTGTTGCATTCACCATACCTAACCCTGCATGTATATCACAATCCCACAAGCGTAACGTCATTTCGCCAAGAGAATCACAGCTTTCCTTTAAAAAAAAAAGCAACTTAACAACTACAAAAGGCTTGCCTAAGATATTATAGGCCTGATATTCAAATAATTAAAAAACAAAAACATCAAAAAATAGGCACTTGGTTGATTTACATGTACTGTATTGTTTTATAGCAGCTTAGTTTTATCGTCATCATAAAGAACTGGATCTTTTGGATCCAATAAGTTTATGAAGCGATTGAGGATTTTTTTGTGATGTTCCAGAATAATATGTTTCATGACAATGTACAACCTTGAAGGTAGAGGTAAAGGGACCCCTGACAGTTAAGTCCAGTTGCAAAATGACTCTGGGGTTGCAGTGCTCATCTCGCTTTACAAGCTGAGGGAGCCGGTGTTTGTCCGCTCCGCAAACAGTTTTTCCGGGTCGTGTGGCCAGCATGACTAAGCCGCTTCTGGCACAACGGAACACCAACACCAGAGCAGCGCACGGAAACACCATTTACCTTCCTGTCGGAACGGTACCTATTAATCTACTTGCACTTTTTGGCGTGCTTTCAAACTGCTAGGTTGACAGAAGCTGGGACCAAACAACTGAAGCTTACCCCGTCGCAGGGATTTGAACCGCCGACCTTTAGATCAGCAAGCCCAAGGCTCAGTGGTTTAGACCACAGCACCACCTGTGTCCTTAAAAAGGTAAAGGGACCCCTGACCATTAGGTCCTTCCATGGGGTTGCGGTGTTCATCTTGCTTTATTGGCCAAGAGAGCCAGTGTACAGCTTCCAGGTCATGTAGCCAGCATGACTAAGCCACTTCTGGCGAACCAGAGCAGCGCACGGAAACACCCGCTATTTATCTACTTGCACTTTGAGGTGCTTTCGAACTGCTAGATTGCGTCCTTACACTGTGTTTAATTTACTATGATGTTATCAGTATTCCCATGTTTTCAGTTGAGTTTTTCTTGCTAAAGATATTAACTAAAAAGACACCTGATCCCAAGGAACAAAGAAACAAGAGAGGCAGAACTGCGCATATTAAGACCTGGGCAACACAGTCCATTGTGGAAGTGTACTAAGGAGACATGCAAAAGTTAGGAGCCCATCTTCTTTGTCCACAAGGAAGTCTAACTTGCCTCACTCAGTTTTGCCTACAAGCAGCAGAAGAGGAGAACATACAGTGCCCCAAAGCCCGAAAACACAGAAGCCTGCCCATCTTAGGAAACCCTTTTGCAAAACCTGAGGATGACCCCTTAAAGCAAAGGCATCCAGCTTACCTTCCTCTGATGCAGACTGCAGGAACTTCTCGGAAGTGAAAATCTGCTTTTTCTCATCCAGAACAAGAGGCCAGAAGCTGCTCAGTTTGTTCTCTGGAGAGGAAAAGAAAGAGATGATGATGATGATGAGAATAATAATAATAATAATAATAATAATAATAATAATAATAATATATTATTTATACCCCGCCCATCTGGCTGGGTTTCCCCAGCCACTCTGGGTGGCTTCCAACAGAAAAATAAAACACAGAAAAATAAAACACAGTAATTTTAAACACATTAAAAGCCTCCCTGAACACATTAAACACATTAAAAGCCTTCAGATGTCTTCTAAAAGTCTGGTAGTTGTTTCCCTCTTTGACATCTGTTGGGAGGGCATTCCACAGGGCAGGGGCCACCACCGAGAAGGCCCTCTGCCTAGTTCCCTGCAACTTGGCTTCTCGCAACGAGGGAACCGCCAGAAGGCCCTCGGTGCTGGACCTCAGCAAAAATAAAAACACATCGATAAAAAACAAAGGGTTGTATCCAACACTGCACAAACAGTATTCTGCTTGCATAATGGGATTTCCCCTTTTCCTTCTCCTCTTCCCCTGCGTGCCCCCAAAATCTGCTCCAACCATGGGAGAGGAGGGGGAAGTTCCGTTGTGCAAATGAAATAGCTGTGCTGGATACCACCCAAAACAACTAGTAAAATGAATGAAACACTGCAATGAATCTTACAGCCCAGGGCACGTGGAACCACAGAATTGGAGAGGACCAATTCCTGAGAGGCAGGAATCTCAGGTGGCTGATCAGCAGTGCTACACTTCCATAGGCAGGGGGGAAATGGGTGGTGGGAGGGAGAATGGTCTGAGGCCATTGCAATCCAATGAGAGCCAATGTTGGTGTAGTGGTTAGAGTGTTGGACTAGGACCTAGGAGACCAGGGTTCAAATCCCCACTCAGCCATGAAGTTCCCTGGGTGACCTTGGGCCACAGCCATGGCCTCTCAGCCTAACCTACCAACCTCACAGGGTTGTTGTGGGGATTAAATGATGGTAGGGGAGAGAACTGTGTATGCCACCTTGAGCTCCTTGGAGAAAAAGATGGGAGAAAATGCAACAACTAACTATATAAATCCAGACGTGACGTGCAGAATGCAGGAAAGTGAATCACCACAATTGTCTCTTGAGTAATAATTCTGTAGCAGATCTTACAACTGTGAAGACCGCAGGGGTGGGCAAGGAGAAGAGAGAGGATAAAGAGAGAGAACCTGAATTATGCAGTTGCACTAAGATTGTTCATCTGTACCTATCGTTCCTTCACCCCATCAAAAAAGGGAAACTTGTTTCTAAACCTCGTGGGAGCTTACCTATTTGTGCATCAGCTACTGAGAGCCTACAAATCAGCAAGGCTGCTGCCACACCTTCCGTCACCAGGGCAACCTGAGTGCTCTGTGCTGCTGCTTTTTCAACCGTCTGCATCAGCAATGGCAGCATGTCTACTCCCTGCATAAGTACGTTGCCTGTGGAAGCAGAAAAAGACGTCAGGGAGGCCTTTCCCCAAAAACCTGCTATTGGAGGGGATTGCACAGAAGACACAGGAATGGAACTCTTTCTTGCCTTTGAAGGATGCCAGCATGCACTGGAGATATGCATGCCTTACAGCGGAAGTGGAGGTTTTAAGGCTGAAGGCTTTCTTGAACCACTCGACCAGCTTCTTGGGCACTTCGGTGGTGAACCGATGACACCAGAGTGCGAGGACAGAGATGGCGTGCACCAAAGTGCCTTCATGGACTGAGGAGAGAGAAAACGAAAAGACACTGGGGCAAAGAAAGCAACCTGTCAATCAACAGTGTGTGTTTCACAATCACGTGCCAATCACTGAAGTCGACAGAGTGCCACAAAATAAGACACCTTACCTTCCTGCTGAAGGAAAGGGATGAAAAGTTCAGTTATAGTTCCGCTTACAACTTGGTTTGAAGGCCCAGAAACTGCGTGATGGCTACAGCTGCCAATCCCTAAAAGCAGAAAAACTCCCTAGGTTAGAGCTATATTTCCTTTTGGCATTTCGAAAACAGGAAAGAAAAAAAACTCTGTATCTGCAGGAAAACATTGAAAAGTCTGCTGGATCACACCCACGGCCCATCTTGTCCAGCAGCCTGTTTTCACAGCGGCCACCTGGCTGCCTTTGAGAAACCTGCAAGCAGGACCTGAGCACAGGAACACTCTCCCCTCCTTTGATCACCTGCAACTGGTATCCAGAAGCATTACTGCCTCCGACAACGTAACCAGAACATAGTCATCATGGCTTATATCCTTTGGTAGCCTTATTCTCCTCCATGAATTTGTGCAACCCTCTTCTAAAGCCATCCAGGATGGTGGCCATCACTGCCTCCCATGGGAAGGAATTCTACAGTTTATGCGTTGTGTGAATAAGTACTCCATCTGCCCTGAATCTTCCAACACTCCACTACGACTGTAAGGCCATCCAAGAGGTTTTCCCTTACCTGAGAGGACACTGATTTTCTGTGCCACAACTGTTAGCTTTCCCTCGGCACCTGTCAACAAGAATTCTGGGTTAGCCGTAGACTCAAAGTTCGAAAAGACATAAAACCCGAATTTTAGTGCTCTGGCTGTGGACAATCACATCTCAGCTTAATAGGCCAAGATACAGTCATACCTCAGGTTGCGAACGCTGCGGGTTACGTGTTTTCGGGTTGCGCTCCGCGCCAAACCCGGAAGTACCAGAACGGGTTACTTCCGGGTTTCGGCGCTCACGCATGTGCAAAAACACAAAATGATGTCATGTGCAGAAGCGCCGAATCGCATCATGCGCAGACATGGTGCTGCGGGTTGCGAACGCGCCTCCTGCACGGATCACGTTTTTAATCCGAGGTATGACTGTATTAATGAGCCTTGGGTACCAACAGGAAAAAAATTTGCCTCTCCCTTCTTCATGCAAACTAGGGCACAAACCAAAAAACCTGCTGCTGCATAATCAGCGTCCGATTATGTCAAAACCAGGAAATTTGGGGGTTGGGGGGGACCACCAAAAGTGCCCCATTGGAAGACTTTCCAGGAACCATGAAAAGGCATGAGGTTTCTGAAGCCAGATGTAGAATAGGAATATGCAACTAAGTCTGCTCCCAGCTCTCCTGACCTTGGCCATTCCTCAAATCCCACAACTGAGACCCCACAAGCAGAGGTTAGGTGCACTGCAAAACAGGGCAAAGGGCGATATCCAACTAAGGCCATATTCACGCCTCTGTTTCTGGGAGCTGTAGTTTGTTCCCCTCTCAGAGCCACAATTCCCAGAGTTCCCTGGGAAAGAAGGACTGGTTGTTAAGCCACTCCAGGAATTGCAGCTCTAGGAGTGAAACAGGGGTCCCCTGGAAACTCTCAGCACCTACAGCTACCAGGATTCTTTGGGAGAAGCCACGACTGTTTCAAGTGACAACACTGCAGTTTAATGGTATGGTGTGAATTTAGCCGGTCATACGCAGAGCAACCCCATTCAAATCTATGATCTTAAGTTACCTGCCCGTCAGTTTTGATGGGTCCACTGTAAGTAGGACTAACACTGCTTATCTCCCAGGCAAGGTGCAAGTGACACAAGAAAAGGGAATGATCAGAGCCACTCACCTCCCAAAATGGCAAACAGGTGTCTCCCAAGTGACTCCACTGTTGATGGGTCGCTGCACTGCCGAGCCAAGTTCTTCAATGCTACAATAGCCTCATCCATCAGCTGAGAACTGTTGGATTTCAACTGGCCTAGAAAATCAAAACACAAATGCTCAAATCTTCGGAGCTGTATGGAAGCTTACAATTATCTTTACTAATAAGTGGGGTTGGGAAGAAGAGAGATGGACATGATGACTGCAGCCTAGTTCCTCTCTCTGAAAAATAAACATGCCCCAACTTTTAAATTTTCTCTCCACCTATTCAAAATTGGCCCCTGCCAATCATGAAAAGTTTGGGTCGCTTACTCAAGAGTAATTGTTTTCTTCTCCTTGAAGACTAGCACCCTCTCCTCCCAAAAAGCACCTGCTTGGAATGGCAAACAACCACCAGGCTTTAAGTGCTTCAAACCATTCTCAATTGCTCTCACTATAACAAAGCTCCACTCTCAAAACCAGGCATAGGCAAACTCGGCCCTGCAGATGTTTTGGGACTACAACTCCCATCATCCCTAGCTAACAGGGCCAGTGGTCAGGGATGATGGGAATTGTAGTCTCAGAACAACTGGAGGGCCGAGTTTGCCTATGCCTGAAACAGTACAGGATGGCATTGGTAAAAGCAGCAGCAATAGAGGGAAATTTCTGCTGGCCTCTGTAAGCGCAGACAATTGAACTTACCAGCTAGACCTTTCACGATGTCCAGAGCATACTGGCTGAGATCGAGGGTCACAGATGCCAAGAGAGAGGAGATAGCTGAAGACAGGAAGGAGAGAAGTGTGTTAACATTAATTAGCTTACAGGTTTGCTGGGGACCAATCTCTGAGAGTTCACAACAGCAAGACCTGCTGGATCAAGCCCAGGCATCCCCAGACTTCGGCCCTCCAGATGTTTTGGACTACAACTCCCATCTTCCCCGACCACTGGTCCTGTTAGCTAGGGATCATGGGAGTTGTAGGCCAAAACATCTGGAGGGCCGCAGTTTGGGGATGCCTGATCAAGCCTATGGCCCCATCTAGTCCAGCATCTTGTTCTCTCACCCGGCAGCCACCCAGATGTCCCCAAAAGGAAGCCTCCAAGTGGGACAGGAATACAACAAGCACTCATGGTCGATGCACAAGAACCAAAATAAAGTAACTGGGAACTACAAAGATGCTGACACTTGAGATGTTGCTTCCTAAAAACTAAGAAACCTGTACCAGGGTGCGAAAGAAACAAACTTGCAGAGAATTGTAAGCGCCTATGTTTTTCTAAAACCTATATGGCAAGTTGCTTTTTAATACTGTGAATAATAATTTTAAAAAGCACAGGGCATTTCAGAAGATTTTGAGTTTATGTGATCTAATGAAACACAGAATTCCAATGCAACATCGGCATGTGACATGTGCCCCCCACAGATGAACAGAATCTGTACCTCAAGCCAAAATCATGAAAGGCCTATTGCATAAACTTAAAACAGATCCACCCACACATGGACATCAAGAACAAAATGCTGCTTCTGTCACCCAGCTGGAGCTCATTCTTGACCCCCACTATGTGGGTCTCAGGTGCTGACAAATCAGCTTGGTGCAAACTTCCTTTGCAATGTACCCCACCCCCCCACCGCACATGCTTCCACTGGCCACTCACTTTCAATTGCATTCTCAGGGCTCCGCAGGAGGGACTTCTGCAAAGCTGGCAAGACGAGGTCCTTGAATTCAGTGTGTGACACATAGCGGAGCAGAGGGGCACAGTTCTCCTGCAAGAAACCCACCCGCTTTAATGCAATACATGGCTCGGGACCCTTAGTGCAAATATTACTATTGCCGCTGTTGTTACAGTTTATTCATCGCCTTCCAAACCACTGTCCAAAGGCAATTTACACTTAAATAATTAAGAACAGTTAAATAGCTACTTGCCTGGTCACCTAGGGAGAGCACAAATTCCCATCCAGCAAGCTGACTCCGAGTCAGGAATAATAGGGGTATTTAACTTACAAGTCAGGAAGACTATGATGGCACCTAGCATGACTGTTATGACGAATATGACGTCTTACCGACTCTTCACAAAATCCCACGGCAGTTAACAGAAATTCAAAGTGCTGTTGTTTTTAAGTAAGGATTGTTTCTAATGCCTGTATACAGGCAACCCTGTTTAGGGAAGTTTGTAATGTTTGATATTTTATCGTGTTTTTAATACTCTGTTGGGAGCTGCCCAGCATGGCTGGGGCAACCCAGCCAGATGAGCGGCATACAAATATTATTTTTTATTATTATTAGACTGAGCAAAGCGCAGAAACACTGGAAACATTTCATAGCCATTTTGCTTCACGGCTTTCTAATCCTTTTCTCTGTATGTATAGTTCATTCATCTGATAAAGCAGGCCCTAGGCCACGAAACCTTCCACCACAATAAATTTGCATGCCTGCAAAGAGTGCCAAGGTACTCTTGTTTTGTGTTTGCTGTGGCAGACTTAACCCAGTGAGCTAGCTAACTATTTTTGACTAGGGCCACAATCCTAACCATGTCTACTCACAGAAGTAAGTCCTATTGAATTCAATGAGGCTTACTCCCGTGGTGAGTAGAGTTAGGACTGCAGCCTTAGATGCTCAAGGCTAGGTGTTTCTCTCACCAGCAGGTGCTTCTGAGGTCTTGTCTTGCTCATCAGGATGTTCTTCATGTAGAAATCAAGGAGGGCGCTCTAAAGAAGACGGAACACCTATTATAATCGTTCAGCAATGTACCACGACACTGGACAGACAGAAAAGGTTTGCTGCAGCAGTTCACCAAGGCTACAAAGTAGAGGCTTAGGACCCCACTGCTGCTTGAGCCCTCCCACTTCATAGGCACAGTTGTAAACACCATCCTTATTTCCCCAAAAAGAAGTGTGCAAGAATTTCTGGTACTTGATGTACAATAGACAGGAATCTGAACTTGAGGTGCATTACTTTTCCAGATATTAAAAGGTAGCATCCCCCAGGACTCCCCCACCTCCCCCTCGAGTCCGTCTGAATAAGGCTCACCAGTGCCCTGCCTTCGCCCCACAATTTGGTCCAGCCATGCCTACCGGCCCTACTAAGGGAATTCTACAAGATGCTGCTGAGTCAAAGGGGCTATGCAAGTCCAAACAATCTGCTTGGTCCTCAGCACGGGCAAAAACAGGTCACCTGATGACACTGTGGGTTGGAGAGATAAGGATGCAAGCCACTGACTGGATCCACTTCTCCACAACCTGATTTAAGGTCCCACCACCGGCTGATTCTAACCCTGGGTGCAAGCTCAACCCATGCCCCTGCTGGCAACCTGCTAACTTGTCACATCTTTCTCCAAGGATGCCCTGGGGTACTTGCCTTGTATCGGTTAATGACGTCAAGTTCTTTCTGAGTGGTGCAGAATTGCACCAGCAGGCCCAACATGCCTGCGTAGCCCTGGCTGGCTTCGAGGCTGAGAATAACGGAGAGGTACTGATCCACCAGCCCAGGGTTCTGAGGAGAAGACATCAAATCAGCACAACCAAGAAGCTAATTCAAGGAGCTCATATCAGGGGTAGCAAACACAGGGTTCTCCGTATGTTGTTGGACTACAACTCCCACAATCTCCAACTACTAGATATGCTAGCTGGGGCTGATGGGAGTTGCAGTCCAACAATGATCGGGAGGGTTCCATGCTGGCCACCCATGACCTAAATAATCAGGATCTGTGTCATGCTCTCAGAAGATGTATACAACACCTCTTTCCACAGCCTGTTCAGTTTCTTCACAGCCCCGTCCACCACCGGCTTGCGAGAGCCACCCAGAACCTCCAACAGCAGCAGACACTGAACTTCCACCTGTTTAAAAAAGAGAGAATGAACCAGTATAAATGATGGGGAACCTTTGGTCCTCCAGATGTTGCTGAACTCCAATGTAACTATGCACTGGAAATGTATGGACTGGGTTTCTTTGACGAACTGGCATGAAAAAGTATGGAAATTTGCACTTGTTGACAAACACGCCAATAAACTTAGAATGGCACAAAGTGCAGAACGAAAGGACCCCTTTAGGGTTGATTGGCATAGCTTCATTCTGTAAAGGTAAAAGACCCCTGGATGGTTAAGTCCAGTCAAAAGCAACTATGGGGTTCTGGCGCTCATCTGGCTTTCAGGCTGAGGGAGCCAATGTTTGTCCACAGACAGCTTTCCGGGTCATGTGACCAGCAGGACCAAACTGCTTCTGGCGCAATGGGACACCGTGACGGAAATCAGAGCACACAGAAACACTGTTTACCTTCCCACTGCAGCAGTACCTATTTATCTACTTGCACTGGCATGCTTTCAAACTGCTAGGTTGGCAGGAGCTGCGACAGAGCAACGGGAGCTCACGACACCGCGGGGATTCAAACCGCCGACCTTCTGATCGGCAAGCCTACCTAAGAGGCTCAGTGGTTTAGACAACAGTGTCACCCGCGCCATTTTGCTTCACTCTGTATACAGTGAAGAATGAGTATAAAATACTTCATACAAGCATTTTTGGTTGCTTTACTTTCTGTCCTTCTTTGTGGACATATGTAATCTGGATATATGATGTGGACTTGAATGGACGTCTGATTTGGATGCAGACTTCATCTCATGCAGAGGGTGAGGGTAATTTTTTTCATTTTTGCTTTCAATTTTTGTATTTTGTATTGCTCTGCAATATACACGTATACAATGCATAATCAAAAAGTGGAGGTCCAGGTTTCTTACTAGTTTCTCCCAGGTTTCTCCCTGTCTCTTCTCATGTGTGGGGAAGACGATGCGAACGAGCAGGCAAGTCCAGGAGAGGGCCTGCAAGGCTGCAGATCCACTGCTTTTACTGCCACAGAAAGAGCGAGAAGGAAATGAGGCCTCAACTCCAGGAAAAACAGTCAATAATGTTAACAGTTATATTACTGCTCTCCTGAGTGCAACAAAAGCAGAGCCAAAAAAACTCCCAACCTGTAATATCTGTGATATAAGAAGTTACAGGGTTTCAGCAGGAAGCTACAAGGCATGCGGTGATCGGAAATGAAGAAGCATGCCTACCCTAAAGCTTTTGCAGGAGCAAACAGCATTGAAAGCAGGAATCACATATAACTGCCCCAGCCCTGTTACAAATGCAAATCGTCACGAATGCACAATAAAGAGGGTGTTCTGGAGAGGCCCCGGGAAGCAGACAGCCACCTTTTCAAGAAATGGTTCCCGAAGATGCCATGGCACTGAATTGCGACTCTCACCTGGGTCCTCCAGACTTGCTGCTGATCCCCGAAGACTGCAGGGACTGCAGAAGGTTCTTGGCAGTTGCTTCTGGCTGACATTCTGCAAGCTGCTGAAGCGCTGCCTGGAGGGCTCTGTGGGAGGCTGCATCTCTGATGGGGGAAGAAATTGGAGGGTTTCAGAAATAATCAGCTGATTGTCCTTGTTTGTAAGCACCTTCCTACCAGCCTACATTATTAACAAGCTACGTTTCAACTGATTAACCTGTTAAGTTAATTTAAACAAATCTGCATATTACCGGACCTCAATATCGATGTCTCTTTGAAATGGAAAGACATGTAACATAATAGGTAAACAATGACGACTACTGGATTGTTATAAGGCAGTCTTTATTTCACTGAGCATGGCAAATGTTTACATCAGGGATGAAGAACGTCCAACATAAGGATGAAATGTGCACCCCCACTAGCCTCTCTATCTGGCCCTTGAGACTTTTACCAGGCCCCATACCCTTCCCAGACCACACCCCTCAAACCAGCTCTGTTTTGCTTTCCTTGGGTGTTTTTGCCTGTGCTTTGGAATATGCCCTTGAATTCTGATAATGCCTCCTGCTTCCCTGGGTGGAAGATGGAGCAGGGTGCATGCAAGTGTGTGTACTGTACAAATGGAAGATTCACATTTGTTGCTCTGCCTGCCTGTCGAGGCAGGAGGAGGGAACAGGTCAGGAATAACTCACAAGGTGTCGGGGAAGTTAACTCTTTATTCAAAGAAACAAAACAGCTCAGGCCTAGTGAGCACAGCAACTCTTCCCAGTAGGTCTTGCCTCAATGAGGCAGTTGAGAGGTCCGTCCCCCCACTTCCCACAGTTCCCTGAAACTCCTCCTCCCTCGGGTTCTTCCCAAGCAACCTGAGTCTTAGCCACCTTGTCTGTCTTTGCTCCTCCCTCTTCATATCTCTTCTGGTTCTGGGTGACCAAGGGGGAAGGGATCTGGTTGCAGCAGGAGGGGTTTATTCAGCAGGCTGCCTGATCTCTGCCTCTTGGCCCCCTCCTCTCCAGCCTCCACTTCTGGACTGCTCTCTGCCACAGCCTCTTTCTGCTCACTAAATCCAGTTACCGCTTCAGCTTCCGACACCTTCTCTTCCCAGTCTTCTCCCTCTGACCACTCATTGTTGTCCCACCACCAGTCCTTGGGCTCTGAGTCTTCTTCCCATCTGATGCCTCCTACCACTTCCCTGCACCCAGCCAGTCCACGACACCACCTATGGCATGCAGCCCCCTGGAAGGCTGCCCCAAAGAGAATGTGGCCCTCAGGATTAAAAAAAGTTTCTCAACTTTAATGTACATGAATCAAACAGAAACGCCAATAAACAGCTATCACAGAGGGAGGGAGGGAGGGAGAAGAACACCTCCCTCATGTCCCCAAACATTAACTTTTCCTCACAGAACAGCTGTTACAAGCCCTTATTTTGGTTAGTCTTTTCTGAATATCTTCTGACACTCCAACCTCACGCTCTTACCTGTATCGATGCAGGGTGAGGCAGAACAGCTTGCAGAGGCCCTTCACGGCACCTTCTGGAAGATCTGAAACAAGGTAGAGGGTTTAATGATTGTCGTATTGATGGGTGCATTTTATAAAATGTGTGCTGCCCTGAGAATCTTCAGATTGCAGGACTTCGTTTCATATTCTTTAGCAAGAGATGGATATGAAACGACAAACTTTTTTTGCCTCTGAGTTTGCAATGAAGGGGCCAGATGAGACCAGATTTGGCCCAGAGATTTCTAGGGACTGAGCCTTTCTGTGGCGGGATGTGAATACCTTTCCCAGTGATGCATCTTGCAAGTTCATTGAGGATGTCTCTTCGTTCCTTCACACTGGATGTGGTCACTTTCACTGCAAATCTCTTCAGTGCTTCGGAAACCTAAACAGCCAATCAGGGTGGAAGGAGAGAAGGGTTTTCAGTTTAGTCCTCTCCAGTTTAGTCCAAAGTACATCTGCATTAGTGCTCCTTGGTTGAACTAAGACCCTGATCTTATGTGATTTTCCTCTTGAGAAATGTTCATTGGGACTTACTCTCAGGTAGGTGTGCATCAGCTTGCACGCTTTAACATGCATTGGATCAAGTTGCCAGTTTCACCTGAAAGTGTTTTTGACTGGATTCTTTACTACTCATTATTTCTTTGTAGTACACACATACACACACAGCAGGCAAAGAAAACAAGGGAGAAAGACTCAAAATAGAATCAAGGGAAAGAGAAAGGTCCTAACACAGTATCAAATTTTGAGAAAGGAATGACAGACAGGTCCTGGGTCTGCCTCCTAGTGAGCCAGCAACTAGTGGGAGCCAATCAGGAAAAAGAGAGTAGAATTTAATAAAATAAATGAAAAAGACCCTTGGATAGGTACTCTTCCTTACATAACACCCTTGGCCAGGAAAACAAGCCAAGGCAGAGATAGATGAGGGGGTGGCCGTAGGTCAGAAAGCAGAGCATGTGCATTGTATGCAAAAGGTCACAGGTTCAATAACTGGCATCCCCAGATGGAAAAGACTGCTATATGAAATCCTCAGCATAGACATTATACTTAGCTAGATGGATCGGTAGTCTGACTCAATATAAGGCATCTTCCTATGCTCATGTGTGTTGAGGGAAGGGCCAAAAATCAGTGGCAAAGCATCTGTTTTGCATGCAGAAGGTCCCAGGTTCAATCACAGGCATTTCCAGGCAGTGCTGGGAAGGACTTCTGTCTGAAATCCTGGAGAGAGCCACTGCCAGCTAGTGAAGACAATCCCGAGCTGAGTAGACCAATAGCCTGTCATGGTATAAAGCTCTTTCCTGTGTTTTATCTCATTTTATCCTTAAAAGCTCTATGAGCTTGACCAGGCTGACTCCTAGCAGCTTGCTCAAAGCCACCTATTCGGTACAGAGGAGGTATTTGAATCCAGCCTAATTCTGGCAGAGTGTGTCCACTAAATGTTCCCATTTCCATCCGCTTCTATTCTCCTGTAGCTTTACCTGTAGCTCTGGTTTCCCTAGCAACCCAGCAGGAAAGTCGCAATGCAGTGTATTGCAGTGGTTACATTAGAAAAGTTTTTATGTTTTCTCAAATTTCATTCACTCCAAGAGGAACTACGCTTAGCAGAAAACACAAAGGTACCCAACAGGTTTGCCACATTATCATCACATAGGAAGCTGGCCCAAACAGAGTAAGATCTTCGATTCATCTAACTCTGGTGTTGAGGGTAGTCAACATGGTGCCCTCCAGATGCTGTTGGACTCCAACTCTCATCAGCCCCAGCCAGTATGATCAATGCTCAGGAACTATGGGAGTTGGAGTACTTCAACACCACCTCACAGGCAACATGGTGGCTACCCTGCAGAGGCTATTCAGAACCTCCAATGGAAGTTTTTCCCAGGCTAACAGAGAGGACTGAACTTGGTATCTTCTGCGTGGAAAGCAAGTGCTGTGCCACTAAGCTATGCCCACTGTCAAATAAGAGACTGGCAAGTGGAAAACTGCTGCTAGCCTGAAAATAGTGAACTAGTGGTAAAGGATGTGGCTCAGTGGTGACGCATATACTTTTATATGCAGAAGGATCCAGGTTAAATTTCCAGCATCTCTAGGTAGGGTGTGTTAAGACTCCCCGTCTAAAACCCCGGAGAGCTATTGCCAATCATTGCAGACAGACAAAGCTGTGCTAGATAGACCAATGATTTGATTCATTGTAAGGCAGCTTCCTATGCTTCTATTTTAAACCAGTCTTTAATTCAGAACCATGAGAACTCGAAACTGCAGCTCAGTTACACAGCATTTTTTTGCATGCAGCAGCTCCCAAACTCAATTTGTTTTTAACTATTTTCAGCACTACATTTTAAAATTACTGTAACCCTGGGATCTTATGGTGAAAGGCAGGTAAGAAACGCATCCAGGGCTGGTAAAATCCCTGGCATCCCTAAGTATGTCTGGGAATGTCTTCCGTCTGAAACCCATTCTGCGCAGACAATATTGAGTATATGGACCAATGGTCTGAGGGTTCAACCACACTCCTTTTTGTGCTGTGCTTTCTAGGCACAGGTCTGGGATTTCCAGGTCCAGGTCCAAGCAGTACTGCATTTTGGGTTGATTGGTTTCACTGCCATGCCACTTTCACCGAGGAAAAACAGTGTTTTATCGCTGAATTGGAGCAAGCAGCAATGCGCGGGGAAACCCAATTTCTATTTGTTTCAATTCAGTGGTGAAATGCAGGTTTCCCCAGGGAAAACTGGGGAAAACCTGCTCCGAAACAGACCTGGAAATCCCAGATCTGTGCCTAGATGCAAGGCACAAAAAGAAGTTTGGAAGAGCCATTAGTATAATGCAGCTTCCTACGTATGTTCCTGGGGAGCAGCACTTGCTCAACAACAGAGAACCCACCCTCTGAATATACATAAGGGTCTGGTGGCTTCTGTTTCAGTGTATCTGATGAAGTGTGCATGCACACGAAAGCTCATACCAAAATAAAAACTTAGTTGGTCTTTATGGTGCTACTGAAGGATTTATTTTGTTTCGACTCAGACCAACACTGTAACTAGAACAGAGAACCTAGTTTGCATGCAAAGGGTACCAGGTTCAATTTCTGGCAGGGCTTGGAAGAGAGTCACTGTCTGAAAACCCGGAGCGCTGCTGAGCTAACAACACTGAGCTAGATGGACCAACAATCTGGTTAAGCATGAGGCAGGCTCCTATTAAAACGAGGACTTTCTCCAGAACCCTTAGGACTGGAATCTTGCTTTATTTTTAGCAGAAGGGCTCTTGCTCGGTGGCGTCTGGCGTGGTGTAAGGTCGCTTCCTATCTTCCTTGGCACCTGTTTCTCCCCCTCTGACAGCCAACAGAAAAGCTGGACTCCAACTCCTGACCTCCCCCTCCCCCTCCTCCAGCCCTGCCCCTGGGGCTCCGCAGCTGGGCGGAGAGAGGGAGGACGCGGCCCCGCGGCCAGAGAGGGGAGAGCCGCTGCTTTCCGCCCTCGCCTCCCCGTGGCTCGCTTCCATTCCTCTCGCCTCCTCGTACCGCCCCTCGCCTCGCCTCAAGCAGCACCCACCTGCGTGTCAGCCGCCATAGCGCCGGCTCCAACCCGGAAATACTTCTCCGTCACTTCCTCGGAGCGTTGGACGCAGCCTGATAGCGTCACGAAGTTTCCTGCTGAGCTGTTAGAAGGGGAGGAGCGAGGCAGGCTGACGTAGGCTAAGTGAGGCTCCTCCTCCTTTTACCTCGCCTTCTGTGGTGGCTAAGCTAAAGTGAGGGTGCGGCCTACAAGCAGCCACCACTCCAAATGAATTACAGCACTGTACCTAAATTGCCCCCGTTAATTCCCAGTCTTGGTCAACAACTCATTAAAGATGAAAAATTCAGTTTGGTGTAAGCTTCTGTGGACGACTGTTGATTAGTAATAGGGGGCAAGTTGTGCCACTCCCCAGGCATAGAAACAATGTTTCCGAAGTGGCTTATCAGTAAGATGATTTGACACTGGAGGGCAGGGCCTGAGAGACAGCACAAAAGGAAAAGGGAATGGGAGGGAGGAGAAAAAGCAACCTCAGGATTACTATCTACAAAGGCTTTCACAAATTGGCAGCACAAGACTGCTTCTGTTTCAACAGACTATAATAGCTACATAATAATTCTTGTTACAGGTAGGTAGCCGTGTTGGTCTGGATCGAAGTAAAATAAAAAAATTCCTTCAGTAGCACCTTAAAGACCAACTAAGTTTTTATTTTGGTATGAGCTTTCGTGTGCATGCACACTTCTTCAGATACAGTGAAATGGAAGTTTCCAGGCACTTATGTAGAGAAGGGGTGGGGAGGGGTGGGGATGGGGAGGGGGGATCACTCAGAAGGGTGGTGGAAATGGGTGATTGACTGACTGATAGCTGTTGATGACCGCAAACGACTGCAAATGGTTTTGCATGAAAAAGCAAGGGTTGAGATGGCTGAAGATCGCTTATCATGTATAATGAGATAAGAACCCATATCTCTGTTCAAACCAGGTCCCTCCATGGTTTTGAGCTTGGTGATAAGTTGCAATTCAGCAACTTCTCTTTCCAGTCTATTTCTGAAATTCTTTTGTAGTAAGACAGCTACTTTGAGATCTTGTATAGAATGTCCTGGGAGATTGAAGTGTTCTCCTACTGGTTTTTCTGTCTTCTGGTTCCTGATGTCAGATTTATGTCCATTTATCCTTTGGCGTAGGGTTTGGCCTGTTTGTCCAATATAGAGATCTACAGAAAACCTTTTTAGAACTAAAATATCCACCTGATGAAGTTAAACAACAGATCAACAGAGCCAGACAGATACCTAGAGAGAACCTGCTGCAAGACAGACCCAAAAAAGAAAATAACAGAACACCACTAGTCATCACATACAGCTCCCAAGCTAAAACAGTACAACGCATCATCAGAGATCTACAGCCTCTCCTGGACAATGACCGCTCCCTTTCTCAAGCTCTGGGAGGAAGACCTTTCATTGCCTACAGACAGCCACCCAATCTTAAACAACTCCTCACCCACAATAATACAACCACCAGACTTAACATGGACACTGGTACCAGAGCCTGCAATAAACCCAGATGCCAACTTTGCTGCCACATACACCCAGACAACACCATTACTGGCCCCAACAACATCCAACATACCATCTCAGGACTATTTAATTGCTCATCCTCTAACATTGTGTATGCCATCAAATGCCAACAGTGCCCTTCAGCTCTCTATATTGGACAAACAGGCCAAACCCTACGCCAAAGGATAAATGGACATAAATCTGACATCAGGAACCAGAAGACAGAAAAACCAGTAGGAGAACACTTCAATCTCCCAGGACATTCTATACAAGATCTCAAAGTAGCTGTCTTACTACAAAAGAATTTCAGAAATAGACTGGAAAGAGAAGTTGCTGAATTGCAACTTATCACCAAGCTCAAAACCATGGAGGGACCTGGTTTGAACAGAGATATCGGGTTCTTATCTCATTATACATGATAAGCGATCTTCAGCCATCTCAACCCTTGCTTTTTCATGCAAAACCATTTGCAGTCGTTTGCGGTCATCAACAGCTATCAGTCAGTCAATCACCCATTTCCACCACCCTTCTGAGTGATCCCCCCTCCCCATCCCCATCCCTCCCCACCCCTTCTCTACATAAGTGCCTGGAAACTTCCATTTCACTGTATCTGAAGAAGTGTGCATGCACACGAAAGCTCATACCAAAATAAAAACTTAGTTGGTCTTTAAGGTGCTACTGAAGGAATAATAATTCTTGTAATAATTACTAGAGTGTATCCCTACTTCCCACAAGCCTATCACTGCTAGGTAGGTAGGGATGTGCGATAGCCCCCCTGCTGATTCAGAGCAAACATCCATTTCCCCACAGTGGTTGCCATATTCTTCACTCACTCACAAATATACCCCAACCTTTTTCCTGAATGAAGCTGAAGGTAGTACAGTTCTCCTTCCCTCATTTTATCCTCACAACCCCTAAGATAGGCTGGACTTGTCCAGAAAAGCAGCTCAAAAATACTTACTGTATGTACATACATACATACGATATAGGATATTACCCAGGAGTTAGCCATTGCTTATTATGTCCTATCTTTTTTAGTTAACTGAATGCAGTTTTAGTTCCTTCACCTCCATGGGGCAATGAATGAGCAATACTGGGGGGCTTCACCTCATTCTAGCAACATCTAGTAAGCCAAAGGTTCCTCATCTCTGATTTACACAGTCCTCTCTTAGTTTTTTGCTCAAGGAAGTAAGAGGCCCAGGGCAAAACTACTCTTTGATCTGTAAATCTGCAGATCATTCCAAGTTTCCAGAACTTGGAAAAATAATTTGGAAAGCATTGTTGCTTCAGATTAGGGAGGGCTAGAATTGTGAATGGGGGAGGTCCCTGACTGTGGACCAGGCATGGATTCAGTTGCATGGCCCTGCCTTTATAACAAGTGGGGGGGGGGGCATAACCACTGGAGAGAAGTTGATGCTTCCCCCTGGCAGAGGACTAACCAAGAACAATGATGCAACATGGGTCTGTAGAGAAGTACTTTTATTTTATTGTTTCATTCTGCCCCAACTGATTGACAACAACAAAGCTCTGAAAGTTAGTCGAAGAGACCGAATCCCATGTCCTCATCAGACTCTTCAGACTCCTCCTTGGCCTCCACCTTGGCTGGGGCTGCTGCAGCGGGAGCTGCAGCCTCAACTGCCACTGGAGCAGCAGTCACAAAAGCAGAGGGGTCAGCCAGGAAGGCCTTTACCTATGGAGAAATAAAATAAAAAGCAGTCAGCTTCATACATCTTCCTTTGTGCCTTGAATGGTTTCTGCAGACAGGAATGTGTCACCTGAACTCGGGATCATGTTTGCCTGGATGGAGAGGGGTGCACAAGTGTGTGCAGAAACTAATGTACTGCAAAGGAAGGTAAAATCTGCATTTGTTGCTCCACGTACTTTTGCCCCCTTGCCCCGCTCACCATTACTATGTGCACCACCACCAAAAGCAAATGTAGCCCTAGAGGTGAAAAGGGTTGCCCACCCCCGGTTTCAAGAAACAGACAAGCTCTCCCTCTAAACAATCTCCCTATTTACGTTGGATCATGTTTGAAGGGGGGGGAGGTTTGGAGGAACCAAAGAGTGATTGATTAACTTGTGGTAGAATTTTCCCATGGGCTTCTCCAAACTTTCTGCAAAACCTGCCTCAAAGACTACAGTACAATCACAAGAAACCAGATTAAGTTGCAGTTCAACTTAAGGTTTAGTGTGAAAAATGCGGTTTTTTTTTTTTTTTTTGGAGAGGGCAATAATACAACTTCCACACCTGTAAATTTCAGAGTCTTAAGCTATCTGGTGTTACACTGACAACGGAGAATTCAAGGACTTCGGGGTTCGCAGACTTATTACTATACCTAATAGTTTCAAAATGAACAATATACCGTAATTGTACCAGAGCACCTGACGTGCTTGGGTGTTAGGTAATGTTTCGAAGTTGTACCTTGATGCGCGCTATGCTAGCTTGCTCTCCATTACGTTTATATATAAAATTCAAATAATATATGCACACATACAAAAAGGAAAAGTGTAGCCACTGGAACCATTCTTGCCAATTCAACATTATGTACTCATCATCCAGTTCAACATATCATCATCCTTACCTTGTCAGCTAATGGGAAAGAGTAATCAGTCTCTACAGCCACAGCCAGGACTCGTTTGTACCCATTGATGATGGAGTGGGGCACAGAGGCAACTGTCGGGTAGCCAATTTGCAGGCAAACACTGGCAACATTGCGAACACCCTGGAAGGAGAAAAAGTCTTTACTCCTGTTCACCCCATAGCGATTCCATTATGTTTTAGGTCCTCCCTTTACTCTCCCAAATTCACGATGCAAAAATGAACAACTTCTGGTGTTTTTACTCCCCCAACTGTAGTCTAGTGACTTCAAACTAGTCACACACCCATACAAAGGAAACAATTTTCAGAGCTACTTATGGAACAGTCAGAGCACAATCCTATATATGCCTTTTCAGAAGTAAGTCCTATTAAGTTCGGTGGGGCTTACACCTAGGATAAGGGGATATAGGAAGGCCCACTTTAGGCACAACAAAGCTGCCTTCCGCTGAATCAGACCACACCAAGCGAAGGCAGACCACTTGTCCACGCAAATCAAGAGGCACCACTTACTTCCAAGAAGCGCCCATGCAGGGTCTCTTCAGTGATGTCTAGGACTTCAGGGCTGTAAATGCTGCCATTGTCAAACACCTGCTGGATGACGAGCCCAAAGGAGAAGGGGGAGATGTTCAACATGTTCAGCAAGGTGGCTTCGCTGGCACCCACTTTGTCTCCGGTCTTGATCAACTGCACATCACTCTGAGAAACGAGAGGGGGAGAAAAACCAGCAAATTCAACAGCAACTTCTTTACAAGAACAAGAATTGTACACCTTCTCAGCAATGGGATGTATGTTGAGTCCAGTTGAGTCAGAAGTGCTGAAAGGAGAAAGCAACACGCTCTCCTGTCAGGCTGGCCAAGGCCCAGTCCCTCTTGGCCCCTCTGCTTCATTCGTTTCAAACCAGTGAGTCATGTCAAGTACTTTTGCAGATAGCATTACTCACACACCCCATTTATATTTTGAAAAATTAACAAAAGGGAAAAAAAGAAACAGAATCAGCTCATGTTAACAAGAAAAACAATAAATCATTCCTGACTTGTTTTACACTTACATATTGCCCTTCATTCAAGGGCAATGAAGTAGTTTACAATATAGAAACACAAAAACATACCACATAATTACAATCCAAACAATAACCCCCTGCACACACTTAAAGATGATTTACTGTATTAATATAAGCTGCCCTACAAGCCAAACAAGATTGACAATGGTTAAGATACACGTTCAAACGCAGAAAGGTCAGTGAGATCTTTAGACCACCAAATGGTGGGTGTTTATCTTTCCAGCCTTGGGAGTATACATTACTATTATTGTTCCTTGTCCTGTCACCCCTTATAACTTGCCCTTCTTGTCATGAGAACCTAGGGTAGCTAACTTTTTAAAAAAATAATAGAAGTATAAGCACTATCACTATAGACAGCCACTAAGCACTCACCAGAATTTCAATGGTGCCTCTGGAGATTTTGGTGGTGATGCCCAAAGCCTGGAAAAAGGAGGTCTTCTCAGGGCCAAGGCCGGTGTTTTGAGCTGGCACAGTGACCTCACAGGGGGCAATGGCACCTGCTCGAGCAGCAGCTGGTACCTGAGGGAGAAAAAAAACCCCAAGTCATCATTGGCACTGAATGTTGGGAGGATTCATGAGCGGAGAAAGAAAGTACTTGTTCAAAGAGGTGCAGTTAACTTTGGAATTTCACTCCCACAGGCAGTGATGGTCCCCAATGTGGGAGGCTTTTAAAGACAATTAATGGAGATGGCTATTAATGGCTATTAGCCACAGTAGCTACTGTTCTTCCACTACTGGAGGCAGTAAGCTTCTGAATTCCAGTTGCTGGAAACCACAGGGGAGTGTTCTTGCACGCAAGTCCCACTTGCAGGCTTCCCACTGCAGCATCCGGTTAGCAATTGTAAGAACAGGACACTGGACTATACGAGCCTAATCCAGCAAGCTCTTATTATTTCCTTATCACTGAGGTTCAGCTCCGAGGGTCTTCTGGTGGTTCCGTCACTGTGAGAAGGTTACAGGGAACCAGGCAGAGGGTCTTCTCAATGGTGGCAACTGCCCTGAGGAACGCCCTCCCATCAGATGTCAAGAAAATAAATAACTATGACTTTTAGAAGACATCTGAAGGCAGCCCTGTTTAGGGAAGTTTTTAATGTTTGATGTTTTATTCTGTTTTAATATTCTGCTGGGAGCCGCCCAGAGTGGCTGGGGAAACCCAGCCAGATGGGCGGGGTATAAATAATAAATTATTATTACTACTACTTTGCTGCCAGGCAAAAGCATGCAAGGATAGTACACAGGAATGTAGTTTGGGAAGATTATTTATTATTATTATTATTATTATTATTATTATTATTATTATTATTATTATTATATCAGCTGTAGTCTACAACATATGGAGAACACCAGGTTGGGGCAATTTAGGTGGAAAGAGCCACTCTCTTCCTCCTAAGTGGTTACCGCTTACCTTGTTGGCCAACAACATGTCCCTGATTTCAGTCAGATCCTCCTTGGTGAACACGAAGCCCACATTACCACGGATATGAGGCAGAAGCCTAATGAGAAACAAGGCATGTTCTATTAGTAACATCCAATTTCTAACCCGGTTTCTTTATAAACAAACAAAAATTATAGGCAGATAACAACAACATCCAGATGTAGAATTAACAAATGTTTTACATACATGCTCTCAATAACCTTTGCAACAACCCTTTAAGGTAGGACAGTATTATCCCTATACTGCAGAGATTGGCTGTGAGACTGAAAGAGGGTCATCTAGTGAATTTGCAGCTCAAGAACACTTTGAACAAAGGACTTACTGGCTCAATCTTATTTTTAAAATGCATATTTTTAACTGCTAATGCAAAGGAGCCTAGGAAATGCTACATCACTAACTTTTCCAGAGCTGGGTTGTTTTCCAGATGTCCCCGGATTGCCTTGCGCATCATGGTGTTCTTCCCCATCAGGACCACGGCCTTCCCACGCAAGGACATGCGGATTTGCTGCATCTGCTTGGAACCGACATTGTCTGCTCCCACAATGAAGCATTTTGGATAGTCGTCCAAGAGTTGCTGCGGAAAGAAAGCAAACCCTGAGAAAACCTTTTCAAACTTAGGGCTGGCACACTGTCTGCTTGCAGTAAGATGCAGATCCCAAACAGCAAAGCATTTAAATTAACAAATTAACTCCAAACAGAAAGTGCTGGCTTTCTCGGCTGCACACAATCAGGTTAACACATACAAATCGCTTTGGAACACTTACAAAATTCCGCATATAGCCTAATTAGTAACAGTAACAATACTTAACATTTTTGTGCGTTCAGTGTTTCATATATATTATCTTGCCCATTATTACACCATTCCTGTAGACAGGCACGTCCAACTCCCAAGAGACTGTGATCTACTCCCAGTAAAAAAAAAAAGCAGTGATCTACCCATTGTCATTGGAGGAGTGTGCGTGGGGTGGGTGGATTGCCCAGTTATTGAGCTTTTTTGGGGGTAGGATTGCCCAGGGTTCTTCAGCTTTTATTTGTTAACTTTCGGTAAACTTCATTTAATCCTACTATTGATAAAGGTCCCATGATCTTCCAAGATCAGCTGGCGATCTACCAGTAGATCACGATCTACTGGTTGGACATGCCTGCTGTAGACAAATTTATGCTGATTATGATCTATGGGCCAACTGTGGTCACACTTTACTGTACACGCTTCAGAGGAACCATCAGATTCCTGCTTCTCATATTGTGATCTCCAATACTGCAACATGATAGTACAATCTGACCCTGCTCCAACCATGCAGCGCTGAAAGGGTCTGGCTAGAATCCCACATTATTCTGTATGCACTGAGAGATCCTTATTCTTAAGACTCCTAACATTCCAGACTTGAGCCGATGCTGCAACATAGGGACAGAGCTGTATGGTGTGGTGAGCCCATAGAATTTGCTAGACGATTCAGTGACGGCCACCAACTTTGGCTGTTTTAAATGGGGAATAAACAGATTCATGGAGAATAAGGCTACCAGCGGCTACTAATCATGGAGACAATATCATTCAGAATAACAAGTGGGCGGAGTTGTGCTCATGTCCTGCATGCAGGCTTCCCATTAGCAACTGGTTGGCCACTATGAAAACAGTATTTTGGACAGGTGGGCCTTTCGTCTTACCCAGGTTTGGTCTTATACACGCAACTTAAACAGAAAAGCATCCTGTACGTATAAAAGTGTTTTTTAATTGTCTATTGTTATTCCTGCTGCTGCTTTTGAAACTTAAGGTTTTTTGCACAATATACAAATAGGATTACTTTCACCAACGTAGACTGTACTGTACTGCTTTGTGATTACAATAATTTATTACTTTTTAAAAAGCGCTCTTTACCTGGTGCTTATTACTTTCCCAACTTAATTCCTGTGCCCAATAGCTTTCAGGGCAAATCATACAATGTACTTATAATTGTAGGCATCTCTTAATGGAATTAATTACATGATTGCTGCAAGGTGTAATGTAGGGTGCTTATGCTCTGCCTCCAGAGTCTGAGGGAGCAATGCCTCTGAATACCAGTTGCTGTAAACCACACAAGGGGAAAGGGCTGTTGTGCTCAAATCCTGCTTGCGGGTTTCATGCAGACAGCTGCCTGGCCACTGTGAGAACTGGATGCTGTACTAAGATGTCCATCAAGGCCCTTTTTATGTTAGACCTATCTGATCACTTAACTGCTTTAAGGGCTGCTGCTGTTTTAAAAATCAAGCACGAGATAAATTCCATGAAGTTATAAATAATAAGAGTGAGGCAGTGTTCTTCTTTATTTTATGAGGAATCTAATGGATGCTAGGAACTAATGGTACTTTGTACATGCTCAGAGAAACCCTCGCCGGCAACACTTTTTTGTCTTGTTTTTCACTTGTGCCACAAAGAAAAGGTTTCCAACGAGAGAAATAAGAACATCAACCCTGTTCCTCCTCGCCCAAGCTACCAGAAGGACTCACGATGATCTTGAGGAAGTAGTTTGACTTCCACGTGGCTCGGTCTTCCCTGGGCATCGCGGTGACCCAAGGATCGCACGGCAGCGGTTTAAAGACTCCGGTGTTTCTCTGCAGAGAACAGACAAAAGAGGCTCCGGTTAGGCCTGGCCCCACCTAGGCCCCAAAGGCCTCCCCGGCCCGCCGCCAGCAACACACCTACCTCACGAGGCCTCCGTGGAGCAAAAGAGTCGGCCCCGCCCCTGCCCCAAGCTTTTATAACCTCCCCGAGCGCCGCGGCCAATCGGCGGCGAGCAGGTTTCCTCCTCCCCCTTCCTCTCGCTGCGGATTGGACAGGCTTGCCGATGACGAAAGGAAGCGGCGGGAGAGCGTGGGGAGGGGGGGGAGAGAGAGAAGAGCTATTCTCCGCTCTTATTGGCGTAAAGAGACATCCTTCCAAAGTAGCAAGAAACTTCCCCTCCCGCCTTTTAAAGGGGAAAAGGGGAGAGGACGCTTTTGTAGCTGTGCAGACTGAGAGAGGCAAGCTCCCCCTGCTGGGGCAGAAACGCAAATACCGTAGATGTAGAGAGAAATATAGGCCAGTGGTTTTCAACCAGGGTGATGGTCAGGGGTGCTGCGGACAACACTGGCCTCTGTCCTTCTTTCCTTCCCTCCCTTCCTCTGATGCCCTCTTGCATCTCTGCCTCTCAAAGACTTGCATGGCTGTTTGTTGCAGCAGTCCTGGCTACAAACTTCCCAGGCGAATGGAGCCTCTGGGGGTGGCCACGGAGGGCTTCCCAGGCCCCTGCGGGGCAGTGTGAGGAGGCACCTCTTTTTGCGGTGAGGGGCAGCTTAGAGACCAGGGGCAGCAACTGTGGCTGCCCAGAGGCCTTCCAAGGAGAGGAGGATGAGGGAACGCTCCACAAGGGAGGGTGTTCGAAAAAGGAGAGGCTGCCAGCTCTGCAGGCAAGGGGCGACAGAACTGGCCTCCCAAGTCCCATGGGGTGCCGCAGAAAGAATATAGTTTGGTCAAGGGAGCCATAGACGCCAAAAGGTTGAAAATCTCTGATATAGGCTGCAAATATATATATTTATTTATTTAATCAGACAGACTTATATACCTCTTATTGTAGGAAAACCCCTCAAAGCAGTTTACAAAAACGATTGAACAATTTTTTTTTGTAAGAACTATTACAAAAAATAAAACAATATAGGCAGGGATTTGCAACTTAAATATGTGTATATATTTACAAACACATGTAAATATTTAAATATGTAAATATGAGACATCTTCCAACTGCCCCATGGAAGATACAGCAAGCTTGTTTTCTGCTGCTCCAGATGGGAGGATCTGAACCAATGGATGCAAAATACAAGAGAGGAAATTCCAGCTGAACTTTAGAAAAAACTTTCTAAGGGTAAAAGCTGTTTTGACAGTGAAACATTCCACATATGACCTTGGGAAGGTGGTGCACTCTCCCTTCAATGAAGGTTTATAAGCAGCAGTTGGGTGGCCACCTGTCAGTGATTTTTTAGAATTCCTGTATTGCAGGGGGTTGGACTAAATGACCGTTTGGGATCCTTTCAACTCTATGATACTTTATGAAAGAAAGAATAGGATTTTTAAAAAGCACTCAACAGGACCTCTGAAAAGTTTGTTCTGGATCCTGAAAGGTTGCAGTTCCCCACTAAATAAAACCTACTAATTCTACTATACCTCTTAGGCTTCCAAGCAGTTTAATTTGCAAACGCCAAGTTACTAAACATTGAGATATAAACAGCCATTACTAAATATTTAAGGCTGGTAGCAGGGCCTGGCATGCTCTGGTCCATGGGGTCACAAAGAGTTGGACACGACTAAACAACTATAACAAGCAGCAGCTCTCCAGGGGTTCATGCAGGAGTTTCCCAGACCTTCTGCACGCAAGGCAAGATACTCTGTTGCACAGTGAAGGCCCTTCCCTACAATACTGCTTGTATATGCAGGATGATAACCCTTTGCTTCTAGCATAGTGAATTCCCCAAGGCCAGTAAGTGAGCCCAAAGGAAAGATTTGAGATCAGAATGTTGAATTCAGCAACATGGAAAGGGGGTGGGAGTACAAGAAATAAGACGTTGGCAATCCTATCCTCCATTGAACCCAATTTTGGCTTTAGGCGTGATCCCTGGAATGTAGCCCCTGCATACGGTAAGTTGCTAGCTTACTCTACCCCTCCCCCCAATGCAGAAATAAAATGATAAAAGTATTTTATGGTGCAACAACATCATGGGAGAGGTCTTTCCAGCTGTCCCAGCCCCATGCCTTTCGAAGCCTTGTAAGTAGCTTCAGGAGATTGATTGAAAGCAACATCATGAGAAGGGTGTTTCTAGGTCCAAAGTGAAACTGTCAAGCTCCTTGCCAGGAAGTGCAACATACATGTAATTAACGTTATATTTACAGTACTGAAATGTTGTGGGGTTTTGTATGCTGTTCTATTTGCTACGTTGCTGTTTTATTATGAAAGTGGTTTTTTTTTACTGTTTATTTAAGAAAGGCCACAACCAATGACACTGAAAATTATCATAAAATTTATTAGCATCATCACAGGAATTTTAAAAGTGGGGTAAAAAACCAGCAGAGTTAGAGGTTTACAAAAGGGGAAAACAGGAAGAGGGGAGAGAAATGTCATTCCACAGGAGAATCTCCCCTTCTCCTCCTTCTCAGAAGATCTGTTGAAGCTTTAATTGAGACCCACTTCATTCTGATGCATTTTTAAAAGTTAAACAAAAGAAAGAAAGAAACCGCGCCCCAGGCCTAAAATGTCACAAAGCTATGGTAGCACAGTGGGTATTTTCAGAAAAACAATGGTGTATCTTCATCTGACACCTATCAGAGGCAGCACCAGGCCATTCCATCAGATTGCAATACCTCCTCATGCCCAGATCCAGAAAAAACAACAACACCCCAGACTTCCAAAAGGCCCAACTTCACACAATCCTTCATAACCTGAGCAGCCTGGTACTAGCAAATCAATGCAGGCTTTACTCTCCCACAAAAATGAAAGACCCACTCAGCTGCTCTCAGAATCACTTCACCAGCTGACAGACTTTTTGTCCAATATTGTTTTTCATCATTCCCCAACCAAGGCCAGCTCCGGTTGCAAAGGACGAAACAGTGCTGCTTCCCATTCCAGATAAAAAAAGCTGACCAGAAGTGGCAGCTGAATCAGACTTCAATGCTGGTGAGCGGGAGCATCTTCTGCTGCAGCTGAGGGCAGCAGGCTAGCTTATGGGATGTGGAGCTGGTGGAACAGCACACCCAGCTCAGTCCACCCCCACCTTTCACTGTCCTCTGCCTGGGGTCCTGTTCTCCACCCCCATGTGAAATTCCCAGTTTACAGAGGCAAGCAGATGCAGAAAAGTTATGGAAACAGCTATACAAAATCATGGCTCTTCCCTGCCTGTCCCTACCGGTAGTAGTTCGAGAAAAGCTCAATATTACTTTGGCTTGCCTGGGTGCTTGGTATGGTTATGTGGTGGCGAAGCCAGCACATGTGCATAGAAGTTGAGCGATCCAGTCATGAGCTTTCAGGACAGCCTGCTGGCGCCAATGTACAAATGGCCAACTTGCAGCAGTGGAGGGGACCACATGCAAGAGAGGCAATAGGAATTGACAGCACTCCTGGGCTGGAGTATGAGTATCCACAGGCCTGGCTACAGAGCCTTCAGCCTGCCAGGCCTCCCTCATTCATCCCACCAAACCACACCCACAGGGTAGGTAAAGCCGCACTGGGGCCAAAGGGGGATTGCAATGCAAAGGACAGTTCACAGTGCTTTGAAAAATGCTGACATCAGCAGATTGTCAGGGCTTGCAAAGCATCGCACATGGAGTTACACAAGGCCCAGAAGATCAGCAGAGACAAAAGTGTGTTTCTGTCAACACCTCCCATGCCATACTGCTGCCTGCTCCCTGGCTCAGTAGACAAGAGGTAAGGCACCAGAGGACACATAGGTACAGCAGTGTGTGCACATACACACTGTAGCATACACTAGCACAGCAGTCTCACACTGCAAAGTTGAGTAATGGCACACTTGGGCAAAAAAAAAAAAAGGCTGGTCAGCTATGTTAATTCTATGAATGGGAAGGCTAAGACCACAGGCCCAGTGTCAGCTTCTGAAACAGATTATGAAGCTTGACACCAAACGTCTAAGATCTGAGCTCTTTCTCTCTGCTGGAGTAACTTAAGACTCACTTCAAAAAAAATCTGCAGCTCTGATTTTGAGAGAAAGGCAAACAATTCCAAATACAGCAGTTTACAAGTTATTTTTTAAAAAAGAAATCTGTTCCAGTTGAGCTCTGATCAATAGAAAAGCTACTTAATAAGCAAAAATGAAATAAAACCACACATACACGCTCGTTGCACATTCCCCCTCTCCCACCCCAGTTTTAAAAAGACAATACTTGTCATGTTAATAGTTGTGTTTAACAAAGCACCAAAGGCTTGCGGATGCAGGAACCAGCACAACCAGGGCCCTGCCCAGACACTGTCAGGTATGAAAGTCATCTGTTGAAAATCATTTCAAAAAACTAAAATTTTCAATACAAGAGATTTAAAAGTCATTTTGTTATGAATTCAAGACTCAATGTAGAAATCAGCATCTTCCCCCAAACACACAGTATTCAGTTTGATAGCAAAAGTCATTCGCGCTCTCTCTCTCACACACAGACATAAAAACCAGAAGAGGCAAGAAGAGAGAAAGAACACCCACCCACACACTGAAAAACTTACTATGTCAATAGAAAATGAATTATTGCTCAGAACTGTGTTTCTCTAGGGCATATTTCACACGAGTGAGAGATGTGCTTGTGATTGCAAGAGAGAGACAAGCGAAAGAAGTCAATGCTGTTAAATGAAGCTTCTCTTGCCTTTCGGGCGAAAATCACAACACAGGCTACACCCCCGCCTAAAACCTGGAAAGGCTGGGACGCCTCGCTTCTCTGGATTGTCATATAAAACAAATACCACTTCCACCCCACTGAGCACACCTTCACTCTCACGATTTCTCAGGAGTGGATGGCAGTAATGGTGGTGAAATTAACATCCCCAAATGGGGAGCTGTCCTATTTGAAATAGGGTAGAAGTACAAAAAGAGTCAGCGACCCACTCTGTACATGCATGTGGTGGTGATTAAAAGGGGTGTTGAGCATTTTTCCAGTATCATTTTAACCTCATCTCCCTGGAAGGGGTTGCAGACAGGAAGGAAGTTGCTCACCCAGTCACAAGAGTCCTGCACAGATCAGTATCTGCCAATGTGGCCCTTGCCATGTGGGACTGCAACATGTGCTCTCTTGCTCACTTTTGACCCTTCACAGTGTTCTTGGGAGAGTCAACTTAGGAAAACGGGAACCTGCCTTAGACTGAGTCAGACCATTGGTCTATCTAGCTCAGTACTGTCCACACTGACTGGCAGCAGCTCTCATGGTTTCGGACAGGGAGTCTCTCCCAGCTCTACCTGGAGATGCCAGGGACTGAACCTGGGGCCTTCTGCATGCAAAGCAGATGCTCTACCACTGAGCTACAGCCCTTCCCATTCCCCATTTCAAAGTGGAATCCATACTGGTGTTCGTAGCCTTCCTTTTAGTATTCTTGGGGAGGAGAATTAAATTCCACTGCCCCCAAGCTGAAACCCAAACCATTTTTATTTGACTGCCTGAACCTTTGCTACCAGTGCAACCAATCAACTGACCAACCAACCACCACAACCCAACAGAGCCTCCCACCCAAACCGTCTTGGCTTGACTAAGCTGTCCATCTGGTGCATCAATGGCAGTCTCAGCATCTCCTTGCTAAAATACAGCTTCTAAGTGAATGGTCCAATGTGATTCATTCTCTGGATTTACCACTTTTCCAGAGCAGTGGTAAGCATCTCATCCTGCCCCATCCCATCCCATCCCACACTGACACACACACACTGAAACACACACAAACACACACACACAAACACACACTTTCCTCCTCTTCTCCTAGATTAGCCCACCAAGGCCACAGGTTGCCAAATTGTGGCAATGTCCAAAGAGTCAAGGTTTCCTGGAAAGGCAACAAAAACAATGCTGAATGTTGGCCTTAGCAGAAGAGTTTCACGAAGCAGTTCTGACAGTAGGGCTTGTCGTTCTGCTCCTTGAAGGTTCCTTTGTTGAGCTGCTTGAGACAGAAGGCACAGACGAAGTGCTCAGGGTGAAATTTCTTGGCCATCGCAGTGATGCAGCGGCCTGTGATGGGCTTCTGGCAGCCGGAGCACAGCGAGCCGCGGCGCTCGTGGTAATGCACCTCACAGTAGGGCTGCCCGTCGTGTTCAAAGAAGCTGCCATTAATGAATGGAGTAAAACATTCCTGTGGAGGAGGAGGAGAAGCAAGACTGCAATCAGGTATCAGAGACGGAAAAACATGGCGCTAGTAGCTGAGGGCAGCTCCAGAGCTCAGCTCTGGAAAACCGCTCACGATAAGAGCACGATAAGAAAACATCTGTAACAAAATTAAGAACAGTTGCAACAAAACAGAATAGTTTTCATCAGGCATCTGTCTTAAAGAATACAATGATGGTGGCTGCATTATATCAATAAGCAAGGAGTTCCAAAGTAAAGTACTGTCACACTGACGGAATAAGGTATCATTTTTGCTGTTACAGATGGGCACTTATGGATGCACTCATCCTTCTGCTTCAGAGTCCTCTAGAGTTGCTAATCTTTCCGACCCCCCAGGAATATTTGCAAACTGGAGAAACTGTTGTGAGCATCATGCAAACACTGCAACCATGCACACACATATGCACACTCAATGCAACCATGCACACTCATCCTCTCCCACTGACAGCAATTAAGTTTTTTTAAGCCTCCTATTGTCTACAATGAAAGGCTTCTTACAAGCATAATTTCAGCAGGAGAAAGAAGGAACCCTGTGGGCACCAAGAAAGGCCTCCGCTGGCACTTGTGTGCCTGAGTGCACTGCGTTGGTGACCCATGAATTACACCAAGAGTGGTCAGGATGATAGATGTCCTCAGCTGGCTGAATGGAAAGGAAGGAGAATGAATTCCTGAAGTGCTCTTACCCGACAGACAAAACATTCAGGGTGCCAAAGGGTATTCAAGGCAGAGATATAGTTTTCCAAGATAGCCCGGGCGCAGCCTCCACACTTAGGAGCAAACATGTCAAAGTAATCCTTGCGACAGTAGGCCTTGCCGTCCTTCTCGTGAAAACCTGCCAGGGTGGAGGAGTAAGTAGCAAAAAAGGACAGAAGAAAATTAGCATCTGCCTGGACTTTTTATTTTAAGAATTTATAAAATGTTTTTCCAAATCTGAATGTGGCACTCAAAGAACATAGAAAACATTCAATAAAAATGAACAAATTTACACCCGATTTTATTGATTGATTTATTGCTGCTGTCATAAACAGAAACAGCCATTTAAAGATTGCACATATTTGTATGTAATAAAAAGTTGACGGGAAGAAGAAAAAACAATGAACAAAAATAAAAGCCTAGACATAAAAGAAAGGCATCACCAAAAGATCCTAAGAAATGGAAAGGACCATCAAAGCTGGAATCAACATCAGGCAACTGCAAATGTGCAATCTGGTGCGCATTTCCCAGGGAGTAAGCCCTGCTGAATGGGGTTGGGCTTGCTTCCACGTAAACATGAACAGGATTGGACTTACCAAAGAAGCAGCCTATTGGGGCTGAGAACAGTGCTGTTACACTACACTTCCACTTCCTGGGGAGCAAGGCTACATGAGTCTATGCAATCCAAATGCCAGGGAGAGGATTGCCTGTACTAAGCTTATTTATGTATGCCCATTGCTGTGAGTGTCTGCAACATGAAGTAATGACTTGCATGGGAGAAATGGCAAATCTGAGCTGAAATTCCACTCGCAGCACTTGAATGTCAGCTCACAAGACCTCAAGCTCAATACCTTGGAGACAGTTTACACATCTGAAAATAAGCAAGCCATGCAAGCTGTGGATCAGCCCTCAGGGACCATACCTTCTGGGCCAAAGAATGCTCCGCACTGGGCACAGAAGAAATGCTCCGGGTGCCATGTCCTATCCAGCGCCGTCACCACTTTCTGATAGAAAGAAACAATAAACCATGAATGAGTAGCCAAAACTTAAAAAAAAATTTGCAAGGAAACATGGTGAGGAGATATGGATAGTAGATAAGACAAGAAGTGTATTTAAAGGAGAGGAAGAGAGGAATCCTCTGACCCCAGGAAACTGAACTACTAACATTCCAATAATGTGATTCTCTGGATGGATTAAGCCCAGAATTTCATGAACATGCATTTCCGATCTCTCTCTCCTCTCTCTCTCTCTCTCTCTCTCTCTCTCTCTCTCTCTCTCTCTCTCTCTCTCTCTCTCTCTCTCTCCTGTTGCCTTTGGAAGGTCAATGAACTCCCCAGCAGATGGATAGACACCATGGGACATGTACAGTACAGAGATTAACTGGCTGATTGCTGTGGTATGTCTGCTCATGGGCCCCACCCATGTAGAAAGCAAACGGATGAAACAGTACTCTAAGGCATAAATGAAGGCTAAAACTAAGAAGAGGAGAATGGAGTGCGAAGATGTAGGTGAACAAAACTCTTCTCCTCCCTTCAAGCACAAAATTGGGAATATAATTGATCCCTCTCCTTATCCCACTGCAGTTTTTCAATACATCATTTGTTGTGTTTAATGTGGCATCTAAAATCTGCAAATATGGCCAAGGATACAAACAAAGCCTGTTGTTATGCATCAATTCTGTTTTTCCATATTTTGCACACCCTTGGGCAAAATATGTCCAAATTACAGCCTAAGAAGTTGCCAAGGGAACCCTTTACTTTTTACCCTGGATTGATCCTGAGATTCCTCAGGATTTTCCTGCCTGCTTTCCTGTCAAGCTATGCCACTCCTTCCACCAAGACTGGTTTCTTGGTGGCAGAGTGGAACTGACAAACCGAAGGGCATGAGCATCACCACTAGGAATGTAGAGAATTGCATCTTGCAAGTAGGTGAGGGATGTGGCAATTTAACTAAGCGGCATCTTCTGTGCAGTGTCCACTCTGAACCCTAGTTCAGTGCCAGTAAAATTGGCAGTCATAAAGGGAGAGGGGGCCTTTTCCATAGCTCAGTGGCAGAGCAACTGCTTTGCACTCAAGAGTGCCCAAGTTCAATCCCCGGTCAGGAAGGGCTGGAAGTATCCCCTGCCTGAAACTCTGGAGAGCTGCTGCCACTTAGTGTAGCAGGTGCTGAGCTAGATGAACCAGTGGTCTGACCTAGCATAAGGCAGCTTCCTATGTTCCTTCTGATGAGACTGGCAGGTGAGGTGGGGAGAGAGAAATATATGGGATTCTATGGTTATTTACTGTAATTCTCACTTCCCTCACTTCATTTTGCCAGATCATCTCAATTTATTATATTTACAGAATCCAGCTGTTTCACATACAGTAGTACCTTGGTTCTCAAATGCCTCCATTGACGAACATTTCGGAACCCGAACGCCGAAAACCCGGAAGTAAATGCTTCCATTTTCGAATGCGCCTCAGAAGTCGAACGGCTTCTGCTGCGTGTTTTTCAATTTTCTCAATTGAATTTGCAGCCTCGGTTTTCAAGCGTTTCGAAACTCGAATGGCCTTCCAGAACGAATTACATTCGAGAACCAAGGTCAATGAGGGGGGAATCCCATTAACACCCAAGCTAACACTAGAATAGTGTCACTCAACCTGCCACACGGGGGCGTCTAACTCCTAGACTTGCTGCTCCCAATGTGTGTGTTGCCAGTCTCTAGTTGTGTCCGACTAGACTAGAGCATTTCAATATAATATGAAAAGTAAGGTAAAGGTAAAGGGACCCCTGACCATTAGGTCCAGTCGTGACCGACTCTGGGGTTACGGTGCTCATTTCGCGTTATTGGCCGAGGGAGCCGGCGTACAGCTTCCAGGTCATGTGGCCAGCATGACAAAGCCGCTTCTGGCGAACCAGAGGAGCACGCGGAAATGCCGTTTACCTTCCCACAGTAGCGGTACCTATTTATCTACTTGCACTTTGACGTGCTTTCGAACTGCTAGGTTGGCCACGTGTAAATAAATGTGGAAGCTGATGTAGCAGTGTTGATAACATGAACCCACGAGGTGGCTAGGAGCTCACTGGCCATTTTACGGGAAGCCCATACATGTATACAGGTAAGGGTGAAGAGTTCCACCCTCCCAGCAGCCCAAAGGCCATATTCCCTTGGGGAAAGTAGCAAGGGACTGTATGTATAATGGTACAAGCACACCCACATGCACACCCACCCACCCCATTCATTCACACACCCAGTTCACTTCATTTCTGTGCTGTGCAATGAGAAAGAGGCAGTAACAGTAGCACTGTATTTACTACCTACTGAATGCAGAATTTGTATTGTATTTTTTAAAATGTTATTTTTGCTGGGATGCGCACAGTTATTTTGGTTGAAATATAAAGCATTGTAAAAGTTAAACAGATAAATGATACACAGCAAGCAACCCATTGAGAAAGCAATCTCTTCCTCCATGCGCAGCTCACTCCACCAGTCAGTGCATTGGCGTGGTTAGAGTGTAGAACTAGGACCGGAGTTCAAATCCCCACTCAGCCATGAAGGCAACTGGGTGACCGTGGGCCAGTCATTCGGTCACAGTCTAACCTACCTCACACAATTGTTTTAAGGACAGGAGGGGGAGAACTGTGTATGCCACCTTAAAGTCCTTGGAGGAAAGGTTGGGGTAGAAAAGTAGTAATAAAATACATACTCTAAACCTTCCCTCCTTATGATCTTATATGCACACACAGATCAGAATTTATAAGATTAGAACTCAGCAATAGAGAAATTAATCCCTGATCAGATGGCCAGCACAAGGATTGGGGGAAGACTATAAGGAAGGGAGGTTTAAATGTATCCTCCCCCATGAACCCCAATCCCACTACTCAGCTGATTGGAAACTGCAGTTCAGCAGCATGGGGGCATGGGGAGGGCCTGTGGAGAGGTTGTTGGGCTGGATGCAGAGGAGACCTACGTGCTGAAGGTGGGCTGAAATCCCCCACTGTGATTTAATTTTCTAAACCACAGAGACTAGGGTGGGATTACTAGCACCCACTGCACAAGCAAATGAAATGTGTGCATAGCTACGGGATCGGCAAGGTAGAAAGTGTAAGGCTGGACAGCCAGAGGAGTAAGACTGCATAAACGCCATGGACTCACATCCAGGATAGGACCGTTGCAGTAGTAGCAGCGCGGAGAGAAGAGGTTGTGGTAGTCCTTCTCACAGTAGGGCTGGCCGTCACGCTCAAAGAAGTTACGTGATCCTATCTCCTCCTGGCAGTGGGTGCAGACAAAGTGCTCAGGGTGCCAAGTCTTTCCCATCGCCGTGACAACCTGGGAAAGAGAGAGGGAAAAACGGCCCTGGCTCCAGCAGATGCTCCACCTCTCAAGTATGGGCATAATATGTGTGACAAAGACATAAAAAAGCACGGAGTCTAGAACAAATGAGAGAGAACGTTCTACTAACAGGTGGATCCCTGGACTGGGGTAGCATGAAAACTGAATTACCTATCATCTCAGAAGAGGGCAGTCCCTCATGGGCAGGGTAGAGGTCACTGGAGGAGCTTACAGCGTACCTAGCCAGTGGATAAATAGAGTACTTCAGTTTCTTCAGCATCGCCAGTCCGTTCATCCATATGATTTTTTTAAAGCCCTCCCAGTTGTAGCTCAAGACTCTCAACAAGTGGGGGTTGTCCTTCAGACTCACCTGTCCAGCAATTGGCTTCTTGCAGGCTCCACATACACCTTTGGCAACTGTTGCTACCCCGAGTTTATGCAAGTCTGACTGGAGGCTTCCGAGCATGCTATCCAACTGGCTGCCAGGCTTTGGAGAAGTCGTGGATGGGTAGTTGTTCCCACCTTTCCCTTGGGACATGAACTGCAACAACAGAGTCAAAGCAGAGACTATTAAAGTTAAGAACCATGCTAAAGTTCTTCTTTCCCTGTGGAAGTTCGCTGAGCCACCTCCTGCCTCCATTAACATATAACAAGAAGGACAGTGTAATTGCAGAAGCTGGTGAAGGGATCACAGTGAAGGGCTAGGATGAATGGTTTCCAGCAGTTTTGTTTGAGCAAGTCTCCTCAAATCAACAGACCCATGGATTAGGTAGTCACAAGAAAAGGCTCTTCCCATAGGCAGATTAATGAAAATGGCAAGGCTGTGTAAGCTCAGATCATGCTTTCAAGCTTCCCAAGGTAAACACAACAAAACCGTATTCCCAAATTAGATTGTTCTGCCAGTGCCACAATATGCAACAACAACAACAACAACAATTTATTATTTATACCCCGCCTATCTCGCTGGGTTTACCCAGCCACTCTGGGCGGCTTCCAACAGAAAAATAAAATAAAATAATCGATTAAACATTAAAAGCCTCCCTAAACAGGGCTGCCTTCAGATGTATTCTAAACATCTGGTAGCTGTTTTTCTCTTTGACATCTGATGGGTGGGGGTTCCACAGGGCGGGCGCCACTACCAAGAAGGCCCTCTGCCTGGTTCCCTGTAGCTTTGCTTCTCGCAGTGAGGGAACCGCCAGAAGGCCCTCAGTACTGGACCTCAGTGTCCGGGCAGAATGATGGGGGTGGAGACGCTCCTTCAGGTATACTGGACCGAGGCCATTTAGGGCTTTAAAGGCCCTAAAGACACCCACACGATGACAATTCCAGCTCTAACATCAGCCAAAGGAATGTGTGACTTGATCGTGAGATGTTACACCACAGTATACTTTTGATTATAACACAGTCTATTGGTGTAAGTCCTTCTGTTCCAATTAACACATGGGGTGCAGGGAGGGTTGGCAAATGGGAGCCTGTGCTGTTCTATAAGTCTTTGATCCTTGCACATGTACACGCTAACTTCGCTATGGTTTTCTAGGGTTAAAGCAGAGATGGGGAAGCTTTGGGCCCTCCAGATGCCATTGAACTGCAACTCCCATCATCTCTTAAATTTGCTTCTGATGTTTTATTGTTTTTACCAATTTTTAAATGTGGTTTTATTTTATTTTTAATTGTATTCTTATTACGGAAAGTGTTTGCCACTTTGGGGGAAATGACAGCATATAAATTTAATAAAACAAATAAATTAATCGAGCATCTAGAGAACATCAGGTTGGTGAAGGATGCTCTGTATGATGCCAAAGGACACAGCGTAGGTATTAGTCATGCACATGGCGGAACTTTCATTTATTACATTTGTCTTCCACATTTATTATTTCTTGAGTAGATTGGCCATCTAACTTTTCCTCCAGGGAACTCAAGGTACGACATGCACCCCCTGCCCCATTTTATACTCACAATAACCCTGTGAGGTAGGTTAGGCTAAGAAATTGTGACAGGCCAATGGTTACGCAGTGAGCTTCATGAGTGGGTGGGGAATTTCAACTCTGGTCTGCCAGATCCTAGCCCAACACTCTAACCACTACACAATATTCTTCCATGAATGAAATCGAGGTGCTGTAAATACAAGTCTCCTATCAAGACACTAATTGTGCTCAGACCTGCTTAGCTTCAAAAAGGTTGCTGTATCAAATGTTTTCAAACTATTCCCCCTGGACTTTTTACTGACTTGGTTAGAATGGCAGGTTTACATGCAAGTCTGCAAATATTAGTAGTCTGCTTGTTTGTTTTTTACTAGCCCACCTGATCACACGTTAGTTAGTCATGGCCTGAAAGAAGAGAGAGTAAGACAGATTTTGTACATCTTTTCCCGCTTGGTTAACCTGTGGTCAGTTTTTACTCGCCACAGGTGACTGGTGATTGATAGGACTGGGGCACAGCACAGTATGCAATTCTCCCAGAAAATGATTCTACTTTATTCCAGTGACATACATATGTTCAAGCAACACAACAAAAAATAAAGGACAAGTCCTAACAAACATATATTCTCTTCATGGGGTTGTTAAATATATTTGAGCATTTGATACCTTGTTTTAAAATGCCTCACTCAATTCATGCTGGGAAGACATTCATACTTTTTACTTGGTAAACTGCATGAGCGTTTGTTGCTGCTTCTCCCATTCTCTAGCCACTAAACTCGCGTCCTTGAAAAGGTCATGCCACAAGCTCTCAAAAATCATGCTGGTTTTAAGAGACCTACTGTTGCTTCCCCATACTAATTAGAAACAAGCAAGCAGGCTGAGCCTAGGGAAAAAGCACAAAACTGCATTTCTGCAGAACACTTGCAATTCTACCAATGCAAGAATCAAATCTATGCCAAGAGAAGTGTTTCCCACACACCATGCTACAGGGAAAAAAGAGAGAGAGGATGCCCTGCCTTCTCAGGAGTGGGAGGACGAACAGCAAGAACTTGGGAGCCCCAGTCCGGAGGTGGAGCATACGAGACCTGAAAAGCATAATTCACAGTGAGTGCTAGCAGGTTGAAAGCTGTAGTGATGTGAGAAAGCCAGTAGAAAGTCCACTGTACGTGGATTCAGGGAAAGTCCTGCACCCCAGTCCTAGCTAAGTCATGAAGGGCTTAAGAGTCCAAACCTTCACATCTGTAAAATGGAAATAATGGCTGTCCATTAAATGTATTACAAAGGTGTGCGAGATAAGGAAAGTCTATCTTGACCTTATACATAAGATGGGTTTACCACACATAACCTGTGTGCAGCCTTTTTACTACAGTGAACTGGAACTGATCATTGCCTGGGATCATTGCCACTTGAAGGAGAAAGTCGAGCACTCAGCTATGTGGCATACAGGCGGCGTCTGCAGCACTTTTAAAAATAAAAACACCAGCATGGAGCAATTATGCAACCATACTAAAACCATGGAGCATGAGGATTTGTAAGAAAAGCTCAGGTGCTCCCAGAAACCCTTGAACAGTTCATGAAGGCAGAAGAAAACTGCTTGTGCAATAAAGTTTCTAAGGGTCACAGAGGGACACATAGTAGGCTGCCTTACACAGACCGCTTTGTGCATCTAGCTCAGTCTTCATCCAACCGCCGTCCGCAATGTGGGCCACACACTATTCCCTTTGTGGCACTACTCCCAACTCTGCACATGTGGCAGAGTGTACTCATGCATACTTAGTACCACTATGAAAGCTAAAATGTGTTTTCTGTCCTGAGCATCCAAATAGTTGCTCTTCCCTGTGAGCTCAGAATAAGCTGATGCCCAAACATTCAGTCTAAGAGGAGGACCCACCCACCCCCAAAAATGAACCTTGTATCCACTGGGCTCACATTGGCACTATTCTAGTAAGTCAGGAGCCCAAAGAAAGAAGACCATGCCTGATCTGGTGGGAAGAATGAATCCTCGTCCGTTTGGCAACCAACTGACACCACCATCTTGGGAGGAGAGGCCACTTCAACTGGCTCTGCTGGGATCTGTGCCTGGGAAGGGGGGCATTCCTCCAGAAGCATTTCCCACTGGAGCAGAGGGTGAGGAGGTGGAGCTGGTGGCACATAGCGCAGCTGGGGGACGTGCACCGATGGTGGTGGTGGCAAGGGAGGTGGTGGTGGCGGAGGATGAGGGAGAGGAGAAGAGAAGGCAGCCTTGACAGAGGCAGCCTTTGAAACATCTTTAGGAAACTGTGGTGGGGGAGAGGGTGGAACAGCAATCGTCCTTCTTAGAGGGAGGGGTGACTCTGCAGGAATTATAACCTAGGAAGGAAGCAGGAAGAAAACATAAACAAGTCCAGAGGCACTTAGTCCAGAGGAATTGCATAGACTAAAGGAGGAGAAAACATGAAATGAAAGAAGTGACCCACTCCTGAGTGTGGAGCCTTAGTCTGGACGCAAAACAAGCAGAAATTATAAAAACTAATGCAATAGTCAAGTATAATCAAACATGAGGGGGAATAATAGCCAGAATCTGCCTTTATGGACTTTCAATCTGCAGAAACCTATGTGGCAGTGGAATCATGTTTCATTTAGTAAAAAATGGAATATTGTTCTACCTCTGAGTGTGCCATATCTACGGAACAAAAATTAATAAATCCAGGGTCCGACACTCTTCATGTAAAATGGGCAAGTTCCCATATTTAAATAGAGGGATCTAGGTCACAAGCCAACGCAGTAAGGGTGATCTGAGTCATCTAGACAAAAAGTAAATCTCCAGTAGGTTTCCAGCAGGTTTAACACTCAAGAAACACTAAGACCTTGCTGTTAATCACCTGGCCAACAAACCCATCTTGAATCCCCTTGCTTTCTCCTGGTGTCCAATGAAACACTGGTGGTCAGGGGCGGATTCTTACTCATATAAGCATTCTAATGGCACATCTCTACTTTTCTCATTTCAGGAATTACATGTGCTCATCTGCTACTCCAGAAGCTTGAGCATCCAGCATGGTTGATGCACACAGTAAGCTGGCTTCTTCTCTTGGACCAAGAGGATGAAAGGGAATTCCTGAGCTTCTCTGTGATATGGATTACCTCTCCACACTTTGAATGCTAACAAGTGCTGTACGGATGTGTCCTAAGCCATTTTCAATATATCAGAGTTAGGAGACTCCTGGAGGAGAGACAAGAAAACCCACAAGGCATTTCATTCTCTACCTTTTCTACCTGCTGACTACCCTCTTGCTCTTTCTTCAGTGGCCTGGAGATAATGATGACTCCCTCGGTCATCCAGTTGTCTGGACTTCTGCACTCCTCCTGTTCAGGTTTGCTGATGCCCAACCTGTCTTGCAGTTCCTCAATCAAGCGGTCTTGGGAGACCGTCTTGTGAAATATGGCTGGGCCCAGCTTGCGCCGTGGCGAGAGGTCGCGGCACATCGGGTGCACGTGGGAAGTCTCTTTTGTCTGCTTGATTACAGATTTTATCTTAACAGGAGGGAAATGGCAGTTTCAGTACAAGAGCTGCAGTGGCAACAAAAACACAGGATGCACACGCTTCAGGCTCAAGAACGGTTAGTGACCAGGAGCAGGAAAAACAGCAGCCATTGCCTCTTCAAGGGGAGGGATGAAAACAACAACAACAAATCCTTTTGGCCCATCCCCAAGCAGCAAGTCAACCTTGAGAAAGGTCTTCCAAGGTCAGCCAGGTCAGCTGAACAAACAGGACTGATAAGGGAGAACAAATAATTTGTTGCAGTAGGGGAAGGACCATGGCTCAGTAGTTTACATGCCCTGCATGCAAAAAGGTCCCTGGTTCAATCCCCAGCATATCCAGGTAGGGCTGGAAAAGCCTGAAACCCTGAAGAGCTGCTCTTGCTAGACAGCATAGACAATACTGAGCTAGCTGGACCAATGGCCTGACTCTGTGTAAGGTGGCGTCCTATGTTCCTAGGCCAAATGTGCTAGATCCAGTGTTAGGAACAGCTTTAAAACACCACAACCAATGGCAGTATCTTCATGCACAGTGCACTGTAAATTCATGGAGGCGCTGGACTATCCTGCCCTGCCAGCTCAATGAGAGCATCAAGGTGTACAGATTCATCAAGGTGAGAACCTCCCTGAGACCTGCGGGTATAGGGCAGTATACAAATTTAATAAATAATAATATTCATGATAATTCCATAGGTAGGAGAACAGATGCAGCATCAAAACAGTCTAGTTTATGGTGGTTTGATTTTCTTGTAGCTTGACCTTTTATAGGAAATGTTGCACTACACCAGTTGCGCAAAACAAATAATCTAGCAAGTGGGTGGCTGTTAGGAAGAGATCCATTGAGCCCAAATTGTTATAAGCTTCCAAGGCCCTCTCTCTCTCTCCAGGCCACACTTTCCACTACTAAGAAGGATAAAAGTGGCTGGTATGTCTTCACAATGCTATGGGAACTGAGTCTGGAGGCCAATGTGCAAAGGGTTGCCACAAAAGTTGTTTTCCTGCAGCATTTTCCCAGTTCACAGTCCCGTACAGCTGCTACTAAGTCTCACTTCGGAGAAGCATGCAAAGCAGCTTAATTCAGAGGGCTCAAAAGCACACCATGCACAGCCAAATGAGATGCACTGGCAGAAGAAATCCACACTAGCTCACTCGCCACTACATGCACTTTGATGCCTGCCTGGCCTGACGTAGAAATCCTCTCCACAGGAATCTTGCAAGAAGGAATCAGATCCATTTCCTCTTTCCAGGCATTTCCCGTCGATCCTGGAGCAGCTGCTACGCCGGAGAGTGCTTCTTTCCATTCACCCGTCAGAGCATTCTGAAGGCTGCTTTTCCTAGGCGCCCTCTCTGGACCTTGCCTCTTCTCGGCAACATCAGGACAGCTGCTTGCCCTGGCTGGATCTTGGACTTCAGTACCATGCAGTATGTTCTGGCCCAAGTGGCTTCTGGTACCTGGACAGTTCTCCCATTGATCAACACTCAAAGGACCAGGTCTGTGCATTGTTGGCACGATGCAGTCTCCCTCGGATTGTAGTCTTGGTGCAAAGTGAGATGCTTTAGAGTTGTTCAGATCATCCAAAGCTCCTTTGTTGATGCCAATCCCTTTGTGAGCATCAACTGTTGGATCAAACACAGGTTCCAACTCTTGTGGCACTGGCACTTTCACCTTGCCACTTATGCAGGAGCTTGAAACAAGCATTGTTGCAGCCTGGGTTCCATCTCTCTGCTCATTCCTCCAAGGTCCTTTTTGCTCTGCAAACCTCTGATTCAGGGTTCCTACATCAGAATGAACAGGCAATGACTCCACCTTGGAAAATGAGAGAAGTTTCACATTGGAAGTGGACTCTCTGCTTGGTCCGTCTGAGCTTGTGAGAGTAGCAGAGGCCTCTGGGTGCAGGGGCTCAGTCCAGAGTCTGGAAGGGGTGATGAGAGAATGCTCTTGAATCACACTAGTGACTGGGCTGTTGCTTTCCTCTTCAATATGGAGCACCTCCAATGGGAGAGGTGCCAGAGGGTGCAGAACACCCCCAGAGTGGCCCATGTCTTGCTGCTTTGAGGTAGTCAGGAAAGATATACTAGGAAGCACATGGGCTGCATCTGAGACAACTGGGCCAGGAAGTAGCTCCAGGGAGGGTTCAGAGATCAGTGATATGGTAGACGAGGTCTGTGAAAAGATAAAGAAATGTGGGAGGGGGAAAAGGATGGAAACAGAATTGAAGGAAGAGGAAGAAGGGGAAAGGGGGAGTAGGGAAGTGAGGGGGGAAAGGAAAATGGCACTAACCTAAGGCTAGCCAGAAGGAACAAGGCGGCAGAATGGAAATCTGGAGATGGTGCTGCGGTTTCTTACAATTGGCAGCCAGCAAGCACTGTTTTGTCTATCTCCTCCCCTCTTCACAGAACTACCGGTAGGTCACCCAAATCGGTTATACCAGAAACCAACCCGGAAGCCAACAATCAGTTGACATAACTGTGACACACGAGCCGCAAGCTTGCTCAAGAAGCCACCATCCCCACCACACACAGATACACCACTGCTTGCTCTGGTAGCAATGAAAGTGAAGGCTTGGAGGACCTGCAACATAAGATTCGAGGGACATGCTCATCCTCATGCAACGGGATCCACAGGAAAAGAGATACAGACCAGAGACTGTGTCCCTTTAAACCAAACAATAATGCTCTGTTCTGAATCTACATGTTCAGTCTCACATGCACAACCAACTTTAAAGGGAACAATGAATACCCATCATTCAGGAAGGGGAAGATCTGACAAACTTATTGACTGCAATTTAACCATTTCTTTAACTAGTACTGCATGTTTGCTGTCATCTCCACAAGCACAGAGAAAAAGGGCTGGAGAGGTACAGTTCAGCTTCTCAAAAATAATTGCTTACACACAGAGAAAAGTGAGAGATGGAGGGAGAGATAGTTATTTTTAGCTTTTGGGTTTGCAATTATGGATTATTTTGTATCTTCTTTTGCAATTATGGACTATTTTATATCTTATTTTAATTTTGCCAAAATAAAAAAATTCCTTCAGTAGCACCTTAAAGACCAACTAAGTTTTTATTTTGGTATGAGCTTTCGTGTGCATGCACACTTCATCAGATACCAGTTAATTTTGCCAGTTATGCTGAATTTCTTGTGAAAATCAAGTGGGCTACAATTATTATTCTTTTAAGTTAAAAGTATATGTTTTTATTGTTAGTGTTGCTGTTGCTTTTCTAAATCTGAAGAGGGAGTGGCACAGAGGACAACAGCAACCAAACTAATCTATCAACAGTGGGCATATCTTTTTTTTGAAAAAAAAGAAGAAACAAGAACAACAAAAAGCACCAAGCTGCTCCAGCTGTTCTGACATATAAAAATAAAAGTATTGATTATTGCCTCATAAGAAAAGGTTTTTAATAGAGGGTGAATTGAATGGGTGGGGTTGAGGGTTGGAGGAGAGGCGGAAAGAAGAGCTAATTTGTCTGAGGCTAGGGGGTGCAATCTGGACGGTTCTTCCAGGGGCGCAAGATCACCTAGCTAAGGCTCTGGGAAGCAGTTGAGTTTCTCGCAAAAATACTACTACTTATATATTTTGCTTCATGTCTCAGGTTCCATAAATGATAGCAGCTTACTCTTTTTTAAATAATAAAAAAGAAAGCTGGGGATCTGGAGATTTCTCTGCAGGTGCTCAGGTCCCGAACCTCACCACTCTCCTCTGTATTCACACTTTCACAATCCCTTGCCCATGTTCTGTCCTCATGTTCTGCACCTCAACCAACCTAGCCTATTGCTTTTTCTTTTACAGCATCAAATGAAGCCCACACTACTCTCACCAAAGAAGGGGTCCTTTTCATGGTGGTCTTCTTCTTCTTCTTCTTCTTCTTCTTCTTCTTCTTCTTCTTCTTCTTCTTCTTCTTCTTCTCTCTCTCTCTCTCTCTCTCTCTCTCTCTCTCTCTCTCTCTCTCTCTCTCTCTCTCTCTCTCTGTGTGTGTGTGTCTTCTCCCCCACTCCTTATCCAACAGGCATGTCTCTCTCTTCTGCTACTTCTCAGGCTGTCTCCTCTATGTTGGTCTTGATAAGGAGCCATTCCACCCCAATAGCTGCATGTTCCTATGTGACATGTGTTGTAGTTCTTGCCCTCCATTTGCTCGATAAAATGTGAATTTAACACCTCATAACTTTACTTGTAATAAGATTTTTCTCAACAATACAGAAAAGGACAATGCTCCTACGACATCCTTGGATTTTACAATGAATTTAAATCAGCAAAAAAGGAAGAACTGGATAGGTTCTGCTACATTTTGCTACGTTCACACGGAAAAGATCACAAACAGGTGAAAACTGCACATATCGAAACAGTTCTATCCCAGACTTTTCTTAACAGATTCTTTTGGACACTCAACAGAATGTTCCCACAACTGCATTATCATGGTTTTGTGCTTAACCATGCATGTGAAAGGTTGTAATCTACTCCCTCACCCTTGTGAATAGGAGAGATTAAAAATACCTTTCTTAGTGGTATCTTCTTAACATATATTTTAGTCTATTTTTAGTTTATCATTGATTTTATTTTTTGGAATATTTTAAATACTTGTTTTTAACTGTTTTTACCAATTATTTTATTATTCTTTAAATGACTTAAAGAAAGGTGGTTTGTTTGTTTTTACAATCAAGTACTGCATAAATTACACACACAATTCTGGTTTTGCATTAGCCCACTTGCTTAGAATTTCTCCTCTCCCATCCTATCTTTTGGTTTTTTTGGGGCTGAGTATTCCTGCATATTTAGCAAGGTATACATGAGATGTGCAAACTACCGCATTTTTCGCCCCATAGGATGCAACTGACCATTGGACGCACCTAGTTTTTAGAGGAGGAAAACAAGAAAAAATATTTTGCTTTCTTGAATTGTCCTAGGCATAGCAGCCAACTCCTAGAGGCCTAGGCGCCTTGCCCCCCCCCCCCAATTAAATATTTGAGGAAGCTTCTTTTGCAAAGGGGGAAAGCTCCATTTTTTTTAGGATCAGCTCAAAGTTGTGCAGCTTTTTTTGCAAATGGGAAAAGCCCCGTTCTTTTGGGGGGGGGTCAGCTCAGAGTTGTGCATCTTTTTTTGCAAAGGGGGAAAGCTCCATTTTTTAGGATCAGCTCAAAGTTGCTGAGTTTCCTTGCAAAGGGAAAAATCCTGTTTTTATGGGGTTCAACTCACAGTTCTGCAGCTTCTTGGAAAGGAAAGGGACTATTTCTACAGTTTCCAGACAGATAATCTAATCAGCCAATCACATGTCTCCCTCTGCAGACACCAATTGAGGCCTAGGCAAGGGGCCAGAGGGGCCCGGAAGGGAGCTAGCTCCCTTATCTCCCTCCCCGATCTCTTGCAATCAGCTGCTGAGTGGATTCCTTTCAAAGCTCTCATTCCCTCATTAGCCTTTAGCTCTTTCTTTTTTTAAAAAAGAGCACAATCTGTCTTTAGCCCCTGGGCAATTCGGCTCCAGGGGCCACGCATTCGCTCCATAAGACACACAGAAATTTCCTCTTACTTTTTAGGAAGAAAAAAGTGTGTCTTATGGAAGGAAAAATACAGTAGTATGCAATATGTGTGACTGAAGAAACTGTACTTCCTTGAAGAGACAGCTCAGTTCTTAAATCAGTAGAAGAAAAAGAATGTGCTGTGTTTCAAAATCCAATATGTACAGTTTGTGAGGCATGCCACATGAGGGCAAGAATGAATCCATGCATCACAGACCCAAATGTCCAGGGTCTTAACAGATGTGCAGCCAGTGTAGAGCTTGCTCTAACACACAAACACCAAAAGGAGGAATGAGGGGTGGTGCTTTATGCAGCAGGGTGAGGAGAGGGACTCAGGAAAATAAAAGTGGAGGTGACATACTGACAAGTGAATGGGAAAGGAAAGAATGGTATTGACTGGGTACCTTGAAGTCGGAAAGTGAAGCCATCAGCTCATCCAGTTCTCTTGTGGCTGATGAGGCAGATATGCGAGTCTGTTGCTGGCTGGAGGTGACCCGCTGGGGGCTGCTCATCTCGCCCTGGTTCACAGTGATAGCTGGACTAAGGGAAAGACAGAAGACAGTCACACACTGCTAAGAAGAGGGAGGTGGCCATTTCTTCCCAAGAACACTCAGCAAGGCTTCCTCCCTCTGAACTGTTTTATCCACAATCTTCCCACTTGTATCTGGCTCTTGTCACTCAGAAGATAAAAACTTTGGATCCTTTTGGAGACAGGTACACTCTCCTGTTGAGGCAAGCATGGGCACAACTATCCATTACGTGCAGATCTGGTTGAACCTGGGCCTCGTTTGAGAATACACAAAGCTGCCTTATACCAGGTCAAACCATGGGGTTCATTTAACTCAGTAGTTAGTTCATCTAACATGGATTAGCAGTGGGTTTTAGACAAGGTTTTCTCCCAGCCCTACCTGTAGATGCCAGTGGTTGAACATGGGACCTTCTGCATGCAAAGCAGAAGCTCTATCACTGAGCTATGGCCCCTTCCCTTTCATAGGAGGCTGCCTTGTACAGAGTCAGACCATGGGTCCATCTAGCTCAGTACTGTCTGCAGCTACTGACAGCAGCTCTCCAAGGTCTCTCCGAACCCTACCTGGAGATGCTGGGAGTTGAAAGAGAGCTACTGTATATAACTGAAACAGAGCTACTCCCTCTCAAACACAGTACCTTCTAAGAGACACTTCCATGGTTTCCTCTGCCCTCAAGCCTCTGCATCCTGATCTTTTAATTAATTAAAATTAATTAAAAATTAATTAATTTAAAAATTTCTCTTTAATTAATTATTCTCTCTCTTTTTCTTTCTTTCTCCCTCTCTCTCAACAGTCATAGCTGTGGAACCTTGTTGCTTTCAGCTCTGTAACATGTACAAAGCCCACCTTTTTCTTCTTCCTGAATGATGTAATGCTCTCGAGCACACTCATTATTTGCTTGCAGTGATTACTGCAACACTTCTCAGATTTCCGGTTTCCTCTCAGAAACCTCTTTCCTCCCTCTTGAATACTGCAGCTTACTTAACCCATTCTGCTCACACAATATGCTCCCCTTTCCTCTACACTGGCTTCCTTTTTCCTCTATCTAGTTAAGCTTCCGCTATTGACCTCTAAATGCTGTCAGTCTCTTTATCTTTTTTTCTCAGACCCACTCTTGTAAACTGCAAAATCACACCAATCTGTTCCCTGGTTGCGTCTTTTCACCCTTGCTGCTCCTGCTCATGAGAGCACTTCGCCTCTTGGTGGACACTTGACACATGGGCCCCAGTTTTCCATTTCTTCTTTGAAAAGAAGTTCCCCTTCTCTTTTGAGGAACCAGAAACTGGCCAATATTGCATTCTCTGACGTGAGACACCAACTGCTTCCTGCACCAGCCTGGAAGCCCCCGCATAGGAAGGGAGAAAGTGGCCAAGTTGTTACTCACACTGGACTGGGCACAGAGCTTTCCAGTTCATCCAAAAGGCTCTCCACACTAGGGCACACGTCCTCAATGCCGTGCCCTCCATTCCGCTTCGGCTTCTCCTTCGGTGGGGTTGCTGATTGTGTGTTCAAAGAGGTAGTGTTCTCTGGGACACCGTAGTGAGATCCAGTCCCACCAGGCAATGAAGGGCTCCTAGTGGCTTCATCTTATAAGCAGAAAGACAAAATGGTTTTTATTCATTTTATTTATTCAAAAGGAAATAAATGCTTGCTTGCTTGCTTGCTTGCTTGCTTGCTTGCTTGCTTGCTTGCTTGTAACAGAACCAACCTCTAAATGGTTTACAAGAAATTATCAAGGGGGGAAACAACCAGCTTAAAAAACAAGCAATCAAAGAGGATATCTAAAAGATAGTTCAAATCAACAGTAAACTTTAGGGAGATAAATTAAAGCACATGTCAGCATTTTCTGTGTCTGGATAGGCTTTGCTTAAAGAAAATGTTTTCAGTAGGCAGCAAAAAAAGTACAATAAAAGCACCTGTCTGGTGTAAATAGGCAGGGAGCTCCAATTTATAGGTACTGTCATGCTAAAAGACCCATTTGCTACAAGTGCAGAATGAATATTATGTGGCACTTCAGTTCACTGTATTTTAATTCCTCAAATTATAATTTAAGGCCTATTTGGGGACCACCAAAATGTGTGTCTTCTCCAACTCTGCAGGCATTTCAGTTACACTGGGAGTCAGAGCACAGCATGTGCATGGGGCAGGCAACAGATCCAGGATCAGGGGACAGGAATTCGATCCCCACCATCGAATTTACCTATGCTGCCAGAGCTATTGCTTCCTACCTGGTGCATAGCCACTGGGAGGGTTGTGCTGAACGGCATTCAGTTCCAGTAGCAGTCGGTCCAGTTCTGACAGGTTATTGCCTAGCGAAGAGCTCATCAGGGTGGGAGATGGTTCTGCAGACTTCTGCTTGTTGGGGAAACTGGTGTTCAAGGGATCAAAAGGGAAGCGAATTGAACACAAATCTTCTTATTAAACCTTGTTAAGTTACTTGCGTTATAGGTTTGCATGGATGGTTGCTGCTGTTTTTACTTCTATATAAAAGCAGTTCCAAGTCATCAAAAGTGATAAACCCCAAATGGCTTATTTGCATCCCATTTGTGGTTTTACTGTTGAGTTGGCAACAATGAGGGCTGATGCACCTAGAGTTCCACATGCAAAGCATGGGCTCCACCAAAAAGTTAAAGCCCTTCCCTAGAATATACCTGATGTGGAGCTCTCTCTCTTATTTTTCTTCAAAACCTACTGGGGGTGAGGGAGCATATAGCTTAATTCACTTGTCTTTATGGTACAAGGGAATTAAAACCTAAGTACATGTAATTGTTCTTGCTGGCATCCATCCAAGCTCCTCCCCACCACCTCCTCCCCATTGCACCATAAAGAGCCACTCTAGCCTCTAAGAACCATCACCATGGAGCTGCAATTAGCTGCATATTCCTGAACTTTCTTTCTTTTCTTTCTTTCCTTTCTGTCCTTCCTTCCTTCCTTCCTTCCTTCCTTCCTTCCTTCCTTCCTTCCTTCCTTCTCTCTCTCTCTCTCTCTCTCACACACACACACACACACACACAGAGAGAGCTTCAATTTATGATGCAGTCTTATATGCCTTGGTGGCATTTTGCTAGATTGGCTTAAATAGTGTTTTTGTTTTACAGATTTTAAAATAACTTTGATTGGGAATGACAGCCACCCATATCTCCATTTTACAGCTGGAGATACAGTGATCAAAACCCGATTACCGAAGGCAGATGTAAAATGAATGGCAAAGCAGAAAATAAAAATCCTGATCTCCTAAGTCCACTGTGCTAGAGAAAGTTAACTGCATTTCACCACCTCAAAATCCTGTTTATGGAATGTTATTCCACAAATGCAGTAGGAAAAGATCCCCAAGAACTAGCTCTGAAGTGAAACAGGAAATGGTATCAACATGGGTGCCCAATATTTTTCTGACCACCACAAGCAGAACCAGCTCCTGACTTCACCATAAGCTTCTGAGTGTAGGGGGGATTTGGGAGAGTAAGCATGGGAATAGTGGGCTACCTGTAGACGTGCTCCTCTTCGCTTACACGTGAAGGAGAGATGGCACACTCTCTGGACACCGAAGTGCTGGAGCTGCACACAGGAGACTGGGACTGCGGCTGCAGAAAGAACCATTTGCATATTTTATTTAAATTTATTAGGAGAGAGACAGAGAGAGATTAGGAGAGAGACGAGTCAAAACCTCTGTTCCAGAACCAGCTCTGTGCAAGAGACTTTCACCCAACTACTGTGTTGCACAAGTATGTAGTCCTTTTTCAAATTCAAAGCACTGAATGAGGGCTAAGGAACCTTTTTCAATCCGAGGGCCAAATGTACAACTTTCTGAGGGTCTCAAGTCAGTGGTGGGCAGGGCCAGAGTCAAAAGTGGGGACAGCAACAAATGTCAATTTTACCCCTGCACAGTAGGCTACTTTCTACACATACTGTACACAACCCTCTCTATATTTCTTCCAGACAAGCAAATGGCGGGAACACTTGGAGTGCAAAGTAGAACAGGGGATGGGTGTGGCCTGGGGAGAGTTCCAAGGGCCAGACAGAAAGACCTGAAGAGCCACTGTCAGCCCCTGGGTATAAGGTTCCCCACCCCATCCTATAAAATTGTCACATTAACACACAAAACTAAGTCAAAATGAGGAGGCTGCACTTGCAGACAACCCCTCTCCTGTGTCTTTGCGCTTCCCTTCCTGTTATATGAACACTCAAGACACTATGATCAGAACAAACCAGGATATGAAGCCAGAGTTTGAAACTGGCTTAAAACCCGAATTTGTTTGTAAGCCACTGACCATCATTTCCAGATCTGACATTTTTTAAAAAAAATGAAAAGCAGCCACTGAAAGCTGAAATCAAAGGCCAAGGAAGGGCAAGTAGGCCCTTAACCCTTTCTCTGTTGGTTGCTGCCTCTCTCAGAATATTCTCAGAATATTCTTCTCCCAAATGCTCTTTCCACCCCCAAGAAAAGCAGCTTGAGGAGAGGCCGTCTGGGGATGAGCAAGGGGGAAACAAAGCAGAATAAGCTGGGAAGGAATAAGCAGCCCCTTTTCCAGCTCCCAAATGCAGCCCCCAAGTGCTGCTTTTCCTTCAACCGTCAGGAGCGAGATACATGGAGCTCCATGTAATGCACACTTTATTCTTTAGTTGTGCTAATAAAGCAAGGCTGGGGAACCTTTAGCCCTCCAGATGTTGTTGGACTTCAACTCTCATCAGCTCCTACCAGTGTAGGCAATGGGTGAGGGATGATGGGAGCTGTAGTCCAGCAATGTTTGGAGGCCAAAGGTTCCCCAGCCTTGCTGTAAACAAACAAAACCAAAAACAACGCAGGGTGCATGCAAAGCAGTGTGGGTCAGTGAAATCTGCTGGTCTTAGCATTTGGGAGATCAGGGTTTGGAGATTAGTCTGAGCTGCAGCTTAACCCCAAGAACCCATTGTGAATTCAGCCTTTGGAACATGCAACGTAAGAAGGCAGCAAATCAAAGTTTACCTCTAACCATAGCTGCCAAGTTATCCCTTTTTTAAAGGGATTTTCCCTTATGCTGAATAGGCTTCCTCGTGAGAAAAGGGAAAACTTGGCAGCTATGCCTCTAACACACAGGCTTCCAGATCAAACCCTAGCACCTTTTATTTTATAAAGCAGCAATAGTTACAGTTCACTTATTTCCTCAGGAATATACACAAATTGGATGGCCCTGAGCCAGCTGCTCACTCAGGCTCACAACCCAACTTGTACAGCTGTTAGAATAGTGACTTTCCTTCAGAACTGATCTACACAAAAATCAGATCATGCAAGAAGACTACTCTCCCCCCCCCACTCCCCAGTTTTACAAAAAGTTGCCACTTCCACATTTTGAAAGGCCCAAACAGTTTTGAGAGCTCACCCTCTACTTACATGCAATGCATGACTGGGATCTTGGAATGTGGAACAAGCAGGATGCAACCTGGTAACAAATTGTTCTCCCTAGAGCTAGCCTTCACCCCCCTCCAGAAACACATTTCATGCTTCTTCCAATCTGATCTATGGCTCATATACCTGTGATCTACAAAACTACATTATCTTTTTCAGAAGCCCCAAGGTGACTGATTAAGATCTGCATCATTCCACTGTGGCTTCAGACAGGGCACTGGTGAGGAGACTGTGAGTAGTGTTTTCAGGGCGTGAACCTTCAGGTCTAGCTTTACAGACCGAAAGAAAAATTGAGCAATCTTCACATTATGCTGCCAGCTAAAGCTGAGTACTGCCATGCTTACTCAGAGCTATGTGGGGAGGGGAGAGTCAGTTTCCATGTAAGCATTTAAACTGGGCTGGTAACAAGCACAATGTGAAGATCGCTGGCCAGAGGAGGCTTCTTCTAATTAAACGAGGAAGCGTCCAATCCCAATTGGAAGCATCAAACAATCACAAGCCATAAATGTTTAGTTCTTGGCAATAAAGTTTTCATGTTATGTTATTAGAGCAAATGCTTTTATCAATATGGCCATAAACCAGCACTGAGCTGAAATATGGGATACAAATATTTTAACAGACAATACGTTGCTCCACAACACACCAACAACTGGCTCCCTCAGTTCCATGAGCATAACTGACAAGCAAAATTACCTGCTGGTGAATATTTCTGGGGATGCTGAGCTGCCACTGGTCTAAAGGTTCACTTACAGTCCCATTCAAGGCCTCATTAGAAGGAGGGGGTGGCACCGGAGGAGGTATAGTGATTTCCTGGTACGTATGATTTCCAGTTGGATACGAGTAAGATGTTTCCTCTGACAGGAAGACTGGTCTTTTGGAGATGTGAGAGGTAGTGGATTCCAGGTCTGCTAACAATGCATCTGCACAGAAGACATACAAGAGGAGAATTAGAAAAGGAGGGTTTTGTCTATATTAGGGATAGAGAACCTCATGCCTGGGGGCCAAACGAAGCCCTCCAGGCCTCTTTATCTGACTCTCAGGTCCAACCTGGCCATGTCCCAATTTCAAGCCACACACCTCACTGACCCTGTTCCAAGCCCTTCTCAAGTGCTTTTGTTGGCTAGAATGTGTACTTGAATGGTAATAATGCCTCTTGCTCACCAGGAGTGAAAGGTACATGCATGTATGATTTTTTTGGGGGGGGTACACAGAAACCTCTAATTTTTTGCATGGCTAGAACAAAGCCTTCTGTACAAAGATAAGAGTCACGTCTATTGCTCTGTCCTGCTTGCAGCCCTGCCCACCACTGCAGCCCCCAGAAGGTCTCCTAGAAAGGAATGCAGCCCTCAGACTGAAAAACATTCCTCTGGGCCTACACACTTTCTTTCACTCCTCCCAGCCAAGTCAACAGGCATCGCTATCCTGAATGCAGCCCTTCAACGAGCTTCTCTGTACTGTCAGAAACCAAGTCTCTAGAAAGCCGCTGGTCTTTCCAACACAGCACCAACACAATTAATAAAACCTTCCTTACCTTTGCAAAAAAGTAAACAGACCAAGACACTACAGCAGGTGATAGCAACAACAAAGCACCCTGAAGATCCAAAGAAAAGCCAGATAGTAATGACTCCTCAGCCCCTGAAGCTTTGCTAAAGAGGAACCTAAGCAGGCCTCTCTCTGAGACAAACCCACCAAAGTCTGAAGCAGACTAATTACTAGTTCTGTGTCATGAACTCATTCAAAACGTGGCCACAAGCACTGCTTTGTGCGAAGCAGAGATTTCGGGAAAGATTCTTCTTCCTCTATATCCGAAGAAATCTAGGAAAGGACTCTGTCGGCCCACACACTTGCTTCCCAGGTGCAAAGAGTTAACACGAGCTCAGTTCCCTGCCAGGTAAATGCAATTTTGCCTCCTGCAAATAGCTTTCAACATGCCGAGTCAGATCGCAAATTCTTGAAGGGGAGGAAAAGCCTCTCCCAGATAAAAATGCACCTTCAAAAAAGGCAGAGGCAAAGTGGGGCAGGCAGAAATCTAGATACTTAAGCTAGCACAGCCTGTCCTTGCTTAGTAAGGGAGGGAAAAAAGTGCAAGAAGCGAAACTCTGCAACAGATGAAAGGTTTTGTTTGGAGCATAACAAGCTACAGCAACTTGCAGTGAATCCCAGCCAGAGTTGCTGTAAAAAGACGCTTCAAGAAAAAGAACAATGGATGACATTTGCCAAGTCAGGCTACTCTCAAAGAGAAATGGAGCACAGGAAAGGTTGAAGGCAAACCAGACAATACGCTATCAATAGACCAGTTAAGGTTTCAAAACGAGAAGTAAGCTTTTGAGTCACACAAAGCTCATATTCCAGCTGTGTTTCTAGGGCAATGTCTGCCTAACTATCAATGGCATGTAGTGAATTTTTTTGTAGGGCCAGAGGTGCCAGCTGGCGAGGGCGATGGGGGTGGGGAGCCACATCATGCCTGTGAGTATCACCTTAAGCTTCCCAGGCTTTCGGAAGAAGGCCCCGGGCCCCTGAAAGGATGCTGGAGCCCTCCTGCCTCCTTCCCAAAGCTTCCTGGGCTTTGGGAAGGTGGCAGGAGGGCTCTTAGACCCATCAGAGCATTGCACCTTCCTCCCTAAGCCAAGAAGAAGCTTCCCAGGCTTTGGAAGGCAGCCCTAGGGAACAATTAGGGGACTACGGTACCCTAGTTCCCCCTAGTCCATACACTGCAAACCACTGCTAACTATCCTTTCACAGCAAACTAAGTAGGTATTATGTTAGACTGTATATGATATAGACAGGGGTTGACATGAAAAAGAACTTCATTGCATAAAAGGTTGTGGCACGACACCACTTAAATAAAAGGAAACGGTATATATTTCAGATGCACATGTAGCTGGACGACCTCAAATTTCTGGCCATTTTGTGTATGAACTCCCTCTTATGTTGCTATCACAGCCATAAAGGAAACTACACAAAACTGCATGTGATGTTGGCATACATATATTTTGCTGTACTTAGCAGATGGAAAGTCTTCATGTTCATCACTTGTTAAGGTCCTATGCAGAAATAGCACCTATTAACTAAACATGTTGTGCATAAAGCAATCTTTAGATGTTCAGAGTGGGAAGAAAAAACATTATTGCCCTCTTAGGTTACTGTTCACGCAATTATGAAGACGGTACTCAGCATACACACACCTACATGGCCAGATCAGGAGAGTGCCTCAACACTGCATACCCATGTCTCTGTACTGCATACAAAACTGAATACTCAGCCAGGGAGATTTTGCAATGGGGTATCTGCTTTTGCTTGCTTTATTTATCTCCCTTGGCTCTCTCTCTAAAAGAGATTTCAATAAACAAGTAAGTTGATGTTTGGAGGACCCTGCAACCTACGGATTCATTTCTAGGTGAATAACACATTTCTAGGTGAATAACACATCAGCTTGTCTGATGAAATTGTCACAGGTTATTAAATGCTTCTTTAAAGTATACACCAACTCAAGGCTTCAGCCCACATATAAAATCTTGCCATGTATAGCGAAGAGGGGTGAAGTAACGTCTGAGCACCCTGCATGTCTTTCAAGACAAAGATGTTGTAGGCGTTGTTTTAATTAGATTACTAAAAGAGTGCCTCCAGGGATACAGTAAAACACCCCCTTTGGGAGTAAGGAGTACTGCCTGTATAAACTACATGCTGCATACGTGTGGAGGAAAAATTCAGAAATACGGCAAACATAGGAAACTGTCATATACAGATCAGTTGATCAACTATTGGATTGTCTACACTGACTGGCAGAGGCTCTCTGGGGATTCAGATGGGAGACATTCACAGCCCTACTTGGAGATGCCAGAGAATGAACCTGAGACCTTCTGCATGCAAAGCAGATGCTCTACCACTGGGCCACAGCCCTTCCCCACAAGAGGTCATCTCAGTACACAACATACATTTCAAACAACCAGGCTAACACGATTACAGCCATCCTCATATTTATGACACTTGAACATAACCTAAGCCTAAAGGGGCTCCAAGTTATTTAGAAGAACTCTAAGGTCATCTGTGAACCCCTCAGTTCCCTCAGGGTACATAACTGGAGCACAGCCTAGAAAGAGGACTTGTTTTTAAGGAACACGATATGCAACAAGGATTCCCAAGGCACAGAATACATACCCCTGAGAAGAGGGTGAGAAGCTGCAGTTGTTCTAATACTGTTGCTCTTTGATTGTGTGACTATGTGTACACAGTTTATGATTCAAGCTCTATCAGAGAAGGTGTGGCTCTGAATGACAAAAACTTTCCTCATGAAATGATTATCAAATCATGTTTTCTTGCGCTTGCGCTCTCTCTCACACGCACACCCCACTCTGTGATTTACTGAAGGAGGAATTCTCAATTGCAAAGGTCAACAGTCCAGAGAAAGAGGGGAATGGAGCTGCCTGTCCTGTATGCAGACTTGTTGATACAGGCACATTTTCCCACTCCATTGCGCTTTCCCCTTATTTTTTAAACAAATGTTTAATATAGTCTCTGAAAAGGATGAAACTTGGTTCCCGGTGAGTGTTTGTTCGCATTGTTAGGTTTCTGCTGCAGCTAAAGCTGGACACACCTCTATGGTAGTTAATGCACTGTTTCCTTCTAGGGTGCCTGGAAGATAAAGAGTTCTGGAATAAACTGCAACTATTTCTGTCTTCCTGGGCATAAAATACTGTAGTGCCCTTTTCAAAGACAATATCCCACATATTCAACACAAGTCCTCATTATTGGATAGTTGCTTTTCTCCTCTTTTCAGTCAGAGGTAAAGCAAAGAGGAACAGCTGTCTTAGCAGTAAAAACATAGCCAACATCTGTTGAGACCATGGTCACAACACCATGCATTTGAAGCATGCATACTCCCCCCTGAAGAATCCTGAGAACTGTTGTTTATTAAGGGTGCTGGGAACTGTGGCTCTGTAAGGTGTCGACTACAGTTCCCAGGATTCTTGGGGGGAAGAAGCCATCTGCTTGAAATGTATGGCATGGATGTGACCCAAGCTCTTACTAAGAAGTACTTGATATCTGAAGAACTCTAGCAATTGACACTGCATTGCTTTGACCTTTTTAGTGATTAATGACTCCGTAATACGTCACACAGGCTTGCTTGGAACTGGAAGTGATGCACCATAGACAATTTACTTGACTCCCTAACTTTTTTCAAAGAGTTGTTTACCAAGTCTTTCACATTTGTTCATGAATGATTTGTGAAGGGTGCAGTGCCTTATCAATAGCTTTGGGTGACACTGCTGCAATTCTCAGAGTCGAAAGGGTAAGGTAGGCTAGACATATAAATATTTTTCCCCAGTATAGAAAATTAGAATTTACTGCTTAAGTTAATGTGGCGGGCAAGAAACGACTATTGCTTAAAAGGCAGTTGTGAACATGCATTATATAGTAAAAGTTTGGGGGCACAGCTGGGTCCCTTAAGAGGTGCCATCTCTAAACAGGCATTCTGTGTAGGTAGGTAGGTAAGCTCCAAGATCAACAGATGAGGCCCTCCTGGTGGTTCCTCCTCAGTATAAAGTAAGTAGTGTGGGGGCCTGGGAAGCAACTTGTTAAGTTGCAGCTTAAAATGGAGGGAACTTCCTCCCTACTGACTCATCTTTTATACTTTAAGGCAGCTAGTGAAGGCAAATCTCTAAGCAGGGGTTTCGAACAGAAGACCTGACTGCTAATGTGCTATTAGTAACTGTTATTTGGTGATTTGTTATGAGTTTTGAAGGATTGTTTTATTTTATGGGATTTATATAATTTAAATATAAATGTAAAATGTTGGTATATAATATATAAAACTATTGGGTTGCTTCTAAGTAAGTTTTATTCAGACTGGATTTACTGAGATTGGTGGATCTAATTTTGTCAAATCCATTAATCTCACTAGATTACGGCTATTATTGGATGCAACTCTATGTAAATAAAAAGTAGAGGGTTTTTGGTGTAGTAGGATTTAGGCCACATGGCAACCTAGACTAGTTTGTGTTCCAAGCAGTTGTCTCTAAGTTGTTTTTTTTCCCAGTTTATGATACAACTTACTTTTTCCTCCAGCAAGCAGATCTTCTATATAAATGTATTATATATAACATTATAAACAAATGCAAAGTAATGATCTTCAGCCAGAAACAAAGCTAGATCCGCAAACTCAGCCAGTAGAAAAGTGTGGTGAGCAAAGATGGATTCTTAAGCAACATGTTTTCCACCGAGGTGAAAAGCTCCTTCCTTTGGTCTTGGCAATGTGGCAGACAGGCAAATTAAAGCAGGAGAGGTTTCTAAATGAACAAGGAGAGCCCAGCCTATGAAACAGTTAAGTGGTGGAGATCACAGGTTTATTCATTAACTTCCTCCACCCTGCATCCTTTGCCTTCCTGACTTTAGCAGCTCGCTCAACTGATGAGGAATAGGAAGTAAAAGAGGACAGAAGAAATACTGGGTGCTGATCTCTCATGTGGGATCTGATCAGAAGGGCTGGTGACAATTATCCTGAAGCATAACCAGTGATTACAATGTTATAGTCCTGAAGGAGCCAACTGATACTGTCTGTGTTCACTATGAGAAGAAAATATGCAGCAACAGAGGCACATCAGCTGAAGGATAGACAACCAGTGCCAACAGGGGCAAATTACCTGGATCAAATGCAAATTCTAACTATGCTTGGTGAAGGAATGACCACCAGTGCTAAAGGTCAGACTTCTCCTAAACGTGTGCATATTCTTGCTAATAAAAAAAGCCTCTGCCGAGCTAGCAATCAGCTTGCTTACTCACAGCTCACCTGCTTCAACAACTCCTGCCTTGCATCCTTCACTTCACTTGGTCATGGGCTGAAGCCAAACTTTAAAAAAAACAAAACCCCAAAACACCAGCCATGTATGGGTCCACAAATGACAAAGTTACAGTAGCATAACTCTGAAAATGCTTGTAGGAAATGCATACCTGTTTGCTTAACCAAATAAAGAGTTCTGTGTAACTCATGCATTTGCACATTTTTCAGCACAATATAGATTGGTTTGATGATATCCCTCCATTTATTTTGAAAACGTTTGTATTTCCCATAGCATTAAAGAAGGGGGTAGCCAGTAGGGGGTTCAGGTCAAAGTTGTTGAGGTTTTTTTTAGGAAGGAAAGCCCTGTTTTTGGAGTTCACGTAAAAGTTGTTGTTAAGCTTCTTTAGGAAGGAGGAAAGCGACACTGAGCTTTTTTTAGGGGTGCAGGACAAAGTTTTTGAGTTTTTTTAGGGGAGCCAAAGTTTTTTAGCTTCTTTGGGGGGGGCACTGATCTACCGGTGATCTACCACAGACGTCCAGTGATCTACCGGTAGATCATATCTACCTGTTGGACATGCCTGCATTAAAGCAATAATGGCTTAGAGGTTTTCCTGATAAAAGGTTTTGATGAGCAAAATATCCCCCAAAATATGCCTCTGCCCAAACATCTAGACCTTAATTTATCGCACCACTATGAAATTAATATTTTAATGCAGCAATAATTTCTATATAATTTTTTTTGCATGGAAACTACTTTTAAGTACAATTCCTATTTATTCTCATAACCCCAAGGTGGGTCACTGATTTTTTCTCTTTTAAATAGGGAGAGAACACACCATAAGAGGCAGTGATAGACAAAGGTAATCCAGAGCATTACATGACTGACTGAGCCTGGAGCCTGGCCCCCTTGTTTAAAGTCTTAGTTTATTTGTTCTTGCTGGCTCCTAGTCTTTGAACCGGATGTTGCTCAACTGTACAAAATCAATATGCAATTGAGCTACCTCCAGATAATATCCAGGTAATGCTAGGGCTCTGGTGGCAGGTGCAATATGTCTTTTGTGTACCATGAAGCAAATTCTACCATTGTCTTAATGCATCTAGCTGATCATACAGTGGGAAAGTTGTGAAATATGCACCTGGCATAAAATCATCCCTATATTAAGACGAGGGCATGTTACAAAAATGTGGGGAACAACTTTCAGGTGAAATAAGAGGTTCCTGCTCAGGCACTAAGTAAACTCCACAAGTGACCCCAATTATACAGTAAACATTCCTTCACTACGTCCCTTGTTGCACACATCCCCTCATATCAGACAGGGGAAGAGTTCATTCATTCTAGGCACTTTGCTGCAGGCTCTTCAGCAATCCCTGCATGTTGGTTCTTGCCAGCCAAGAATGCAGGAACCTTAGGCAGAATAAACAAGGAAAAGGCATTTTCCCAACATTTCCCAGATTTCTCTATAAAAGCAGAGAAAACAGAGAAAAATGATAGCTATTTCATTTCTAACAAATCATTAGCAACATTTACAGACCAGTTCTCTGAAGAATGACCAGTTCTCTGAAGAACATAGGGGTAGGCACATAGTTTCCCTGGTCCTAAGCCATGAACGGCTTTAAAGACCAAGACCAGCACTTTGAATTGGGCTAAGAAACAGAGAACCACTGCAGCTGGTGTAGCACCTGTGTGATATAACTGCAATATTCTGTCCCAGTTAGTAAGCTAGCTAGCCAATGCATTCTGCATTAGCTACTGTTTCTAGACCATTTTCATGGATAACTAACTCCAGGCTACATGGGCCTTTCAGATAATTATGAAATTATGTTTCTCAAGGAGCCTCTTGGAGGGACGCAGGTGGCGCTGTGGTCTAAATCAGAGAGCCTAGGACTTGCCGATCAGAATCCCCACGACGGGGTGAGCTCCCATTGCTCGGTCCCTGCTCCTGCCAACCTAGCAGTTCGAAAGCACGTCAAAGTGCAAGTAGATAAATAGGTACCGCTCCAGTGGAAAGGTAAACGGCATTTCCATGCGGTGCTCTGGTTCGCCAGAAGCAGCTTAGTCATGCTGGCCACATGACCCGGAAGCTGTACGGCAGCTCCCTCGGCCAATAAAGCGAGATAAGCGCCGCAACCCCAGAGTCGTCTGCGACTGGACCTAACAGGGCCCCCTTTACCTTTACCTTTTAGGAGCCTTTAGGTGAAACACTACTGAAGGGGTGATTTGCCTTCATGCTAACTAACACACAGCTTGGAGACTGCACTTGCTACAGTGTTTTAAACTCCCGCCACAGAGCAGAAACCTCCTATGCATCCTTGGAATGCCCTTGCTAGAAGGACAAGATGAGTGCAATGAAGGAGCATAATGGAGCCCACCCTACTACACTGCAGAGGCTCAGCCAGCATAAATAATAAGCTGTCTGCCTCCTACCCACTCAGCTGCCTTAAAACATAAAGGCATTGCCTTACTCTCACAAAAATGCTGGCGATTGCCCCCTCCCACATTAACCATATTCCTCCCCCCATCATTTACAGAAACAGATAAGAGGAGTTTCAGGCTGTGTGTATACCTAGCTGTCAACTCAATTCACTCCAACAATTATTTTGTTAACGATCCAGGAACAGCCCCACACATTATCAAAGGTTATGCCTGGAGGGGTGGGAGGGAGAATGGATGATGTCAACCCAAACCCCAGGGAGACCAGACCAAATGACCTGGAGGCCAAATGCTTCCCATGCATAGTGTAGCGTTGTCCACTTGTGGTGGGTAGATGGTGATATCCATCAGACTTGGATTGCTTTAAAAGCGTCAGAGACAAATTAATGAAGTCTATTAATGGCTAGTAGTCATTATACTATATGCGACCTCTAGGTTTAGAGACAATATACCACTGAAGACCAGTAGCTGCAAGAGTGCTCTTGTGTTTGGGTCCTGCTTGCAGGTTTCCCACAGGTATCTGAGTGGCTACTGTGAGAACAGGATGCAGTACTTGATGGGCCTAATCCAGCAGACTCTTCTTATGTTCTCACCAGTTGCTGGGGAGCAACAGCATGAAAAGCCTATTGTCCTCATGTCCTGCTTATGGGATTCCCAGAAGCATCTAACTGGACAGTGTGGCAAACAAGTAGAGCTGGGCGATACAGTGGTGCCTCGCTAGACGAATTTAATTCGTTCCACGGGTCTTTTCTTATAACGAAAAAATTCGTCTAGCGAGTCCCATAGGAATGCACTGAATTTTTTTCGAATTGTTCTTTGCCCATAGGAACGCATTAATTGAATTTCAATGCATTCCTATGGGAAACCGCAATTCGCTAGACGAAAACGCATTCGTCTAGCGAGGCAACCTCCGCTCGAAAAATCCTTTCGTTAAGCGGAAATTTCGTTAAGCAGGGCGTTCGTTAAGCGAGGCACCACTGTATTTGGTTTCCAACATCGTGATATACCACCAGCTAAATATACCAATATATCACAATAACTGAAATAAGGATGGAGCTATGTAGAGGCATTGGCTGGCTTAACGGTTTTCCCCACATCGTGATATGTTCCAGCACCTGCTCTTGTGATTTGCTGCCACTGCAGGAGGAAGGGGATTGCAGAGCCAGCAGAGTTAACAGGGACTGCAGAAGCATTGGCTGTCTTCATCGTTTTTCACACGTGATTTTTGCACACAATTTGCAATACGTTGCCAGGTCAAAAATTATGAAACCAATATCATGATATGGATTTCAAACTGGTTTTGGACAATATATCCAGGGCCAACTCACCCATTGGGTCTAGTGGCGTGGGGTGCCAGGGTGCTGAGGGGCGCCCCAGCAAGTGGGGGAGCTGCGCGGCGGCCTCCCTTTCCCCTCCTCCTGCACGCCCGCCACCCGCGCCGCTCGGGAGAGCAGGGAGGTAAGCGAGCGGAGCAGGGGCACTATGACCCTGTTCCGCTCTGCAGCGCCAGGTTCATCCCTCACCCCGGCACTGCGTTTCATTGGTAGAGGCGACGCCACATGGCAGCAGCTCTACCAATGAAACGCAGCACCAGGGTCATCCCTGTTGGCGGGAAGGCTCAGGTGTCTTCCCGCAGTCTGGGGCTCTCCCCGCTGGCTCCGTGGCGCCCACCTGACCTCCTTCCCCCCATCCTTCCCTCCATGCTGAGGCGGCCGGGGGATAGCAAGCGGCGTCAGCCGTGCCCAAGCAACCGGGAGGGGGGGTTGCTGCTGGGCTTGTTTCCCTGCCTTCGTTCTTCCACCCGGTTCGGGGCGGCGACTGACTGACTGACTGCGGCTGCTGGGGTCCGCTAACCCAGCAGCCAGTGCAGGGCCGAAACCTGGCTGGGTGGTGGCTCGCCTGAGGCGCACGGACTCTGTGTCCAGGTGCGGCGGCGGAGACGGCAGCAGTGGCGCTCGACCAGCGCGCTTAGTGCAAGGCCGGGACTGGAGAGGTAAGAGCGCAGCACGTGTGGAAAGTACAAGCGCCCTGGAGAGCAGGGCCAGGCAGCATTCACGTACGTGGCCACAGGAGCTGAGGGGACAGGAGCTGCTGGAATCCCGCCTCTTCCAGCCTGCCTGGTAGCGTGTGGATTGTCCTCCTGGGCCGGGACTATTTTTATGACTTGCCGCAAGTGAGGAGAGGGGCTTGTTTGCAGCCTGCCTTTCTTGGCCTCGCCCAAAGGAAGCTGGAAGGACTGGGGGGGTCAACTCTGGAAAATGGGGGGGCGCCAGAGGGATCTTCGCACCAGGACGCCGGGTATGCTTAAGATGGCCCTGAATATATCGATATATCACCCAGCCCTACAAACAAGCATTTGATTGATCTGTAGTCTGATCCAATAGAGTTCTTCTTATGTGTTGTGAAATACAGGGGATTAGAAAGTGGAAATATTCCAGGCTTCTACAAGTTTGTCTGTAACATGTGAAGCAGAATCTGTGCATTAACTGCAGTCAGGGGAAAAAGGAATGCTCACAATATATATGCCCCCACCCCACAAAAAAGAATGACTGAAGAATTGTCTGCACTATAGATTCATTCATTACAGGCTTAACCATAGCTGCCAAGTTATCCCTTTTTTTAAGGGATTTTCCCTTATGCTGAATAGGCTTCCTCGCGAGAAAAGGGAAAACTTGGCAGCTATGGGCTTAACAGAATGAATGCAAACAGCTTTCTACAGCTTGAACTCCCCACACGCCCCTGTAGAAGCACAAGTTCTAAGAGCACAGAAGCATTTAGAATGGCATCTTTTTGGTAGACTGAATTTAAGAAGTCCTTGTGAGCCCAGAAGACAGAAATAGACCCTCACATTAAAAAAGGCAGACTCCATCAGCCTACTCCCCACCCCTTTTGCACAAAGTAAATTGGCCCTCCCTAGCTCTCACTACTCATTTAAGGAGGACACAATCCCAGGCAGTAACCCAATCCCTGGCAGGACGGTTTTACTTGGTGAGCAACTGTTCAGGAATGGGAGGCGTGGGTATATTTATCACTTTAAGCATACGTTCAGAAAGGACACTGGCTGCCTCTGCTAAAAGAGCCAACCCAGATGAAGAGATGCTAGATCCTCTCCTACCTGAAAGGAGTAGGCTTGCCCAGAGAGGATTACTCAAATCAGAATGCAAACCTAGGACCCTGGGATAGAATGAAAGTAGAAAGGGATGGTAGCTATCCAAACCAAGTTGGAATCTGAATTTCCACATGATAAAGTAGCAGTAGTCATCTCTATATATAAACCAGCCAGTTCTAACCATTGTCTCTTTGTCATGTCCTTGAGCTCTCACAAAAAGAAAAACAGAGAGAGAGAGAGAGAGAAGTCAGGGAACTAGCAAAGCCTCCTCCAACACAGGAGAGGAGTGAGGTTAACTCAGACAGCAGTGTAGCTAGGGGTGGGGCGCACTGGGTGCCACTTACCCAGGGGGTGGCACTTACCACAGGACCTGCAGCGCGCCCAAGCCATGAGCCACAGGGTAAGACAAGAAGGCTGTGGATTAAAAAATAAAAAAGTGTGTTCCCTGCCAAACTGTGGAGCCAGTGATGAAATGGTGCTTTTCACCAGGCGGCACAGCAACAGTACACAGTTCTTTCCTCAATGCCTATGCTTCAGAGCAAACCCAGCTAGGGCGGCTCTCACCTGAAGTTAATAGCAATCAAGGAGCAGGACAAAAACTGTAATTTATAGAAGGAAGTGACAACGCCTGAGTTAGGAACTTTAATTTGCACCAAAAATCACCCTGAAAGCCAGTGTAGAGTAGTAGTTAAAGAGTCCTGGACTAGGCCCTGGGAGACCAGGGTTCAAATCCTCACTCAGACATGAAGCTTACTGGGTGACCTCGGGCCAATCACTGTCTCCCAGCTTAACCTACCTCACAGGGTTATTGTGAGGATAAAATGGAGAGGGGGAGACACATGAGCGCCACCATGAGCACTTTGGATAAAGGTAAAGGGACCCCTGACCATTAGGTCTAGTCGTGACCGACTCTGGGGTTGCGCGCTCATCTCACATTATTGGCCGAGGGAGCCGGCGTATAGTTTCCAGGTCATGTGGCCAGCATGACAAAGCCACTTCTGGCGAACCAGAGCAGCACACGGGTACGCCGTTTACCTTCCCGCTGTAGCGGTTCCTATTTATCTACTTGCATTTTGATGTGCTTTCGAACTGCTAGGTTGGCAGGAGCTGTGATCGAGCAATGGGAGCTCACCCCACCACAGGGATTCGAACCGCTGACCTTCTGATCAGCAAGCCCTAGAAGGTGGATATAAATGTAATAATAAAAATAAATGAAAAATATCCCCAATCTACTGAAAGCCTGACTGTGAGTGAGGTAAGGTAAAGGGACCCCTGACCATCAGGTCCAGTCGTGACAGACTCTGGGGTTGCGGCGCTCATCTCGCGTTATTGGCCGAGGGAGCCGGCGTACAGCTTCCAGGTCATGTGGTCAGCATGACTAAGCCGCTTCTGGCGAACCAGAGCAGCACACGGAAATGCTGTTTACTTTCCCGCTGTAGCGGTTCCTATTTATCTACTTGCACTTTGACGTGCTTTCGAACTGCTAGGTTGGCAGGAGCTGGGACCGAGCAACGGGAGCTCACCCCGTCGCGGGGATTCGAACTGCCAACCTTCTGATCAGCAAGCCCTAGGCTCTGTGGTTTAACCCACAGCACCACCCACGTCCCGTGAGTGAGGTAACTTTCCTTCAACTCTGGGACATCTGCAAGGATCAACAAGCTGATGTGAGAAAAGTTCCCTTGTCCTGCTCCTCTTTCCACACAGTTGCTGTCCCCCACCCTCTCCATCCTTGCTTAAAGGAAGTCCAGTTTGCACCCTCCCCTTCTTACCTCAGCACTTCCTTCCTACACAAAAACAGAGTTATCTCCAACAAGCAACAGCAATAAACTGCAGCAGCCCTCCCATTTCCTGCACACCTTCTGCCTTGCTCAGTTCACTCTGTAAAGAAGACGTTCTACATACACACAAACAAGGACTCATGATATAGGCAGGGAAGCAGGGCTTTACATTGCATCCCAGGGAGAGCTGAGAGCAAATGGCCCCCCAGAATATTAACAGCAACTGTCATATTCACATAGCAGCCACTGGTAATCACCACTGGGAACTAGGCAGTTACATAGAAAAATAAACAACCAGTTGCCAATATCCAGTTGCACTCAGCTAACAAGGCAAAGATGAATTCTGTGCAGGTAAGGTCAGGTCCCTTCCAGCCTAACAATCTCACTCCATGGCAGATTCCAGATAATGCCCCAGTTCTTAAGGAGTTAAAGAGAGAAAAGTGAGGGATGTTTGGAATAAAATCTACCTGCCATGACAAAGGGTGTCCTTGCAATCATAGGTGATGTTACAGAGATGCACTTGGACCACATGTGGAGTATTATTTAAAACAGTCAAACATTAACTTGCCCTGGATATCATAACTATGTATATTCCAGTAGCCCTGTGGTTGTTAAAGTAGCTTGAAACTTGTCTTAAGAAGCAATTGCTTGACTCAAGTTAACATTTCTAACATGGGATTTTGTCCCTACTAAAAAAACACACAGCATGCACCTGCTACTTCATTAGCCCTGGATAAACTTTCTAATTCTTGTTAACGAAGAAACAAATATGCTTCTAGCATCATTTAAAATATAAATTATTGTAATGTAAGAATAATGCCTGAGATTAAATATTTTTTTCTGTATATGGAAGGATGCTCACTACCATCTTTTTGATCTGCTTAACTTTAAAAGTTTGAAGCTTTTAAATTTAGAACATTTACCCACTTATAGAAAGGCCAACACTGGGTAGCACTCTTGGTTCAGCATCAGAAGGTCTCTAGTTGATTTCTAAGCACAAGGAACTGTATTGTGGGATACAGTTAAGAGGACTGGCTGTACCAATGCAGCTGCAGCAGACGTGGCTTTTTGCCCAAAGTCATGCTGTGGTTCTGCCAGATCTGCTGAAAGGATGTGTTGCACTGGTTACAGCCAACCCTTGCAAAATGAGGCCAGAAATACAAAACAGGTAAAACAGTAGCCACAATCCAGTCCCTCGTACTGGCACTGTCAAGTGCACAGAGAAGGACCTCCCCCCCCCCCCAAAAAAACCTAGAGCTTTCTCCCTCTCCTGCCAAACCTTGACTAGGAACACAATGTGCCGAGGGCATGGCAACGTACATCACTATTACCTTGAAAGGGGACCCTATAATAAAATAACAAGCAATGCATCCTCTCCATGCTCATAATACTAGAAACGCTCAGGGTCATCCAACAAAGTTGAACGTTGGAAGAGTCAAAACAGACCAAAGGAAGGACTTATTCACTTCCATAAGATGTAGTGTTGACCATCATCTTGGATGGCTTCAAAAGAGGATAAGATAAATTCACAAAGGAGAATAAAGGTACCAGCAGCTACTAAACATGATGACTATGTTCTTGCTCCACTGTGGGAGGCAGTCGGCCTCAGTTGTCAGAAATTGCAGGTGAGAAGAGTGCTGATGAGCTCAGGTCCTGCTGGCAGGTTTCCCACTGAGGCATCTGGCTGGCAACTGTGAGAATATAATGCTGGATTGGATCAGCCTCTGGCCTGATCCAACAGAGCTTTTATTAAGCTCATCTCCTAGGAGAAGTGTTCCTGCCAGCCATACATTTCTCCAAGATACTATAATCTGTAAGGAGCTCTAGGTCATTCTACTCCTGCTCTCCTTAAGAAAAAGAAATTTTCCTTACGATAAACTGATGTTCAACATTAAGTGGCTACAAAGCATACTCAGTCCTCTCTGTGGAACTTTATTTTGGTGGGGGGAAGCCCCCTTAGATTTCCAGGCGGTGGTAGTTTCTTCCTTCTAAAAACTCAGGACTTCCCTGAGCATGCTACTACCTCAGTAGCCCCCTTTGGCTCCATTTCTCTTGGCACTCTCCACCTGAATTAAGTTTTGTCTGCATGCCCCACAAGGTTCAATCCCTACACTGCTTCACAGGGCTGTGTGCTCACTTACAAGAAACAACTAGGTTCTTTTGGACAGAGGTTTATAAACAAAATGTGCCCAGGAAACAGTTTCAAGACCCACCTCTTGCACAGAAACATTATTTAGTCTTGCAGAAAGTCACCTCTCTCCAAGAGCTGATGCTCATTTCTCACTCAATAGATGGAGGCCATCTAATATAGCTGGGGGGGGGGGGCAACAGGCCCCAGGGTTGAATGTGGCCAACTAGGTCTCCCTATCTGGCCCCTGGGATTCTATAAACAAACATGAGTTCATCATTTGTAAAATCAGAACCATTATCTTACCCCACAGTTTTTACCAAAGACTTTAATTGCAGGTTGCTATGCTGGTCTAATAGGGGAGGGGAATATAAATGTAGCCATAGTACAATACTTTTATTAGGACCACCTAAAACATCACAGAGGAAGCTTGTGAGTCCCCTGCAACATTAGACAGTTTAACAAACCAAGAGACTTTTTGACATCCTAAGGACTAGCACATTAGAGCATAACATAAATATACTGCGTGCACAGACATATGCTCACAAGGATTTCCACATGTGCACCAGCAGAATAGATTCAAAGGGGGCTAAGTTTAAGCAGTGAAAAATGCTGGTTTAGCTGTCAAAAAAACCCCCGTTTTTCTTGGCTGGAAATCTCCTGCTCTTTATCCCACATTAGTCTCAAAGACTTAAAAATTGACACATATTTTTGGACCAACTACTTTACCAATGTAAAATAAAAAAATTCCTTCAGTAGCACCTTAAAGACCAACTAAGTTTTTATTTTGGTATGAGCTTTCGTGTGCATGCACACTTCTTCAGATACAGTGAAATGGAAGTTTCCAGGCACTTATGTAGAGAAGGGGTGGGGAGGGGTGGGGATGGGGAGGGGGGGATCACTCAGAAGAAGTGTGCATGCACACGAAAGCTCATACCAAAATAAAAACTTAGTTGGTCTTTAAGGTGCTACTGAAGGAATTTTTTTATTTTACTTCGATCCAGACCAACACGGCTACCTACCTGTAACCATACTTTACCAATGCAAGTTGATAAGGATTACAACTCAGGTTGTCTGAGTAGAAGTTGCCTTTGATCAGTAAAGTAGGGTCATCAAATTTTAGGCCAAATTGTGTTTTGTGGGCTGCATTGTACTGTATTCTGTGAATGGTTTCTTTGTTTTCAGCATATTAACAGGGAATGCAATGTGATTTGACAACTTTGATTTAAAAGGGGATTAGACAAAATCATTTCAAATAAGGCTATCAGTGGCCTCACAATACAGTACGGTAGTTACATATGGAGAACGTGTTCTCATACCCTGCTGGTGGGCTTCCCAGAGGGATCTGTTCCTGGCAAACCTGAGATCACTGGTTGAAAGTTCGTAACTGGGGGTTTTTTTAATTGGTTTTATTACAGATACATTTGCTGCCCTGGGCTCCTTTGGGAGGAAGGGCGTGATATAAATTTAATACGGTACATCTACATCATCATCATCATCATCAGGCTGACTGGCTGGTGCTGAACAAGATGGGCCTTTTGATCTGATCCAGCTGCACTCTGCTTAAGCTCTTAACTATACATGAACCTTAAAACATGCTCATAGCCCCAGTAAAGGCTAGGGGGAAGCTGTGTAAAAAGGGAAAAGTGTTCTCATTTAAGGGAAAGTCTGTACCTCCTCTTCTCCTTTCTGTCCAGCCTTACTAAGAGGAAGGCAAGGGGTCACCACAGATCTCCAGCCCACATGATGAACAAATGGCAGGAAGCAACAGTATAGAAAGTCATCGACAGAACTGTGGCTTCATAAGCAGTACTTAGTTTAGAATTGGGAAACAGAGTTCAAGAAGTCACAGCTCACACCATATCCTGCAAAAACAACATATGGTCAGGCAAAGTGGCTCTCTCTCTCTCTCTCTGCCTGCCCAGAAATGCCTGGTGTTTCACTGGCAGCAAAAAACATGTAAGTGACCCTAGAGTCATACAGGGACTCTGAATGAAAAGCAGTGGATATGGGGCAAAGATTGGGCATGTGCTATATTTTGTTAGTGGCATATTCATCCACATTTCACAAGCAGAGAAGAAGCCTTTTTTAAAAAAATCAAGCAATTATATAAAAATCTACTTTAAGTAACATGACAGTACAAAGTAAATCCAGGCAAGTTAGACTCAAAACGCAGCTCACAGCCAGGAAAAGTACCATCTCAAGTTCCCTGCCTTTTTGTAGTTTTTCCCAACATGTTCTTTATGCTAGATTTTATGTGTGGGCCACAGAAAAATAAGCACACCAGTTAGCTCTCACATTATGACATCACAATTCTTTGGGCCTCCTCTTGACATGCATCTTAAGAAAACACATTAAAAAGTGTCTGAAGAAGGTTCTCTTTGTTCTTAATCTGTAGCAAGGGCATTACAATAACATCACTAATAGGGGTTGATGTTAGGATAAAAAGAACATTGAAACATTACCAGAACATAAGCCATTTCACACAAACAGCACTGGGTGTTTGTTTATCTATTTAGCGCATTTGTAGCAGGTGGCGCTGTGGGTTAAACCACAGAACCTAGGGCAGGCATCCCCAAACTTCGCCCTCCAGATGTTTTGGACTACAATTCCCATCATCCCTGACCACTGGTCCTGTTAGCTAGGGATCATGGGAGTTGTAGGCCAAAACATCTGGAGGGCCGCAGTTTGGGGATGCCTGGCCTAGGGCTTGCCGATCAGAAGGTCGGCGGTTTGAATCCCCGTGACGGGGTGAGCTCCCGTTGCTCAGTCCCTGCTCCTGCCAACCTAGCAGTTCAAAAGCACACCAAAGTGCAAGTAGATAAATAGGTACCGCTTTGGGAAGGTAAACGGCATTTCCGTGCGCTGCTCTGGTTCGCCAGAAGCAGCTTAGTCATGCTGGTCACATGACCCGGAAGCTGTACGCTGGCTTCCTTAGCCAATAAAGCGAGATATGCGCTGCAACCCCAGAGTCGTCCGCGACTGGACCTAATGGTCAGGGGACCCTTTACCTTTACCCTACCCTTCATCCAAAAAATTATATCAGAGTGACTTACATAAAAACAGTTAAACCAAGACCCGCTTGCAATCTAAAGAACAAGACACAAAAGGTGGATGGGACAGGGAGGGAAGAAGAAAAAAGCAAACTTGGGTTCAGGCACCAATTCTTAAATACAGTAGTAGTTTTTATAATGACCAGCTAGCACAGAAACCGTTCAGGGGTATGAGGTGCTTGATGGAGCTGGTCTTTTGGCAGAGCTGATAGAATGTATTTTAATACAGTATTTTGTTTGAAGCTGCTCTGAGTGGATGGGGAAACCTAGCCAGATGCGCAGGGTATGATTAATTAAGTATTATTATTATCATCATAATCATCCCTCCCATTGAGGCAGCCTGATGGAAAGGCTGCTGTCAGGTGCCAGGTGAAGAGGGGAGGTCTGATAGAGCTAGTCTATGAAACACAAACCCTAAATTAGACCTCTCCTATACATGGAACGCTTCAGGGATGTTTCCTGGACCAAGAAAAACATTAGCTACCTTTATTGGGGGGTGGGGTATAACAACAAATAATATTTCGTTCTGCCTCTAGGCACAGCAGAGGACAATGGAGCCACAAGCATTCTCAGACCCTTTTGAGGAGGAGAAGGCCACCAACACAAGATGCAGAAATCTCCAAAAAGGGCTTCATGAAGCAACCAAAATTCATTGGATAGCATTCATGAAGGATTAGCAAAGGTGGAATTATTATGCTATACAGATAAGAATTACAAACAGCATGTATTGCTTTCAGAAATTAGCAGGGTAGTCAGCATTTGAGTAAAGGCAAATCAAACCAACCATTAACCATAGATTAATACATACACACACACACACACACACACACATGAAACAAGAATCCATTGGTAAAAAATAAGAATCAGATGCACTATTAATAGCTCAAAGCAAGAATTCAAACCACCTCTATAAATAAAGATGAGCAGTATTTCCTGAAATCATAAAGAGGAGAACCAAAAAGAGATATGTGTGGTCTATAATTTTAGAGCCATTTTTATTACATTCTTGTAAGAAAATCTATTTATAATATGAAATATACATGTATATTTCAGTTGTACTGCAGTGGACCAAAGCTCACACTTTGAAAGAGATTTATTAGAGAATAATGAAAAACTATTATCTAAAATGTGTAAGTTATTATTAGACTGGGAAACAAAAAATGAGCTGGTAAAAAAACCTTAATGATACACTGGGCAAGTGACATTGGGCATAATATAGAATTTGATCTCCAGGAAAAATTGCGGAAGGATCTGAAATTCACTGCATGCTACACCCTGAAGGAAAATTATATGAAAACAATGCATACATGCATAAACCAAGTAGATTAGCTAGGATGTATAAATCTGAAATACGTACGTGTTGGAAATGTAAGGAAAATGAAGGAACCTTTTCCCACATGTGGTGGGCATGCAAAAAAGTTAAGGAGTACTGGGAAATGATTTATAATGAGATTTAAAAAATGTTCAAACTACCCTTCCCAAAAAACTCAGATGCATTCGTGTTCAGAATATTTCAGATGAAGGTACCCAGAAGTCAGAAAAACTTATTCATGTATACGACAACAACAGCTTGGATCCTGTTAGCCAAAAAAGGAGGATTGGCAACTTAAGATGATGGAATACGCAGAAGTTGCAGGCCTAATAAGTAGGGTAAGAGAGCAAGAGGAATGAGTATTCAAAGAAGAGTGGGATTTTTTTGTTGAATACGTAGAAAATAATTGTACACAGATGAAAACGCTGGGGGCATTAAGGTAAATTCAACAGTATTACATATCTAAAGGGGGAAAATTGAATCAAATGGATATATAAGAATAAGCAGGAATTGTGGTTAAAATAAAGGTGCCTTGGAAAGGGAAGAAGGGAAGTCATTGAATGCATTGGTATACTGAAATACTTCAATATGGAAATGTATATCTAAAAACTTTTCAATAAAATGTTTATTTAAAAAACTGTTATGCTTTGTTTGCAATACTAATTAGTAGAAGTAGATTAGATTATGGTTAAATTCCTTAGAATTTTGTTTATCTTTAGCTGGTATTTGTATAAGGCTCTTTCTAACAGAAGGGATTGAACGCTAAGAGAGCACAGCAACTGTTGTTGTTATTTTATTTATACCCCGCCCATCTGGCTAGGTTTCCCCAGCCACTCTGGGTGGCTTCCAGCAGAATACAAAAACATAATAAAACATCAAATGTTAAAAACTTCCCAATACAGAACTGCCTTTCACTTTGCAAAGTGAAATTAAGAGAGACCAATTTTGTTAACCATAGACTGCAAAGCAAAAAAAATTTGGACAGATATGGGAAGCTTTTTAAAAACAAAAACAAAAAGATTAAACAATTTATAAGTAATCATCAGACAAGAAACTGGCACTGTATAAGAAGGATGAATGTGGTTTTTTAAAGTGTTAAAGCTCTATGATTATTTGACAGATTAAAAGTGATCATTTTGAAAAGCTGAGAAATCGGGGCCAGCAACCATCAGCCTGGATAGAACAAGATAATCAAAGTCCCAACTATTAGCAGGATATGGCGTAAATAAGATACATTCTTGTGACCTCAGTTGCATAAAATTGTTATGTTCCAGGCTTTATCCTCATGACCCAGCATGGCCGCTAGTTAAGAGAGCACCTCTGAATGGAGGGCAAAAGCCTAAACCTTAGTGTACAATAGAGATAAATAACCTCTGGCCCTCTCAATGCTGTTGGGACTTGGACTTCCATCAGCCCCAGGGAAGGTGTGAGTTATAGTGCCAACAGCAGCTGAGGGGCTACAGGCTCCCCATAAGGAAAGTACCTGTTTTTAAGTTCCTACGACAGGATTGTTTGGTGCTTTTTATTTTACTATGCTGGTACATTTGAGCTTTAACACAGGTTGCCTCTTAAGCATATGGTATTGCTGCTTTTTGTAGCATTGTGGTTTTATTTATCAAACTTTTATAATGTACACTTCAGCTCTGCATGCTACACAGAATCGGCTGAGTGGGACAGTAGACCCACTGTTCATATGATGCATAAAATCTCCCTGCACCACAAATACTTTTAAGCAGCTTTTCTCAACCTCTTGTCCTGCCTGTCTACAATCATGTTTCTCCACAACACTGAGGGCATGCAGCTTGCTAATCTTTTAAATGAAAAATGGAAATTCTCAAGAGCTGAAGACTCACTTCCATGGATCTCCTCCTCACTACAACCCTGAGAGATAGGATATGCAGTGTGTGTGGCTGATGACTCAGGGAGCTTTGTGTCTGAATGAGCCTAGGTCTTCCCAATTATAGCCTGGCACTATTACACCACCCTGATTCTCTCCAGCTCTTCGGAACAGAATACCACATGTCCTTTCCTCATTACTGCCTAGCCCTCTTCTGTTTGTACTCCCTTCCCTGAAACACACGTCCAAATCTCACCACTTGCAGAACAAACAAGAACATACCCAGATCCAAAATCTAAAAAGTGGGAGGAGAGAACATGGTTATTTCTGCTAAGCAAGCCATGGACTATGCTGCATTCCATTTGATTAAAACAATTACCAGAAAGGCAGCCAAGAATTACATAAAACTTCCTCTCTGCACCACCCCAGCTCCTTTCCTCCACCCGCATATTTCATACTGCTTTCCAGCCCTATTTGTACCATGCACAGATTATGCACGCCACCCTATGAAAACTGGGCTGAAGGGAGCAACACAAGGCCCTTTAAACATCACATGCAGACAAATATATAAAGCAACCAGGATGTGAAATGCAGGCATGCCTTACTGACCCAAGAATCCTAGGCAACAACCAAGAGTAGTGTAAACAAGTGTGGGGTTGCCCCTGAATACTGCTTCCATGGGTGCAGAGTTGTTCATTTCCATGTACCTGTATCTCTTTATCATGGAGATGCCTCTCTTGTCCCCCATTACAGGTAATGTGGCTCATTGTAGACAATGGACAGCAGCATACATCCACTGAGTACCACAGGAGGGGAAAGTGCTCTTGTGTTTGAGTTGCGCTTGCAGGTTTCCCACAGGCATCTGGTTGGCCACTCTGAGAACAGGATGTTGGACCAAATGGTTCAACCAGCAGGTTCATGTGTTATTGAGGTGGGGAAAGCTCTTCATTTTGTCAAGCTACATTCTCTGCCTGACTTCTGACTTGAGCACATAAGTAATGGACCAACACCCAGGATTAGCACCCAGAAACACCAGGCCCATAACTACGTAGTCACTTCAGCATTTGAGGAAGTTTCCTCTACATGTCGACCCCACTTCCAAGAATCAGTAGCAAGGCAAGTTAAGAATAGTGGTGAATCTTTGACAGCAGCACTGCTGAAATGCCAAGCCCCCACAGGTCCAATAACTGAACCTATTTAATTTTAAATATTTTGTTCATTAATTCAATTTATATATCCCGCCCTTCCTACTATGCAAAAAATCTGACAGCTGATGTCGTCCAATGTCATTGTTTCTCCAGTTTTCTGTTTCTCCACTAGAATGGCTGGAATTTTTTTGAGTGCTGCAGGGCACAGGGCTGGGCACAGGGCTAATGAGAAGGTGCTATAGTACAACTCTGCGTGGGCTGTTGGCACTCCTCAATACCTTGCCTCTGAGCATGCTAGCATCTGGCTTCTCATCTAACACCTTGAAAACTTGCTTAATTATTCCATTCTGAAAACAAAATATTACATAATATAACCTGCTTTTAATAAATCAGAATTTGATACCCTTCTGCTTGCAGCAGAGATCAGAATATAGGAAGCGGCCATACACCAAGTCAAACCCTTGATCCATCAGTTCAAACAACACTAACTGGCAGCAGCTCTCTGGGGTTTCAGCCCTATCTGGAGATACTGTACTGGAAATTTATAACCTAAGAATTTTTGCATGCAAACCTTGTGCTCTGCCAATGAGCTACAGTTGCAGAGCCCTTATCAGCTACACGGCTGAAAGGAAACCCTAAAAGGAACACTAGTTAAAGGAGCATGTCCATTAAAAAGCAGATCCAGCCCTTGAATTAAAATTATCCAATTGTAAGATAATGACTCTGTCTTCGGTTTGACTGACATACAAGATTTTCTTGCATTTTACAGGAGTGAAAAGAGACCAGTTGTCCTTGGTTATGCCTTACCCACGTGCACAACTGGAGGCACTGATAAGAGATGATATGATGTCAAAGAGATGGTATTTCTTCCCCTCCCCCTACTCCTTATGCAGAGTTTCTTTTGAAATGCCAGAGAGGCTTACAGCTAGTAGGAACAGCTCCAGCTTTATAAATGCCAAGGACCATGAAGCCCACACAGCAGGAAAAGGAAACAGAGGCCCTGGGGCCAAATCTAGCCCTCCAGTCACCGCCAGCTAAACATCCATTTGCCAACTTTAGGACAAGAGACGGAATGCAGGAGAGAGGAGATTCCAATGCTGCCGCACCACTTTTAAATGGCTGTAAGCCCCGCCTTCAGGCCGGCCCTATTGGTAAGCCAGCGGCTTGGCGCGGCAGCAGGGATTGGCTGCAGCAGGGGGCCGCTACACGCCCCACTGCTTGCCGCGAGGAGCGGGTCCCGCCCGCAAAGTCTCCCCTCGTGGAGGAGGAGAGATCCTGTGGCAATTGGACTTGCTTGAGGTTTATTAAGGGCAGGGATAGGGAACCTGTGACCCTCCATATGCTGTTGGAACTACAGTTCCCATCATCCCTGACCAGTGACTGGGGCCGATGGGAGTTGAAATCCCCCATCTCAAATTTAGGGGCTGATAAGTGGGCCCCTGGCACAACCCCTCTCATTCAACCCGCCTCAAAGTGGCCCTCCCATAAAACTACTTGCCACCAGATGTACCAGCACAATAAGATCTCCTCTCCCTTTTCTATTCCCCCCACCCCTCAATCTGCTCTGGAGGGGAGGGGGAACACCTACAACAGATTTGGAGGGAGGCAAAGGAAGAGGAAGACCTGTTGCAGAGAGAAAAGTCATTGTGTTAACAGGACAGCTTTGTTAGATACAACCCATTCTCCTGAGTCTATTCATTGCTTAGACAAGCTCAGTAGTTCATTTCTAAAATAAGAGCAAATTGCCACATCTCTGAACCATAAAGTGCTTTCACCAATGATAGACTCGTGTGAAGGAGACAGCTGTGGTTTCTTAGTGGCATGGGAAAGGCACACCGTGCATTTATTAGATAAATTCATGGAGGATAATGCTATCAATGGCTACTAACAATGCTGGCAATGTTCTACATCTGCTGTCGGAGGCAGTATGTCCCTGAATGCCAGTTCCTGGGAATCACACATGGGTAAAGTACATACCCTCCAGCATCCCACTGATCAAAATCGGAATGCTAGGGTTTTGGTCCCAAGCTCTAGCGGGAGCCAGCTGATTCAAATGATACCAAAAACGAGTGTCTTTTGGTCTGGTATTTTGACATGAGTCCCCCAAAAGAGCATGTTTTAGTACTGTGCTCTGGTGCGAGCCAGCTAATTTGTACCAGAGCACAAGACCAAAACACCGAATGGCTTCTTTAATCTGTGATGCTCTGCGTAAACTGGGACTGTTGAGGGATATGAGAGTGCTGTTGCACTCAGATACCGTATTTTTCCATGTATAAAACGCCATGTATAACATGACCCCTATTTTTTCGGACTCCAAATAAAGAAATCCCCCATATCCACTATCCGTGTATAAGACGACCCCCAAAGCATACTGGTGCTTTAAATAAGTTACCAAGCTCAGTTCTGAGCTCTGGCTCAGATTAAGGCTTGTTTGGGGCCATCAGGTGTGCCTTTCTTTGGATGAAAAGGAATTTAAGGACACCATGTTGAGATACAAGCTTTCTAAATGGACCACAGGGGAATGAGTCTGAGGGTTTTTTTCTCTCTGAGAAGACTAAGTACCCACTTGATACTCCCACTTGTGCTATTTGTTCATGCCAGACAGAACTGCAATCTCAAATCGCATTAAGGTTTGGTACACCATGGTATTTGTCTACTAAAATCCTTCATTAAAAACAAAACAAAACCTTTTGTAGCCATCCCAGCGCTGTGTTTACACAGTCGGTTATTGTGCTACAATAACACCCCTGTAATCACTTCAGTCCGATTGGTTTACATGTTCAAAGGACGAATTTGAGGTTGAAGTAAGCAGACAGCCTACCATCCCTCATGACAGCAGGGAGACTCCTAACTCACTCTGCATTAACCCTGGGATTCCAGGTGAACAATAATTCAAGTTAGCATCTCCAGTGGGTGGAATTCCTATTTTCCCTGCAGGGAAAGGCAATGACCCAAAAAAGAACCAACAGAGTCAGCAAAGGGTGATGGGGTGGGAAAGCTGAACAGTGTCTGCCCTGTTCACATTTAAAGTAGGGAGGAGTATCTATTTTTATTTTTTACACAGAATGGAGTGGGCAGATCAGGGTTGCTAAACGCTCCCCCTCTTCCTAGTGGTGCAGCAACAAACCTACTAGCACATTTGCGAAGCTAAACAGGGTCCGGTATGGTTTCAAACTGGATGGAAGACTGTGTTTTGAGGTTCCTGCATTGCGGGGAGTTGGACTAGATTACCCTCGGGGTACCAATTCTACAATTCTATGATTCTATTATTTCAGCTTACCTTCATACTTCAAATAACTTTCATCCCAACTAAACTTCAGTAAAGAGCCAGCTGGGGAGAAAACCACTTAAAGCAATAAAGCATGGTCTGGGGGTGAAAGGGGGAGATTTGTTACCTTCACCTACATGCTCTTTTTCTTATTTTTATTTTTTTAAAGGACTGTATTCTCGTGTTATATATCAACAGCACAGGCATGTACATAAACGACCACTGTGAGAACAGGATGCTGGAATAGATTGGCCATTGCCCTGATCCAGCCAGCTCTTCGTATGTTCTTATAAACATGCATCTGCCCCCATCACATCTAGAACAGTACTAAAATACTATGGAATTCATGAACTATGAATAATACCAGGATAGAAGATAACCACTTGGATTCCTAGCTGTGTAGACAAGCCTATATTCCACCCTCTGCTTATGTTCCTAGCATTCAGAGTTGCAGAAGTTCACATCTGTAGGAATTATGGTGTTATTGGCTCTGAATGACAGAGCCAAGCGAATTACGTAGCCAATACAAAATGTGAGCTGCAGTCCTTGCACGGGCTGTATGTGCACCCACACCCTGCCCTGCCTCCAATGCTGCAGTAAAGAGATCCAAGCCTAGCACAATAGCTTCAGGTCTCACAAGCCATCAGAGTTCAGGAAAGCCATAAAGGCACCATTGTGAATTCCAAATTACATGGATGCTGGTTAAATGTCTAAGCTTAAAGAGCAAACTTGTGAGCAGTGAAGCAGGCAAAGTCAGAGGAAAGCATTCAAGAAATCTGGAAGGATTCTTCCTAGGGCTTCCCAAGGCTGTTAACTTTGCTGCATTAAATGTGCATTCTGTAGTAGACCTCATTTGTAATGTTTTATTTTGAAATCTTTAAGATAATATTTTAAGGTTCCTATTAATTATGTTAGTTTGAATATATACTTTATATTTGACTTGCTTCAGTAATGTTTTATTCTGGATTGTTTTACTTGATGTTTTAATTTAGGGTGTAAACCGCTTTGAGATCTTTTTCTTAATATTAGAAAAATGAAATGAAATGAATAACAACAAATGAAATGAAATAAATAATAACAACAACAACAAATCTGAGGTTTAACTGTCCCCTAGGAGCGATGTCCTGGAGTAAGCCACGCAACTCCAGATAAGGAATGGAAAGCCTCTAAAGGACAGGGCAGAATGCATACGCCTTTCGCTTTTAAATATTCTGTTTAGCTTCACGGAGAGAAATAGGTGATGTAACAGAAAGCTATAAGGACATGGAGAAAGCGAGCATAGGATATATATCATGAAAGAGAAAGAGAGAGAGAGAGAGGGAGGGAGAGAGAAAGAGAGAGAGATTTACTGTGGTACCTCGGTTTAAGTACACAATTGGTTCCGGAAGTCTGTACTTAACCTGAAGCGTACTTAACTTGAAGCGAACTTTCCCATTGAAAGTAATGGAAAGTGGATTAATCCGTTCCAGACGGGTCCGCGGAGTACTTAAACTCAAAGTACTCAAACCGAGGCGTACTTAAACCGAGGTATGACTGTATTATTGATCCATTACTCCAGGGAGAGCAGATACTTGCATACTCTGAGACACAAAGGAGTTAAAAAGTTATCTGCAGAGTCCAGACTTTCCATGGAAATGCTACAGAAAGGGGGGCAAGGGGGGCTTTGCATCACACACTGCTTCAGGCACAGGACTTCTTCCAAGTCCTGCAAGACAATAGCACCTCTGTTTTACAAGGGAATTGAAGCACTTAAGGAGGAAGGCAGTAGGAAAGGGGGAATCACTCTTCACTCTGGTGGGGTTACAGACAAATTTACATACATACCCCAGTGGGGGCAACACTCTCAGGAACCTCAGCAAGCAAAACAAAACAAAAAACAAAAACCCAACATTCCAAACTAAAGCCATTTCCTGGTTGTAGCTCACAAGGAGGGTGTTTCAACAACAGTCAGTTAAGTCCAGAAACAGATCACCATTCAAACACTGCAGTGCATCTAACAATAATGAAGCCCGTGCAGAAAAAGCCCACTCTCAAACAAGCAGAATGGCTTCACAGGCAGAAGCTAGGGCTCTTTCTCTCTTTTTTCTATGAGAAAACAGACTAATGTGAGTGTATGTGCTCTACTTCAGGCCCAAAAGAGCTCCAATCAAAAACAGGCAAAGGTATTGCTGCCTTCTACAGGAGCGTGGAAAAATTCCCTACCACAGAAAGCGGGAAGAGAAATGCACCAAGAGAGAAAACAAAATTCAAAGCATACAGTAAAATTCTTTGGTGGAGAGGGGAAAGATGTTTTAAGGTGACCCACAGCACATCTACATCTGTCAGAGTATCTCTTCCGCCATTCTAGCTTCCCACTTCACAAGGAAGTTCTCTACCACAAGTCCAACAGAAGCAGTCACAAGAGCATTGAACCCCCAAATACAGGAACGAGGGAATTGTGGACCTTCATATGGTGTGGGGCCAGAACTCACAACAGCCCAAGCCAGCATAGTCAACGGTCAAGGTCAATAATGGGAGTTGTGGTCCACCAACAACTGGAGAGCTGCAGGTTCCCCAGTCACGAGTCACATTGGCTGTAATTGGGGACAAATGGGGTATATCCACGGGTAGAGATGTAGGTGCACGGTCCCCCATCCCTGCCCTAGCATCTTTTACAACAGATCTGGATTCATGTCACTTAATAATTCTGGTGCAGTTTCACTGATCTGAATGGAGTTTAACAGTGATCACTCTGGAACTCCCTGCCTACTGACACCAGGAGGCATCTTTACCACACTTTTTGGCATCTGATTAAATTGTTTCTGTTTAGCCAAGCCTACCCAGACATGTACAGCTGACATACATTTTGATTTCTAATGTTAACTGCTAGTTTTACTTACACTTTTTAATTTTTTTAACTTGCTTTTAACTTTGACAATTATTGATAATTTCAATGTACACTTGCTTTTAACTTTGACAATTATTGATAATTTCAATGTACATTTTATGTATCTTACAAATCACTCAGACTTTTTATTTACAGTTAAGTGATAGGTAAGGTAAAAAAAAAGGACCCCTCGATGGTTAAGTCCAGTCAAATTTGACTATAGAGTGTGGTGCTCGTAAGGTCGGCAGTTCGGATCCACGTGACGGGGTGAGTTCCCATTGCTTTGTCTCAGCTCCCGCCAAACTAGCAATTCAAAAGTTAAGTGATATACAAATATTGATATATCACTAAGGATCAAACATCACATAAAACAGTGGGATTTACTTCTGAGTAACTCTGTGTAGGATGCACTGTGAATGTGTTAGTTTCAGTGGACAAAATTTAGAAAGCTGTGATCTTTGCTTACTGAAGAAAATGTATTTTTTACTTAAATATACTGTGGTTCAGTGTTGAAAAAAACTCAGACATATGGGTTACCTTGGCCCCTAAATCACCTTATAGATGGCACCTAACATTTCCTCAGTTCTATACAGGGCTAGCTGATAAGGCTCCCAAGGATTGGAAGAATTTTTCTAGCTCCAAAATAGGAAACAAATAAATAAGCTGAAATTAAAGTCCCTGAGAACTGTGTGCCTTGGTATACTTCCATTCTTTTCAATAAGATGATTTATACAAGAAAGGCTCTCCAAGCTTTGTGTCCAATATTCCTTGCATTACCTTCACATAAGACAATACTCCCACTCCTTAAGCCTCCAGCTGTAGCTGGTACTGAAATTTTGGGGAAGGGAGAACAAAAACAAAAACCCTAAAAGTTCACAGAAATTAAAAAAAGTCTTGATCTCGCCTGCTAGCTAATGAAGCTACAGATCTGCCTTTGCCAACCCAGCACCCTCCAGATGTTTTGGACGACAACTGCCATCTAATCCTCCCACCACTGGCTATAGCTGATGGCACCTGTAAGTCCAAAACATCTGCAGAACACCAGGTTGGCAAAGGCTCCCTTCATGGTAGCATCCACAGAGGATCCCCAGCTTCCCCAAGCAGGGATTGTGTGGTCCAATTGTTAGAGTACTGGACAAGGACAAGGGAGACAAGAATTCAATCCCAACTCAGCCATAAAACTCACTGGGTGACCCTGGATCAATCACTATTTCTCAGACTAGCCTACTTCACAAGTTTGTTGTGAGGCTAAAAATGTGGGGGTGCTGGAGCACCTTAGAAGAAATATGCAAGTTAAATGTAATAAGTAATGAAAAAAGAGAGAAGCATAGGAAGCAGTGCTTGTGAACATGGTGCATTGCAGCCTGAGAGCCCTTTCCCTGTCTGTGTGGACTGCATGGCTGCTGTCTTGTGTCTGCTGTGGGGGCAAGTAATCGGCAAAGGATCAGTTGGATAGCAGGTTATCAAGTACACCAACTGAGAGCACTCACGATGCAATTAAGAAGATAAAATAGAATGTCATGTCCCAAGAATGCATTGTGTGAAATTACCACAGGTGATCACATCCATCCAAAAGTAAGTGTTGAAACTCATCTGCTTCTCTGCTATTTAGATTTTTATATTCGGATTTTCTGAATCTGAAGCTGTGGACATAGAAAAAGAAGTTTGTGGCTTTCCTAGAGGAGAAGTACAGTGGTACCTCTACTTGTATTGTCCCTGAATAAAAATGAAACTCTCAGTTTCCTTTTTTGCTTGCCTCAATCATGAATGTACAGTGGTACCTTGGGTTATGAACTTAATTCGTTTCGGAGGTCCATTCTTAACCCAAAACCGTTCTTAACCTGATGCGCACTTTCGCTAATGGGGCCTCCTGCTGCCGCTGTGCCGCCGGCATACGATTTCCGTTCTCATCCTGGGGCAAAGTTCTCAACCCAAGGTACTACAGTGGTACCTCGGTTTATGAACACAATTGGTTCCGGAAGTCTGTTCATAAACTGAAGCGTTCATAAACTGAAGCGAACTTTCCCATTGAAAGTAATGGAAAGTGGATTAATCCGTTCCAGACAGTCCGCGGAGTACTTAAACTGAAGCGTTCATAAACTGAAGCAAACTTTCCCATTGAAAGTAATGGAAAGTGGATTAATCCGTTCCAGACGGGTCCGCGGAGTACTTAAACTGAAATGTTCATAAACTGAAGCATGGGTGTAATTGGTTCCGGAAGTCTGTTCATAAACTGAAGCGTTCATAAACTGAAGCGAACTTTCCCATTGAAAGTAATGGAAAATGAATTAATCCATTCCAGATGGGTCCGCAGCGTTCATAAACCGAAAATTCATAAACCGAGGTGTTCATAAACCGAGGTTCCACTGTACCGTGTTTCTCCTTTTTTTAAGACACCGTCTTATAACTTTTTTCCTCAAAATAACACAGGGTGGCTTATTTTTGGTGGGATGCCTTATTTTTTCCCCTCCTCCTCCTGCCGCGGCCGGCATTGCTGCTGCACCTATCACTATGTCTTATTTTCGGGGTATGGCTTATATTCCTTGAATGCTTAAAAATCCTGCTATGGCTTATTTAATGACTACGTCTTAAAATAGGGGAAACAGGGTACCGTGGTACCTCTACTTACGAATTTAATGCGTTCCAAACGCACATTCGTAAGTAAAAAAAAAAATGTAAGTCGGATCCCATAGGAATGCATTGGGAGAAAAATTCATAAGTCGAAGCAACCCTATCTAAAAATTCATAAGTAGAAAAAATCCTATCTAAACAGCATCCAAGATGGCGGACGGAGCTCCATTCATAAGTAGAAACATTCGTAAGTCAAGTCATTCGTAAGTAGAGGTACCACTGTACTTGGATAGCGGAGTTTGGAAGCAAAGTGTTTGTAACCCGAAGCGTTTGTAACCCGAGGTACCACTGTAATATCATGTACTTTCAGAGAACCAAATGCTTTACACATGTCAGCCACAAACTGGGGGTTTTCTCACTCTCATTTACAGATGAGGAAGTGAAAGTAGGAGCAAGAAAACTTATGGGTGGGCTAGATGCTTAATCTAAGTGTGTAACAAACAGCAGGAAAAAGGGAACAATTTCAATCATCTCTCCTGTGTTTTCATCTATACCACCAACAACCAAGCCTAGTAATACAACTGGAAATAAATCGTTTCAAATACTGCAAGTTAACAATACACATGACAAACCTACAAAAAAAAAAACAGATTAAGCATCCCACTATGGAGAATAGTCACTGGTGCAGCAGTACACCATCTGACCAGATGGCAGAGTCACAAATACCTCAGTGAATTTATGGAATGCAACAGCTGTAGCTTGTATATTTCAATACCCATGATCTTAGCACATACTGGAAAGTTTCTCTGCTCATTTCATAAACGTCATCAAATTGTGTATGCTTAGCTAGAGAACCTCTCAAGGAAAGTTGAAAACTGTTCACAAAAACGAATTACAATTATGAGAAAGCTTTTAAACCTTGGAGTAAGACCCCCAAGGACCCTTCAGACCGAACCACATATGCCACATGTTTTAAGCAGTGCCACACCACTTCAAACAGTCATTGCTTCCCCAAAATAATCCTGGGAATTGTAGTTTAAGATGATGGCAGCTGTTAGGAAACACACACCCCATTTCCTCTCTCATGTAACTAAAATTTCCACAGTTCTCTGCGAAGAAGAATTGATTGTAAAAGTGTAGCTTGGAATTGTAGCTCTGTGACGGGAATAGGGGTCTCCTACAACTCTCAGCACCCTTAAACTACAGTGCCCAAGATTCTTTGGAGGGAAACATGACTGTTAATGTGGTTTGATTACCCTTCATACGTATGGTGCAGATGTGGTCTAAGATATACCCAATCAGGGCCAACCCAATGTATTTTACTTCCTTAGGAAGGACAAGCCCCTCCCCCCACCTCATTTCCCAAATTCCATCTACAGAAGCCAAGCCAACCCAACTGGCAACTGACATTTCAGTGGTGGTAAAGGGGTAGCATTCTCCCATTGCCTCTAAAAACAGCAGGCTAGTTAGAGCAGGGTGGTCCAAATTTTCATACCAAGAGGGTCACAAGAGTACTTTGACTCTGTGACAGAACCTGTGGGCCACATACTGTCTTGTTGCATGGGGAGGGGAGAGAGAGTCCAAAATTTGACGCCTCCCCCTAGCCCTCACACTGCCTTCCCAAAGCAGCTGAGCAAGACACCTGTAATTGGGAAGGAGGTTCCTTCTCAAAGCTGGGAAAGTGCTTATTAAGCATTGGGAAGAAGGCAGGAGGGTTCTACATCCTGTCAAAGCCCTCACACCTCATTTCCAAAGCCCAGCGCCTCGCTTACCCAGCTTTGGGAAGGCAACTGAAGGGTGGCAGGGGGAGTGTTGAAAGTTGCCAAGGGCCACGAAAAGGCCTCAAGCGCCACATGTGGCCCTTGGGCTTTGCGTTAAGACTACCATGAGTTAAAGGGAAGGCATGTGGCACATGCACACACAGGACTGTCCTCCGAAACCTTGCAGCCACTTCCCTTCCCCTGCCCCTCTCTGATGCTAGGGATGTGTGAATCAGTCAATTTTGGCTTCTCTCAGTTTCTCATTTGTCTAATCTTAAAATCATATTTCCACATAAATCTGCAATTTACAAAAAAATTCCAGCATTTTAGTGCAAATTTATTTTAATATGCATGTTTGTATGCAATTTTGCCTGATGTACACATTTTTGCAAAGCAATGTTCCCTAACATCATGCATTTTTATGTTATTTTCACTAATCTATGCACTAATTAATGCACACTTTGCCTCCAGCATATGCATTTTTGTACATATTACTAGTCTGGAGAACTGCACTGCAAAGTTTGGACAAGTGTGAATGCCAGAGGATGACTGGATTTTGATTCACATTGTTTCAGACAGTGCAAATTAGGTAGCTTCACTTTTAAATACAAACTGAATCAAATTTCTCCTCCCTCTTCCCTAAGGCAGTCACCTCAGTCTGCCTACCAAAAGGGCTGGTCTTACAACTTAACAGGTTCTTGGGAAGGAGAAATACATCAGAGGAAAAGATGGACTTCTATACTCCAATGAGAACTTATCTTTTTTGAGAATTGTTTTATCACATGACTGAGATTCTCAGTCATTTTAAGCAGTCTGCACCCTCCCATATGAAGGGTGCAGAGCATACCGGTGGTCTCAGGTAGTCAGCTGGCTGATGGACACAGTGTCTTGGTGCATTTGTCAAGGCTCAGTTTAGACTTCCTCTTCTGTAGGTGTTATTGCGGACTTTAAATTAGCACGGTAATTGAATACTCTAAGTCTAGTAATAAAACAGAGATTTTCTTGGAGCACATCTGAACAGGATATTTGGTTGCTATTAGAGGAACGATGAAAATGCCATAAATGGATCTTAGGTTACTTGTGAGACAGATTCTTTCTCCAATAAGAGTTGTAGGAAGCAAATACTTTCCAGGGCCCTTCACCCAAGAGTTTTTTTCAACTCTTGTTCAAACCTGAGGTGCTGAAGATTACTTGGGAAGGGCACTCAGAATCCATGCATAGGGAGAAAGGATGACATGATAGTAGGAGCCTCCAACGTCAACATGGTTGTATTTTAGTTTAGTTGTAAAATCAGATGGCTCATTTCACGTCCAAGGGGATCATTTTACAAATGCAAAAATTACAAGCCAAAACTAAATATAGGAGCCAGGTCTTGTTAATATCAATGCCAAGAGAAGGCAATGTGTGATGCCTAGAAGTCTAATGGTATAAATGGAATTGCAGGGCTGAAACAAAAAGTTCCAGACAGGCTATGAATGGAAAGTGTGGCTGGATAAGAGGATAAATCAATTTCAGAAATTGATGCATGTGAGTAAGGTGGTTATTATTATAGGTGAGACAATCCTAGAAGAATAAGGCTGCAATTCTAACCTCATTTCCCTGGAGGGACAAAGGAACTGTTATGGACGAAGTCTGATCATTGGTGACTCTAGAATAGCATTTTTAAAACTGCAGTAGCTCTCTAAGATTTCATGTAGGGGACAAACACAGCTCTACCTGGAGATGCCGGGGACTGAACCAAGGACCTTCTGCATTCAAATCAAGTGCCCTACCACTGAACCCTGCTCCCTCCCCTCAATATAATTCAGCTGAATTCAACAGAATGTCTGAGCAGATACGGTATTGTGGATTGTGCTATAAGCATACATGGTAAGCTCCTCTCCCAGCCTGCCTTTGAATATTCACATCAAGTACACAGAGGGTGCAATTATCAATGACTATCATGAACCACAAGAAAGAAGATAGTTCAGTCAACTTAGGGCAGAAGGCAAGAAACATGAAGTACAAAAAGAATAGCATGTATGCCAACTCAGGTTGCACCAGATGTTGCTACTGGGAAAAGGATGTGTGCTAGAAAACATTAAAGTAAACAGGCTATAACATGAAGGGAACTCAACAGTCAATATAAGCCCACATCCATATCCGAACAATAAACAATTCAGGGTTGAACGAGGAAATTGGAAAGCAGGTATAATATGTTACATATATATTACACCACATACAACATGCAAATGTTTGGGGGTCAATGGCTGTTGTTAAGGTTTGGGGGAGCATGCAGTTATCTTAGATCACATGGCAACAGGAATCAATAACATGGAGGGATAGGTTAGGTAAGGGAGAAGCTCAATAAGAAATGTTTGATGGGGTAGAGATGGAGGATTCGTAAGTGGACTATTATCAGAAAGCAGTGTGCCTGGTTTTTACAGTAGATATAATATGCAGAAGATATTATATGAATTTCCACTAGGTTCTGAGCATACAGGATACAGTCAATAATCACACACAAAGGCTTCATACATGCCATACATTTAAACCACATTAATTCTACCCAGAGGATTCTGGGTAGTGTAGTTTACCCCTCACAAGCCTACAATTCCCAGCACCCTTAACAAAATACAGTTCACATGGTTCTTTGGGGGAAGTCAAGTGTTTTAAATGTGCTTCAAATGTATTCTGGTGCACAAAGCCTATAATTTGGATTAGTGTGGAACCATCAATATGTAAAAAGCATAAGGTGTGCAAAGATTACAGTAAATGGAGTAACCATTTTAAGAGTGTAGGCTTTGGTTGCCTTGCTAACTTCTTGCAACTCCCACATAAAAATGTGACATTTACTGCAGCATGTGCAGGTAGCAGAAACATTTAAACAAATCTTATAAGAAACTGAAAATATACTGTGACATTCAGGTTATGACCTGGGCACATTTTCAGTTATCCCAACCAAGATTTTCCCTCCAGGGGGTGGGGAATGCAGCCAACAAAGGAAAATGATCAACCAAGAGTCTGGTGCAGGAAGAGCAATGAGAAAAATGTAGCCCATACAGAGGCTATGAAATGATGAAGCAGAAAGGAAAAGGGGCTAGGTGCATTGTAACCTAGACTGGGAAAGGGTAGCTAGACTGTGAGTGAAAGCTGGAAAACTGGAGAGGAAGTTTTAACTTTTAAAAAACCAACTTTTACTTATTGCTGGTTTTTGTACAGAAAACAAAAAACCTGAGTTCCTAAAAATGCTGTATTGAGACATGTGACAAACGGAAGCAGTTTTATGTAAAAATAAATAAATAAAATCCCAGAACATGAAAACGAATCATCAGCATGAACAGTCATGCTAACTGAGAAGACACACAAAATAATCTGCTAAACACAAGGGGTTGTATCCACTGTTGGTCATACTCAAAGTAGACCCAATTTAAAGTAGACCTAAATTAAAGGACATGACTGATTGAAGTCCCTTAGTGTCAAAGGGTCTCCTTTGGAGTGAATTAGTTGGCAATAACCCAAGCTGCATAGCTTAAATATAGCTGAGGTGCAACACTGCGATCCTAAACATGCTTACGCAATTGCAGACATAATCACAGACTTAATATCCAAAGGGGCAGCCAAGCTTTACACAACTTTCACAGTCGGCAGAACCTATAAATAAATAAAAACCTCAAAGCAACAGGAAGAGTTTGAATACCTTTATTAAGACTAAAAAGGATGCACCACGTAGGACCCAAGCTCACAACTTCCCCTGCACACTTCTTCAGGCTGTTTTGTAAAGCAAAACTTTTGTGCTTCGGGATATTTAAAAAGTTTGTTGACTACTTTGTGTGCCATTTTAGCAGGCATAATAATAAAACGCTGTGTGCTGCTGCTGAGCTTTGGGGTTTTCTTAGTGGATAGAAACAGATGCCTGCCTTTCTCGTGTACATGCAAGATTCAGAAAAGAATGACCCTTTTCACCTCCAAATTGTATCTGAATGTACTTGAAGGCACACTTGCATCAAGCACTTCACCCAAATCTCTCAAATACGGCCAGAAAATTGGGGTGGGAGATTGCTTCCTTACTGACTTCTGAGAGACTCTCAAGTGGGGTGTGTGAAGAAGTTAAAGGAACCACTTAGAGAAGGGGAGAAGCAGAGAGAACACAGAAGGCGCACAGGGTGAAGAGGAGATATAGCAGATAGGTGAGGGTTTTGCAGGGAGGGAGCAAGAAAGAATCAATTCAACAACAAAATGAATAGAAGGAATCAATTTAACAACAAAAGGAATTTAAGCAAAGTGAGAGGAAGGAGGCGTTAGGCTTAGCGGAGAGGCTTTTATGGAGGATGATGTTACAGTGATGTTACAATATTCATATTGTTTGGGGGGGGGGGAGGAAATGGCAAGAGCCCCGTTAAGGTGGAGAGGAAGCTGGTAGGGAGGGAAGGGGAAGAAGTTGGAGGATGCAACAGTTAGGGACCAGCGGGGACTCCCCCCCCCCCAAAAAAAAATAAGCGAGCAATGGAAGCACGTAATAAACTACTGGGACCCTTCCTACCCCCACGAAAAGGAAAGATAATGGATCCGTGGGACTCCCTCCTGAGACCTCCGGGTATAGGGCTGTATATAGATTCAATAAATAATAATAACAGTAAGGGAAAATCTCAAAACGGGCCAGTGATAGATCCCCACCAAACACCCCCCCACACACACACACACATCCCCAAGTAAAGGTAAATCAAAGTAGACCAGCGGGCCCCGCCAAACAAGCAAAGGGGGACCTCCCAAAAACGAACAACAAGGGGGGCATAACGGACCTAGACGCCTCTAAAAAAAAATAACCCTGAACGGTGTTGAGGGGACATAATGGAAGGCACCATTGGGGATTCCCCCCTCAAGAAAAAGTAAAGAAAGGTGGAGTTATGAGAGGAGGGGTAGTGTCCGAAGAGGAAAAAAGACAAAATTGTGAGGGAAATTGGCGACGATTTGGGAAGGGGGGGGGGAAGAGTCCGACTCTGAGGGGAAGGGGAAGTTGCCCCATGTCGGACCTCCTGCCTGCCTCCTTCCCTCCCTCGCCCTCCCGCCCTTCAAGCTCACCGAGGTCGTCCATGTTGCCGTCTGGCCGCCACTCCCCGCTCGACTGGAGGGAAGCGCAGCCGCAACTTTCCCCTCTCACGGCTGCTTCTTTTTCCCTTCGCTCGCGCAGGCAGCGCGTCCCGGAGAAGCCCCGCTCGCTTCTCTCTCTCTCTCTTTCTCTTGCGCGCGCGCGCGCGCACACACACAAACCGCCCGCCCGCCGCCGCCGCCGCCGCAGCAAACTACCTCAGGCGGGCGCGAGCTCGAACTCAGGTACGCGCACGCTGCTTCCCGCTAGCCCCCCCCCTCCATCTACACTCCCAACCAAGCCGCGACATAAATCTATACAGAGGGAGGGAGAAGAAAGAGACCCCCGAATAGGCTTAGAAGCGCCACCGCCTCCTAGCGGCCACCCGCGGGATGTGTGTGAGCGGGCTCGCCGGGGAGGTTAATATTCGACCCTCCGGGGTAGGAAGGAAGGAACGCACGCCGTCATTAGGCTGGGTCATACAGTCACAAGCTCGCCTACCTCGCAGGGTTGTTGTGGGGACAATTTTTGTGGTTTTATATTTTTTATTTTGCTCTGCGAAGCGCCCTGATGCCTTCGGGTATAATAATAATAATAATAATAATAATAATAATAATAATAATAATAATAATAATAATAACAACAACAACAATAATTGGATATTTGGATAATAATATTTGGATAATAAGAATATTTGCATATTCCTGCATTGCTGGGGGTTGGACTAAATCAGGCATCCCCAAACTGCAGCCCTCCAGATGTTTTTGCCTACAACTCCCACAATCCCTCGCTAACAGGACCAGTGGTCGGGGAAGATGGGAATTGTAGTCCAAAACATCTGGAGGGCCGAAGTTTGGGGGTGCCTGTTGAAATGTGTGCCTGTCATCTCCGCCCCTTTAGATGTCCTTGTTGTTTACTGGGAGGTCAACCATCACAAGAGCTCTGGCCATGTGCTCTTAAGTGTTATAACATATGTTCCGGATAGCTCAGCTGGGTGGGTGCTGATAACACCGAGGTTACAGGTTCGACCCCTGTATGGGACAGCTGCATATTCCTGCATTGCTGGGGGTTGGACTAAATCAGGCATCCCCAAACTGCAGCCCTCCAGATGTTTTTGCCTACAACTCCCACAATCCCTCGCTAACAGGACCAGTGGTCGGGGAAGATGGGAATTGTAGTCCAAAACATCTGGAGGGCCGAAGTTTGGGGATGCCTGGACTAATTGGTCCTCAGGATCCCTTCCAACTCTACAGTTCTATGATTTGCATTCCGGCCTTCCTCAAGGTGACTTACATTATTCTCTCCCTCCCCATTTTAATCTTCACTGCGCAGCCCCTATGTGGTAGGTTAGGCTGAGAGAAGGGTGGCTGCTCCAAGGTCTGCCAGTGAGCTCCGCATGGTGGCTGAGTGGAGCCTTGAACTCCTGAGGCCCTTTGACAGGCATCCCTAAACTGTGGCCCTCCAGATGTTTTGGCCCACAACTCCCATGATCCCTAGCTAACAGGACTAGTGGTCAGGGATGATGGGAATTGTAGTCCAAAACATCTGGAGGGCTGGAGTTTGGGGATGCCTGCCCTTTGACATTCTAACTTCGACAGCAGGCTGTCACTCATAGCTCAGTGGTGCAGCATCTGCTTTGAATGCAGAAGGTCCCAGGTTCAATCCTCGGCTGCTCCAGGTAAGGATGGGAATGTATCCTGTCTGGAAACCTGGAGAGGCACTGCCAGTCAGTGTAGACAATACTGAGCTAGATGAACTCGTGGTCTGACTTGGCACTACACACAAAAATACAAGAAACTATGTACAAATCTAGAATGGAGTCCCTAAAATGGTCGGGTGGAATCTTGTACGCCTCCCTCTGGCAATTCCTGCAGCCAAGCTGGTGCCAAACGCATTGCTCTGGTTTCCTGTGGACCACATCAGCAAGGCAGCCCAGGACTTCCATACACACCGCCCATACTTCAGCCCAGGGGAAGTCACTTCAGGCGCTATGATGGATTTACTTGGCTCCCAAGACAGATGCCAACAATTTATATATAGAACCGTAGAGTTGGAAGGGAACACGAGGGTCATCTAGTCCAATCCCCTGCAATGCAGGAATTACATACTGTATTTACAGTCAGAAAATGCCACTTTATCAGTATTTCCTTCTACAACTCTATCATCCTAAAACAGAGCCAACATCCACAGAACAAATGTTTTGCATCTGCCTTTTCCAGCCAGGTGCCCTCCAAATATTTGGGCTACAACTCCCATTATCTCAAAAATCAGCTACAACTTTAAACCCAAAACACAAACGATAACAGCACTAAATAAAAAGGAATAAAGGTATTGTACGGTATTTATAATTGTACCAAACTACACCTTTTTCTAATCAAGACTAACAGCTAAAAACATCTGAAGAAGAATGTTTTTAGTGTGCACGCACACGAAAGCTCATACCAATGACAAACTTAGTTGTCCTCCAACACACTGCTGGAAACTTTTGTTTGTTTGAGTTAAGAACAAAATCACATTAGTCTATTTTTATACCAGGAAAATCAGTCTCCGTAGAGACTGTCAAAAATTGCCATTGCCGACTATATTTCAAGTCGTCATGGCGGGGTATTGGGAAAAGTTTTCAATTAGCAATAATCGCGCCTCGGATTAACCTCATTGGCTACGATACTGCCACTGCGCAAAGCTAACTTTCGTTCGGCAGGCCCTTCGGTCCCCAAGCAAGCAACAATTAATCAGGCTATGGTGAGCAGTCAACCAGGCAAAAGGTGGGGTGCCGATCAGTAGACACCCTGCATCTCAAAATATCCACAGCCACACTTTCATTCAATAAGGGGGGTGGGGTTCCCCCTTTTCTTAGTTACAAAGCTGACGAGCCGTCGCAAAGGCTTCTGGTTGCCTTATGTTAATCGTCTGTGATGTCATACGCGGAAGTCTGAGCAGTTTTCGAGAAAAGAGGTGGGTGCAACGATTCTTTGACTGGCTTCGCTACTCCTATTACAATATAATCCAATTGAGAAATCTGATTCTCTTAGGAGGAGTGTGGTTTAAAGATTTTTTTTTTACATAAACGGTGAACTGATCTCAATAGAACAGCTAACAACAGGCATTGGGGATTTGGATGGCTACAAACAGACCAACTGTGTCACCTTTTGTGGAATTAGGGGCTGAAAGCACAGGCATACAGATCACTAAAGTGAGAAGGCACAAAGGTTGAAAAAAACGCTCTCTTACACAGCACGTTAATCTAAGCATAGTTTTATCACGAGCCCATCTGATGTACGTGTTTGCCCAGATACAAACTGAACTGTTGAAGGCAATGAAGCTGAGCATTGGAGAGAGGATGCTTTCAGAACACTTCCAAAAAGCAAAGACAATGGACCAAGTCTGCCTTGGAAACCTGCTGTCTTTTAGACCACCCTGACAGCCTTTCCCTCTTATCCCAAGCTTGTGTAGGTTAGGGCAGTGAGAGAGAGAAAATATTATGCACATGTCCACAATACTCTTATTTATAAAGCCACAAATTTATGGCTTCCGTGCTGATATTGAGAACAGGTTCTGGCGCTAAACCACTGAGAGTTCCAGCTCAAATGAAACTTATTTGTTGAGCACTCATCCTGATTTGATTTCACAAAGCTTGCACAGAGGTTAGAGTGTGTCGTGTCTTCACTAAATATTTAATTTTGGTTCATTTGCAGGGAGGTTATATGACAATGAGCATTCATCCTGATTTCTTTATTTTGTGGCTTTGTTTTCCCATTCATCATTTATCCTACACTTTTCTCATTTATCATTTATCCCACACTTTTCAGTGCATTTCCCCCCATGCAAAAGTCTGTTGCTGTTTAGTTTTATTTTTTAAGCAAATTTGTTGCACTGGGGTGACAGAGCACTTTCATTGGGCAAACACAAAATAGTGAGAGTCTGGAGGCAACTTGAGTCCCACTTTCACCTCTGTGTGGCCAGTCATCAGGCCTAAAACTTGGTAGCAGGGCTCTAAGGAGAAGCGCAGACCTGAGTGTGTTCTCTGCACACAAGAAAAATAATGGGGGGACTGTTCCATGTAGAGGAGAGGGGCAGTAAAATAAGTTTGGCCACACCCACACCATACATTTAAAACACTATGATGCCACTTTAAGCAGCCATGGCTTCCCCCAAAGCATGATGGGCACTGCAATTTGCTAAGGGTGCTGAGAGTTGTTAAAACTCTATTCCACTCCCATACCGTAGCTACCCTTTCCAGAGTGGTTTATCAATCACCCCCTCTTCACAGTACAACTCTCAGCACCCTTAACAGACTACAATTCCCAGGATTATTTGGGGAAAACAATAACTGTTCAAAGTGGTATCATAGGGCTTTAAATGTATGTTGTGAATGTGACCACTGTCAGTAGGAGCTGTCACAGTATGAAGTGCCCCTGCCTGACTCCAGCCCCCATAGTGATCCCACTTTAGAAGATGTGGGTAGCGATTGCAGCCTTTGGCTTCAGGACCTGTTTTAGAAATGCTGGTCTTGATGAGCCATTGGCCTGATCCAGCAGACTCTTATGTTCTCAGGAGCGCAGTGTCATGATGGTTGATCCCACCTTGGATGTAGTGACTGGCAGCTCACTGATGTGGTTGTTGTGACGTGGGGTTTGTGATTTCAGCTCTCTTGACATAGCATGCTGGAGACAGTTCTCTAGTAACAGCTCTTTATTAAAGTGAACAAGACTGACTGTGAGGGCAGGAAGGCTACATTTATAGGGACAGGGAACTAGCTAGAAAGGGATACATTTTGGAGGGAACAATATCAGGCAATCACAGTGCTGCCTTTTGGAGGGAACCAATAAGACAGAGGATCCAAATACAGCAGCTTAAATGAACCAATAGTAGCTGTACCCTCTGGAACCAAAAGGCAGTTACTTTATCCTAATGCAAATACAGACAATAATAATACAGATATAAAATCCTTTGACTCAATACACAACAGTGGTGAAGTGAATGCACTCTGCACACCCTCAGGGGCACTCTCCCCTCCGCACACTATACAGTAAACACAGTTTCCAGAAGCTACGCCTAGGTGAACTAGATCCTGGCAAGACGCTCTCTTCCCCCGTCAGGGAAACCTGTCAGGTGAGATGACAGAGGCGTCCGCATGCGCAAAGCTCCAAAACACCCTCCTTGCATTCTTCACATTACTGATAGGTGACTCCCGCCCCCCCCCACCCGCTTCCTCTTCCAGGCGCACGCGCATTAATACGTCGAGCAAGAAAGATGTACGGGAATGGTCGCTCCGGGAGCCATGTCGAGCAAGGGCAGAGGAAGCGAATGAGAGCGAGGCCTGATGAAGAGCGGGTAGGGGAGGAAGAAGAAAGGAAGCGGCAGGGCAAGCCAAGGGGGCGGAGCCGCGCCTGCGCCGCGAGCCGCGCTCGAGCAGCTGGCGGTTTTTCCAGCTGCCCGGGCAGCTCGGCGCGCATGCGCCTTGGTGCGGAAGAGCGAGACGGCGGACTGGGGAGGGGGCGGGTGTCGCCGTCGCTTGCTTTGCCGCCGCCGCCGCTTCTGTCAGTTCCGGCTGCTGGGTCGGCTTCGTGAGGAGGTGGCGCCGCTGTTGTTGCCACTGCCGCCGCCACCTGAGGAGAACTCGGTCTTCCCGTGACGGCACCAGGGGCGCCCGGCGGTCCTCCCCTCCCCCAGCCTCGCCGGCCATGGCCCGGGACTACGACCACCTCTTCAAGCTCCTCATCATCGGCGACAGCGGTGAGGCAGGGTGGGGGAGGGGGAGAGGAGTGGGTGGGGCGCGGCGGGCGGGGCGGGGCCCGGGCGGGGTGGGAGAGGTAGGATAGGAAGTTCGGCCCGGCCCGCGCGGAGGGAGGGGAGCGGAAGAGCCTCGAAGGGAGGAAAAGCGGGGAGGAGGATGTGTGAGGCGGAAAAGCCGGTGGGGCGGGCAGCTGGGCAAAGGGGAGAGTGGGAAAGTCAGGGAGGGGGAGAGGGGGTTTATTTATTGCATTGCATTTTGTATACCGCCTTTTTTCTCCAAGGAGCTCAAGGTGTCTGCGTAACTTCTCCCCATTTTACCCTCACAACAACCCCATGAGGTAGGCTAGCCTGAGAGGGAAGGTGCCTGACCCAAGGTCATCCAGTGAGCTTCATCATGGAGGAGTAGGGATTTGATCCCCAAGGGGTGGGGGAAGTGAGGAGAATAATATCTGTTTACCCCCTCCCCCTGTTCATTTTCTATTTATTAATGCAGTGTTTCTCAACCTTTTTTGGGCCACGGCACACTTGTTCCGTGAAAAAAATAATGAGGCACACCACCATTAAAAAAGTTAAAAGATTTATCTCTGTGCCGCCCTATATTATAATTATGACTGTAAGAAACACTTGCCAAATATTGCTTTCCGGCGGGTCAGTGTTGTGTATTGGCGGCCGCCAGGCTCGTTTGCACTGAGCTTTGGGAAAGAGGAGGAGAAATATTGCTTTCCGGTGGGTCAGTGTTGGTTATTGGCGGCCGCCAGGCACGTGACAATGCAAATCGCCCTTCTCGTCGCTGCACGTCGCGGCACACCAGCCAGCGTCTCGCGGCACACTAGTGTGCCGCGGAACAGTGGTTGAGAAACGCTGTATTAATGTATGTATCTGTAAATGTAAAGGGACCCCTGACCATTAGGTCCACTCGTGACCGACTCTGGGGTTGCGGCGCTCATCTCGCTTTATTGGCCGAGGGAGCCGGCGTACAGCTTCCGGGTCATGTGGCCAGCATGACAAAGCCGCTTCTGGCGAACCAGAGCAGCACACGGAAACACTGTTTACCTTCCCGCTGCAGCGGTACCTATTTATCTACTTGCACTTTGATGTGATTTCGAACTGCTAGGTTGGCAGGAGCAACAGAAGCTGACCCCGTCATGGGGATTCAAACCGCCGACCTTCTGATCGGCAGGCCCTAGGCTCTGTGGTTTAACCCACAGCGCCTGTACCCTGGAGCTTTAAGAGTCTTGTTTGTAAGGTGCAGGGAGGGAGGGGGGGAACCCCAGAGGTTTCTTTGAGGAAGCATGGCTAGTGTTTCCTAGTGGTTAGAGCACTCAGAATGCTGTTGGACTATAGCTCCCATCAACCCCATCTAGCAAGGCCAGTGATCAGCAATGGTGGGAGATGTAAAACATCTGGAGGGCCAAAGTTTCCGATCCCTGAGACAGAACACAGTATAAGTAACAATGAGCTAGTATAGTAGGAATACAGTAGTTGGCCAGGATTGATGGGAGTTGTAATTCAACAACATCCACAGGGTACTAGGTTGGCTATGGCTGGGCTAGGACCTGAGGTGGTCAGGTTTCAAATCCCCTGTTCAGTCAGAGTGAGACTCAGTCAGTGACCTTGGATCAGTCACTGTACCTCTCAGCCTAACCTACCTTGCAAGGTTGTTGTGAGGATAAACTGCTGGGGGATGGGAAGCTACAAACTCCATCTTGAGTTCCTTGGATGAAAAGTTGGATATAAATGTTCGTAATAAATTAATAAAGAAACTGGATTGGGAAGAGCTAGCCTGTGGAAGATTGGAGGGGGCATGTCAGAGAAATGAATGTACTGGTATATTTCTGCTGCAAAACAATATTCTATTTATGTATGTGTGTATTTCCTGGAGCTCTTGTTTGGAATGTCAAGGAGAGGTAGCAGAGTATTTCTTTGTAAAGCAGTGGTGTATTATTATTATGCTTATTCTATTCCTCCTTTATGTTGTTTGTTTCTAAGCAAAGGGTAGGTAACCACAATACAAAAATACAGTACTGTACAATATTAGAATCAGTTCAAACAGTTGCCTCCTTCTTGGGCTGCTTTAACTGCTCAGGCCCACTCTGTGGGCTCTGCTGCCTAGTAAGCAGAGGCCTGAAGGACACTGCCAGGGAAGCCCAAGGATGAGGGCAAGCAATGCCATTCAAATAATCTTGGTACCCTAGAGGGAACCATACTACAGTATTTCTTTTCCTGATACCAGACTTGATTATTTTTATGAGAAACCTTTGTAAATTGCTTTGAGAGTTGCTCAGACCCATAAAGCAGAATATAAGTATTGTAAATAAATAAACATCACACCTTTTTCCCAAGGAGGTCAGTGTGGCATGCATATTTATCTCTTGTCTGCTGTATTATTCTCACATTAATCTTGTGAGGTAGTATAGACAAAGTGACCTGCCCTATGTCACTTAGCAGGTGAATGAAGACTTGGAGCTCTGATATCCCTTGTCTTTGACTGTCTAATCCCAATGTGGCATCCTCCAGATGTTTTGGACTACAACTCCCATCAGCCCCAGACAGCATATCCAATGATAAAGGATGATAGGAGTTGTAGTCCAAAACATTTGAAGGGCACATTGTTGACCATCCCTGGACCACTACACCACACAGGCTCTGGTTACCTCGTGCATGGTCTTCTCGTAATACTTGTAACAGCCTTGAAAGGTAGTTCAGTGGTATCTCCAAGTTGCAAGTCTGAAAGAGAGGAAACAGCTTGCCTTAGGTTACCTAGTGTGTTTGTGGTAGAGGATACATTTTGAACCAAGAGCTTCCTGATTTGTAAATGAGGTTTCAATCCTATGCTTCCTTTCCTCTGAGTAAGACAGTGGAGCATGTATGAGTAAACTGATGGGCTGCACTTCTCTTAGAAGCTATGCATGTTGTCGAACATCTCATGGGTGAAAACAAGGATACAATGTTTACCATGAGTCAGTAACCATTTTCAAAAGTGGCTTCACATGATTACTGTACTAGGGAGTGGGGCTGAGCTTCTGGTCACATCCTCCGTGTCAGTCACACTCCCTGGCCCCACTTACAAACCTCCTTGTGTTGGTATGGTTATCTGCATGGGAGAAGCATCTACGGTATATCTGGCGGTGGGACCAAGAAGTGCGGCCTGGTTGCCCAGGCATCAAATAAAAGGAGGATCTTGTGAGTAATGCTAATATGGATAGCAATGCCTGGAGGTGATTGTAGAGGTGAGCGGAAAGTAGCATACTGGCATTTTGTGTCTGTCCAGTCTTGTACCAGAGCACCAGAATCTAGATGCACCTGCCCCATGTTCTGGAGATTTTACTTCTAGAACCCTACCAGATGGAAACTGGAACCTGACAACCTCTTAATTAATGTTTTAAAGCAGGAGGGGAAAACCTTTTTTTCAGCCTGAGGGCAGCATTCCCACATGAAAAACCTTCTGGGGGCCACATGCCAGATGTGAAAGTAGGTGGAGCAACGGATGTAAATCTTGCCTCTGTGCAGTAGGATACATTCTGGCCTCTCAAAAGTCAGATGTATTGATGCACTTACACCTCTCCATCCAACAAGAGGCATTATCCCAGCTCAGATACATAATTCCGCTAGGGGGCAGGAGGCTGTGGAGCAGAGTCAGTGAGGGGCATGGCTTGTGGGTGGGGACAAAGAGGCGGCGGGGGGGGGGTCCCATCCTTGTTTTAAAGGCATCATTTTAAAATAAAGGGCAAAATAGAGACTTTGTAGTATGGTCAGGTATTGAAAAATAGAAGTATTTGAAGGGTATGTGTTTTTTTGGTGGGGTGTAGTTCAAGACAGGTGAAATCTGGGTTCATCCCCACTTGCCACTGGTGAGAAGTCTACTGCATAGCTTGAGCCAGTTGTGCTCTTAACCCTCAGCATACTTTCAAGGCCTGTGGTGAGAATAAAATAGGAGCAGGGGAGACTGTTATTTATTATGCCCTGAGCTCCTTGGAGGAAGAGGGTAGATTTGAATGTGAGGAATAAAAATGAATGAAAGATTTTGCAGATTTTTTAAAAAGTATATTATAGATGATATGAGAGGAGACCGAGTCACTGAAAATAACGAGTAAATTTTAAATATGCTTCCTCCTAATCTCCATGGCCACCAAACATCTACCCAAAGGTTAGAATCACCTACGTGTTGTCATTTCTATCCATGGAGCACCATTCATATACACGACACCTTAGAGCGTGGTGTTGCAGAAAGGATAGGTCTCTGTCCCAGCTAGATTGCATTTTAAATGCTGAAATAGTGGAGAGTTTGGAGGACAAGGAAGAGCACAGGTGACAAGGCCCAAGTCCTGGGAGCGATGTTACATGTAATTTGGCTTAATATCAATTGTTTCCTGTCCTTCCTCCCAAAGAGCTTAGAGTAGTGGCCTCACAATAATTGAACTGAGCAGGTTAGGTGGAAAGGGAATTATTTCCTCTGTGAGTTTCAAAACTGAATGTGGATTTGAGCACCGGCTTCCCAAGCAAGCAGCCCTTCAACCACAACTAGTTTAAAAACCAAGAAGGCCTTGCTCTGCCTCTGAACTATTTTCAGGCTAGAACTTTTGGTGGTCCTTCAGAGAAAGGACATTCTATAAAAATGGAGCAGTCTCTGAGAATCCTCTCTGTAATGATTGCCCTTGGCGTACAGTTTGCATTGTGAATATGTGGTGCCTGGTTGATGTGATGGGGAAGGAGGCAGCTGTGAAATGTAGGTGTTTAGATTTGTAGGCCATCCTATGAGAGCTTAGAGGCCTCCAGTGTTGGTTAATTAAAAGCAATTCTCTGTTCCCAGAGCTAACATTTGTAAGAGCTGTTTTACATTTCCCCGTTCCTTTTGTGTCTAGTCTTACTTAGACTGTAAACCCAAGGGCAGAGCCTGCCTCCCTTTTCTTCTTCTTTTGCATACAGTTTATAAATGCCTCTAGAAAACATTTTGAGGATTTAATATTGGCAATAGTAGCTGTGTATGGGCCAGGAAATGCTCCTTTGCAATCTCACCTCAACCACAAACTCACTAGGTGGCTAGAGGCAAGATTATACTATTTCAGCCCACTCCTCATCTGCAGTATACGGATGATACTAGCCTACCTCCTCGGATTGTTGTTGGAATTACTGAGATAATGTACGTGAAAGGTTTTGAATGCTTGATATGTGCTGTGTAAAATGCTTCACGCTGTTTAATTCATACATGAAAATGCTGCCTGTGTAGGGAATGCATAATGTATGAAGTGGCACTAATTTGTGCAAGTTTTCCATCTGCTCCCTTGGCTCTGCTGTGGGAGATCTTTATGCAGTTTACAGTTTAGCCACTCTTGATCCATTTTCTGCTCTAAGATGTCTTAAAAACTGGTGCATCTAGATGACCAGTTACCAAATGGTAGCTTAGCACGGAGCCCATGCAACACTGTAGTAAGACAGTTGCCTGTATTGCCCTGCCCAAGCACTGGAACGCTAGTATAATAGCATCTGGCATTTCCAGTTACAAAAGGATCAGACAGTGGGTGATGACAACATACCTCTGAAAGCCGCTGCCAGCTATTATTATTATTATTATTATTATTATTATTATTATTATTATTATTTGAATTTATATACCTCCCTATACCTGGAGGTCTCAGGGTGGTTCACAGAATAAAATCAAAATACAAAACCACAAAATACATAATAAAAATAAAAACAACCCAATAACCCACCCACCCCCAAAAACCTCAAATTTTAAAAGGGCAAAGTCCTGGTTGAAAAGGAACGTTAGGACAGGCACCCCCAAACTCTGCCCTTCAGCTGTTTCGGGACTACAATTCCCATCATCCCTGACCACTGGTCCTGCTAGCTATTGATGATGGGAGTTGTAGTCCCAAAACAGCTGGAGGGCAGAGTTTGGGGATGCCTGGAATAAACCATTCTGGGCTAGGTCAACTAATGGTCTGACAGCATAAGGTAGCTTCATATGCCCATGTTCATTTTTTCCAGGCTTCTGCGCTCCCTCAAAAAATTGAAAGATGACAGAAAAGCAGGAGGCTTCACTTCAGTGCTTGCAGGGGCTTTTCCGGGGTGGCTCCTTGCATGTGAGATTCCCTCCATGATGAGGTGCATCTGGCCCCCATTCTTTGCCAGTTGGTTAAGACATATGTTTTTTAGCAGACCATTTGGGGACCCAATGAGACAAATGAATTACTGTAGTTGTTGCCACTATTAGTAATTGTTGTTTAGTGATTTGTTATGAATGGTGGTGGTTTGAAGGATTGTGTTGTTTATGGATTTTATGTACTATTGTCTTATTTGATTTTATTGTAAACTTCCCCCGCCCCCGTGGCTTGTGCAAAGGGTGGTATGACTGGCTTCCCAAGCCATTACAGGTACAGTGGCTAGGTAGCATTCAGTGATTGGTCATCATCTGGCTGAATGTAATCCAGTATCAGAAATTCCATTTAATCCCAATTAGGTAAAAACAAAATGTGTACCATTTAATCCCAATATTAATGTTACTAGTTCTCTTGAAAAAAAATGGTTTGTAGGCCTTAGGAACACATGCTTATATAATGTACATAGTGTGCTGCTTGTCCTAGTCCACAGAAACTATACACTTCTTATCTTGTTTATCCTTTGCAATCGATCCAGTAAGGGGTAAACCTTCTGAACCAGAAAAGGTAACATGGAGAGATTTCCATGATATGAGGACTCGTTTGTGGTTCCTGCATGAACTATAGCAGCTATTCTTCCTGTCCCTTCCCACCCCTAGTAATGCTGTTCATTTATTCATTTAGAATGTTTTTTTTTTGCATTGCTCTTCAAGACTCCAGTCTTGCCAAGGTAGCTTATGATTAGAAAATAGTATATATAACAAAACTTTAATTACAAGAGTTACAATGAATCATTCATTGAGCCTCTGTCCTGAGTTCTTCACTTTTTTCTTGTTTGTTGGCAACATATAATGTCATTAAGAACCAGCTCATATAATGATATCCTAGTGGCCCCTTCCCATGGCTTTTTAGCCAACCATTATTCATAGACACCACCCTGTTTCCTCCCCTATCTGGCACCTGCAGAGGACTGAAGTTGGAGATGAGGTCTGCTCATTTGTGTTGGGGGCTTGTAGGAGGTAGGGGATTGGTATAATCTCTCCTGCTTCTTAAGAAGGACTCCTGTTTCTTAATCTTCAAACTGTAGCCAAATAAGAGCTCCTGGGTGTGATGATCTGTGTTACCTGCTCACCAGAAAACCCAAAGCACTTGCCTCTAGTAAGCAGATTTGAGGACACCTAAGAGTCCCAGATATGTGAAGGTACTGTTGCTAGATGTAGCCAACAAAAAGAGTATTACATGCTTTGTGTTCTAAAGTGGTTGAAATAACACATAAAATATGCTACTCTGGTTCAGTTTGCACCCTTGAGCATTCCTTCTTTTCTCTTTCAGGTGTTGGCAAGAGCAGTTTGCTGTTACGTTTTGCAGACAACACTTTTTCAGGTAAGCTGGGCCCAGAACAACTCTAGAGGAGCTTTCCATCCAAGTAGCTCCAGTATGCTTCTATTCACATTCAAGGAGAAGAGAAGGGGCTTGAAGGCAGGGAAGCCTGTGGCAAGTCACCCTTGCTCATCACCCTAGATCAGGCACCCCCAAACTTTCGCCCTCCAGATGTTTTGGACTACAATTCCCATCTTCCCCGCCCACTGGTCCTGTTAGCTAGGGATCATGGGAGTTGTAGCCCAAAACATCTGGAGGGCCGCAGTTTGGGGATGGCTGCCCTAGATCCTGGGTATAACAGGTCATGTGGGGCAAGGACCCCCCCTCATTTGCCCATACATACAGAACTAATAATAATAATAAATATTTTGACTTGTAACTGCTTGTTACTTGAAGGTCTCCAAGCGACTTGCAACACATTTCAAACATATATATGTAAAAGTCCTGAATGTCAAGATTTAAAGTCTTTTAGGGAGAAGGTTTCCATTCAAAATAGCATGAGCATGAGCTCAACACAATTTTCTTCTCCCTGTGAAATGCTCTTGGGTTTGCAGTCTTTATTTCTGAACAAAATATAAAGTTTTATTTTCATTGTTCAGGGTTTGAAGCTTAAAGTTTTCTGGTGAGAAAACAGGGCCCTCCCTTTTGTTGGCCGTTGAAGTTCTGTATGCACAGCTGAGCTTATTAGCTTGACTGCTTCTTGTTTGTGCTGCTTCCCTCAACAGGCAGCTACATCACCACAATTGGAGTAGACTTCAAAATCCGAACAGTTGAGATTAATGGAGAAAAGGTCAAGCTGCAGATCTGGGATACTGCTGGACAGGAGCGCTTCCGGACCATCACGTCTACGTGAGTTTATTTCAGTGGGATTGTCAATTGACCCAAGGACTTGATTTCATCCTGTCTTTTAATGATTACGTAGTTGCTTAAATAAGTTTGCCTTTAAATAAGCTAAGGTGCCTTTCCACAATATCAGAGGAAGTATAGGAGAACTTGCCACCTAATAAACACACAGTACTATTTAATAGCAACAATAATAGTAATGTTTATTTTTATTGCTACTACTACCTAGCTTTTCTGCCAAGATTGTCTTCCAAAGCATTTGACAGTTCAGATCCACAGAAAGGTATATTATAAGGGTATGTGGATTCTGTGATTCTACTCCAGAGGTGACTAACCTGTGGCCTGTGAGATGTTGCTGTGCAGTGTGGTGGTTAGACCAAGGGTAGTCAATGTGATGCCCTCCAGATTCTTTGGACTCCAACTCCCATCATCTTTGGCCATTGGTCCTGCTGGGTGGGGCTGATGGGCGTTTGGAGTTCAACATCATCTGGAGAGTTGCCAGTTCCTTACCCCTCCCAACATGATCTAATGTTAAGAGTATAGGCTGGAATCCCAGCTTGGTAGGAGGGTTGCCTTTCTGTTGGTCCCAGTTCCTTTTTGCACTGGTAGGAAAATGAGGGGAAAAAATCCTTGTTCTGTTCTTGAAGATGTTGTCATACCATTCTGGCAGGACTTACTCACAAAAAGAAATGTGCGGCTAGCTGCAAATAGGCGTATGCTTCAAAAGAGGAAGTGCCCTACAGAAGTAATTTGGATGACTCGAGTCCAGATTCTGTGTGTATTTTGAATGGGGATTATTTGCCTGCCAGCTTTTAGTCTTTAAAACCCTGTTGCCTGTTGTCTCAAGTGGGTTGTTTACTAGAGAGCAAGGAAGGGTTAGGGTTAGGGTTACCCTCCCCCCAAGGAATCCTGGGAAGTGTGTAAGGCAGATAAGGATCACTGACAGAAAATCCCCAGCACCTTTTGCAAACTGCAGGTCCCAGGATTCTTTGAGGTAAGCCATGGCAGTTAGTGGCATTAAACCAATATAAGGTTGCAGTGTTGATAAGCCTTTAATGCGTAGTGTGTATACAAGATGATGGCTTTTCTTCAACCAGTGGATGCTTTAAAAAATATTGGCTGAAGGGCTTTGCACTGCCCAGAACACAGGAGGCATGCTTGTTCACAGAACAGGAGCAAATCAGGGCAGGAAATCAGCTTTGCTTTATTAAGCTGATTCCATGTCTGCTGTTTTTTCGGGGCAGAGGAAGAGGTTAATGTTGGCATGTTACTTAAATTATAAAATGAGCTTTGCAGATAAAATTCATGTTACATAAAAGATATCTGCAGGGGAAATAGATTATTGTTCAAATACAAATATTTTAGAAATGAGACGAAGGCGAGTCTTAACTAGACGTTATACCTTGAGGTGCAGTGGGGGTCTCCCCAATTTACATGAAAGCCTGTTTGGAAACTGCTGTCTTGCATTTCCTTATCGCTGCAGGAAGTAGTACGAACGCCAAGCTTTGAGCATGCTGCTTGAACTGGCCCCTGACTTCCTTCAGGCCCTGAGGCATATCTTCTGAGGGTTGTGCTGAGTGGGCCAGATTCATACAGGAAAATGTGTTGGGGGTAAAACAGCCAGACACTGCCGAATATCTGATAAATGGGCAGTGTGGGTCAGCTGCAGCATGTCTCACTGGTGCTGTGTCAGCAGAGCTCTTCCTGCGTGTGATTGTGTGTGTGTGTGTGTGTGTGTGTGTGTGTGTGTGCGTGCGTGCGTGCGTGCGTGCAAACACACCACATTGTGACTTGGACTTGGGGCTCTCTTGGAATTGAATCAGTACCCTGTGTGGAATACCCAGAAGAAGATTTTGGGTGCAAACAAGAAAAGTTGCTGAATGCCTTTGCCCCTAATCCACTTGGTAAATAAAGGGTGACGCCCAGGACTGGGTGTGTGCACTCAGGTTCCCCAGAATTGCACAGGGAAGCCATCCAATGTGGTATTCAGTTTCCTCAGAATCTCAGCTTTCTGCATAAAAACCGGGTTGAGCAAGGGGAAATCTCAGAAACCAGAGGAAATGCCGAACGAGACATTGCATGATCAGAGGGTGGGGCTTCAGGGCTCTGTACGTCACTTGGCCCCTCCCAGTGGCATGCAAGCTCAGCCAAAATAATGCACATGAGCAGAGTTCAGGTTGCAGCATTTAGTTGGTATTGTTCCAGGATTTGTGTGCACTCATGCATCTCTGCGTGTTGCACCCTGAAGAGGGGCTGAAGGCTTAAATGCTGCAGGCCGCACAGTAGGTTTGAACCAGCATGTGCAATACACTTGCTGATTTACAATTGTGTAGTTCTGTGTTTTGTTATTCTATTTGTTACAACAAAGAAACATAGTTGTGTGGTCCAGTTGATGTTCTTAAAACTGTATCTGGTAAATTCTACTGAAATGGAACCAAGGGAGTGTGCAGGGTGACTTCAGGTGACCAATCCAGATGCTGTTTAATGCACAATAAGCTTATTAACATGTAAAAGCCGACTTCTATTCCTACTCTTGTCCGCCATTGTGCCATTTGCTTGGTAGTAAGGCTGCCTACAAGTTGCTCTTGCTTATACTACACCATCTAATGTTCATGGCAGCAAATAAACAGGTCCCTGCCCAAAGGTGCTTACAACCCACCTTTTAGCACATCAAGTTGACTTACACACCAGTTGAGACTACTAGTTTATCTGGTAGTGGATTGTCTTCCTCCAGGGTAGGGAACCTTTGACCCTGCGAATGTTGTTGGGTTGCAGTTCCTGTCAGCCCTGACTATTGGCCATGCTGGGGCTGATAGTTCAGCAGTATCTGGAGGGCTAAAGGTTTCTCCATCCAGTTCTACACTGACTGACATGCAGAGAATTTTTTCCCACCCGGACATGTTGGGGTTTGCACCTGGGACCTTCTGTGTGCCAAGCCTTAATGTGGTCCCTTCCCCACAAAATAGCAGCTGTGAATGTCACAATCATTCCACCAAAAAAGCTGTCCACCAAATCTTTCCATGGGCCTTGCATGTCTCAGTGCTGTTGGATTCCTATCATGCTCGGAAACTTCCTACCCAAGTATGGCTTGCTGGCCGGTAACATTACTGGTCCAGCCAACATCGTTCCTTCTGTAACATCTTCCTCTTGTGTTCATCTCTCTTTCCTGAATTTCTAATCCATTTCAAGCTCATGGTGACAGCAGTTGTCCATGGCTCACAGAGTCTTCTCCATGGTAATCTGAGATTCTGAACCATCTCTGCCAACACTGCATCCCACAGAATCTTGCTTCCACTTCCTGCATCATGTGCTTCCCCCACAGTGCTGAAGCCCAGGCAGCCTATCATTCTCTGTTTGTGTGGTTCCCCCCTCCCCACTTCAAACGCTCCAGTTTTTGCCCTTCTGTTTCTATCACAATTTCTATTTGCCCAGTCCAAGCAGTTAAGGGCAGCCCCAAGCCCTTCACAGCCATCTTGCTTGCTTCAGGTATACAGTACTGGTGTTTCTCTCCCCTCGCCGCCCCCCCCCGATAAGTAAGCATGTGAAACATCTCAAAGTGTCACAGACACATGCCTTAATACATCTCTTTCTCTCCTCAGGTACTACAGAGGGACACACGGAGTTATTGTGGTTTATGATGTCACAAGTGCTGAGTCCTTCGTGAACGTCAAGCGGTGGTTGCATGAAATAAACCAGAATTGTGACGATGTGTGCCGGATATTAGGTAAGCTACCTGGTTTGAGCAGCCTTTGAGTCATGTTACTGTGGCCAGCTGATGACTGATTCATAGGACTGCACTTTCCCCATGGTAGCTAATGAATCCTAGTGGCAGATTGAGCTATGAACCAGATTAAATTTCTCAGTTGATGTCGCACTTCAGCCATGAGCTTTTCAGGTGGTCTTACGCAAGCAAGGTTCTGTCTCTTGGCCTCTGTCTATCCCCCACCCCAACCTGCAATGTGGTCATCATCATATGGCTCTACCTCATAAGGCTGTTGTCCGAATTACTGAGAATATGAAGGGTTTGATCACCTTGAAGAGCTGTATAAATGCTAAATATGACTTATTGGTACTTGCAGTTGGTAATAAGAATGATGACCCAGAACGGAAAGTGGTGGAGACGGAAGACGCCTATAAATTTGCTGGGCAAATGGGGATCCAGCTGTTTGAGACCAGCGCCAAAGAGAACATTAATGTGGAAGAGGTAAGTGATAACCAAGGAAAAGATGGGGGGCCCTACTTTTAATCCCTCAGGGGACATGTTGCTTCTGAGGAACGCATTGCTGATCCATTGCCTGTTCTAGGCTACATACCAAAGAAGGCATTGACATGGTTGTGAAGAAACCATCCCTCTCTCTGCAGAGTGCCCGATGTGTAGGAAGTAGAAAGCAATAGACTTGCTTCTGGAGGCTGGCGAAGAGAGTCCTTTGGCATAACCAGCGGGGGCGATGGTCATGGGGATGGGAGTTGCAGCCCTACAGCATGTGAAAGGCCACATATTTCCTTTCCTTAACATGAGGACTGATGGGAGTTGTGGTTCAAAACTTGCCACTTATTTTGGTCCCCTCCCCATTTAGTATCCTTAAGGCTTTTATCCAGAACCACGTCACTTGTCCCTCACAACTCTTTTAAAGCAGGGATAGGGAACCTGTGGTGTTGGACTACACCTCCCCTTGTCTCCCTTGAACATTGGCCCTGGTGCTGGGGCTGATGGGAATCTGTCAACACCTGGAGCTTCTGCATCCCTGTTCTTAAAGCTTGTTCAATAGCACCCCTCAGTTTGTGTTAAGCAAGGACAACATTGTTCAGCTGCTATGCTGAACAACAGGGGTGAGAGCGGGGAGGGGGACGGAACATGTGATCCCATTATCCAAGCTCTTAACTCTAGTTAGTGGCCAGCTAACATAATGTCTTTGGTGCCCCTGATTCTAGAACTGGCCACTTCTGGTGTGGCCAGAGACTGCTGCTGGTCTGCTTTCCAATGTGTTGCTTATTGTTGTTCAGAGTGCTCCGCTCCCATCTTGCATTTTTCTTTTTCAGATGTTCAACTGTATCACAGAGTTGGTTTTGCGAGCCAAAAAAGACAACCTAGCAAAGCAGCAGCAGCAGCAACAGAACGATGTGGTGAAGCTAACGAAGAACAGTAAACGGAAGAAGAACCGGTGCTGCTAATGCCCTTTTCTCCTGCGGCAGAGACTGCGCCCTCAGACAGCTCAGCCCTTCCAGCCAGATGCAGGCGGCAATTCCACTGGGCTAGGCCACGGGAGGACTCTTCCCAGCCCCCCCGCACACCCCTCAGTTTGTGCCGTTATTTAAATGAGTTCTCTCCACGTTTTTTTTTTTTTGGTCAGGAGGCACCTTACCACAATAGTGCCAAGGAGGTATTGGATGGAGGTGATTCCGCCCCCTCTCCTTCCTACCTTATTCCCCCCCCCCCCCAAGAACATCTTGTAGACAAAAATGACTTTGCCTACCAAGTGGACTTTTGATCTCAAGAGTTTTGTACATAATGTATATTTTGCTTTAACCAGCTGCGCCTCCCTCGTTGTCGCTTCTGCCTTCTTAATTATTGACCAATCATGACTTCTTCAGAGTTCATATTTTTCTCTCTCTCCCTCCAGAGAGTACAGTACAATGTCATTAAGTGGAGCCGCCCCTTGTTGCCATTCATTCCTCTTCAGCCTTTGTTAACCTTCAGGCTAGGATGGAGGCCTTAGCTACTTTTTCAGGCTGTGTGGGAAACCTTCTGAGATTCCTTTTTCCCCAGACTCCAAAATAGCCAATGTTGCTGGAGCTTTGTCACTTCTTGGAATAGCTGTGCTCTCTTTCTTCTCCACGCTCCCTGGCGGGGTGAGAGAGGCTACCCCCACCCCAATTTAACTCCTCTGGCCAGTTAAAATGAAATCTTCGGCAATTAGATGTGAGACTTAAATCTAGTATTATCCCCACCCTGGTGGAATCTCTCTTCTGTAACATCCTTAAGAGCTACCAAAGTGTTAATCTGTCAGAAACTATTCCCCACTCCTGCACTCATCATTCTGTACACAGTTACAGGATGTGCATTTCTGGCTGCCAGCATTCTCGGTGGCTCTTGCTTTGTTCCCTTCTCCCACAAATTAAGAGCTGAAGGGGCATCTGGCTCTTCCAAATGGTGCTTGCACCTAACAGGTGTCAACAGGCTATTTTCTGTGTCCTTTATCAGACCAGAGGTGGTCTCTTAGGTATTGGATGGGGCTTCTTGCTGTGGTTTGTGCAGTTTTGACTGGATTTCTGATCTGGTTATGCTGAAAGCAAAAGGTTTTTTTCCCCCATGTTCTTTTTTAATAGCTATGGTGGGCTTTAGGAGGGAAATAACCAGAGGATTGCCTCCTCGTTGTTTAAAAATGAGCTCACCTAGCATATTAAGATGGCCCGGGCTATAGGAGAGCACGTGGTTTTCAACCAAAATGATTCCTTCCTCCCCCTGAATATGAAATTGATAAGAGGCTCTCCAGCATCACTGACCCTTTGGACTTTGAATTATGCAAGAAGGGCTAAGTTGAAAACCCTTATAATTTTGCTTGCCTTGAATAACGGAAACCAACAATTATGGTTGTACAAAGCCCTCGTGCAATCGCATTGCAAGTAGTCTGACTCTTCAGGCTTTTCCCATGCAAGCGGTGAATGTGACTGGTTTCGGCCAGTGAAATTGTTCTCAAAGACAACATCCATCCCAGCTGCCCACCTTCCACAGCTGTCTTCTCTGTGCGTCTCTTGTAAGTTAACTTCTCACTAATTCCAGAATTGAGAATGTGAGCTGAGCAAACCAATTGGGAAGGAATGGCTAGCGTTAAGAGGCCCGTAGAAAATGATGGAACGTGGTGGTGTCTTGGTTTGGAACTCACGGACTGAAGCAACGGTGGATCCTCATTGTGTGAGAGGGAGGGGGGGATGTTCTCATATTGCAGTGGTCTTTTGTGAAGGGGGGGGGCGTGGGTGTGAGCTTTGCCAATGCAGCAGTCCCGGTTTCTGATGTTGAAGCATAGGGTGCTTTTCCCAAGGATGCCGTTAGCAGCACCTCTCCCGGTTCTTGTCTTTGCTCAGCGCTGCTGCGTAAGCTCCGGTCGTTAAAGGAGGCTTCACGGTGGTAGATTTACTTGGTGGACAGTGCTAGTGGGTGGTGCCTGTGGAGTATTAAAAGGGGAGTGGGGGGGGTGGGGAGAGCTGCGTTTTTAGCGGTGCTGATGTCAAGCGGTGGAATGTCTAACTGGTTTGCTAGGACTATTTCTGTATATTGAAACTTTCTAATTATGCTTTTTAAATAATTTTAAAAAACTAAAAATAAAGGTGCCAAGCTGCCAAATCTTCCTTCAAGGCTCCTGTCTTTTGCTTCTCCCCCACTACCAGGTGTGCAAATTTCTTCTCTGGCTCCTTTGACTCTCCCCCCCCCCACCCTCCCAGTTAGGCTCCATATGCCCGTCAGGAAAATGTCTTGTATGCAAATGTCTTGTATGTAGCCTCTTTTGGAAAGGGATCTGCTAGATTATATTTCTTCATAAAGTGGAGGGGAGAGACTTGTTGGGCCCATCCCCTTTATTGGGGCCAACCTAAATGTGGCAGGTTTTTGAGTTGCCTAGAACTCTTCACGGGACAAGATGTTGCACAAAGCGGGTGGTGGGGGTGGAGTACAAAAATGTGGTTATACACAAGATTTTTGAATAAAGAAGTAATGGCTGCTCCTCATCTCTGGGAAAATTAAAGTCGGTTTATAATCCAGAAGAGACAGATCTGGGATAGAGTCTACGGTCTTGGTCCTGTATACCTGAAGGAGCGTTTCTACCCCCACCGTTCAGCCCGGACACTGAGATCCAGCGCTGAGGGCCTTCTGGCGGTTCCCTCATTGCGAGAAGTGAGGTTACAGGGAACCAGGCAGAGGGCCTTCTTGGTAGCAGCACCCGCCCTGTGGAATGCCCTTCCATCAGATGTCAAGGAAATAAGCAGTTATCCTAATTTTAAAAGACATCTGAATGCAGCCCTGTTTAGGGAAGCTTTTAATATTTAATGCTGTGTTGTTTTAATATTCAATTGGGAGCCGCTGTGTTTTAATATTCAATTGGGAGCCGCCCAGCCGTCTCAGGGGAGACTTAGCCAGATGGGCGGGGTATATTTATTATTATTATTATTACAAGCTGAACAGTTAAGTAAGCCACCTTGAGTGCCAGCATCACCATCAGGTACTACCGTAGGTTAGGACATTTTTATTCTCCTAGGTGCTTTAAATAAAGATCCTATGGGAAATGAAGGTGTGTTTTTTTTAAATAGTGAAATTGGATTATTCATTCTGTCTGAATTGGTTTTGGAGCTGTTGAGAAGTGCTTTTGTTTTCAACTCTATGTCCTGTAGTATTATGAATTTGCATTGTGACCAACTGGCATATATTTGTACAAAGAGCACTAAACGAACACCACAAATTATTATTTTTAACATGCTACCATTGTTTGAAGTCAGGGACAGGGAAACCACTGGGCCTCCAGATGTTGCTGGACTCCCAATTCCCATCATGCCTGGCCACTGGCTATGCTGCCTGGAGGCTGATGGGAGTTGGAGTCCAACAATGTCAGTACGCCAAGCAGTTCCCCAGTACTGGCTTAAATGCAGCAAGGGAGTGTTTTCCCCTGTTGGAACTCCCAAAGGAGGTGTCTCTCTCTCTCCTTCCCCCCCCCCCGCAATGTTGCTGGACTCCAGCTCCCATCAGCCTCAGCCAACATAACCAGTGGTCAAGGCTGATGGGAGTTGGAGTCTAGCAATGCTTGCAGGGTACAGCTGCTCCTCTTCCCCCTCTACAGCAGTGAGCAATTCACAGTACCCATAGAAAGACAGTACCCATAGAAAGGACCCATTTTATTCTGACGAGAACTATTTACAAAAGAAGCAGTAGAGCGGCGTTTTCTACTAAAATATGCCTTTATAGAATATCTTATATATATTTATAGAAAAAGTACATTTATTTACATTACTGCTACATACAAAAATTACTGCACTGTGTAATATGTACATATACCTCTAGATACATTCTGTCTGTTCATCCCTGCTGTGTGCTTGGTTTCCAAGGGCTTTGGGCGGGGGGGGGGGAAGCCTATTGATGCAGCTCCCAGGCACATCTTGCTTTACTTTTGGGTAAGTGGTTTGAGCTGCTGAAGTGGGGGATGCTGACAGATCCAGATCCGAGGGTCTCTGGAGGTGCAAATTGTCCCCAGAACCTGCCTGTGGTCTGTGGGGAATTCTCATTGCTAGTAAGTTCCCTTATGATGGGCTGGGCAACCTCTGGCCCTCCAGCTGTTGTTAGACTCCAGTTCCCATTAGCCCCACCAACATAGCCTGTGGGTGACGGATGATGGGCACTGAGAGTCCAGAAACGTCTGAAGGGCTGTAGGCTTGCCCCAGCTCTGGCTTACAGCCTAGATCAAACAGTATGTGAAAAGGGCTGGTTGGCTACCGTGAGAACAGGATACTGGAATAGATGGGCCTGATCTGGCAAAAAGTCTCTTCTGATGTTCTTAAAAAGGCTATGTACTGCTCACTTCCTGGGCTATATCACTTCAGGCTCTATAATGGGGAACTGAGCGACCGAATGCTCCTCTCATCTTTCTTCTTCTTAATTGCACATAAAACTTGGAGAAATGTTCTAGAGTTGCCTTCTTTCCTGGTAGGCAAGTTTTCGATGTGCAGGGATTTATTTTATTACAGACAGGCATTCACCCATGCAATCTCTCTTGCCCTCCTGGTAAAAATGAGAATCAGTGTTTTGCCATGTGGAACTGGGCCTCTCTGGATCCTGATGTCCGTCCCTGTCCCCCCGTAAAAATTACTTTCTATTTTGCTATAGGCAATAGACTTGGTGGCCCATTGCACCTCCAATTTGAAGTGTACCCATGGGGTTTGCTAGCTCTGCTTCCTCCTTGACAACGCTGAGCCTGCCTAACCCACAGCCAGAGAAAGCTGGAAAGGATCCCAGATAGTCACACACAGGGAAAGCAGGAGCTGTGAGCCATCTCTCTCCTGCCACTGTTTTACTGTAGCTTTCTTTGCTCCTCCTAAGGAAAGGTTAGCTACTTGGCAGTGATCAATGATGGAGGGAGCCAGAGGCTCTACAAGTGCCCCCTTGCATTATCAGTCTGCCTCTTCCTTACAGGCAAAATGCATGCCAGGCTCTAAAACACAGTGGGGGGGGGACTCCAGCTGGATCACATTGGCTGAGGCTGATGGGAGTTGCAGTCCCCAGAACAGGTGGGGGTGGGGGTGGGATGGGACAGTTTTCCCTTTCCTGTTCCAAAGTATACTGTGGTGTACTTTTAAGTGCAAGAATTAACTGAATAGATCTGCAATGTTTTGTCTGGTCTGGTCTTTAGGTAGTGATACAATGACTGATGCCACTGGTGAGGATTCTCAGCTAATGCAGGGAGTGGGGAGATAAACCTGGCAGTGTGGCTCCTTGCAATTGCTCTACAGCCACCCACTTCTCCTCTCAAATCATTGGAGCTCCCCACTCCTTCACCCCTGGCTGTGTGGTTCAATAATATCACAACATGATGTGGCTGGGGGGGTGGGGTGGGGGTGGAGCTGTGCTGTTATGACAGATGGCAATGCTCAACAGAGAGCGTGGGTGGGAGACTGGCAACTCCTGGAAACAGTCTACAAGTGTGGCTGTCAGGTTTCTTAGGGTGGGGGAGGGAGACCAGCCCTCCCTGTTCTCTCTTTATTGCTATCCCACAATGCAATGGGCAGTAGCTAACCTTGCAGGAGAAGGTGGCAAAAATATGGCATATCACATTTAAAGGAAGACCCACAGTGCTCAAAGATGGTGTCTGCCAAACCAGTGTATAGATAACAGGTTCTGTTACACCCTATTTTAACCAGAATACCTTTATGAATGTTGCCACTCGGGTTCTGTTCCATACTGGTGTAATGGTGGGATCAGGAACCTACGGGCACTCTAGATATTGCTGAACTACAACTCCTATCGTCCCCTGACCATTGGCCAGGCTGGCTGGGGGCTGATGGGATTCCAGTAACAACAGGTTCCCCACCCCTGGTGGCATAGATCTCACAGTGCAGGGATTCCTTTCTACATAAATCAGCATTATCTGTCCCACAGTCCCCCAAATGTTGTTGGACTGCCGTGCCCATAAACCCCAGCCAACAAAGTTAGGGACAGGATGATGATAACAAAGTTAGGGACAGGATGGTAACTGTAGTTAAACAGCACCTAATAGACTACAGGTTCCACATCCTTTTCACAAGCAATTTTATTTCCCTTGCAAGCATTCTGCTCTAACAGCCAGTTACCAGATTAAGGCTGTAACACACTATATCTTTAAAATACATTCTTTCCCTCAAGTAATTCTGGGCACTGTAGTTTATCCCTTGCAGAGTTACAATTCCCAGCAACTCTTAACAAACTTTAGTGCCCAGTATTTTAAGGGGGAAGTGTGCTTCAAATGTATAGCGTGCACACAGTCTAAATATATAGGGGACAAGTTTAGCCTGAGTTCTGCTGGCTGCTCCAGCTGTGAAGGGCATCTGCAGCAGGTGCAAGAGTTGGGTTCCTGTTTTTGGAGGGCCAAGAGAAAATATAACAGCAGGCTGGGCTTTGTTAAGGAAAATTCTGGGTGTGAGGTTACTCTGCCACCCAGCTCGTCGGGCACGAGCCCGCGGTCCACTCTACTGTCTATGGTTGGAAAAGGATTTGTTCTCATAGAGTCCACCTGCGTCTCAGCTCTGCCACTTCTAGATTGGGGCTGCCCCCAAACCTTCCTCCAGTTCGAAGAGGGATAGCTAAATGTGCTACCCTGCACCTGTTGATGGATTCTCAACAGGCCCAATAGTCAAGACGTCGGGTGTCCCAAGAGCACCCACAGGGCACCATTTGGCTACCCCTAGCCTAGAACACTACCACACCAAGAAAAGATGGAATCTGGCTTAACCTATGCTGGGGTGAGGAACCTGTGACCCTCAATCGGTCAGCGGCAACTGACCATCGACCATGCTGGCTGGGAGTCAGCGAGAGTCAGGCTGAAGTCTCAGCAGCTCCCGCATCTGAGCAGTAGATGTGAAAATGCCACGCCCCTTTCATTTCTATTCTTCCATGAGCCTCACTCCCAATTTAACCTCACAATAGCAGCAAGGGGTGGGGTTTAGCACCTAGGCAGGGATAGCCAACATCAGGGCTGGTGGGGTGAGGCCACTGCCTCAGGCAGCAAAAGCCCCCAAGGCAGCACCCCTGTGGGCAGACCACTGCCAGCAGAGAAGCAGCACAGGCACTGGTGCTGATTTCAGGATTACGTGCAAGATCTCTCCCAAAATTGGCACCAAGGCTGGCGCCGCTTGTCCATCAGTGGCAGGGCAGGGTGGCACTTGCCGTTTGCCCTTGCCAGCATGGTGCCCTCCAGATCTTGTTGGACTCAACATCAGCCCCTGCCAGCATGGCCAAAGGTTAGTGATATTGGGAACTGTAGTCCAACAAGATCTGGAAGGCACCATGTGGCCAGCCCTGGCCTAAGGTTTTAGAAGACAGCAAGTGGTCTCATTTTGCTGAAGGGCAAAGTTGGGAGGGGAGGGGGGGAATACTGTGAATCCCAAGGATTTGCAAAAAACCTGGGCTCTGGTTCTCACAAGATTTGTCCAGGGATTCTTCTGCTTGTTGGGTATGGTGCTTGTTTAGGCAAAGGAGCAGCTACACACACACACACACACACACACACACACACACACACACACACACACCACCTTTGACTCTTGCTGCAGCATACCTGCAACTTCCAACTGGCTTCCCATTTCCTTGCAGCCACAACCTCTGGGAAAGAGAGCAGGGGAACAGAGCGGACATGGAAGCTGATCTGCCTTCGGTGTGCTTACATTTTTGCTTAGTCACCCATCCTGAGAGAGACCAGGACAGAGCACAAACACTCCTCCATCTGTTGAGTTCTGTCTGGCTCTGCCCAAACCAGGAGCCACGACTGCTCTCTCTCTCTCACTTATGAGAAATAGACAGATAAGCACGACCCGCCTTTGCCAACCTGGTGCCCTCTGGTCTGGTGAAAAGAATGGAAACTCGGCAGATAAAATGCATGGGTATTTCCCTTTCTCGATCTTCCCTGCCCCTTCCTTGGTTCCCACATCTCAACTGGTTCTTTAAAGTTTCCTCTTTTGCAGAAGAGAATGACTTTTAAGACATCTGGATTACTCACAGCAGAAACAGAGTGGACCTAACAAGAGACCCTGAAGGTTGTGTGTTTTCTTATTATGTTGCTTTAAGGTATCAAAAGAAGAGTGTCCTTTTCAATTGCTATCGCACAGAAGACCGGCAATTGGACTATGACGCATGTAAACATTGAGTTCAGACCACGCAGCCTGCAAGATTAGTGCAGTGTTCTTAAGGGGGGGGGACACTCCTTGCCCCCTTTTTCTTTTTCTTTTCTTTTTTTTGGCGGCTTCTTCTGTGACCGGAATTGGAGGCCGTCATCCATCACAAGCTGGGCTTGCTGAATCTCTCTCCAACATCCTTCATCTCAAAAAATAAAGGAAAAAGGAAAAAGGAAAAAAAAAAGGAATTGAGAGTGGTTGCTCTGGTCCAATTAATTTTTCTTGAAAAAAGAAAAGAGGCGATTCCCTTCTGCCCCGCTGGGCTCTGCCCCCTGCTGCTCTGGCCTCAGCAAAGGGGAGGGTCTGGTGCGCCGCTTTGCCCCATGACCGCTGGAGAAGGAATAGGTGGGCTGGCTCCACTCCTTTGGATGTTTGTCCATCAGCTGCTGGTCAATGACCCTCTGCATGTCATCCTGCAGCAGGAAGGAAAGAAGGAAAGCTGTTAACAGGAAGGACAAAGAGAGAGCAGGAGGGATAAAACAAACATACATGGGCCAAATCCTGGGAAGGTCGAGAAGCAGCAAAACCTGGCCCTCCTCAGGCTCTGGGGTCCCCCCCCCCTTCAGTCATGCTGCCCAAAATGTTCTCTTTTACTCCCTCCCACCCATATAAATAAATGGCTGTGCCAGCGTAGCGCTCCTATAGGCAGAGAGCTCAGCAGAAGAGGGAGAGATGGGGTCTATACATTGGCTCAACTGAAAACCAGCAACTTTTGCCTCCTCTGCCAATTCTATCTCCCATTACTCTTCCCGTTACAAGATATCTGTAACTCATAATTGGTGCCTGAGCCTGCTTTTCCCCTCTTCCCTCCCTAACTCGTTTTCCTCTTGTGTCATGAATTCTTCGATTGTGAGAACATGTCTTCCCACTGATTATTTGTAAGCTGCTCTGGGAGCCTTTATTGGCTGAAGAGTGGAATAAAAATGTCTAATAATAAAAAGTAGTATAAGTAGCAGTACTAGTGGTAGCAGTATTATGCAGTACACAGATAGGCATAGTAAGTTCTGCCTCTGCACAGAAGCACATTCCTTGTGCATCATGGCAAACGGCATTGGGCACCATTATTTAAACTGTAGTGCCTGTAGATCACTTAAATGTCAAATTGAGGTGAAATAGCTCCACGAATCTTGCCATGAGCTGCATGACAAGCAGACTCTAGCAGTAAAAGGAAGGTTGGGGGGATCATTATTAGCCAGAAATCAGTGAAGCCAAGAGGAAAGAAACAAGAATTTCCATCCGACACGTGGGTTATCATCACAGCAAGGGCTCGGTTGCTAGGAACAACCATCAAATGCACATGGACACAGCGAAGACGTGTGTGCACTCATGCACAAACACACACACACTTCACTCCTACCATATCACCGCCAGTATCAGCAAAACAGACCTAGCCAGTTACCTAACTCTGGGGCCTCATCTTACACCAATGGAGAGGCTGGTCCATTCGGGTGACTAGGGCATTATCCCACCAATCTCAGCCTGCCCTTTGCCAGTCCTCACCTGCCAGCCTGCCTTCTCACTTGCACCCAGTCCAGGGGATGTCTTTGCCTGCCAGCTTCTTCTTCCTCCTCAGTCTCTTTGTTGCCCTTGTAGAACTCAGCAGGGAGGAGGATGGGAACAAACCTAGAACTAGTTGGTTCTGCCCGTCATTGGCTCTGGCGCCACCTACTGTCGGGCTCCCTGCCTGCCTGCCAGTCTCAAAGGGCACCAGCCACCGCTGTTTTACATGTCTAGTAAGGGGCCAATTGGCTATCATCTATATCAGAGGTCAGCAAGGTTTACCTTGCCTGGGCTGGTTCGCTTCAGCAGAGATCCCTCCGTGGGCTGGATCGTATGCGTGAGTGCAAGCGCTCGCGATTTCCGGCGCCGCAGAAGCGAGTCCCTGCGCCGCGCTGCACTGGTTTAGTGCAGCACACAGGGACTCGGGGAGCGGGCGGCTCGGTTCAGGGGTGACTCATGGGCCGGTTGTGGCCCATGGGCCTTAGGTTGCCGACCCCTGATCTATACGCATATCCCCTTTGGCCTAGCAATTTCAAAGAGCATGCCAAGGAAGGGTTCCTTTCTAGAATACCCCTGCCTCCCAAAGAATAATGGAAGTGATTCATTTTTTTAAAACACACACACACACACACACACACACACACAAGATATTTCAGGCTTCAACAGCAGGGGTGTGGAACCTGTGGACCTCCCAAAGTTGTGGGACTACAACTCCCATCACCCCTGATGCTGGCTGGTGATGATGGAAGCTGGGAGTCCAACAACCTATGCATCCCTTCCAACTTTTTCCAATGCAAAACCAAGACATGCATCTTCCGGGACACGCTCCCAGGGGAGTCATGTGACCTGCGCCTCGCTCGCTCTCCCAAAAAGTGCTTTTTTCCGAGGCAAGAGCGCAGTACGAGAGCATGCAAGAGCGCAGCACCCAAAATGGCCAGCGAGATCCCACAAGAGAAAACGAAATGTCCCTTTTTTTCCCCGGGTCACTTGAAAGGTATGCCTCTGGAGGATCACAGATTCCCCCTCCCTGCTTGAAAGCAAGTTGCATTGGTCATGGGAGCAGAGGCTTGGCTGTTCTCATTTCTACTGAGTGATCAAGACAGAAGTGAGGGCTGGAGAAGGCAAGATAAGCTGGGGAGAGAAAGAGGAGACAGGAAATTCAAATGGAAGAAACTGGAGGGGCTGCTTGTAGGAAGGGGTGCACTGCAAGAAACATATACCAAGCAGGGACGGACGACCCATGAGGTGGGGTGATGCAGCTGCCTCAGGCAGCAGAAACCAAAAAAGCAGGGACCCCATGTATGGTCTGCCACCTCTGCTGCCCAAGAAGCAGTGCTGGCTTCCGGTGAGATCTTGCGGAGCGCACAAGTTCTCGCTGGAACTCGCCATCCCCTCCATTTTGTAGCCACCGCCACAGAACCCAGCTAAGGAAGGCTGCAGCACAGCATGTTCCCATTTCGCCACAGGCGGGGAAACGGGACCCGACACCAAATGGGGTCACTGGTCCACCTGGCTCAGTACCGTCTGCCGTAGCTTTCCAGGGTTTCAGAGAGGGGGACTTTCTCCATCCCTACCTGCTGTACCACCGAGCTACAGGCCAGTGCTCATATAGGCAGCAACGGGAAGCAGCTCTCCAGAGATTCCGGCAGGAGTCTATCCCAGCCTTACCTAGAGATGCTGGGGATTGAATCTGGGAGCTTCTACATGCAAAGCACCTGCTTTACCAGCTTGCTTTGGCTTTTACACTAAAAGTAAAGATCCCCGCCATCGTGGTTGTGAATAAAGGGCTGATCTAAACAGGAAGACAGGGAGCGGTTTTAAGTTCTCCATTCCATGTTCTTATTATACGACGTTTTCAGCTTGTGATTATGAGTCATCTTATTGGGGAGAGCGACACACGGGGCCAAAACAAAACAACCGCCATCTCTCTGCCAGCTGAGCAAAGTGCTCCACAGCACCATTGGTGGTGTAGTGGTTCGGGTGTTAAACTGGGACCAGGGAGACCAGGGTTCAAATGCCTGCTCAGCCACAAAGCTCACTGGCTGACCTCGGGCCAATCACGGTCCCTCAGCCTAACCTACCTCACAGGGTTGTTGTGAGAAGAAGATGCAAAAGGGAAGAATCATACACCACTTAGAGGTCTTTGGAGGAAAAATCATTGTTGGTCCATCAAGCTTAAGATTATCAACACTTACTGGCAGCAGCTCTCTAGGACAGGCATCCCCAAACTTCGGCCCTCCAGATGTTTTGGCCTACAACTCCCATGATCCCTAGCTAACAGGGCCAGTGGTCAGGGATGATGGGAATTGTAGTCCAAAACATCTGGAGGGCCGAAGTTTGGGGATGACTGATCTAGGATTTCCCAGCCCTACCTGGAGATGCCAGGGATTGAACCAGGGGCCTTCTGCATGGAAAGCAAGAGCTCCCCACCCTGGAACTATATGTGCTGGGTGATTTAGTTCTAAACAGTACTTGGAATGAACTAGTGTGGTTTAACAAAGTTTACTGAATTAGTTTTTAAAAAAACTATGCCCCCCCATAATTGCCAGGTGAACTGAATGTGAATTAAATTCATTTTGGAGCAAAACTGAGCAATTTCTAGTTCATTTTCAAATTCATTCTACAGCACTCCCCCTCCCACACCATCTTTAGACTCTTTGGGCCTTTGGGGCCAGGACAGATTTTGAAAAAGGACCTTCTTCACACAGTGCACAGTTAAACTATGGACCTCGCACAGGAGGCAGGAATGGCCACCAGCTTGGATGGCTTTAAAAGAAGAAGAAGAAGAGTTTGGATTTGATATCCCGCTTTATCACTACCCCAAGGAGTCTCAAAGTGGCTAACATAATCCTTTCCCTTCCTCTCCCACAACAAACACTCTGTGAGGTGAGTGAGGCTGAGAGACTTCAGAGAAGTGTGACTAGCCCAAGGTCACCCAGCAGCTGCATGTGGAGGAGCGGGGAAGCGAACCCGGTCCACCAGATTACGAGTCTACTGCTCTTAACCACTACACCACACCGGATCAGATAACCTCGCAGAGGAGAATAAGGCCAGGGCTCAGTTCCGGCACTTCTCAGGTGGGCCCCATTGCCATTCTAAGAGATTAAGGGAGACATTTGTTGTGAGACTCTACAAGGGCTCTTGTATGCCCCTTAAGGGAATAAGGGCAGATTTTGTTTAGAACGTTCATGGTGAGTTCTGGCACCTCTTTTTCTAGAAAAATAGCACTCGATAAGGCTATCAATGGCTATTAGCCATGATGACTATCCTACGCCTCCATCTTTGCAGGTATTTATGCTTCTGCATTCCAATTGCTGGAATAATAATAACAATGCAAGATGTTACTGCAAGTCCATGCTCTGGAATGGAAAGCGCGTGTTAAAAAAAAAAAAGACACTAGTCCACAAGACAGGCAAGCAAATTCAGAAGGGTAATTTTGAGAAGAGAGAGAGAAACTGTGACATGCTCATGGAAGATGAGAAGAGCGATGTGCCCACAAGGTTGATTCTGTGGGTGCCTGTGAGATGTTTGCATTCTTTCCCCCCAGAGGATGCAGTGAGACTGAACTGGGATGAGATGAAACAGGATGAGGTGGTTGGGCGCTCACCTTAAAGGCAGGAGGGGTGTACGACTAAAGCTGTTGTTACGGGAACTGAGAAAGGCCACACTAGATCAGAAACCAAAGGAGCCATATTGTAAAAAGGCCTGAGGAAGCAAACTGGAAGCAGAGGAGAGAAGAGAGAGAGGGGGAGAGGGAGAGAGGAGAAGACGGAGAAGTTGAGAACTGAGGGGGAAAAGGTCAACCAGGGATCACAGGGAAGTAGGAAAATCAGGCCTAGTTAAATAGCACATGTGTGTACATCACCACTGTGCAAGGTTTAGGCAAGTGAATCAGAATGAATGCACAATAAAGGGACTCCTGGTGGAATCCACAAAGCATTTCTGACTTAAGAGCATAGGGGAGGGGAGGCGGGCTCTGTGCTGCTACTCCGCACTCCGATTTCCCTCTTACCTGCCACGCCTCCAGCTGCTGCGAAAGGTTAAGCTTCTGCTGAATAGCATCCAAAAGCTGACTATTCAGTGACATCATATCCATCTTGCATTTGGCTAGCTCCATTTCGACAGCGTTCTTCCTGAAAAGCAAAAGCAGAAGGCGGTCAAATTCATTTATCGGGAGACTTCTGCCATTGCTTGCTTTTTGGATTTAGAAACAGCCTGAGCAACGTGGCAATTCAAGAGGGTAACAGCATTATAAAGTAAGATCCATGCATGAACATGAAGGAAGGCAATATGGTGTCCTCCAGATGTCATTGCACGCCAGCTCCCATCACCCCTAACCATTGGTCATGCTGGCTGGGTCTCATGGAAGTTGGGAGTCCAACTGGCATTTTGCCAGTTTTTTAAGACGTGACTATTATCTTTCCTTGATCTCTTCATCCAAGTGTTAATTATGACATGTTTTAATGGGGTTGTTTTATCATGTACTTTAATTAGGGAGGTTTATATTTTCACACTTCTATAATCAATTCTTATACACGTAAACTGCTTAGATTAGAAGCTGAAGTTGACAGTAAGAGATAGATAGACAGACAAACAGACAGACAGACAGACAGACAGATAATATATGGAGGGCAACATAAATTAACATTACAATCACAAAACTTTTAAATACAGATTTTAATGGTACAATGTAAAATTCCACATTAAGAGACTACAACTCCCATCATCGCTAGCTAGCCGGACCAGCAGTCAGGAAGGATGGGGATTCATTGTACTCCAAAAACAGCTGGAGATCCAAGTTTGGGAAACCCTGAATTAAGGCAAACCTCCCTCTTCCCCAGCTATTTAATTATTGTAGAAAGATGAATATTTTAGAGTGGATTTCAGTATTATGGACCCACATCCTGCCCAGTGCCAGAGGTTGAAAGGGTGGAGAAAGTGGACAGAGAAATGCTTTTCTTTCTATCTCATAACACTAGAACTTCAGGACATTCAACAAAGCGGAACCTCGGATGATTCGGGACAATCAAAAGGAAGGACGTTTTCACACAACGAATCACTCAAACAATAGATTTAGCTCCTGCAAGAGGCAGCGAGGGCAACCAACTTGGGTGGATTTAAAAGAAGATTAGACAAATCCATAGAGGAGAAGGCTATTAATGGCTAGCACAATGGCTATGTTCATCTTTCACTGTCAGGTGTCAGTATGCCTTGGAATACCAGCTGCTGGGAATTATAAGTGGGTAGAGTTTTGCTTGCAACTCAGGTCCTGCTTTTGGGCTTACTGTAGATGTCTAGTTCACCAGTGTGAGAACAGGATGCTGGATGAGATACTGGCCTGATTCAGCGGGCTTTCTTATGTTGGGGGGGGGGGGCTGAGCTGCTGCTACTGCTGTATAAAAAGGTAAAGGTAAAGGACCCCGAGAGTTAAGTCCAGTCACGAACAACTCTGGGGTTGCGGTGCTCATCTTGCTTTACTGGCTGAGGCAGCCAGCGTTTGTCCGCAGACAGTTTTTCCGGGTCATGCGACCAGCATGACTAAGCCGCTTCTGGTGAACCAGAGCAGCGCACAGAAACGCCGTTTACCTTCCCACCAGAGCAGTACCTATTTATCTACTTGCACTTTGACGTGCTTTTGAACTGCTAGGTTGGCAGGAGCTGGGACCAAGCAACAGGAGCTCACTCCGTCGCAGGGATTTGAACTGCCGACCTTCCGATCGGCAAGCCCTAGGCTCAGTGGTTTAACCCACAGCACCACCTGTGTCCCTTATACCTGCTGCATAGACCCCACCAAATCTGTCATCTTGACTCTCAGTTGACATGGTAGACAGCAAGCTTATAAGGCTCAGCCCCAAATGGGCATGCGTCCCATGCTCCCTTGCAATAGTACAGGGAAACCTGGCACATTTCTCCCTTTTGGCACATCATGCTCCCCTTTGCTGCCTCCCGTTGGCTGTGCCACTGCTTCCTGCCTTCCACAAAGATGGCATACTCTGTTACATCGAAGGTGCTTCCAGACGGCCACTACGTTTGAGTGGTATTCAATCACAGCCAATTCACCAGCCAATTCAAGTCACACAATTCCTGTTGTTGGGGGTCTTGAGCAACAAACTCTCTTCCCCCAAAGGATCTGACTTCTTGTGATAAGGAAAGAGAAAAGGAAATGCACTGGAAAATGTGGGACAACACTTGCTTTGATATAACATCAGCTAACCCCACCAAACAAATCAGAATGAATGCCACTGTGGTCAAATCTTCTTGCAAACCAATCAGGACGAGTGCTCAATAAACAGGTAATCTGGAAGCACCCTGAGCCGCCAGATGGTCCTCTACAATTTGAGGAAGTGGCTGCCTGGAAAGACCTCTTCCACCCACCCACCCACCCACCCACCCACTGATCTGGCTGAAAAGAGTTCAAAACACCGCCGAAGCAGGACAGTGGAAGGGCTGAGAGGGGGAAGGAAGACTGGAGGCATTTATAAGGACTGTGCTAACAAAAGTGGTCTAGGGAGTCAGGGAAGGTGATCATTATACTCATAGCTGCCAAGTCTCCCGTTTTCCCCGGAAAATCCCCGTTTTTACAGCTGTTCCTAGCTGAAAAAACGAATTTTTTTGTTTTTCCCCGGTTTATTCTGGCGCAGCGGCCATTTTGGAACTGGGCGGAGCATGCTCAGAAGCGGCTTTTGATGCTGCTCTGCCCAGTTCCAAAATGGCTGCAGTGCGACTTCTGGCGCGGCGGCCATTTTGGAACTGGGCAAAGCAGCATCAAAAGTCACTTCTGAGCATGCTCTGCCCAGTTCCAAAATGGCGGCAGCGCTACTTCCGGTCTGCTATTTCCGGCCCGGTCCCTTATTTCTCTGACAGCAACCTGGCAGGTATGATTATACTGGATTGTATGAAATACTGTACAAGAGGGTGAACTTGCATACATGGCATTTCACAGAATCATAGAGCTGTAAGAGATCATCAAAGGTAATCAAGTCCAACCCTCCCCCCAGTCAATGCAGGAATTCCACTATTAGAACATTTCTGATAGGTGGCCACACAGCTTCTGCGTTAAAAAAGGATATCCTGCTAGATCAGGCCAGTGGCCCATCTAGTCCAACATCCTGTTTACACAGTGGCCAACCAGATGCATACAGAAAGTCTGCAAGTAGGATTTGAGTGCAAGAGGATTTGAGGGAACTTGGGATCTTCTGCATGCCAAGCAGGTGCTCTATCACTGAGTTACAGACCTTCCCCTATGTGGAACAGCACTGGAATCAAAGCTAAACCTGTCTACTGCCTTGAACCATCCCAAAGCCTGGAAAGAGGGATAAGTTTGTTTAAAATACACCTGTATTTTAAGATGTATCACAGGTCACGTTGCAGCAAAATATACCTGCGGCTTCCAAGATAGACGACCAGAACAAGGCCCTCCAAGTAAGTCCTGCATTGCAAAATCCCCTGACTGCTGAATGAATATTAAAAACTCTGGGACTCATACAGCCCCAGAACAGCAGCTGGTTTCCATGGATACAGGAGAGCCAGTAACCCACACACATACTAAAATATCAAAAGCTGCCTTTTGCATCCAAAACTCAGCAGTTGCCAGTTCCTTCCCTTAGCCAACAGGTGGCAGCGCTACAATGGCTCTTTAAACAGAGATCTGTATGCTTCCTGTTCTACGTGCTGAAAAGGTCCCCTTGAGTAATGATGATGCCAGAATCCTTGAAAATAAGGAGATTGAACCATTGCATAGCTTTCCCCAATACAACTGGTCCCCGTGTATGACAAATATAATAAATAATTTATATTTGGGGGGAAATAAATTATTTCTTACTAGCTGGCCAGGCCACGCGTTGCTGTGGCTCATCCCTGTGATTCCCGCCACCCTGTCCCGATCCATGACCTATCCTGTCCCCTCCTGCCCCCAACCCACACCCAGGCGAGTCCCCACCTCCATTCGGCCTAGTCCGTAAAGGCGAGCCTCCATTTGGCCTAGTAGCTGCAGTACCAGTGTAGCCTCCGCTAGAGGGCCAAGGTTTTCTAGCTGTAGTATCAGTGTAGCTGGCGCTAGAGGGCGCTGTGTTGCAACCTCTTCTGCCTTCTATTTCCCAGCTTCCCCGCGTGTCCACTGGAGGGAGCACTTCTATTGTACAGAAATCCAGGTTTCTACCTGTGCTAGGTGTGTCATCTGGTCAATGTAAGTGGATGGCTACACCCCCACATGTGATGGAGGGTCTGCATCTGCTTGATATACAGTTTCCGGCTACCTGCTACGTTCCCCAGCTCTGCAGGATTGCAAATTAATGGTACTATATAGAAAAGAACAGAGATGTTTTTACATCACACATGGTGAGCCTGTGGCCCTCCAGGATTCCCAGGTACAATTCCAATCACCCCAACCGTTGACCATGCTGGCTGGGGATGATGGCTTACTTTTTACTGAGCTTCTTGTCACACACAAAGCCAACATGATGCAGCTTCCCCTCTCCCTGGGTGTCACAACCCCACACACCGGTCTCTAAAAAAAAATTCGTCTTACTTGGTGATTGCTTCATCCCGATCCCTGATAGCCTTCAAGAGTTGTTCGCTCATATCCTTATCATCTACTGATCCCCGGAGTCTGTCCCTTTCCTCTTTCAGGGAAGTCATCTCTACACTCAGTAGCGTCACCTGATAAGAAACAGAAGAAAAATTAACCTTTGATTGCCACTCATTGAATGGCAAGAATAAGGCTGACCACTCTGAAGGTGCCGCGAGGAAAAGATCGTGGATAGGGAACTGTGCTTGTCATATCACAACGACAGTTATAAATGGGGTATTTTGAGGGGGGAGGAATAAATTTTAAAACCTTAAATTCCTAAAAAGAATCTACAGCAGAGAAAAACCTGAAAAAGGCATCATGTTGGTTTTCAAACCTCATGTTTTTAAGCCAGACTGGTAGCCCTCCAGATGTTTTTGACTACATCTCTCATTGGTGCTGGCTAACAATCTGGAAGGCGCCAGGTTAGAGGGAGGCTGTTTTAAGCAATTCCCATCGGTGAAAGGAACCACATCAGGATTTTTGAACATTTCAATGTCACTAATACAGAATTTGTGGTTACCATAGCTAGCTGAAACACTATAAAAATGATGTCCTTAGTACCACCCCTTAGTTACAAGAGAAATGGAAAATTGGCCGCTGCAGAGTTTTGAGGACTGCATAGCTTTGTTTACTTTTTTCAGCTAGTCTTCTCGATTTATTTAGGGCTTATCTCCTACCATTAGGCTCAGCAAATATAACAGCAGCTTAATTTAAAATGAATTAAGTTTGTGCATCACACACACGTGTCCATGTTCCTTAAGGATTTACAATCAATCAATCAATCATTCAAACCACAAAAATGGATCCAGTAGGAAAAAGTATAGCTGGGGGTGGGAAGAGGGGAGTGGGTTTTAAACCCATTTAATATATAGAGATAACTCAACAACAACAACAACAACAACAAAGTCCTGCGACACACAGAGAATGATCAGTTCACAGGAAGATGGGGAAGCAGATTATAGGATTCAGAACCGGGCACACATACCAGTGCATTTGCTTGCCGGCCTCCCTCCTCAAGCTCTGGGGCAGCTGGGACGCACTGGGACTGGTGTGGCAGAAGGCAAGGATGCCCAACATTAGGTGGTGCCAGAGCCAATGAAAGACAAGAGTCAACCAAATCTACTTTTGTCTCTATCTTCCTCCCTGCTGTGCCCCAGAAGGGCAACACTGAGACTAAGGGGGTGGAAGATGGAGCAAGGTTGTTTTCTGCTGCTGCAAAAGCTCAGACTCGAACCAATGGATTGAAAATACAAGAAATGAGATTCCAACTAAACATCAGGAGGAACTTTCTGATGGTAAGAGCTGTCTGACAGTGGAACAGACTACCTTGGAAAGGGGTGCCCTCTCCTTCTTTGGAGGTTTATAAACAAAGGTTGGATGGCCATCTGTCAGAGATTCTTTAGCTGTGATTCCTGCATTGCAGGGGGTTGGGCTAGATTCCTCTTGGGTGAGAAAATAGGCAGGTGAGTCTGGCTGAGGGCAGACTGAGCTTGGTGGGACAGGCCCCCATTCACCCTAATGGGCAAGCCTTCATAGGCAGGCCTTCTGTCAGAGGTCTGATGCTTATCAGTTTTTATAGTCTACCTTTCCAGGCCAACTCTTTTTTATCAATATAATTGTGACCAGCTCTGCTTGGAAATTCTAAGAAACAAACATCAGTGGAGTTTTGAAATCAGAGGTTAAAATTAGTGTGCTTTAAAAAGGTTCAGCCCACCATCCAATTGCATCCAAATATAGAGGAAAAACCTGTCCCTCAATCTCTGGAACCAAAACTGGTATACAATATCCCCAAACAAAAATTAAACCAAGGGTGGGCAACCTCTGGCCCTTCAAATGTTCTTGGCCAAGGCATCAGGAGGAATTTTGGGACTGTAGTCCAGCAATACTGAAAGAGCCACAAGCCTCTCCTCCCTTTAACTGGACAAGAAGACTGAAACGATGTAAACAAACTACGTAATTCCATGACAACTCAAACCAGCAACAGAAAACAAATGATCTCAAAGGAGTTTAGTCAGGGTAGTGTGCAACTGAATTGCTCGGAAGTGCAGGTGAGGGGAGTGTTGCTGTGGTCAGGTCTCGCTTCTGTTTCCCATTGGCAAATGATTAGCATATGATCAGGGTGAAAAGAGGTTGCTGGGGTAGACAGGCCTTTGGAAAGTCAGAGGTGCATGCTTACCTGGCTATGGAGCTGCTGCAGCTCTTCCAGGCTCTGCCTCAGTTTCCCCCTTTCGCCTTCCATCAACTCCCTCAAGGCTCTTGAATCTTCGCTCGTCTGTTTGATCTGTTCTTCTAAGGCATCATCGTCACTTCGCCGTGAGCTCTGGCAACCATAATGAAGCAAAGAAAGAAAAGTGACCATCAGCAGAGGTTTGGCAAGCGGCATGGAAGAAAGGAGAGGTCCAGGAGGGACCACACCAAGTTCAGTTAGGGACAGGTGACTCTGAAGATTCATTCTTCTCAGTTTCACCTTTCCCCAGTCTTAAGTCTGGTTCTCCACATTTCCACACCAGTTTGCAAATTTTTAATAGACGTCCTCATTGAAACGCACCAGCATTTTAGTGCCAATTTCTTCCCATATGCACAGTTTTGCAAAGCAATTTTCTCTGATATAATGCACCTGTATGCTATTTTTATGCGCACTTTACCCTCTTATGTGCATTTTTTAATTTCATTAGTTGCCTGCATTGCAAAATTTAGAGAAGCGCGAATTGCAAAGGATGGCAGTGTTTCGGTTTGTGTTTCCTTCTGGAAAGTGCAAATGAGGTAGATTTGCTTTAAATGTGAGCTGAATTTATCCCCCCCGCCCCACCTTACCGTGGAGTCTGTGCCATCTATAACACTTTGGATCAGCCTCTTCAGCTCGCTGAGGGCAGCCCGCAAGCTTCCAGCCGGCACATCTTTGGCCGAGGAGGTTTCTGATGACTCGTCCATGGAAGAGTCCGTGGAGACTGCAGAATCCGCACTGTCGTTCCCTCGAAGGTGACTGCACAAGTAGCGGACCTGGCAGTAGGCCTCCCAGAGCTGGAGTCTTAGCTGTGAGGAGAATGCAGAAAGGACTGTTCTAGGGAGTGTTGACTGGTGCTGATCGGGACTGATAGGGTGGAAGGCAGGGAGCCCATCAGTAGGTGGCGCCAGAGCCAATGGCAGGCAGCGCCAACTCATTCTACTCTTGCCCCCATCTTCTTCCCTGCTGAGTTCTATAAGGACAACACTGAGTCTAAGGAAGCGCCAAGCAATTGGGACCGGCTGAGGACAGGCTGAGGTTGGTGGGGCAGTACCCCTGTTTCCCTAATGGACCAGTCTCCATTTGACCTAGGGTAGCACTTTCCCACATGTTTCGAACAAAGAAGCACACTTGGGGCCAAGCTAGGCATGACTTTTGACACATAGCTTGTCCCTGTGGAATTGATTCCCCCCCCCCAGCAAACAAATTATTAGCATTAAATATTAATGTGTGCCAACCATAAAATAGAACGTACTGGGAAATCGGGTTCATGACTGGATGTCAAATGCAGATCAGGAACATTCAGGAAACACTGGAGTATTCGGAGAATGTGCAACACAAACATTTGCGGGCGGAGGATTTTAGGAAGAAAGTCCACTATGGCTCTACCACACACATATAAACACACCTGTGCTGCACCCAATTCTTCTGGAGCCAAGAGTTTTGATGCTACCTGTTCTCTCTCTTGCTCCAGTTCTTCGGCCTCCATGCTCTGCTCAATCTCTGACATCAGTGACGTGCTGGTAGAGTTGAAATTCTGGAGGCTTCTCTCCTCGCTGAGTTCATCTACCTTTAGCTGCAGTTGCCGATAAGACAGTCTCACCTCCTGAAGTTCTAGCTGGTTCTGATGCAACTGGCACAGGAAATTATAAAGATATATTCTTATATATCAATATATACAGTGGTACCTCGACTTACGAACTACTCAACAACCGATTTTTTCGACTTACGAATGGGGCAAATGGCTGCACGCTTATGAATTTCTCGACATGCGAACAGAAACCGCGGCAGTTTTAGATAGGGTTTTTTTGACTTACAAATTTTTAGATGGGGTTGCTTCGACTTAACGATTTTTTCCGTTTCCAATGCATTCCTATGGGAAATCGCGTTTCCAATGGCGCTTTTCGACTTACGAATTTTTCGACCTACGAAGGTGCCTTCAGAACGGATTAAATTTGTAAGTCGAGGCACCACTGTGTGTGTGTATGTGTGTGTGCGCGCACACACACACACACACACACACACACTGTATATATAATCATCTACCCTTCACCATAAGGTCACAGAGCAGGCTTCAGCAATATAAAATACAAGATAAAAACCAGTTTAAACCATTTACAATCAGAAGAATAGGGTGGGTCTTAATATATATATGTGTGTGTGTGCATTTCATGAAAACTGTTTTGTGAATGTGCCAGGCACACCTCTGTGGGGAGGGATTCCCACAGCTTCACATGCCTGTATGATGCCATTATTTTATTAGTTAAAATTAGCACCCTGCCTTTACACCTGTTCACTGTATTCACAACATTGTGCTTTTGTTTTTAGTTAAACGATTAACAAAACATAAATGAGGCATTTACAGCACAATCCTACATGTCTTTTAAAAACACTGCACGGCTCCAAAACGGCTCAAACGCTCTTTATTTCGGTCTGCTTTTTATTCACTGCTGTTGCTTTTATTCATTGCTGCTAATGTTTTAAACAAGCTATTATTCATGTTTAAGCGGGCATAATGTGGTTTTAACTGGATGATCATATCCTTTTGCTTTAATAATCGTTATTGTATTTTACAAAGTTTTAAGCAGTATCCAGTTAATCTTACTCAGAGTAGACTCATTAAAAATAATGGGCATGACTGTCTTGGATCCATTAATTTCAGCGAGTCCAACTTAGGTTGGATAGAAAGCTTTGCATTCTGCTTTGAAGGGACAATTAAACACTAAGACAGAAAATACCATATTTTTCTCTGTATAAGACTAGGCTTTCCCCCTAAAAATAATGTCAAAAATTAGGGGGCGTCTTATACATGGCTACATCTCTCCCCCCATTTTCTTAAATCTGAATCCCCCAAAATAATGGGTGTCTTATACATGGGGGCATCTGATAGAAGGGAAAATATGGTAAATTGGGGACATAAAAACCAATGCTACCCATAATAAATATAATTCAATACAATTTTAATGCACATTTTATATTCTCTGTAAACCACTTAAGAGGTTATATTTACTACTATATTTAAGAAAATGCTTAAGATGAGTTGAAATGAAAATCAGATAGGGGGGACTTGGGGAAGTCCACATAATAATGGATTGTGAATCAGATAAAAAGAGAAATGATTATTTGTTTTGTTTTTGTTTCATGTAGTGCGTATGTGTTTGTTATGTTGCAGTTGTTTTTGTTATTATGATTGTTTGTATAAAACTAATACAATTTCTTTCTTTTTTTAAAAAAAGGTTATATTTACTGTTCAGCGGCATACACGTTTTTGTGAAGTGTAAAGGTAAAGGGACCCCTGACCATTAGGTCCAGTCGCAGACGACTCTGGGGTTGCGGTGCTCATCTCGCTCTATAGGCCGAGGGAGCCAGCGTTTGTCCGCAGACAGCTTCTGGGTCATGTGGCCAGCATGACTAAGCCGCTTCCAGGGAACCAGAGCAGCGCACGGAAACGCCGTTTACCTTCCCACTGGAGCAGTACCTATTTATCTACTTGCACTTTGACGTGCTTTCAAATTGCTAGGTTGACAAAAGCAGGGACCCCGCTACGGGGATTCGAACCGCCAACCTTCTGATCGGCAAGCCCTGTGGTTTAGACCACAGCGCCACCCGCGTCCCACTTGTGAAGTATAATAATAAACTAAAATAAATGTTTTTTGAACAGGAAGTCCCACTGAATTCAATGGGGGAGCAGGTCTAGGATTGCAGCAACCTTCGAGAATATGCAGCAGGGAAGGGGAATCTGTAGCCCTCCAGATTTCATTGGAGTCCAGCTCCCATTAACTCCGACCCATGTGGTTAATGGTCAAGAATGATGGGAGTTGTAGTCCAGGGCTATCTGGAGCGCCATCACCATTATCATACTGGTTGCTCGTCTAAGCCTCACGATGTTTACCTTCCTGTGCCCAAACTGGTGATCTGGCAGCAATGCTCGATCATAATAACAATATTTAAAATCAGCCCCTTCCTTCCAGCTGTCTCCCCCTTTCCCCAAGCCCCTGTTCCCCCATACCTGCATGTCCTTCTCGTGACTCTGCCGCTCCAAAATCAACACGCGATCTTGAAGCTCCTCCACTGTCCCCTGAAGAAGATTGTTTTCTTCCATCATGGCACTCAGCCGACGCTCCAGCTCGTGCTTCCTATCCGTAAGCATCTTAATCTGAAAGTGGAGGAAGGGGGGTGGGGAGGAAAAGGAACCCCAAAAGTAAGTCTCAAGAGTTTGCGATTTCCCAGTCTGGAGAGAATGAGAACTCGGCCAGGTGGAGAGGAGGAGAGAAATGAGTGCAAAATCTACCTGCACCTGTAGTCAAAAGAGGAGTCCGCTTTCCCTCTTGCCAGAAACTGGAGAAGCAAGAAAGAGAGTGTGGGGGAGGAATTTAAACTCTTAGAGAGCTGGAATGTGGGTTGCCAGGCAAAGGAGGAGGGAGGGAAGGAGGGAAGCCAGGCCGCTGTGTTCTCTGGAATTCCCAAGAGAGATAAAACACCATGAAAGGACGCCTTGCCCCCTCTCTCAGTCTGCTCACGGAGCACCTTGCTTACACCTTCAAAGCACAAACAGATATGTTTATGCAACTGCTTTCCACACTGGGCCTTTTCCTCCTTTTTCTTTTAGGTAGTCAAATGCGGGGGAATTTCCATGGTCTGGATTCCAGGTACCTAAACAGCCCCGTCAGATTTGGGAAGAGGCCTTCTTGCTGCTTCAGGGCAAATACACTTTCTCCTTTTCTTTTACTTTTACACCAATATCTATTTGAACTCCTCCAAGGAGTTCAAAGTAGTGCGTGTAGTTCACCCCCCCACCTCTTTCCCCCACTGTGTCTTCACAACAACCCTGTGGGGTAGGTTAGGCTGAAAGACTGACTGGTTCAAAGTCACCGATGGAGCTTCAAGTCCAAATGGAGATTTGACCCCTCCTCTTCTCCAAGGAGCTCAAAGCAGAGCACATAGTTCTCCCCACCGCCCCCCCCCAACCACCACCACCTCCCCACCCAAATCAAATTCTCAAAGATTCCAGTCGGGTTCAGTACATAAAATCACCCGTCAAAACCTGCAGCTAACACTTAAGTTAATGTTGTATAATGTTCACAAATCCTCATTTTTATATCCACGGGAGCTGAGAAGGAAGGCGATTGGCCCAAGGTCACTCGGTGAGGTTCACAGCTGTGTGGGGATTTGAACCTGGGTTCCTCCAGTCCACGGGCAGCACTTCAACCGAGGGGTAACTATTGTGGTACCCTCCAGATTTTCCCACTCTGTAACTCCCATCATTTCTGACCATTGGCCATGCTGGCTGGGGTTGATGTGAGCTGGAGTCCAACAACATCTGGAGGGCACCAGGTTGGCTACCGTTGTTCTAACCCAGGCATCCCCAAACTTCAGCCCTCCAGATGTTTTGGACTACAATTCCCATCTTCCCCGACCACTGGTCCTGTTAGCTAGGGATCATGGGAGTTGTAGGCCAAAACATCTGGAGGGCCGCAGTTTGGGGGTGCCTGTTCTAACCCTGGCTAAACTAATTTACCAGCAACAGCCACCAAGTTGCCTCTGGAAGCTCACAAGCAGACCCCGATGATGACTGTTTTCTTCTACTTGTCCCCAGCCAGAGGCGTAGGAAGATAGGGGCGGTGGTGGCAGGGCGCCCCGAGCAGCGCGATCCCAGGGGCGCCACCGTGGCTGCCCGCCCCACCCCCAAAATGCATGCCCCGCCCCCGAAACGCATGACACGCCCCCAAACGCGCGCCATGTCCCTGGGGGCAGCGTGCCTGCTCTCCGCCCCCGGTGGCGGAGCATGAAGCTCCGCCGCTGTCCCCAGCACCCAGTTTTCAGAGCTTCCAGTGTAGCACATAAACATCTCTATAGATCTCAAATAAATCCATAACATTAATTTAGGTATAATACAGTCTATTTATTTTCTTTCTTACTATAAAAAAGAGGGGGGGGAGATCCCTCTCTCTGTTGAAAAGCTTTAATTTAATGTTTAAATTGTCAGTGGTTTTTAGTGGAAGGATTGCATTTTGTGACTGTTGCAGCTAAGTCGGCTTGGAAATCTCAATATGTGTATGTGTGTCTAAGGGATGTGCACCATATTCAATCAAAACCCAGAACCTGAACCAATTCTGGGCAATTCCTAGTCAGATTTCGCTGGGTTGGGTTGACACAACCCAAGATCACTCCCATGGGGGCGCCTGGTTGGTCACTGTGAGAAAAAGATGCTGGACTAGTTTGTTTTCACCCAGCAGGGCTATTCCTATGTAGATATGCTACGACAGGCACATGATGTGAAGGAATTTTTTTTGTCAAAACAATGAAGAGTCTTGTGGCATCTTAAAAACTACTCCGAAGATATATTTTTTTGTTCAAGGATGGCCCACCTTAAGGTCAGTCACAGTGTGTTCTTGGAAAGTTTCAATCTCCCCACACTGGTTTTGGTCTATTGCTGTTTCTAAAATCAGATTTGGGTCCATTTAGTTTGTTGCATAGAAAAGTCTGGCCTATTTGTCCTATGTATTTTCTGTATTTTAATGTTGTGTTGGAGGCCGCCCAGAGTGGCTGGGGGAACCTAGCCAGATGGACGGGGTATAAATAATATATTATTATTATTATTATTATTATTATTATTATTATTATTATTATTCAGAATGCAGAAGACACTGCAGGCAGATGACAGCATATATACCACATTGAAAGATGAGCAGGCGAAAGAGCCCCTGATGCTGTAGGTGATATTATTAGGTTCTGTAACAGTCCTGGCCTCAGTCCTGTAACAGTCCTCATAAAGAAGGCTGATCGCAAAGAATTGATGCTTTCGAATTATGGTGCTGGAGGAGACTCCTGAGAGTCCTGAGAGTCCCATGGACTGCAAGAAGATCAAACCTATCCATTCCGAAGGAAATCAGCCCTGAGTGCTCACTGGAAGGACAGATCGTGAAGCTGAGGCTCCAATACTTTGGCCACATCATGAGAAGAGACGACTCCCTGGAAAAGACCCTGATGCTGGGAAAGATGGAGGGCACAAGGAGAAGGGGACGACAGAGGACGAGATGGTTGGACAGTGTTCTCAAAGCTACAAACATGAGTCTGACAAAACTGCAGGAGGCAGTGGAAGACAGGAGTGCCTGGCGTGCTCTGGTCCATGGGGTCACGAAGAGATGGACACGACTAAACGACTAATCAACAACAAACAGTCCTGGCAGAGTTGGGATCTGTAATTCAGTTCTTTATTTATTGATAAAAGTGTTTTCATTCTGCCATAGCATAAAGTACTAGGATAGTGTTGAAAGTTAAAACATAAAACACCACTGGGGGGGGGGAATACAGATAACCATTGAGATAACTGGCTAATCCAAAAACAAAAATTAGACAGCTAAAAAGAAAAGAAGAAGAGGAGGAGGAGTTTGGATTTGATATCCCGCTTTATCACTACCCGAAGGAGTCTCAAAGCGGCTACCATTCTCCTTTCCCTTCCTCCCCCACAACAAACACTCTGTGAGGTGAGTGAGGCTGAGAGACTTCAGAGAAGTGTGACTAGCACAAGGTCACCCAGCAGCTGCATGTGGAGGAGCGGAGATTCAAACCCGGTTCACCAGATTACGAGTCTACCGCTCTTAACCACTACACCACACTGGCTCTGCCAGCATAGAAAGGAGATGCCTAGAAGTCACAGGCTGCATGCCGAATCTCTGCTGGAAGAGTGTTCCACAGCATGGGACCCGCAACACTAAATGCCTGATTTCTAGTTGAGCCACTCTGATACAACGAACAGCACTCCTCTGCATGATCTCAGAGGCCAAGCTAGAATATAAGGGGTGTGATGGCATTGATCCCCAAACTGTGGGTTACTTGGTTTGTGTATTTTGAGTAGCAGCTAGAGATGCCTGCTTAAGGCTCCCGAGGTGCATCTGTACAGATAAGGTCTTGTACCTCTGTAGATAATGGGATTGGAGAATAAGGGCCTGTGCAATACAGCGTTGGAGAGAGTTGCCACTCAAACGCCTGCACCTTCTCCACTTTGTTAATGGTGATGACAGATCCTCCTTTCTCAACCTCGGTTTTGTTTCTCAGGCTATGGACAGCAGCGCACTCTGCATAGCTGGGATTGTGGGAAATGCTGCTGTTTCCTGAGAACCTCTGCTTGGGCACAGAACATACCAGTCTTGTCTAATTGACCTCCCATCAATTAGGCTTGCTGGATGATCACCACATTTTGTGCTAGCCTTCTCCCAAACTGGTGCATTCCAGATGTTTTGGAAGACAATTCCTATCACCCCAGCATTATGTGGCTGTGTTGTTTGGGGCCGATGGAAACCATAGTCCAAAACATCTGGAAACAAGTTGGGAAAGGCTGTTTAACACTCACACTTGTTTTAACTTAGGTAATTACTTCTTATGCTACAGAAACTAATTTACTTTATCAGCAAAACACAATTGCTCCCTGTTTGCATTCCCTCCCACTCCCTTTCCTCCCAATGGGTACGACATATGCGATAAGGTCAAATCAAAGGAGAATGACCACACTAAGGAGTACCCTCTGTTGACTTTGATAAAGTTGCCTTCTGCAATGGATCAAGAGATACAGCATCGGACATACCGTACCTTGCTATCAAGAATGGAGAAACCACCCTCTCTTCTGGGCTCGGTAGAAACAGAAGTAGTTCATAGGGACAGTGGCGGAGCTTCATGCTCCGGCACTGGGGGGGGGGGCGGAGAGCAGGCGGGGGCGTGGCTGGTGCACGTCCGGGGGGCGTGGCGCGCCGTCTGTGGGGGCATGGCACCCAGCACGGCCGGGGGGCAACCACAATGGCACCCCACCGTGATCGCGCTGCCGGGGGCGGTGCACTCCCCCTGCCCCCCTCTTCCTCCGTCAGTGCATAAGGACAGTCAATGTGCCAAGAGGGAAGGGTTTAAAAACCATATGGAGCATAAGAAGCTTACATTGATTTAGACTACTGGTCCGTCTAGCTCAGAATTGTCTACGCTGACTGAAGATGGGAGTTGTTGGGGTTTTAAACACCTGTCTCTGCTTGAACTACTCTTGAGGCGATGACTTCTAGTCCACACAAAAGTGCTCTCTAGCTTACATTAGTTCTTGCGGAAACATTTTTGGCCATTCTGTTGCCAGTGGTTGATCGCTTGGGACTCTCTGCTTACAAAAGAGCTGCTCTACCAGTGAGATACTGCCCTTTCCCTTGGCATCAGTAATGGTCCTGGGCATGAACTGAAGGCATCTTAACAAGCAGGTCTGGGTCTGGCCAGGGCCTGGATGGAGGACCGCCTGGAAACCACATGGTATGATGCCTTGGGTTCCATAGTGGGAAAGACAGGATGAAGAGGCAAGAAAATAATTTTTTTTAAAAAAAAATTTAAGGAAGGCAATAAAAAACAGCAGCTTTCAGAGAACAAGTAGGCTTCAAATGATGTTGATATGGGCCCATTGGGACTGGTAGGGTGGTAGCCAAGGAGCCCAACAGTAGGTGGCACCAGAGCCAATGACAAGCAAAGGCAACAGATGCTAATTTTGTTCCCATCCTCCAACTTCCTGCTGAGCTTTACAAGGGCAACCCTGAGACTAAGGAGGAGGAACTTGACAGCCAGTGCTGATTATAAGAAGGTAGGCAAGTGGGCTGTGGCTAAAGGCAGACTGAGATTGGTGGGGCAGTGCCCTATTTGCCCCAATGGATCAGTCTCCAGTTTTTTGATGTTTCCTGTTGAGGCCCTTTTCTATCTGTGCAACCTCCAGCAGAGGCCGGTAAACATTCTCAGTCCCCGTGGGGGAGAGTCAGGGGAATTTTCAGCATCGCCCAAGGTTATCAAGCGCTACTGAAGGGATTTTCTGCCCGTACGTTTTATGTTTTATTACTCACAATCGTCCTGTTCTCTGTAATTCTTTAGTACACAAATATCAGTTCACCAGTTCCAGACCCTTCCCGTTATCCAATCTGTTTCTCACACAAGAAGGTCAAAAGGTCCCATAAAGAATTTTTTTAAAAAAACCCTCAGAAATATGTAAATCAGAGAAAGGCTAGGTGCAATATAGAGTGCAGACAGGCTTTAAAAGAACCTAAAAAATGTTTTGAGACATTCAGAGCTCTTCTTCAGCAGAAAGAAAAGCCCAAATTTCTGGATACACAAGGTGTACAGCAGCTGTGAAAAAGGTATCTTCCATGTTATGGATCATTACGAAAGGGATCAAAAATGAAATCAGCTGAATTTTAGATGTCTAGCTAAAACTGTTTTATTTCAGGAGGTCTTTGAATTATGAATGATGTTCTGATTCTTTAAATAAAAAATCTTAGATTTTATGCTTAAATTTCTGAGATTTCCAATGTCTGAGAATTAGGCTGAATTGATATTTTATATGTTGAATGTTTTCTTTTTTATCATTGTAAGCCACTTTGAGACTTAAGACAATGAAAAGTGGTATATAAAATTGCAAATCAGATAAATTCAATTGTATACTGTGTCCAACAGGGGTGGGCTGTGCAACCATCAACCACCTCACATCACCACCACATCAGTGGAAGCACTTTCCTTTGCCAGCATAGTTTGATTTCAAAGCACACAGGCAAAGGAAGTGGGATTTGTAGCCATCACTGATGAGCAGGTCCCAAGTGGAACCAATCCGAGTGCGGCATGCATTTGTTGCGGGATTCAAGCCTCTCCTTGCCAAGGAACTATTAAGAAGGCACTTAAAGCTCCCAGTTGCTCCTTTGCAGCAGTGTGGAAAAGAGAGGTGCAACTTGGTTAGGGGGTTTCAGAGGCCAAATTAGGTCCCCCGCAGGGCCTAATGAGACTAGAGGTTCCCCATTACAGTGCTACCTCAGTTTACGAACAGTCCTGTTTACAAACTATTCGGTTTACGAACTCCGCAAAACCGGAAGTAGTGTTCTGTTTTGCGAACTTTACCTCGGTCTACGAACGGAAGCCGAATGGTGGAAGGGCACCGGCGGCGGGAGACCTCATTAGGGAAAGCGTGCCTCGGTTTAAGAACGGACTTCAGGAATGTATTAAGTTCTTAAACCGAGGTACCACACGGCTGGAGAGGGGGAAGCGGCCTATAGGAAGGAAGTTGAGAAGTTGGTGGGGTGGTGCAGGGAAAACAATCTCTTGCTTAATTTAAAGAAAACAAAAGAGATAATTGTGGACTTTAGGAAATGCAAATTGAATATTCAACCACTTAATATCGAGGGGAAGTGTGTGGAACAGGTCTCGGTGTTTTTATTTCTGGGAATGGATTTGAGAGATGATCTAATATGGGGAGCAAATAGCAAAGACCTGATGAAGAGAGCACAGCAAAGGCTATACTTTCTGAGAATCCTCCGGAAAAACAATCTCTCAAAGGACCTGCTGAGGGCATTTTACCACTGTACTGTAGAAAGTGTATTAACCTATGGTCTGTGTGTGTGGTTTGGGAGTTGCACAGGTGGAGAAAGAACAGTGTTGTCCAGGGTTGTAAAGATTGCAGAGAGGATAATTGGGCACACTCTTCCCACTTTGGATCAAATCTATGCCTCCAGGCGCTATAAGAAAGTTGCAGATATTGTGCAGGATAGTGTGCACCCCGGAAATGATCTCTTTCAGCTTCTGCTTTCTGGAAGGAGGTATAGGGTTATAAAGACCAAGACTAGCCGCCTGAGAAATAGCTTCTATCCAAGAGCGATTTCGGTTTTGAACACAGCGAGAGGCAGTCTGTGAGGGAGGGTCTGTATTCAGTTGTGGGGCATCAGAGTTTTGGGGGGGGGCAAATCAGGAAGGGTATTAAGAGTTTTTAGGGGGTTAATAATGTATAGGTGAGATGGGTAGCGAGTCGATATGCATTTTTTGGATAGTAGGCTGATGGTTGTTGTAAGTTTGATGTTCAGTTTCATTGTTCTGCATGGGACAATGACAATAAAGATTATCGTATCGTATCGTATTGTACCACTGTACTGATGTACAATTCTGGTCATCACATCTCAAAAAGAAAAAAAAAGGTTTAGAAAAGGGCAATCAAAATGATCCTATGAGGAAAGGCTACCATGTTTGGGGCTTTTTTGAAAGAAGGCAATTAAGGGGGGATAATATAGAGATGTAGAAAACTATGTCCCCTTCATGGATCACTGCCTTGTCGTGGCGAAGGGGCTTGAATAACTCCAAGAAGCTATGAGCTATGCCAGAGGTCAGCCACCTTTTTCAGCCGTGGGCCGGTCCACCGTCCCTCAGACCATGTGGTGAGCTGGACTATATATTTTTTGGGGGGGGGGATGAACGAATTCCTATGCCCCACAAATAACCCAGAGGTGCATTTTAAATAAAAGCACACATTCTACTCATGTAAAAACACCAGGCAGGCCCCACAAATAACCCAGAGATGCATTTTAAATAAAAGGGCACATTCTACTCATGTAAAAACATGCTGATTCCTGGACCATCCGTGGGCCGGATTGAGAAGGCGATTGGGCCACATCCGGCCCATGGGCCTTGGGTTGCCTACCCCTGAGCTATGCCGTGCAGGGTCACCCAAGACAGACAGGTCATAGTCGAGAGTTTAGACTAAATGTGATCCACCTGGAGAAGAAACTGGCAAGCCACTCCAGTATTTTGCCAAGAAAACTCCATGGATATAAAAAAGGAGAAGCTTTGAGAAGAAAGTGAGAGTTTCCAAGGCATGCTCTGGTTCATGGGGTCACAGAGAGTCAAACACGACTAAGGCGACTAAACAACAAAGAAAACCATGTATAAAAAGATATATGAAATAGCTTGATGCAGCCTGGCAATTTTTAATGGCAGGGGTGGGAACCTGTGACCAGCCAAATGTTACTGGATTTCAACTCCCATTAGCCCCAGCAGCCAGCATGATCAATGGTCAGGGATGATGGCAGGTGGAGTCAAGCAACATCTTGAAGTCCCTGGGTTTCCCCGCCATAGTCTTAAGGTCTTTGGGAGAGAGAAACAGCAAAACAGATACCAAGACTTAAAAACAATGCATATGTCAATGATTAAAGCAGGCATCCCCAAACTTCGGCCCTCCAGATGTTTTGGATTACAATTCCCATCTTCCCCAACCACTGGTCCTGTTAGCTAGGGATCATGGGAGTTGTAGGCCAAAACATCTGGAGGGCCGCAGTTTGGGGATGCCTGGATTAAAGCATCCTTTATCAATGAATGATTGTACCCAGTGGTGGCTGGTGCCCATTGGGCAGAAGGAAGGGAGACCAGCAGTAGGTGGTGCTAGAGTCAATGAGAGGCAGAGCCAACCAATTCTAGTTTTGTCTCCATCCTCCCCCCTGCTGAGTTCTATGGGGGCAACATTGAGACTAAGGAGGAGGAGGAAGCTGATAGGCAGTGCCACCCCCTGGACCGGATACAATTCAGAAGCCAGGAAGATGGGAGCTGGCTGAAGATAGACTGAGATTCGTGAGCAGTACCCCATTTCCTCAAAGGGACCAGCCTCCACTGATGGTACCAACACCCCAACTCTTCTTGCAGATCAGTAGAGACAAGAAGAAGATGAAGTAAGCCAAGAACCCAGAGAGCTAGAGACATAAAGAGCATCACAAGCATGACATGCAAGAAATGGAGGCTGATGGACATGCATTTCAGACCCTAGGACCACTTTTGTACTTACTTCAAGGATTTGCTGCTCCACAGTCAAGTAGGAAGGGAACGGGGAAGGAGAGAAAGGGGACAAGTCAGGATTGACGAGGAGAAACCAATAAATCTAAAAGCTCAAGGTGGGGAGGGGAAACCTTTTCTAAAACAATAAAACAAAATGCTTACCCCAGCCCTCCAATCTGTTTTTTAATAAACAGAGTGCGGTGGGAGCCTGTAGACCTCTAGATGCTAACATTCTCAGCAAGGACTATTGCAGTAGAAGATGTTGAGTTTTACTAGTTGTATAATGTTGCACTAGCAGAAGCCATTTACACAAAGCTACCAGCTAACCCACGCAGGTGGGTGCTGTGGGTTAAACCACAGAGCCTAGGGCTTGCCGATCAGAAGGTCGGTGGTTCGAATCCCTGTGACGGATTCAAACCGTTGCTCAGTCCAGCTCCTGCCAGTTCGAAAGCACGTCAAATTGCAAGTAGATAAATAGGTACCACTCCGGCGGGAAGGTAAACGACGTTTCTGTGTGCTGCTCTGATTCACCAGAAGCGGCTTTGTCATGCTGGCCACATGACCTGGAAGCTGTACGCCGGCTCCCTTGGCCAATAACGCGAGATTAGCGCCGCAACCCCAGAGTTGGTCACGACTGGACCTAATGGTCAGGGGTCCCTTTACCTTTACCAGCAACCTGCCTATGCATTTGCTTGCACAAGCTTCCTTCGGCACAAAACAGTTCACTCGCAGAACAAATATGTATACTGATGAGTGACTTCAACTTAGCACCACTGTGGGTGCAATTGTGGTACAAAGCACAAATTATAGACAAAGCCATCTTTGCATTTAAGCCAACGATGGCCAACCTACTTGGCCAGGAGGTCAAGTAGAGCAAGCCAAAGAGACATCTTTGCTGCCCCAGAGCTCCCAGAACAAGGGGAGTAAATTATGCAAAACTGCAACAAATATTTATCCACTTCACTTCACCTTGCTGCAATATTGGAAGTTTTGTAGCTTTTGTTTGTTTGTTTGTTTGTTTGTTTGTTTGTTTAGTAAGAGGGAAAGGGAAGAAAGACAAGGACAGAAAAGAATAAACACATGGGTCATTGGGAAAACAGGAGTCTCAAGATGGTGGGCAGGATCTGGGGGCCCAAATGAAGCTAAAAGAGAAGAGAGAAATACAGAAACTTTTGTTCCTGCTCAAAGTTGCATTGATCAAGCCTCTGGGTTCTTTGAGCAGATATTTTATATTTGCCTGTGCCATGTGTTATTTCTACAACCATAAGGTCTAGAAACATGAATTAAAGTGGAAATCTGGAGACTTTTGCCAAAGGAGCAAGAACTCAAAATCTAGTTCTAATCATCTTATGTTTAAAGCACATTCAACACACATTGAAAGCATGTGGCAACCCCCAAAGAATAATAGGAACTGTATTTTTTATCCTTCACGAAGCTACACTTCCAGCACCCTTAACAAGCTACACTTCCCATGTTCCCTTGCCGAGGGGGGTGGGGAAACCAATGGGCTTTAAATGTATGGTGTGAATGTGCCCTCAGAATCCAGAAAGCAGTGGGCTGGATGTCTGGATACTTTCCTGCAACTAAAAATACTCCCTGTACATTCATGAAAACTCCAACTCTAAGTGGTCTAGAAGGAAGATTCAGTCTACTTTAAGCTTTCCCCCATCATTCTATGTAAAGGGAATTATTCAACCCCTGCTGGCAAGGCTGACATGGAACATTCCAGGAAGAGCTTCACCATTTAATTGTGCTGAATGCATAATTGGTCTTAATTGCAATGGTGGCCCTGCCATTTCTGGAATCCTTGCAAAATGGACCATAGACCGGGGTTGGTGTATGATTTTTCCCCCCTATTGAAGACTATATTACTTCAGGGGGAATCAATCGGGGGTGAAACCAATGGTGGGAGCTGTTTGGAGGGTGGCATAGTACTCCCTCCATCCCTGCACCACCTCATTATCTCTCTCACCCTCATACACACACACACACACACACACACACTGCAGATAAAGCAAACCATTCTTAGAGGAGTATAGTCCAATTATGGGACGCGGGTGGCACTGTGGTCTAAACCACTGAGCCTCTTGGGTTTCCCGATCAGAAGGTCGGTGGTTCGAATCCCTGTGACAGGGCGAGCGAGCTCCCATTGTTCGGTCCCTGCTCCTGCCAACCTAGCAGTTCAAAAGCACGTCAAATTGCAAGTAGATAAATGGGTACCACTCCGGCGGGAAGGTAAACGGCGTTTCCGTGTGCTGCTCTGGTTCGCCAGAAGTGGCTTAGTCATGCTGGCCACATGACCCGGAAGCTGTATGCCAGCTCCCTCGGCCAGTAAAGCGAGATGAGCGCCACAACCCCAGAGTCGTCCGCGACTGGACCTAACGGTCAGGGTTCCCTTTACCTTTTTTATAGCCCAATTCTTAGAGGGGTAGAGGAAGTATGGGCCTGCAGTGTCAGGATAGGGCGTGTGTGTTTGCCTGCAGCCTTTGGGCCAACATAGGAGCATAGAAAGCTGCCTTATACTGAGTGAGACCAGTAGCTCCATCTAGCTCAGTACTGCTCAGTACTGATGGGCAACAGCTCTCCAGGTGTCTTCCCCAGCCCTACCTGGAGATGCCATTGGGAACTGAACCATTTTGCTATGGGCCTTCCCCTCCAGGTTCTCTACCAGTGCCATAGATCATCCCAGCCGTAGGGGGGGGGGGAACTCACCTCTGCTTGAAGGCTCTCGAGTCGTATGATGTGCTGGCTGGTCGATGACTTCTTCTCCCTGAAGTCCTCTTGGAGGACATGGACCTGCATAGAGAGCTGTTTTTCCACCTCCGATGCCTGCAAAAGATGGAAGTGCTAGGCAATAAATAAATAAATAAATAATCGAAGGCACAAACAGCTTTAATGTAGAACTCTGCCTTGTTTTGGTCTTCCCACTGAACATTGATTGTCTCTCTGCTGGCAGAATGGCTCTGCCATCATGGCTGGGCAGCTTCATGTAAGACAGTGGCAAATCTCACGTTCCACCAGGTTACCATTTCCAAAAATACAACTGGGATTTAAGAGGCGCTTAAATAAGTAACTCCACCAGATGCTAGAACTTACTACACCTTATCAATATGTGCTGCTATAGATGGAGAATTAATGCTCTTCCATTGGGCAATGATCAAAAATCTTGTAGCTGTAAACAGGTGAACTTTCAGATCTGTTCTCAAAGCAGGTACATGTAGTTGGGGTAAGTCAACTAACAATACCACTAGAGGACAAAAGAGAACAGCATAACCTGTGATGGAGCAGGTGGAGAACCTGGGGGTTCACAGGAATAAAGCTTCGGGGATAGCGACTTTCCTACAGGGTTGATGTTGCTTTTTTTTAAAAAGAAAACAAAAAGTGAGACCAGGAATTGGTTCCAGTTATTCACAAATTGCCCTAGGATGTTCCCAAAGGAAATCATTACCATTCTGTTTTGCAAAAAGTAAAAATAGACCTCGGTTAGCGCCAGAGGCATCCATCTCCCAGCAACTAAAAATGAGATGTGCTGAATGAAGGAGGAAGCCGGAGCATTTGAAATAATCCATTGATAAAGAGTTGCCTGCTTTATATTTTAAAGAAAAGGCATTCCCCCATCAGACATGGAACCAGCCTCATACCCAGTGTGTTTATAGCTGAGGTAACATTTCAGCTGGGATATCAGGTTCAAAGTTTACACTTTTTATCTGGTAGGCGGGGGGGGGGGAACCTCAGGATTGAGGGCCCTCATTACTCCCCCATTTGCCTGTTTGCAAAAACACACCTCCTTTAGTGTTTTTGACTAGCTGAAAGGTGTGTGAGAGTGCGTCAAAATCAGCCTACTGTACGAAAGGAGAATTTACATTCAATGCTCTGCCTACTTTTGCCCCTAGCTCCTCCTGCCACTGGCATGTGGTCCCAGAAGGCTGCTCAGAATGGAATACAGTCCTTGAGCTGAAAAAGATTCAGAATCCTGGAGGTGCTATTTCCCTTGCTGGAACTAATTCCCACTTCCTGCCCACAAACATAGGATGCTTTGCAGTAGGGAAAGTGACAGGAAAGAGTGGGATAAACAATTGCTTGGCACAGCAACTTCATAGAACTGTCCCGCAAACAAATCAGAATGACTGCTCAAAAAAAACAGCTGATGTCGCATAACCTCCCCACAAACTTTGTGCAAGCAAATCAAGGTGAATACTCAATACGCAGGTCATCTGGAAGTGACCTCGCTCAGTATTCTCTAACCCAGGCATCCCCAAACTGCGGCCCTCCAGATGTTTTGGCCTACAACTCCCATGATCTCTAGCTAAGAGGACCAGTGGTCAGGGATCATGGGAATTGTAGTCCAAAACATCTGGAGGGCCAAAGTTTGGGGATGCTGCTCTAAACTTTCTCTTCCACTTATCCTCTCTGGAGATAGATAGATAGATAGATAGATAGATAGATAGATAGATAGATAGATAGATAGATAGATAAATATTTTTTTATTTATATCCCGCCCTCCTCGGCCAAACTGGGCTCAGGGCGGCTACATCAAAGTATATAATACATTAAAACATAAAATCCAGCAATCGACTGAAATACAGATTAAAATCAGATTAAAATCAGAATAAATCAGATGGCAACCCACAATTTATAACTATAGCTATAAGGGTTGGATTGAACCTGCAGATGATCTACCACTGAGTTATGCCATTCCTCCACAGCACAGATCCTGCCGTGACATTTAAAGCACTCTTATAGCACTCCCACAACCACAGCTCAAGGACCACCTCTCCCTATATGAACCAAGCGGGACCCTGCAATCATCATCTGAGGCCCTTCTTCCTGTGCCTCCTCTATGACAGGTCCGGAGGGCGGCAACAGAAGAACAGGCCTTTTCTGCAGTGACTCCCTGTTTGTGGAATGCTCTCCTCGGGGAGTCTCATCTTACATATACTTAGGTGCCAGGTGAAAATGTTTTTTGTCAACCAGGCCTTGGGCTGATTAACATTACATGGCCTTTTAAATGTGTTGGTTCATTTTTGTTTTCGGTTGTTCTCATTTTGTATGTTTATGTTGTGATTGTCCCTGAGATCTTCAGATGAAGGATGGCATACAAAATGATAGGTAGATGATAGATAGATAGATAGATAGATAGATAGATAGATAGATATAGATAGATTTAAAAAGGGAGCCCTGACCATTAGGGTCCAGTCGTGACTGACTCTGGGGTTGCGCACTCATCTCGCGTTATTGGCCGAGGGAGCCGGCGTACAGCTTCCAGGTCATGTGGAAGCACGACAAAGCTGCTTCTGGCGAACCAGAGCAGCACACGGAAATGGCATTTACCTTCCCGCTGTAGTGGTACCTATTTATCTACTTGCACTTTGACGTACTTTCGAACTGCTAGGTTGGCAGGAGCTGGGACTGAGCAATGGGAGCTCACCCTGTGGCAGGGATTCATAGAATCGTAGAGTTGGAAGAGACCACAAGGGCCATCCAGTCCAACCCCCTGCCGAGCAGGAAACACCATCAAAGCATTCTTGACATATGCCTGTCAAGCCTCTGCTTAAAGACCTCCAAAGAAGGAGACTCCACCACACTCCTTGGTAGCAAATTCCACTGCCGAACAGTTCTTACTGACAGGAAGTTCTTCCTAATGTTTCGGTGGAATCTTCTTTCTTGTAGTTTGAATCCATTGCTCCGTGTCCGCTTCTCTGGAGCAGCAGAAAACAACCTTTCTCCCTCCTCTATATGACATATTTTTATATATTTGAACATGGCTATCATATCACCCCTTAACCTTCTCTTCCACCTGCGTCCCAGTAGAGATAGATAGATAAATAAAATTAATAGCTTCCCCAAAGATTCCTGGGAATTGTAGTTTGCTACAGGTGCTGAGTTGTTAGAACCCTCACAGAGCTACAGTTCCCAGTGTTCTTAACAAACTACAGTTCCCAGCACTCTTTGGAGGACGCCACAACTGATGAGGGACGCGGGTGGTGCTGTGGGTTAAACCACTGAGCCTAGGGCTTGCCGATCAGAAGGTCGGCAGTTTGAATCCCCGCGACGGGGTGAGCTCCCGTTGCTCGGTCCCAGCTCCAAGCCAACCTAGCTGTTCAAAAGCACATCAAAGTACAAGTAGATAAATAGGTACCACCGCGGGAGGAAGGTAAACGGCATTTCTGTGCGCTGCTCTGGTTCGCCAGAAGCGGCTTTGTCATGCTGGCCACATGACCTGGAAGCTGTATGCCAGCTCCCTCGGCCAATAAAGCGAGATGAGCGCTGCAACCCCAGAGTCGTCCGCGACTGGACCTAACGGTCAGGGGTCCCTTTACCTTTACAACTGATGTAGTGGTACTGTATAAGAGTGCTTAAATATATGTGTGGAGTGCGACCTGTGCTTCTTAAACTGGTGTGCATACAGTGCTCCCCCTGCCGGCAACAAAAATGCATTGCAGCAAGAACTGAGGGTGTGCACTGTGCTACTAAGGAGGGCAAGGCATGGGGACTGGAAAACAGCATCACTCTGACCCCAGGAAAGTGGCTTATGCACAAGTGACCTCAGTAGCTTTGTTTGCTGTCCTGCAGGCAGGTGGGGGAGAGAGAGTGCCATGTGTCATGATGAGCTAAGTGACCATCTGTTTGCTTCTTGTGTAGATGCCAGTGCGGGTGTGCAGGTCTGTGCAGACTCAGAGTTTAATAGGATTATGGTCCTGATACAGGGCTACGTCTAAGCCATCTACCATCTGTCCTCTGACACCTTAAAGAAGAATCTCTGTTCCCATTTTCATCCAGCTTAGATATAGATATAGGAGATACACTACCAGGCCAGGTTTCAAGGTTCTTTTACCATCTTGGCTGTGAGCCCTGGAAGACCTGCTCCCTGCCTTGCATGCCTTTTCCCACCTGGCTTTGGAGGGCGGGGCCCTGACTGACTCCAGCTACGAAAGCTGAAGCTGCTGAATAAACTATTGGGTTGGGGTATTGTTTAAGGGTTTTGTTGCAGGAAGGGTTGCTGTTGTTTTTGATTCCCCCCCCCTGCAACTTCATTTTAGATCTTGTTATGATTTATGTGGAAATTGTTTAATTTGGTTGTGTTTAGGGAAGTTTTTAATGACAGATGTTTTAATGTAGTTTTAATCTTTAGTTGGAAGCTGCCCAGAGTGGCTGGGGAAACCCAGCCAGGTGGGCAGGGTATTAATAATAATAATAATAATAATAATTTACTTTTTGATGTTTTACATATTGTTTATGGCCATTTTGTTATGCTGGTAATTATGCATTTTTTCATGTTGTAAGCCCCCTCGAGCATGGTTTTAACTATGGAAAGGCAGCATACAAATAAAATTATGTATGTGTGTATGACATTTACAAGGCCATTAACTACTGTGGTGCCTCGCAAGACGAAATTAATTTGTTCTGCGAGTTGTTTTGTATTGCGGTTTCGTCTTGCGGTTTTCCAATTTAAACAAAGCAAAGCAAAAAAAAATGCAAAAAAAAAATCCGTCTTGCGAAGCATGGCCATAGAAAAATTCGTCTTGCGAGTCAACAAAAAGATCGCAAAACGCTTTCGTCTTGCGAGTTTTTTGTCGCGCGAGGCATTCATCTTGCGAGGTACCACGGTACTTGGTTCCAGGATATCTCAAGGACTGCCTGATTCCTTATATCCTTGCCTGATCACTGAAGTCTTCAGGGGGGGTCACCGCTCTGATTTTTAATGCCCATACAGCCTGAGACTGAGATATCTACCTTTTGCTATATAAACCTTTATAGGAAAGGTTATGATAGAGCACCTGCTTTGCATGCAGAAGATTCAATCCCCAGCCTCTCCAAGTAGGGTTGGGGATGTCCCCTGCCTGAAACCTTGGAGAGACTCTGCCAATGTGTAGAAAAGACTGAGCTAGATGGACCAAGAGTCTGACTCGGTATAAGGTAGCTTCTGCTGTTCCTATGAAAATTGGGACATTTACTATAACATAATTAATAATAATAATAATAATTATACCCCACCCTCCCTGGCCAAGACCGGGCTCAGGGCAGCTAACACCAAATATAAAATACAGTAAAAACATTTAAAACAAAACAAACAAACAAACAAACACTTGATTGAAATACAGGTTAAAATGCAGCCTCGTTTTAGTGGTAGCCCATAAATCAGGCATCCCCAAACTTCGGCCCTCCAGATGTTTTAGACTACAGTTCCCATCTTCCCCGACCACTGGTCCTGTTAGCTAGGGATTGTGTAAGTTGTAGGCCAAAACATCTGGAGGGCCGCAGCTTGGGGATGCCTGCCATAAATCAATATCATAAGGGGAGAAAACGTCAGATATTCACCAGGGCCAACTATCCATGCTGATCCTACGTGGGTCCATAAAAAAAATATGAGAGGGGGGGTCAGACTGAGTCCAGCCCAAAGGCCAGGTGGAACAGCTCCGTCTTGCGTTATGCATTATGATATTCTGTGAAGGCTGTTCTATGCATTCTGCCAAAATTTGAATGTCTAAGTGCAAGGTACTTATAAGCAGCTCCTTGACCAATTCCTGTTCTCCCTTCTTAGGATTCCTCATCTTAAAAAAAACAAAACAAAAAACTTGGGACCAGATGGCCTTTCAAACAGAGGAAAGTAGGAGACACAGACATCCTAGATTTGCCTCACTCCCTAGCAGCCTTCTGCTACTCACTGAAGCTCTTCCTTTAGACAGGTATTTACGAAGCACCCTGACCTCTTAATTTTAATTCTATTGGCGTGTGAAACCTTGGGTTTAAGCCATCGATTGTCCATCTTCCTTTTAAAACTATCACTGCTGATTATTGATTTGCCTTTTGTTGCAATTTAAGAGTGCAGGGTGAGCTGCCGTGGAACATTTTATCGGGGAAGTGAGATTATAAATTAATAAATGCAATTTCCCCACAAGACAGGAATAGTACACTTGAGCCTCTCAGGCAGTATTTTAATTTGCCACTTCTGGGATTGTTGGGAAAGTAGAAGGCACTGCGACAACCCGTTCAAGCCAATGTAGGCTTCATAGTTGCACCGCAACACCCACATAGCAGCATTTAGCAACTCTTGTGTGATGTCGGCCTGTGCCACAGCCAGACCCACGAGTGATAATGCTGGGGGCCCCAAACAAGTGTTCAAAGTAGTTACCCCCACATAATGGGTAGTGCCCACTGGGACTGGTAGAGTGGAAGGCTGGAAGGCTGGCAGTAGGTGGGGCCAGAGACAATGGCAGACAGAGCCAACGCATTCTTGTCTCCACCCTGATGGTTCTACGGAGGAAATGCTGAGACTACGGAAAAGGAAGCTGGTTGTAAGCAAAAAGGTAGTCAAGTGGGACTGAGGTTGGTGGGGCAGTGCCCCATTCTTCCCAGTGGACCAGCCTCCATGGCTACAGTGTGCCACTCATGGCATCCAGGCCACAAGTAAGCCCAAACATCTTGTTGCTTGTGAAAGAAAAAACAAAACCATTGAACCAATTCCACTGGGGGACATAGCCTCGCTGTTCCATAATAACCCCCGACTGTGTGTTAAAGCTATTTTAAAACAGGATTACTTGCAATGTAAGCTGTTCGTTGAACAGCCTTTTGTGGATTGCCAAGTATGTGGGACGCGGGTGGCGCTGTGGGTTAAACCACAGAGCCTAGGGCTTGCCGATCAGAAGGTCGGCGGTTCGAATCTCCGCGACGGGGTGAGCTCCCGTTGCTCAGTCCCTGCTCCTACCAACCTAGCTGTTCAAAAGCACGTCAAAGTGCAAGTAGCTAAATAAGTACCGCTCTGACAGGAAGGTAAATGGCGTTTCCGTGCACTGCTCTGGTTCGCCAGAAGCGGCTTAGTCATGCTGGCCACATGACCCGGAAGCTGTACGCCGGCTCCCTCAGCCAGTAAAGAGAGATGAGCGTCTCAGAGTTGGTCACGACCGGACCCAATGGTCAGGGGTCCCTTTACCTTTACCTAAGTATGTGGAAGATAGTGGAATATATACTCAAACCAAAAACGCCCGGTTTTGAGTTTACAAGAAGGCTTTCAGAAACAGCCCTGTTGTTTCATGGCTGCCAGAGCATCCATGGAGAGGATGGTTTCAATGTTTATTATTTTTATCCAAAGGGCAAGCTAAGGATCACAGTTGTAGTGGGTTTTTTTAAAAAGTTATGTTCTCAACGAGGTAGGCCCCAAGAAATGTAGCCACATTCAGGAACCACAACTGGATCCTGTAATGAAAGGTTGCTGCATGTTTTATACTTGTGCAAACCTCTGGACCACCCCCCAAACTGCCAGTACCTCCCCGTCATACATAAACTGTGCATTTCAGCTAAGGTATCGTTCCTGTGCTTGATAATGGGAAACTATTTAAATAGCCGATCATCTGTATGTTCGTGTAAAGTTGTCTAAAGAAAAGGTGAGCAATGGTGGAATGTGTGTACAAAATTATGCATTGTGAAGGTGTGGAGAAAATGCTAGAACTCATTAGTCATCTGATGAAGCTGAATGTTAGGAGATACAAGGCGGACAACAGAAAGTACTTCTTCACACAGCGCAAAGTTATATGCAGTTCACTCCCTCATGAGGTAGTGATGGCCAACAACTGGGCTGGATTTCAAAGATTAGACAAATTCATGGAGGATAATGCTATCAATGGCTTCTAGCCATGATGGCTTCTTTCTGCCTCTCTCTCCCACTGTCAAAGGCAGTATGCCTCAGAATACCAGTTGCTGGGAATCACAATGTGGGAGAGGGCTGTTGTGCTCAGGTCCTGATTGTGGAATTGTTTTATTTATCTGTATTCTGTTATGATGTTTTTAAATATTGGAAGTTACCTTGAATCCCAGCTTTTGAAATAGGTGGGATATAAATACATTAAATAAAAAAAATAGATAATCTAATAAAGCAGAGTGCTGTGTAGATCAGGCATCCCCAAACTTCGGCCCTTCAAATGTTTTGGACTACAGTTCCCATCTTCCCCAACCACTGGCCCTGTTAGCTAGGGATCATGGGAGTTGTAGGCCAAAACATCTGGAGGGCCGCAGTTTGGGGATGCCTGGTGTAGATGATCCAGGATAAGCCCACTATTAATGCGCTATTATTGCTTCAATGACTTGTTGCAGAATAGCCCCCTCCAACAAAAACAGGTGACCCTGTGACTATATGGACACCTCGCTTCTGAAAAACATCACAAAATGATAAACGCTCAAACTGTTGAATTTGCTTTTCTTGTTCCATAATAATAAAAAATATAGGGTAAAAAGGGACAGATCCTTATAACATCCCTGCTGCTCAACAGCTATTTCTTTTTAAAAGGACATTTTCTGAGCCCCCAGTGACCACTTGCAGACGTCACCGCCGTGTCTCCCCCGGCATCTGCAGCCTCACGGTAACAGAATTGTGGGGGGGGAATCCAGGAACTACCATCCTTGTTTCCGTGGCAACACCAGCCGACTGGGACACTGTGATATACAGTTGCCTAGCAACCAGCGACAAGAGCTCCTGAGCCACTCTGGAAATTGCAAATAAGCCATCCAGGCTGAGATTGATCGTCCTGAAGCAAAGGAGGGCTGAGGCACATTGCTGTGCAATCCGCAGCGCTGACTGTTCTGGTACAAGAAGGATGAGGGGAAATGCACACGTCAGTCCTGGCTTCTGGGGACAGGAAGGATACAGGAGCTGAAGAAAGGGGAAGTATGCCTTCCGAAGCAGCAAGAAGATCCAAACATAGAAAACTGCCTTATACCGAGTCACACCAGTGGTCCATTTAGCTCAATATTGTCTACACTGTCTGGCAGCAGCTCTCCAGGGTTTAAGATAAGGAGTCTATCCCAGCAATACCTGGAGATGTTGGGAATTGAATGTGGAACCTTCTGCATGCAAAACAGATGCTGTACATCAGGCACGTCCAACTCCCCAGAGACTGTGATCTACTCCCCGTATTAAAAAAAACCTGGCAGTGATCTACCCATTGTCATTGGATGGAGGAGGAGCGGGCATGGGGTGGGGGTTGATTGCCCAGAGTTATTGAGCATTTTTTGAGGAGGATTGCCCAGAGTTCTTCAGCTTTTGTTTGTTAACTTTCGGTAAACTTTACTTAATCCCACGATCAATAAGGGTCCCGCGATCTACCAGGATCAGCTGGGGGTCTCCCGGTAGATCGCGATCTACTGGTTGGACATGCCTGCTGTACATGGTTCTTCAGAACCTTGGCCCATCTAGCTCAGTATTGTCTACACCGGGGGTTGTCAACCTGGTCCCTACCACCCACTAGCTGGCGTTTCAGGATTCTAGCTGGGCAGCAGGGGGTTCTACAGCACAAGCTGAATCCTCCATCCATCAAGCACTGGTGGGCAGTAAGGAAATTTTACCACCAAGAAAGATGCATTAGTGCAGGCACCCCCAAACTTCAGCCCTCCAGATGTTTTGGATTACAGTTCCCATCATCCCCGACCACTGGTCCTCTTAGCTAGGGATCATGGGAGTTGTAGGCCAAAACATCTGGAGGGCCGCAGTTTGGGGATGCCTGCATTTAGTGGGTGGAAGGTATAAAAAGGTTGACTACCCCTGGTCTACATTGACTGGCAGTAGCTCTTCAGGGCTTCAGATAGGGAGTCTCTCTCCCAGCCCTGCCTGATGTTAGGGATTGAGCCTGCAACCTTATGAATACAAAACAGATGTTCCAGCACTGAGCTGCAGTCCTTTCCAATACATTTTCAGGCAACCTTTCCAGTATGCGTTATCTTCAAGAACATCATGTTGAGTAATAAGGTCCTTTTCAGGTCTCATTTTTCATTAGCAAAACAGACATAGCAAAACTATAAATGCACACAGAGAAGGGCTGCAACAAGGGATGGAGGAGATATTTGGTAGGCTTTTAATGTGAATCTACCTAATGATCAGCTTCTGAAACACAGCACCCTTTCATATTTGTCCTTCTCCAAATTTTGTGATTCAGCTCTCCAAGCAAATAGCATGACCCCAAATGTAACTATTAGGGGGAAAGAGTGCATATATTGTATGTGGAAATAATATGCAAAAAACCAGCTTGCAGAATTGTGGATATAACAGGGAAATGACGTACAAAAACGTGTCAGTTGGGGAGAATTTGCATTAAAATGCTGGTGAATTTTCGCTTGCAAAAATGGACGTTAGGCAAAACTGCACACAAACATATGAACGTTAGAAATTTGACAGAAATACTGATGAATATTTTAAAATATTTTTAATTTTAAATAATAAAGAATCGTGAACTGATGCAGAAAAGTGGAGAGTTGAACATAAGACTGGAAAAACGAGAAACAGAGGAAAAAGTGAAATTGGCATAGGAAGGTTGGGAAAGGATGAGGTTTTCTTCAGGTATTTGGGGCCCAAGACATTTAAGGCCTTTGACAGAGCCGTAGCTACGGGGGAGAGCTAGCCAGGTTTTCTGCCCCAGTTGAAGCCTCCAGAGGGGCGCTATTGAGATTCCCAGCCTGTGTGTGTATGCAAATGTGCATGTGCAAAAGGGTGTGTGTGTGACCAGGGTGAAATAAAGCCTAGTTTTGCCCCAAGCCACAGCCTTTTTGAAAAGGAAAAAAATATGCTCAAATCCTTTTAGAGTAGGGTGTGAAACCTTTTTCAGTCTGAGGGCCGCATACTCGTCTGGGCAACCTTCCAGGAGCCACATGCTGTGGAGAGCGGGACCAGAGGCAAACATGGGCAGAGCAAAAATGGCAAATTTTACCTTTATACAACAGGCTAGTTCTCCAGCACCCATCCCCAGGCTTGCACCATGCTCTCCCTGAGCACTTTCCCCTTGAACGGAGAAAATTCCTCTAATAATAATAATAATAATAATAATAATAATAATAATTTATTATTTATACCCCGCCCATCTGGCTGGGTTTCCCCAGCCACTCTGGGCGGCTTCCAACAGAAAAATGAAATAGAATAATCTATTAAACATTAAAAGCCTCCCTAAACAGGGCTGCCTTCAGATGTCTTCTAAAAATCTGGTACTGGTAGCTGTTTTTCTCTTTGACATCTGATGGGAGGGTGTTCCACAGGGCGGGCCCCACCACTGAGAAGGCCCTCTGCCTGGTTCCCTGCAACTTGGCTTTTTGCAACGAGGGAACCGCCAGAAGGCCCTCGGTACTGGACCTCAGTGTCCGGGCAGAACGATGGGGGTGGAGACGCTCCTTCAGGTATACTGGACCGAGGCCATTTTTTGCCTGGAATGGAGAAGTGTGTATGCAGGAACCTCTAGGTTGTAGTCAATGTGAGTCCTACTCAGAGTAGTCCCATTGAAATGATCAGACATGACTAATTTAGGTACATTCATCTCGATGGCCTACTCAGAGTAGGATTAACATTGGATGCAACCCTCTGCATGTAAGAAGAGCCTACTGGAACAGGCCAATGGTCCATCTAGTCCAGCATCCTGTTCTCACAGTGGCCAAGCAGATGCCTAAAAGGAAATTCGCAAGCAGGACGCAAGCACCATACCACTCTATCCTCCTCTAGTATTTTGATTGTGGAGGCAGAGCATAGCCATCATGGCTAGCAACCGTTGACAACCTTATACAGTACTCCATGAATTTGTCTAATCCTCTTTTAAAGCCATCCAAGTTGGTGGCCATCAAAGCCTCCTTTGGGAGCGAGTTCTGCAGTTTAACTACTACTGTATATGCTGTGTAAAAAGTCCTTTTTTAAAACTTCCAACACTGAGCTTTACTGGACGTCCATGAGTTCTACTGTTCAGAGAGATGGAGAAAAACTTTTCTCTATCCACTTTTTCCATGGCATTCAACGTTTTATAAACTTCTAGCATCTCACCTCTCACTCATCTTTTCTCTAAACCCTTTTCTTAATCTTTTCCAACTCTACAATATCCTTTTTGAGGTGATGTGACCAGAACTGTACACAACAGATGTGTAGAGCAGCACTTTTAACAGGGATGATACCAGCCATTTTATTTTCAACTCCTTTACGAATGATCATTCGCATGGAATTTGCCCTTTTCACAGCTGCTGCACACATCTTAACTGAGCTGTCTACTGGACCTAATGGTCAGGGGTCCCTTTACTTTTACCTTTAGTATGATCCCAGCCAAGGCCTTTTTCCTGGTACGTCACATGAATCAGAACCCATGAATGAGTATATGAAATTAAGATATATATATTTTTTGTCTCAACATGCATCACTTTATACTTTGCTCTGTCATACATCACACTGATTTTTGTGTGGCTGGAATGCAGCCAGGCCTACAAAGAAAAGAGAAACATCTGTTGCCCTGTCCACTTTCCCCTATACCGTAGTCTCACCCAGCACCATGTGGTCCCCAAAATGCTGCTTGCAAAGTAATGTGGCCCCCATGCTGAAAACAGCTCCCCATCACTAAACTTACACACTTCAGAACCAAAGAGGTGAGGGCAACACAGAGAGAGGAGGCAGGGGTGGGGCTGTCGGGCCGGCATGCTGATATGACGCCCCCAAGCTCATCAATTGTTCCCACTCTCACATAGCAAAGAAACAAGGCAGTTCCACCTTCTTTGATTCCATTTCACTCAGCTATGCACGCAAGTTTCTCTTTCAGAGAGTCCCGGTTTTTAATCTGTTCTCCAGCATACATTTAAACCCAGAACACCACTGAATCTCTTGAGTGAGGGATGAAGTTCTGAAACAAGGACTGCACCTACTTTTCGTTTGAAACAAGCTGAACACCACTCCAATCCTCCATCTCCCAACTACTGCTCTTCACTAACCCACCCTTGCAGACTACCGCGCTACTGTGAAATGTGCAAAACTTAAACCAAGCCCTTCAAGATATACAAAGCAACCTGCCACAGAAGGGAAGCAGAGCTAATATGCAACACAAAAGGAAAAGGAAACATAAGTGACTTTCTCCTCCAACACTGTAAAAACTTTGGAAGCCACAACTTTAAACAAAGACAGTGTAACAGAATAGGGGTGTGTGTATGTATAGTATGTGTATGACTGTAATTGTGTTTTTGTTTTGTTTTTAAGGGAGGGCATTCAATTTCGTTGTACTATTTAAAGTACAATGACAATAAAATATCTATCTATCTAAAAGAGAAAGAGAAGCAACATCAGTGAAAGAGCATGGACTTCAAAAGAAACACGGAGCTGTTTGAGCAGTTCTGACAACCACATGAGACTCACTCACCCTGCTGAGCTGATCTAAGAGTCTTTGGTTCTGTTCAGAGAGTTCCTGGACTGCCCGCGTTTTCTCTCGATCAGCTTCTCGGAGGTGAACCTGTTGCTTCTCCAGCTCGTCCTGGAGTTGCTTCACATCGCTTTCCAGCTCTGACACCCGTCCTTCCCATTCTCCTTCTTTGTTCTCAAACCGTCGCCTTAGCTCATGCTTCTCTTGTTCCAAGTGCTGTGTAACAGGGGAGACGGAAGGGGAGAGGGTCAAAATGTCACTGTTCCAACCCTTCACGCTTTCTGCTACCATGCACGTTTTTTTAAATTTAAAAATGCATCACTTAAGTCATATAGATTCTAGCCAGGGCTGCCCAAAGACATTTTGCTCTCTGGGGTCAAGAACTAGATGGCGCCCTTTCTCAATTCCACATAAGGAAGCCAGAAAAACTGGTATCTGAATCCTCTTCCAGGCACCTCCAGACTGTCAGCATCTTCCAGCAGCAATTCAACTGCATTCCAGAACTTTGGTTTGCACCTAAAGGGCCCCTGCAGAAGTTGTTATTATTATTGTTCTTGTGCATTCATGATGATTTTTACTCATGTTGGTTTTGCGGCAGTGAGATGGCACCCTGCTTTTTAATACTGTTTGGGCCTGCAAAGGTTTTGGGGTAGACATACAGCTTCATTTCCAATCCGTGCACGTCCCATAAATTCCCTCTGATAAACCCAGTGCAGACTGATTCATTTTGGCAAATGGGGTACTGTCCTACCAACCTTGGTCTGCCCTCAACCAGCCCCCATCTATCTGCCTTCCAACACACATTCAGCCCACAGAGTGCCACTGCCTGTCAGTGTCCTTCTCTTTGGTCTCAGTGTTGCCTTTGTAGGACTCAACAATGAGCCTTATCACTACTTCTCCCCCGTGCTCCCCCAAATTGGCTCCTGGGAATCAAGGGGATCTGAGGGGTGCAGAAGGAGGCGAGGAGAGATAATTCTATCAGGAATGGCATGCTTGCGCTGACATAATTATTTTACTGTAATAGCATGAGGCTGAATTCCACCCTACTGAATTCCCAACGGCATCAGCCACCAGTGTGATATCCTGTAAGTTTTTATACCACAAACGTCCTCGTGTGTGTGTCCCACTTTGCTGCATTATAGCGCACAGCATCACAGGAAAATTAATAAAGAGGAATTATGTGCAGAAAGTGTAGTGTAAATCCACCACTAATGCACAATTATTGCATCAATGACATGTTGCCAAAGATCCCCACGAAAAGATCCATCTTGCTCAGGGGTCAGCAAACTTTTTCAGCAGGAGGCCGGTCCACTGTCCCTCAGACCTTGTTGGGGGCCGGACTATATTTTGAAAAAAAATATGAACAAATTCCTATGCCCCACAAATAACCCAGAGGTGCATTTTAAATAAAAGGACACATTCTGCTCATGTAAAAACACCAGGCGGGCCCCACAAATAACCCAGAGATGCATTTTAAATAAAAGGACACATTCTGCTCATGTAAAAACACCAGGCGGGCCCCACAAATAACCCAGAGATGCATTTTAAATAAAAGAACACATTCTGCTCATGTAAAAACACCAGGCGGGCCCCACAAATAACCCAGAGATGCATTTTAAATAAAAGGACACATTCTACTCATGTAAAAACATGCAGATTCCTAGACCGTCCGGGGGCCGGATTTAGAAGGCAATTGGGCCGCATCCGGCCCCCGGGCCTTAGTTTGGGGGACCCCTGATCTTGCTGAATGCTGTTGACACTGACTGGCAGCAGCTCTCCAGAGTTTCAGACGGAAACCTGTCTAAGCCGTTGGAGAGCTGCTGCCAGTCAGTGTCAACAGTTCTCTGATAGATAGATCAAGGGTTCAGCTCAGTGTAAAGCAGCTTCCTATGTTCCTCATGGATTTCAGGCAGGGGGTGTTCCCAGCCCTACCTGCAGAACCTGGGATCTTTTGCATGCAAAGCAGTTGCCCTACCACTATGCTTTGACCCTTCTCCTAAAAGTAAATATCTCTGTCCTCGTGGTTCAGAACAAAGGGTTAACTTAAATGGGAAAATGGAGCAGCTTTATACTGAGTCAGTATTGTCGGAGGGATTCAGTCACATACCAGCAAATTCAGGTCACACAATTATAGCTAATTAGGAGGCCTTTTGCAGCATACCTGCTTCCTGCAAAGGACGAGACTTTCTGAGCTAAGGAATGCATTGGGACAATGCTGTGAAAAGTGTGGAATAACACCTGCTTTTACGCAATGCCATCTAACCTCCCTGCAAACAAATCAGGATGAATGCTCATTAAATAGCCACTGTTGTCCAATCACTCTGAAAACACTGAAAACAAATCAAGATGAATCTTTCTTTGGCCAAACCTTTATTACGCATTACAGATATAGACCATTTTAAAACATCCATATACAATTACACACACACACGTGCACACACACACACACACACACACACACAAAAGAAGCAGCCATATAATAATAATTTATTATAATAATAATAATTTATTATTTATACCCCGCCCATCTGGCTGGGTTCCCCCAGCCACTCTGGGCGGCTTCCAACAAAACATTAAAATACAGAAATACTATATAACAGGGGTGGCCAACTCCCAAGAGACTGCAATCTACTCCCAGAGTTAAAAACTGGCAGTGATCTACCCCCTTTTTTGGAGTTCAGGTCAAAGTTGTTGAGCTTTTTTTAAGGAAGGTGGAAGGCCTATTTTGGGGGGGGGTTCGGGTCAAAGTTGTTGAGTTTTTTCAGGGAGGAGGTAAAATGTTGAGCTTTTTGTTAGGGGAGCCACAGTTGTTCAGCTTCTTTGTGGGGAGCTGATGATCTACCAGTGATCTACCGCATACGTCCAGTGATCTACTGGTAGATCACAACCTACCTGTTGGACTTGCCTGCTATATAAGATATATAGTAACAAAAATTTATCATTGGATTGTCTTTTATTCTTTTATCAAGATGAATGCTCAATAAACAGATCACCTGGGAGCACTCCCAAAGTCTCTTGTTCTCTCAAATAAGATGAGCCTGCCAGATCAGGTCAATAGCCCATTGGGTGCAGCATCCTATTCTTATAGTAGCCAATCAGATGTCCAAATGGGAAGCCCACAAGCAGGACCAGAGCATGAGTACCCCCCCTCCTCCTGCAATTGGTATTCAGAATAGCCATCATGGCCAGCAGTCCCTGATATCCCTATCCTTAACTGCCACTTCGCCCTTGCTTTCACCTCTGCCTAAAACCATTCCCTAGAACACCTGTATGATACCATCTCTCCTCCCTTCAAATTCCTCCAGATGAACAAAGGAAGCTGCTTTATGCCAAGTCAGACTCATTGGTCAATCTAGCTCAGTGTGGTCCACACTGACTGGCAGTCACCCTCCAGAGTTTCAGACAGCGATTTGTCCCAGCCTTTCCTGGAGAGGCAGGGGATCAAACCTGGGACCTTCTGAATGCATCTAGCACACAGTAAGCTTTTAAAGCAACCTTATTACATTTTCAGCACCTCATCTCCAAGTAGATTCAAGAATAAAAAAAAATGCATAGTATTTATATAATTCTGATTGTCCAAACTGCTTCAGGCATATGATTTCAGCATGACCATGCTGGCTAGGTCTGACGGGAGTTGTAATCAAAATATCTGGAGGGCATCAGGTGTGGAAGGTCACTTGCAATATTATTATTATTATTATTTACACACCCTTCACCCTAAGGTCCCAGGGCAGGTTACAGCATTGAAACACAATATAAAAACTAGCATTAGCTTTTTTCTTTTTTCTTACTGCAGAGGGACTGAGTGAGTTTATATCTCAGGTCACAAGTGAGTTTATATCCGAGGCAATAGTTGAACAAAGGGATTCCAGATTCAAGCTCCATCTCTCAGATTGCCATGCTGCATGCCTTTAGAAAAAAAAAGCCCACAGTGTTCAATGGGCCTTACTGCCAAGAAAGTATGTGAGTGCATACAGGATTGAAGTTGTTGCACCTAGTGCAGAGACGATTGAGAGCTCAGTGACTACATATTGTCACTGAAATAAACTCATGATGGGTCAGAGACCAGCGTGGCCTACATATTTGTGAAAGGTTACAGAAACTTGAAATATGGGGAAGCAGGAGATGGTGCCCAGTAGGGAACAGCTGTAGCTTAGTGGTAGAGCACCTACTTTGCATGCAGAATGTCCCAGGGCTCTTATGACCGCTGCCCCAAATCCTGGGAAGGTACTGCCAGTCAAGGTAGAAAATACTGAGCCAGATGGACCAATAGTGTGACTCAAAATAGTGAAGGGCCATAGTTGAGTGGTAGAGCACCTGCTTAGCATACAGGTTCAATTGCTGGCATCTCCAGGCATAGCTGCCAAGTTTTCCCTTTTTTCGCGACGAAGCCTATTCAGCATAAGGGAATTTCCCTTAAAAAAGGGAGAACTTGGCAGCTATGTCTCCAGGTAGGGCTGGGAACATTCCGTGCCTGAAATCCATAAGGAACATAGGAAGCTGCTTTACACTGAGCTGAACTCCTGGTCCATCTTGCTGACTGCTATTGACACTGACTGGTGGCAGCAGTTCTCCAAAGGTTTCTGCCTGAAACTCTGGAGAGCTGCTGCTGGTCAGTGTCAACAGTACTCAGCAAGATGGAGCATGGGTCAGACTCAAGACAAGACGCTAGATGTATGCAAAGCAGTTCAGTCTAGAAGCAATTTATAGAATGTTCCATCACTCCTGGATACATAAAGGGTCTCTCAGTGGTTTCCCTGTGTTTCCTAAAGCATTAATGCTGGAGGTCATGAAAAGCTCATCTGGAGGATTTAGTGCAGTCATTTCCAGGCATGAAAGAATTAAGGTCATTTTATATAGAAAGAGGGTGGGGGAGAACACAGCACCACACGAGGGCTAATAGATGGAATTTCAGGAAAATGCTTTTTTCCATAGAAGTTGCAGGCTGGAGACAGAACATTCTGCCTGTCTAAGAGTCAAAAGAGGTTTGAAAGCAGAATTGATGATGTGGTGAATATTTATTTATTTTATTTATATCCCGCCTTTCCTCCAATGAGCTCAAGGTGGCATACACGGCTGTCCCCCTCCCCAGGGTGGCTGGTCCCACCCCACCTCACTGCCTGGGCCAGCAGGGGCTGATGGAAGCTGTAGTAAAAAATATCAGCAGGGCACGAGGACAGCTGCTGTAAACTCTATACATACAGTAGTATTGAATTGCCTCTACCTGTTCTGGAGGCCAGGACCCGAACCAATGGATTCAAGTTACAATAAAGAAGATTCTGACTAAACATCAGGAAGAATTTTCTGGCAGTAAGAGCTCTTCAACAGTGGAACAGACTTCCGCAAGAGATGGTGGACTCTCCTTCCTTGGAGGTTTTTAAGTACAGTATATAATTCAAACTCAAAAGAGCCTAGTAGGCATCTGCATTAAAGTTGCTTGCAATGTGCTCTAAGTGGGGCGTCCCTTGGGCTTAACTTGGAAACTACAGCCGGTATAGAATGCAGCAACTAGGTTGTTGAGGGGCATTTCTTCAACACCGTGTGACAAACCTCTGAGGGTGCTGCACTGGCTGCCAATATGCTACCAGGAACATTTCTCTTTGTAAACTACTTTGAGGGTTTTTTAAACAGTCAACTGGTGTATAAATTTTAGGAAATGAAAAGGAACATTTCAAGGTTTCTACTTTTAGCACTGGGACCAGCTTACCTAATATATGCCTGCCCAGCAACGGCAATTCTCAGACAGGCACTGCTGAGGGTGTGGTTAGCTTGCCCTAGAAACTAGGAATTCAGGATTGTAAGTCCAGCCCTCTGCAATCAATTACCAGCCAGAATTGTGCAGGTGCATCACATCATTTTGTTTAGCTACCTAATTAATACATTTTTAGGCTTTCCTTGATGGCTGACCCAGTCACTTACAGAATATTGGTTGCCTATTTGCAGAAACAGTTTTGTCGTTTTCTAGAATTGGTAAGCTATGGTTTCAGAAATGATTTTTATTGCTTTTAGAAATGGTTTTTGTGTTTTGTCCTGTTTTTTATTCTGTACACTGCTCCAGCAGCCTCTGTTAACTAAGTAACTAAATGCTTAGTGCAGGCATCCCCAAACATCGGCCCTCACTGGTCCTGTTAGCTAGGGATCATGGGAGTTGTAGGCCAAAACATCTGCAGCGCCGCAGTTTGGGGATGCCTGGCTTAGTGGGAAGGAGAGCAGGTAGATCAAGGACCCAGCCAGACATCCTTGTTACTGCGCATTCATTATCATTTGGTGCTCATATCAATATCAGGGAAGTTATACATGATCCTGCCTTCAGTATTGTTTACACCTGCAGAACTCTTGGGGCAAATGTTGTGTTTTGGTTTGGCTTTGTCCTGCTTTTGTTGCACTATTGAGCAAGGGTGCTCCTCCGGATGACAAAATGCAGTAACTCTGGGGAAGCTTCACAGAGAATATAATAAAGTAGAATGGTACATGAACGGTCCAGAATAAACCTATACTCTTAACAAACTACGGTGAAGGAAAATGTGCTTGAATGTGCTTTAAAGATATATAGTGTGTACACAGCCTACAGTTTCATCATCCCTGATCATTGGCTGTGCTGGATGAGCCTGGTGGGACCAAGAGTCCAACAACCTTTGAAGTGTCACTTGAACCACACCCCTGCCCTAAAGGGAAAGAATCCACAGAAATAAAAAAGGCATCAAGAAAGGGTGAGTGGTGACAGGGATATTACAACCATTCTATCTGAAGAAGTGTGCATGCACACGAAAGCTCATACCAATGACAAACTTGGTTGGTCTCTAAGGTGCTGCTGGAAGTAATTTTGTTTGTTTGTTTGTTTGTTTGTTTGTTTGTTTCGACTACATCAGACCAACACAGCTACCTACCTGTAACCTTCCCCAGATCTGTCACGCTCAGCACTGTAGGATGCCAGGGTCATTCAGGGCACACTGATTGGAGAGCATAGGCTAGCATGCTGTCTCCTCATCCAATCAGGATGCCCACAGAACTAGGCTAGGAGGGGCCTACAGTGGCATTTTATCCCTCCCCCTGACAACTGCCTGTGCTTGTTTAGGGAGGCCCTCTCACTTTGAGAATCAAGGCTTCAAAATAAGTTATGAAACCATGGAAAGTGCTAGTGGGACAGAGCATCGTCCTTGGAGCACAGCATAACTGCTGCTGATCACCTGGGCAACTATGAGCGTGTCGCTTCCTGCCAAACTTATCCTCCTACTTGCAAAAATTGTGTGTGTGTGTGTGTAAACAAAAATGACACAGTCCAAATACTAACAGGATAAGCAAGGAGTTACACATGGAGCCTACCCAGGGTAAGACACATGGAGCTCCAATTGTCATGTACAGAAAAAAGTGAGGAACCTGTGTACCTCGAAATGTCGTTGGACTAAAGTTCTGAATTTCCACGACAGTTCCAACAATCCCTGACAATTGCCCACACTGGCTGGGGCTGGCGGAACTTGCAGCCCAAGAACATCTAAAACAGGGAAAGGGAACCTGTGTCCCTCCAGATGCAAACCAATGCCAAGTCCCATCAGCCCCAGCTAGCATCATCGATGGCCAGGGATTATGGAAGCTGGAACACAGCCACCTCTGGAGGGTTACAGGTTAGCCCCACACACTCCCTGATGTGCAGGACAGCCAACCTGCTCTCATCTGTACTACTTAGGTGGCAATCCTTGGTCTCTCCCAACCTCCCCATCCCATTCTTTCTCAACTCCCTTTGAATGGGTAAAAGTAGGAGGCCTATAGAGGGGCTAGGGAATCTTTCTTCAGTGCCAGGGCCACACTCCCTTGCAGGGAGTCGCCTGGTGTTGGTGGGTGGGGTCAGAGGCAAAAGCAGATGGAACAATGTACAGTATGTAAATGTACCTTTGTACAGTGGGTTAGATTCTCTGCACATCCATCCGTCTCTAGACTCTCATCGAGACAAGCAAGAGGCATTACCAGAGTTTAAGGACATTAGCATGGCCATGCTGGCTGGGGATGAAGAGAGCTCTGGTCCAGGACATTTGGAGGGACACCAAGTTGGTGAAGACTGTTTTCTGTTGTATTTTTAACTAATTCCCCCCCCCAACCATTCATATGCTACTGTGATTTTAAAATAACTGTAAGCCACACTGAGCAGTACATAGGCCCTAGAAATGGAGAATACACATTTCTTTCTTTATGAAAATTCCAGACAGACAATAACACTCAAGAGGGTGCAAAGCAGGGCCAGAAAGAGTTGTGGCTTGGGGAGAGTGGGTGTGACACAGGAGAGTCCCAAGGGCCAGACAGAGAGGCCTGGAGGTCCTCAGGCTTCCCTGACTCTGAGCTTACCACAAATAGGGGCAATATGTTGATGGGGCTTCCCAGCGCTAGAGCCTGGTCACACGAAGGACATTTCTATGTTGGGTGCATGCAGTTTCTATATTTCATCTATTGCTGGCACTAAATATGTCTTCTGTAGCATCAGAAATGATTAAGGGACATCTGGCAAACATACAGTAAACAGGGCCTTCCCCTCTCCTCTCAGGACTGCATCTTTCAGATACTTCAGGTTAGTTCGATATTACACAAAAGTTCTGCTCGTGCTCTGCTCCACTGCTCAAACCTTCTCCGTGGCCTTAGCTAGAGCCACCATGACTTGCTAGGCCCTGGCAGCACAATCTATTTGCCAGTACCCTGAATAATTCAGACGTCTCAAATTAGGTTAGGTTCCCACAAATGGCAGTCCTGAGCATGGGCAGAATACTTTCCCCCACATTGCAAACAGAAGACCCCGAGACCCAAATCTGAAGTCATAGCCCTTTAACCCTTATTAGCTATGACAAATTATATGTCACAATCCAAGATGCAAAGGTCTTGGGGAAAGAAAGGGGGCGGCTGGAGTTAGCTGATGGGAGAGGCTCTCTGCACATGCTCAGAAACTCTTCCTTCACAATCGCAAAATATGGACTCTGCACATGCTCAGATGCCCTTTGGTTGAATATTAACACCCAGGGCCTAGACTGTAGACTCAAGAACACAAACACAAACACACACACACACACACACACACACACACACACACACACACACACACGAATGTGTTTTGGAACCTGCCAGAGTGGTTCTGGGTCTAGGCCTTCGGTAAACCTGAGTTCACATTAACTGTCCCCTACTTGCACATCTGGGGTTATGGGATAGGAGGAAGCTCCGCGGCCCCAATCTCCGGGCGGGTCACACGCAGCTCTCTCCCTTTCAGAATCAGCCCCAGCGAGGGGCGGCTTCCCCTTTCCCTTTCCCTCCCCTCCTCGCCCTCTTCGGCCGGCCGGGCCGCCTCACCTCCAGCTTATCAGTCAGCTCCTTGTGCATCCTCTCGTACTGGCGGCTCATATCCTGATTGCGCTCTAGCAGCGCTTTCCCGAGCCGAGCGGCTAACAGCAAATCCTTCTCCTTTTGCCTCATCAGGGAGAGCAGCTCCGGCTCCGGAGCCGCCGCCGGGCCCATCGACTCGGGCTCCCCGGGCGCAGCATCCCCGGCGGCGGCTAGCAGAGCCAGCTCCTCCTCCAGCTCCAGCTCTCCTTCCGAGCCGCCCACCTCGAAGGCCGAGGAAGAGGAAGCATCAGGGGCGGCGGCGGGCCCGGCTGTGGGCGAGCTCCGGCTGTCCTTGGCTCCCCCCGCCGACGTCGACTGGGGCGGCCCTTGCAGTTCCATGCGGCAGGCGCTGTCCAGTTCCGATGGTGCTGAAACGGGCCCCGCCAGACCCAAGCAGAAAGCGGACATGGCCGGGCCCCGGGCCACTCCAGGCTACGAAAGCCAGCGGAGCAGGGAGCCCGGAGCCCGCAGCGGGGGGGAGCCGCGTTTCTCCTCTCCTGCCTCTTCCGTGCGCCCCTGCGCGGATGCGAGCCGAGCCGCCCTGGGTTTGCGTGCGGGGGCCGCCGCCGCCTACTCTGCCTCGCCGCCCCGCTGTGGCCGCCTCTGGAGCCGCGCGCTCTCAAGGCGATCGGGACGTTCCTCCCTCGGCGGAGTTAAAGCAGCAGCAGCAGGAGCAGTCGTCGTCGTTGTGGTTTTTCTTCCTGCTGCTGCCGCCGGCCCAGCTTTGCAGCGCCGCTCCCCGAGCCCCATCTCCGCCGAGGCACCTGCAAAACATCGCGCGGCCCCGGGAAGCTCGCGGAAGGCCGCCGGCTGCTGCTGCTGCACAAACAGCCAGCCGACTCGCAAGCCCGGCTCCGCCCCGCCCCTTGTCCCTGACGGCAGCAAACACCTGTTTGGCGGCCTGCTCTGATTCGCTTAGCCGGGTAGCTCCACACAAACTGGCCCACAGGTGCGGCCCCTTCCCCTCCCCGCAGCCCTGCCTTGACTTAACCCCCTGCATGCCTGGGAACCTCCCCTTCGCTCTTCTTGGCCTGGGCTGGCGCTGGGCCCAGTTGTTTTATTTACTAAGAAAGATTTATGGCAGCTGCATCAAAGCGCATCTCTAAGGGCATTGCTCTTCTGCTTTCGCCAGCAGACTCTGCCTTAAGGAATCCGGCATGTTGTAGCGGACCCCTATAAAACGTCTCCTCAGAAGTAAGGCCCGTGGAGTTCAATTACATCCCAGATGGGTGGTGATAGTCTGGCTGCAATCCTAAAGGCGCTGGTAGAGAGTAAGTCCGATTGAATTTGGCAGGATTTACTTCTCAGTAAACTGAGCTTCGGTTCGTGGTGTTAAATAGCTTCCCTTCCACGCCTTCTTCACAGCCACTAAAACGAATTAGCAGATCCTCCCTGAATTCAAGGAAGGGTCCCCTGACGACTTAAAGACTTCAGTGTTGTCATTTTTTCTTTTTTCCGAGTTGGATTTAAGTTGAATGTATGGATTTAACTTTCAATTTATATTTTTACTGTTAATATTGTTAATTTCAGATCTTTTATTTTATATGGTTTTGTATGTTTTCATTATTATTTCAAGAGTTTATGTGTGTGTTCATTTTAATTTGAATCTCAATAAAGTTTATTTTTAAAATTAAAAATTAAAATAAAAAATAAAGACTTCAGTGTTGTAGCGAACTAAGTTCCATTCAGAGTAGACCGACTGAAATTAATTGGATCCAAGTTGCTGTTTTTACTACTACTACTACTACTACTACTACTATTATTACTATTACTAATAAGAATAAGAATAAGAATTTTATTATTTATACTCCGCCCATCTGGCTGGGTTGCCCCAACAACAAATTCGATCTTTTAGTCACTTGTTACTCAAAGGTCTCCAAGCAACTTACAGTACTGTTAAAACACAATCAGATTTCAAAAACAAAATGAGGAAAAACAAACCACCACAGTCACAGGAAACTTTAGTAGCACACTCATAACAATGTCAGAAATTAAGAAACATAACTCCCTCTGAGTGAGGCTCAGAGGGTGGCAGTGACCCTGAAGCAGAGCGGTGGGGTGTGTGTGCATTTTTCAGTTACGGCTTTCCATTTGCGGAATGTATTCCCCAGTGAGGAGGTGCCTTCTTTGAAATCTTTTCTGGCACAAGTTCCTCTTGCACACTTTTCTCCAGCAGGCTCCCAAGGGGCAGAGAGATCAATTAGCAGCACTTATTGTATGCCCTTGGGCACCTCCATTTTGTCCTCTACAGCAGTCTCCCAGGAAGTGGTGAAATCAATCTGAAGCAGCTCTGCCTGCCAGCCCTTCTTCTCTTGTACACCCTTTTCCACAGCAGGCTCCCTGGAAGTAGAAAGATTGATCAGTAGCCCCTCAGCTCTAGGTCTCTTTGGCTACCTTCTTCATCTGGATGCCTGGAAGCTGGGCTTCTACCGGTAGGTCATTTTGTTTCCTGCTTGGCAGGGGGTTGGACTGGATGGCCCTTGTGGTCTCTTCCAACTCTATGATTCTATGAACCCATTACAAGGTGATCACCTCACATGGAGTCTCACTTTGCTCTCCAATGAGGCTTCTCACTCTGCTCATCGACTCTGGTTGTGGTTATTCTGTTATGGTTGAACAGCTGTCTCTACCATTTATGTGACTGCAGAAGCTGCTCCAGCCTTTGGTTACTTCGCTGCCTATACTGCTCCATTTGCTGATTGTGGTGCTCCTTCATCCACTTGAACTGGAGAAGCAGCAGCACTCCTGCTCAAGGGGTGCTGCTGCTTCTCCCTCCATTTTGACTTCAGGCACACTTTGCTTCTAGGCCCTTTCCACCAGGGAACACAGATCCCACTACTGACACCAGTGTTACGAAGGCTGAATGCCACTTCCAATCTCTTCCAATCTTGCAGTAGCGCGATTTCAGGAGGTTCCAGATGCTTACCCAGGGTTGTGTTTCCATTGGGAGTCAACACATGGCCAAGACTGTGGTGTCTTAAAGAAATATGGATTTCTTTACACATATTTACACCTGGGTGTAGATGGAGTGAGTGTGGGGTTTACAGCATTCACATCTCAAGAGGGGCTTGTTCCCCACAGCTGTGCAGCATCAGATTCCAAGACATCTCTATGTCTCTGTCCCAGTCTCTCTTCAGCCAGCCCACCAAGATGGTTCTGACTCTCAGTCCCCCCTGCATGGAGTTCTACTGATTTCCTCCTTCTTGTTCCCAGAACACCTTGCTCCAAGCTTCTGTGTAGAAGGGCACTTTTTTTCCTCTGTGGGCACAGCCTGCCCCTGCCTGTTTTCAGTCCTAACCCCTTTTTCTGCCCATGCTAACAATGGCAACTCTGTTTTGCACAGACCCAAGGATCCTTCTCTGATATGTAGATTACTGGCTCACATAATGGCTCACATTCAACCAACTGGAAGAGACTAGATTGCATAGGGCTGCTAAACCCAGGAATTTCCATCATTCAGGAGAACTGCTGCACCCTGTATTTTCCCTTCAATATCCCAAATATTATCTAAATTCTACCATTTTACTAATTTCTAGCATTCACTAGCTCTAGGTCTGCAACATAATAATTTGAGTCATCCTCCAACTTGCCCTGTCAGAAGTCTGGCCACAGCATCATCGGCCAGTTGCAGTTTCTGAATTCTGTTCCAGAGCAACCCCATGTAAAGCCCCAATAACTCAGCCTACAGTAATTCAAACACTCCAGCCATTGCTCTCAAAGTGAAAGATTTCTCCACATTGATTTTCTATGTCTGTAGACTCTGAAGCAGCCATAAACAGTTTGTTCTGCTTGAACTCAATTTGTCTTTCACAGAGCCTATGAGATTGTTTCCAGTCACTCTCCTTTCTCATCACCAAGAGGAAATGAGCATCCACAATATTACGCCTTCTGCTGGTAGAGCCCGTTATAATCCTCCTGGCCTGATTAGCAAAAGCCACTGTGCTGTTAGCATTAATCTCTAATGCCTCTTTCCAGAGCATGGCACACAAAGGGATTATATGGAGCAGGATTTAATCCACTCCAAACAAAGCCATGCCCCAAAACTGTTGGAGCTCAGAGGACTGGGTGGGAGAAAGGGCATACCCACCTCCCACATATGTCAGTGTTGCTTTCGCACCTTCCTTGCACATAAGTGACACACAGAGAGAGAGACACAGACACATGGCTTCTGTCTAGTTCCAAGTGCATTGGCTTGCAAACCCGGAACAATGTGCTCATCCCTGCCCCAGACATGTCAGCACATCCCCCACCCCATGGCCCACTTCACATGCTCCCTCTGTCGGATATTAATGCTTTGTTTACTTCAAGGTCATCCATTAATCTCCTGTTCAGAAACAACTCTGTCATCGTCCTCTGAATTAAATTATTGAATGCCATTTCCAGAAGCAGGCTGGGAGCTTGCTTTGAACTCCTTCATGTCATCATCCAGCCATTGACTGTGGTATGCACAGAAGCAGATCAAAGTAGTGCACAGATCCAAATCTATGAATGAAAGCCATTTAATGGAGGGCAAATATGAATGCATTGGAAGCTGTCCATGAAACTGTCTCTTGCTACATCAGTCACCCTAAATTATTTTGAGCTGTATAGCCTTGCAACCCACTGGCCGGCCAGGACATTAGAAGAAGTGAGGCAGGTGGAAAATGCTGGGAAACGGCAGCAAGATGTTGGAGCACACAATAGTGTGAGCCGCACAGCCTGTCTGGCATCCTGCAAATGATGTTGCTGCCACAGAACTAACAGCTACTGCACCTTTCCTGGGGGAGGTATGTCAACAATAGTTAGTGTAATTCCCTTCTCCCTCCTGTAGAGGGTTAAGACATGACACTCAGGTGACACCACTCCCCTCTCCATCAACAACACCTGCTAAGCATCCAAGGCAAAGGACTGCAAGCTTCAACTGCTGCCAAGTGCTCACTGCTCTCAGTAGTGGCTGGTGCTCATTGAGACTGGTAGGGTGAAATGCAAGGAGCCCAAATAGTGGGCAGAACCAGAGACAACAGACTGAGCCAACTAATTCTAGTTTCATCCCCATTCCATCTTCTTCCCTGCGGAGTTGTACAAGGGTAACACTGAGGTTAGGAAAGAGGAAATTGACAGCCAGGGCCACCCACCAAGCTCATTGTAAGTAAGGTGTGGGTTAGTTGTGGGTAGGTGGAGCTAGGGTGGATGGGCACTGCCCCACCAAATGAACCAGCCTCCACTGGTTGATGTCTATCTACATCTCCTTTTGTTCTCCCTAAGCTGCTTTCTCCCAGGGACAAAAATCTACCCCATACTCATTTTAATAATAATAATAATAATAATAATAATAATAATAATAATAATAAATTATTATTATTTTATACCCCACCCACGTGGCTGGGTTTCCCCAGCCACTCTGGGCGGCTTCCAACAAAATATTAAAATACAATAATTCATCAAATATTGAAAGCTTCCCTAAACAGGGGTGCCTTCAGATGTCTTCTAAAAGTCAGATAGTTGTTTTTTATTTGAAATCTGATGGGAGGGCGTTCCACAGGGTGGGTGCCACTACTGAGAAGGCCATCTGCCTGGTGCCCTATAACTTCACTTCTCACAGTGAGGGAAGCACCAGAAGGCCCTCAGCGCTGGACCTCAGTGTCCGGGCAGAATGATTGGGCTGGAGACGCTACTTCGTGTATACTGGGCTGAGGCTGTTTGGGGCATTTCATGCATACCCCATAGCCAAGATGTTCCCAGTTGTTCCTCTATTGGGTTCTTAATCTACGTGATCCACTACCAGCCTGAGAGCCACATGCAAGTGGTAGGTGGAGCTAGAGTCAAAAGTGGGTGCAGCAACAAATGTAAATGTCACCTCTGTACAGTGGGCTATTTTCTACTCAAACAGCCCTCTCTAATCTCCATCAAGCAAGGAAGAGACATTATCAGAGTTCAAGGCACATCCAAGTCAGGTAAAAACATGGGGGGGGAGAGAGAGTTCTGAGGGGAAACTAGACCAAGATGATAAAGGGTCTGGAAAACAAACCTGAAGAGGAACAGCTGAGGGAACTGGGTATGTTAGCTTGGCAAAGAGGAGGCTGAGAGGAGATATGACAGCAATGTTCTAATATCTAAAAGGCTGTCACATGGAAGATGGAGCAAGCTTGTTTTCTCCTGCTCTGGAGGCTAGGACCCGAACCAAGAGATTCAAGATACAAGAAAGGAGATTCTGACTAAACATCAGGAATACTTTTCTGAAGTAAGAGCTGTTTGACAGTCCACAAACTCCCTAAGGAGGTAATGGACTCTCCTTCCTTTGAGGTTTTAAAGAAAGGTTGGATGGCAATCTGTCATGTATGATCTAGTTAATATTCATGCATTATGGGGGTTAGAATAGATGCCCCTTGGGGTCCCTTCCAACTCTACAATATTATGATTCTGTGATCCTGGTATACTGTAACATCAGATTGATTTGCCCAGGACTTTATAATAGGAAAGGTTATTGAGATACTCTCATACTACTGAGCTTATTGATATGCAGCCATGGATTTTAGGGGCTGCTATATGAACTAATTCAAAGTAGTGTTCCCTTTATTATGTAGCAGGACCTGGGGGGAAGGGGAGTCTTGTCTTTGTGAATTGCTCCTGCATGACATTGCAGAGCACTGGTTTTATAAGGTGCTTCTCTATCTGTGGAAAACAGCAGATCTTCATCATATCCTTTCAAACTGGACCACATCAACACAAAACATTTTACTATATGGCATGAGCTTTACTTACTTATCAATGTCCTCAATTGTTTCATGACAGTTTCAACCTTACTGGCTATATATGCCTCATTTAAACAATGGTGTTGCTATGGTGACTAGGGTTCTAAGACAAGGCTTTAAAAAATGGGCCAAGTGCTCCTCCTCCCTCAAGAAGCCAAAGTTGGTACCTGCAAAAAAGATCCAGGCAACATACAATCAGGGCCTACTTACAACACAGTCAGTGATAAGCATTATTATTGGCAAAATAAAAAAATTCCTTCAGTAGCACCTTAAAGACCAACTAAGTTTATATTTTGGTATGAGCTTTCATGTGCATGCACACTTCTTCAGATACTATTATTGGCGTTAGCAATATAACAGCATTAATGTACAAGGTGTTGAGCAGAGTAACAAAGCGAAAATAGGAAAATACCAGGACCCTTTCTAACAATCAGGGTAACTAATACAGTGTCCTCCAGATGTTAAGACTCCACCTCTCATCATCCATGGCTGTTGGACACTATGTTGGCTATCCCTGATCTAAATTTAAACAGGGACAGAAGTACTGTAGTGTTATATTCCAGGCAAGGAATCCCAGAGCTTCAAGCCCAAAGACAGAGTTTCCATAGGATTTCAGGTCCATGCATAAGGTCAAATATGACCCTGTACAGCTCCAACAAAAGTGCACACTGAAGACTCACACACAAGCTTCACAGCCTTACATGTTGCTTAAGTAAGTAAGTAAGTAAGTAACTTTTTATTTATACCCCGCCCTCCCCAGCCAAGACCAGGCTCAGGGTGGCTAACATCAATCAATCAAATCTTTCTATCTATCTATCTATCTATCTATCTATCTATCTATCTATCTATCTATCTATCATCTATAAATGTAAAGTGTCCATGTTTGTTAACTTCCACTTTTCTCCGAAACCGCTTGACTAATTGCATTCAAATTTGGACACAACATTCCATTCCAATCCGCGAGTGTTTCCATAACCTTAGATTATACAGATATCACACCTGTCACAGGTAAAAATATGAATTTGTCTTAAAAAACATAGCACCCTTCAGTGGACGTCAAAGGAACAGACACCATATACTTTTGTGTAGCGATAGCTCCATAATCCTGCCCCCCCTGCTCCTACCTCCCTATCCAGGCATCTCCAGAATTGCACGCCGTCGAGAGCCAGACCGGGCCCCACAGACCCCACCACCGATGGAGCTGACACCCCAAGACCCAGGCTGCCCCACAGGCCCCACCGCCAACGGAAACGATGCCCCAAGACCCAGACCGCCCACAGAGGCCACGGCGACGACGAACCCAACGCCCCAAGAGAAAGGCCAGCCCCAGAGGCTGCGCCAACAATGGAGCTGATGCCCCGAGAACCAGGCCGACCCCGGAGGCTCCACCAACAATGGAGTCAACACCCTGAGAGTCATGCCGACCCAGCATACCCCGCAGACAACGGAGCTGACGCCCCGAAAACCAGCCTGGCCCCACCACCGATGGAGGCAACACCCAGAGAGCCAGGCTGACCCTACACCTCCGTAGACAATGGACCCGACGCCCCGAAACTCAGGCCGACTAACCTCACCCCCACCACCCAGTAAACTTTCGCTTTCCTTTCTTTTCACTTTAACACATAGGGCCACAGCAACGCGTGGCCTGGTACAGCTAGTATCAAATACATTAAAACTCAATCAAACAATTGATTAAAATACAGCTTAAAAATTAGAATCAGGATAAAATTAAATGACTGCCCACAAATTACAACATAGGGGTCAGGAACCTCAAGTATTCATCAGGACCAGCTATCCATGTTGGTCCCACATGAGCCAATAAAAGGGCCAAAGAGGTAACTTACAGGGGGGCCCAAAGAGGTAACTTAGAGGGGGGTGAAACTGGGCCCGGACCGAAGGCCAGGCGGAACAGCTCCATCTCGCAGGCCCTGCGGAAGGATGTCAAGTCCTGCAGACATGTCAACTCTAGACTTTAGCAGAAGTCTAGAGTTTCCTGCAACTTTAACAGACTTGCAGCTCGGGCTGTGTAGTTCCATTCAGACTAGGGAAAGCCTTCTGTAATTATAGGGCCCTTGCTCCATTGAGCAAACTTTGGATCCAATAAGAGTGGGGGGACTGTGGCTGTATTGCACATTCTGGGCTGAAGTCCTCAAACGAAATGCAGCCCCCCCCCAATATCTCTGCCTCACCCTCCAGACTCTCTCCAAGCCACACACCTCACTGACCCTTTTTCACATCCTCCATGGGTGTTTTTGTTTGGCTGGAATGTGTCCTTGAACTCTGATAATGACTCTTGCTTGCCCAAATGGAAGATAGAGGCAAGTGTGTGAATGTGCATAGAAATTTGTTAGCCGAACACAGGTAAAAAGCACATCAATTGTGTGGCCCACTTTTGTATCCACTTTTGTATCTCACAATGTTGCCCAGAAGGAAATGAAAATCGTGGGCTGTGAAAGGTTCCCCACTCTTGCTCTCTTGTACCTGGGAGGCCTTTCCTAAGGCAAGTGATAAACGATATGTAGAAAGGAAGAGGAAGCTAGTGTACAGAACTGAAGAGGGGTGTCAAGACTATCCAAGCTCAAGAGGTGAATTTTTGGCAACTGGAGGTTTGGACAGCAGTGAGAAAAGAACAAGCTTAAATCAATTGGCCTACCTCTGAAGTATAGAATCTTAGTAGTTGGGTGGCAAGTGACCAGAAAGCTGTTGTGTTGATCTTGAAGTGACCCAGTGCAGTTTTCACTGTTATAAATGGAGGTAGTACAACCACCTGTTCATTTGCCTATAAAGGAAGCTGGTAATTAAAGCTTCCCCAACATAGCTGGAAAAGTAGCCCACACTTGAACATTTCTAAGAGGATTTTCAAGGGGCAATTCATCACTAATCCCCTGCCTGTGCTAATCAGAAAGCAATAAAATAGGTAAAACATACCTGGGGGAGACTTTTTAATTAACATTCCTGAGAATCTTTGCTTGCCTGTGAGTAAACCCAGAAGGATTTTGATCAGAGCAGTGGGTATTGCTGGATAGTACAGTGTGAAGCTTGTGTCAAAACTTCAGTTTAATTCCTTTTCTGCTCTGGTGCAGAAGCAACTCTCATCAAAAAGGACTAGGCTAGCTAGACTGTTCTCTTTCTTGTGCTGGAGCCATATATATTTTCATTGGAAAGCATTCAAATATGCATGTACAGACTAAAGGGATACTATTTGGGAAAACCTTTATCACTTGCTGTAATGTGTTTTGTTAGCCATATTGCAGCAAAAATCCTCAAAGCACACCAAAAGAATTTGAGGTATTTTGTCAGCAGCGGGAGTCAGGAGCAGGTCGGCAATAAATCACACAGTGTCAGTGAAGTTACAGGCATCTCCCATATTATATGTGGTCATGCACATATGTGCTGTGCCAGGAAATAATTAAATAAATTTATTTAACCTGCACAAAGGCACGAAAAGGGGGGAAACAGCCCGCCCCCAAAGAGTAGGAAAACTGCAAAATGGTGCAAAATTAGCAGAACAATGGCTAGCAATTCCAGAAGCCTTTGCAACTGCAATCCCACGAGCATTTGCACCAATCTTTCAGGCCTGTGGAGAGTTGGAGTTTGAGAAAGGAGCTTTGGAGGGAGTGATGGTGGTGGAGTCTGGCGGATTTGGGGCTGAGTTTTTGGATTTTTTTTTTTAGACAACACCTAAATACAAGGCATCGTCACTTTCCCTGGGTGCTGAGAAACCCAAGAGGCAGCGAGTGGTGCCCACACTGGAGGATAAATTGGACTGTTTATAAGATGGCATGACCGTGAGAGCTGTGGCATGGAGGTATGGCAGGAATGAATCAAGCATACGTGCCATTAAGATGCAGGAGAAGGAAATCTGGGTAGCAGCAGCGGGTAAGCCTGCAACTGTGAAGGTCACCAGCCAGGTGTGGTGCAAGTCCCTGCTGAAGACAGAGAAGGCACTGAAGCTGTGGCTGAAGGACATGAACTGCAAGCGTATCCCCATCGACAGTAGCACCTTGCGATAGAAAGCTCTTAGCCTGTATGCATGCTTCAAGCCTGCTACGGAAGAGGGGGAGCAGTGTGCAAAGAAATTAAAAGCCAGCTCCAGTTGGCTGAACTGCTTCAAGGGTTGCTTCAAGCTGAAGAACATCCACACTTATCCATGGATAAGGAGGGTGCCCAAACATACCTTGACCAGCTGAAGAAGCTGGTTCTTCTGCAAGACAACATCTGCACCATCATCACCAAGTGATTCTAACCCACAGCCAAGCACTTTGGGGTACCAGTTTACCCTGCTTGTCGTCGTTTCCACATTGTCCTCCAGCAATGAGGAAGACTGAGAGCCACAATTCCAACCATTCATGCCAGTCTGATAAGTGCTGCTGGTTTTTTAAAAGCATTTTCCAAGGGTTTACAGAGGTTTACAGGCTTTTAGATGGGGTTCCCCCACTATACCCAATTTCACATGTGTAGTACTCAGGAACATAACCCCTGCTTAAGTGGGGAGATACCTGGAACTATTTACCCAGGGAAACAAGGTTGACTCAGAGGCCAGGCCTAGAGATCACAGCAATTCGTCTTGGTAGACCTTTCCCCCATGAGGCAGTTGTGGGGAATGAAGGTCTCTGCATTCCCACAGTTGCCTAAGTCTCCTCCTCCCCTGGGTCCTTCCCAAGCAACCCGAGACTTCATCACTGTGCCTCTCTATGCGCCACCCTCTTCATACCTCTTTTGGTTCTGTGAGAATAGGGAAGAGGGAAGCTGGTCATAGCAGGAGTGGGAGACTCCCTGGCTTCTCTAGCAGCCTGCCTCATCTCTGCCTCTTGGCCCCCCTCCTTTCCAGCCTCTGCTTCTGATTCTGATTCTGGTCTGCTCTCTCTGCCACACCCTTTTCCTTCTCACTATACACTGTGACCTCTACAGCTTCCGACATCTTCTCCACCCAGTTTGCTTCCTCTTTTTCCTCCGACCACTCATTGCTGTCCCACCACTAACCCCCTGGCTCGGAGCCTTATTCCCTTGGGGGTTCCCCACCTGGTGCCTCCCACCACTCTTGTGCATGCATCCAGACCATGACAAATGTATATTACCCTTTTATTGTTGTTGTTTAGTCGTTTAGTCGTGTCCGACTCTTCGTGACCCCATGGACCATAGCACGCCAGGCACTCCTGTCTTCCACTGCGTCCCGCAGTTTGGTCAAACTCATGTTCGTAGCTTCGAGAACACTGTCCAACCATCTCGTCCTCTGTCGTCCCCTTCTCCTAGTGCCCTCCATCTTTCCCAACATCAAGGTCTTTTCCAAGGATTCTTCTCTTCTCATGAGGTGGCCAAAGTATTGGAGCCTCAGCTTCACGATCTGTCCTTCCAGTGAGCACCCAGGGCTGATTTCCTTAAGAATGGATAGGTTTGATCTTCTTGCAGTCCATGGGACTCTCAAGAGTCTCCTCCAGCACCACAACTCAAAAGCATCAATTATTCGGCGATCAGCCTTCTTGATGGTCCAGCTCTCACTTCCATACATCACTACTGGAAAAACCATAGCTTTAACTATACGGACCTTTGTAGGCAAGGTGATGTCTCTGCTTTTTAAGATGCTGTCTAGGTTTGTCATTGCTTTTCTCCCAAGAAGCAGGCGTCTTTTAATTTCGTGACTGCTGTCACCATCTGCAGTGATCAAGGAGCCCAAGAAAGTAAAATCTCTCACTGCCTCCATTTCTTCCCCTTCTATTTGCCAGGAGGTGATGGGGCCAGTGGCCATGATCTTGGTTTTTTTGATGTTGAGCTTCAGACCATATTTTGCGCTCTCCTCTTTCACCCTCATTAAAAGGTTCTTTAATTCCTCCTCACTTTCTGCCATCAAGGTTGTGTCATCTGCATATCTGAGGTTGTTGATATTTCTTCCGGCAATCTTAATTCCGGCTTGGGATTCATCTAGTCCAGCCTTTCGCATGATGAATTCTGCATATAAGTTAAATAAGCAGGGAGACAATATACAACCTTGTCGTACTCCTTTCCCAATTTTGAACCAATCAGTTGTTCCATATCCAGTTCTAACTGTAGCTTCTTGTCCCACATAGAGATTTCTCAGGAGACAGATGAGGTGATCAGGCACTCCCATTTCTTTAAGAACTTGTCATAGTTTGCTGTGGTTGACACAGTCAAAGGCTTTGGCGTAGTCAATGAAGCAGAAGTAGACGTTTTTCTGGAACTCTCTAGCTTTCTCCATAATCCAGTGCATGTTTGCTATTTGGTCTCTGGTTCCTCTGCCCCTATTACCCTTTTATAATTAAGATCAATTAATGGTGTTAATAAGCAGTCACAGGTAGAATGGTTGGCTGTTAACTGGACAGAAGTTGCATTCACACCATACATTTAAATCATATCACACACACACCCCACCACTGCCAAAAAAGAATGTTGGGAAATGTAGTTTAGCCCTTACCTTGCAGAGCTATAATTTCCAGCATCCTTAACAAACCACAGTTACCATTATTCTTTTTGGGGGAGGGAGGCAGAATCTTTTTTAAATGTATGCTACCAGAGGCCAGTCCTGCTGCCCTCCATCCCCTGGAAAATGGTAGAATTCCGTGACATACACCTGTCGTCTCTTCAGCAGCTTGATCTATTCCACCAGCTCGGGGAGAAAATCCTGGCAGTCTACATGGTGTTTTATAGACATATATATACAGTTTGTTGCCAAGATTTCACCATCACATGTGCTTTGAGGACTGGCAACAAGCTTCTGAAACAGATTGACATTTTGGGCTCATTAATCTTGGGAACTGAACAGGTTTGGTGGAGGAGTTGTAGGTAAAGTTCAGCCCCCCCTTCTTCTAGATGAATTTTAAAAAGTTTTAAAAGGTAAGAAGTTCTCTATACAAGTCGCTTTCCTCACCCACTACATTAGACTGTATATTTCCAGATATTTTAGGAAGTGCACAGGCACTGGTTTGTCACTGATATGTTCTATATCAATTATCTATTTCAACACCCATTTTGTGTGGGTGAATTTTAGATTCAAAGACTTTGTTAGCAAGAGAGATTCTGCACTGACACCCTTGCTAAGTTCCCTTCTGTAATAGCTGAATAACAAGATGACTGTTTCTCCTATTGAAAAAGAAAAAAAAAGAAACTAAATGCCCTAAAAAAAGACTTCTCCCCTTGATCTTGAACTCGGTAGCTAATATCTCTAAAAAGTACATTTAAATTTTATCTAGAGCAGTGTTTTTCTAATTTCCTACTTTCAACTCATCTGTGGAAAAACCCTTCAAATGGCTGCAACAGAACCCATGCACACTGCAGCAGATCCTGTTAACACAGATTTCCTTAACCTAGGTGCCCTCAGGGTGTTTAGGACTACAACTCCCATCAGCCTTAGCCTGTACATCTGGCTAACCAGGAAATAGGTCTTTAGTTAGCATAGGAGAATTTTGCAGTAGTTTTGACAGCATACATGCCACATGGTTCTGGAAACCACAAAAGACATGGGTATTCAAGAGGCACAATCACAGTTGCAACATAGAGTGAAAATCACAGCCTCCAGGCCACCAACAGGGGCAGCTCCATATTTGAGGGGTCCCTGGGCAGCATGTTCTGTTAGGCTTAGTCTGATTGGAGTGGCATTACACTGATCTGCACTGAGTAGCTGAATAAAGCCACCATTTAAAATATTCTTCAGTGCCCCAGAATGTTAGGTCAGGGGCATTGTGGGAAATGAAAATGCAGGTCGGTGCCCATTGGGACTGGTGGAATGGAAGGCAGGGAGGTCACCAGTAGGTGAGGCTAGAGCAGGGTTCAGCAAACTTTTTCAGCAGGGGGCTGTTCCACTGTCCCTCAGACCTTCTGAGGGGCCGGACTATATTTTGAAAAAACACATGAATTCCTATGCCCCACAAATAACCCAGAGATGCATTTTAAATAAAAGCACACATTCTACTCATGTAAAAACACCAGGCAGGCTCCACAAATAACCCAGAGATGCATTTTGAATAAAAGGACACATTCTACTCATGTAAAAACAAGCTGATTCCCGGACCATCCATGGATCGGATTTAGAAGGCAATAATAATAATAATAATAATAATAATAATAATAATAATAATAATAATTTATTATTTATACCCCGCCCATCTGGCTGGGTTTCCCCAGCCACTCTGGGCGGCTTACAACAGAAAAATGAAATAAAACAATTAAACATTAAAAGACTCCCTAAACAGGGCTGCCTTCAGATGTCTTCTAAAAATCTGGTAGCTGTTATTCTCTTTGACATCTGATGGGAAGGTGTTCCACAGGGCAGGCGCCACCACCGAGAAGGCCCTCTGCCTGGTTCCCTGCAACTTGGCTTCTCACAATGAGGGAACCGTCAGAAGGCCCTCAATTGGGCTGGATCCAGCCCCCGGGCCTTAGTTTGCCTACCCATGGGCTAGAGCAGGCATCGCCAAACTTCGTCCCTCCAGATGTTTTGGACTACAATTCCCATCAACACTGACCACTGGTCCTGTTAGCTAGGGCAGTGTTTTTCAACCTTTTTTGGGCAAAGGCACACTTGTTTCATGAAAAAAATCACGAGGCACACCACCATTAGAAAATGTTAAAAAAATTAACTCTGTGCCTATATTGACTATATATAAAGTAATTTTTCGGCTTCCGGTTGACCGCGCCAGGCTTCCGGTTGACCGCGCCATCTTGCTCAGACGGGGGTCCGCTCAGCGGAGCGGACCTCGGCGCTTCAGAGGTGGAGGGAATCGCTCCAGCGAAGCGAAACCTCCTTAAAAGCCCCAAATCGAGCTTTTTGGGGACGGATTTTTCCTGGCGGCGCCAAAAGCGGGCTCTCTCCTCCCCGGATCGGCTTTGTTTAAGCCCCCGAGAGCGAGGAGGTGAACCGCGGCAGACAGGCTGACACTGCTGCTCTGAGAGCGCGAAGCTGCGTGTCTGGGAAGTGGAGGCGGCCAATTCTTCCAAGAATATTCAGCAAATGAATAGACTGTGAGTAATTTGGATTGTTTGGAATTTAAATTAAGGCAATAATTTGGACCTGGGAGAGAGGGGGAAAAGAGGAAGCCACCCCCCCCCCACGGTAACATAAGAGACAGTAAACAGAAACCCGAAGCCGTAAACAGAAGATCTTAACTTAAAAGGATCCCTCAAAGGCATCAAAGAGAATCTCCCCTAAATGCAGGGTAAAAGGGGAGAGAGACTGTGGTTGTGAATGCCCTGCAGAAAGAGGTTAAGACTAAGAAAGACCTTTCTTTTCCTCGGGAGCCGGCAGCCCAGACAACCCAGTGAGCTGATCAGGATTTATAGTCAAATTTTATTTCTATCTTTATTTCTGGACTTTTTGGAAACTCCTTTTTGGTCTATATGCTTTTGAAATGTGAGTTCGAACTTTATTTTTAAAAAGACTTGAAGAATGCAGCCAGCTTGTTAAAATGGAGTCGAGAAAATAAACTGCGATCATATTCCACCCCATGTGACAAGTTTTGACCTCGACAGGATTGAACTATGTCAACAAAAAGGTACTCGCCTGAGTTTCAGCGGACTGTTTTGACCTTAATGTGGGAAGTAAGAATAGAACTATGTCAAGAGGAGACACAACAGCGAGAGTTACAGCAACAATTCCGGATGGTGATGGCAGAATATGATTTCATAGAGGATGAAGCTATTGAAACTGAAGAAGATGAGAGAGAGAATGACAATGATGGAGACTGTGATTTGGAAGGAAAAGAGGAGGATGAGGACTGTGATAATATAACACAAAATGAAGCCCACCAGGAAAAAAATGATGTTTTTATTCTACAAAAAGTCGGAGGGAGTGCCTCCCCTTCGAGGGGGGCACGATTGGATTTACTGGAACTCCAGAATGACCACAGGGAAGAAGGAAAAATTAAGCAGAGAAGAGAAGAAGCTCAGGGGTCTGATATGGAGGCCTGGATGGCAAAAGACTGTAAACAGGGGGTGGGGTGAAGGGAAAGTGAAGTTGTGATTGTAAGGATGGGTTAATAGGATTATAACTGGACTGCTGACCATGGAACTTGCTGGATTGGTGGGGTGGAGCCGGTACTCGGGGGTGTAAGGTTAGATTGGGAATAGTTATAGGTTTAAAAAGTGAATTGATTCTGGAAAAAGGTGAAAATATGGAGGCCTATAGAGGGGGTAAAAATTAGGCACGGGAAGAAAAAATGGGAGTTTGATTTTTCAGTGATTGGACATTAGGTGAAAATGATAATAGTTAGTTTAAAAGTGGTATAAGCTATAAAGGTGTATGTTATAAAATATGAAACTATGAAACTGTTGAAGATGATAAATAAGGGAGGAAAACCGGGGAAGGGGGGAGGGTGGGGAAGCCCACAAAATATGGTTTAACAATTATGAATTTAACAATTATGATGAATTTTTTTTGTCTTTTTTCTTTTTTGTCATTTTTTTCTTCTCTTTTTTCTCTTTTTCTCTTTTTGTATTCTCTTCTTTTGGTATGACAATAGATGGTTGGATGGATGACCTCCTGCGTACTGCCCTGGTTCACTGGAGCTTCCTGGTGGCAGGGGGGGCTTCGGGGGCAGGGGAGGGGGAGGAGGACAGAAATCCAATCATAAAATGGACCACTTCTGACTGTTCACCTGCGTGGGATACTTCTGTGGCAGGGGAGGACCCATGGGGGTGGGTGGGAAGAAGGTGGAAAAGGTGTTCATGTATGTACCATTCTTTGTAATTTGTAAAAACAATAAAAATTATGTTTAAATATATAAAGTAATTTTTCAATTTTTCCCATGGCACACCAGGCAATATCTCGTGGCACACTAGTGTGCCACGGAACAGTGGTTGAAAAACACTGGGGTAGAGAAGCTGGGGAAGAGACTATATTTTGAAAAAAAAATGAACAAATTCCTATGCCCCACAAATAACCCAGAGATGCATTTTGAATAAAAGGACACATTCTACTCATGTAAAAACAAGCTGATTCCCGGACCATCCATGGATTGGATTTAGAAGGCAATTGGGCTGGATCCAGCCCCCGGGCCTTAGTTTGCCTACCATGGGCTAGAGCAGGCGTCCCCAAACTTCAGCCCTCCAGATGTTTTGGACTACAATTCCCAATTGTTCCTGTTAGCTAGGGATCATGGGAGTTGTAGGCTAAAACATCTGGAGGGCCGCTGTTTGGGGATGCCTGGGCTAGAGTCTCCTCCATGCATGGAGATGTCTAGTGGTGGGTGCTGCTCATTGGAACTGATGGGTTGGAAGGCAGAGATGTCAACATTAGGTAGAGTCAGAGCCAATGATAGGCAGGACCAGAGACAATGACAGGTGGAGCCAACTATGTCTAATTTTGTCCCATTCTTCTCCCTGCCTAGGCAATGCTGCTAGATCTAACTGCTTGGAGTACCAGGCCAGAGAAAATATAAGGAGGAGCCTGAGGCAGGAATCAGTAGGGGACCCCGCCAGAGCCCTGTCACAGTTGCTTAAGGATGCTGATATCAACTGTGGCTACTATGATGGTGAGGAAGCAGACTTGTGGACTGCGGAATGGCATCATTAAAGTCTAGGACTACAAAAACACTCACATTTAAAATGGCTGCTACGCCAGAGTGGCAAGTGATTACTATAAATAGCTGGCACTTCAATAAATAGAAATGACTTTAAGATCATCATAGCCAGCAAAATATTGGCTAGGCTAGGCTAATGGCTGAGGAGGAATGGGTTGGCAGGGAAAGGCCATATCACAAAAGTGGAACAATTGCCAGGATAAATTTCTCCTCTGTAAGTCCGACTTAAATGGGCAGGACTTTCTATAAAGTGCAAGAAAGAAGGTGTGCGCATGAGGGTCATGAATCAGGGCAAGCCTTCCAAATTTACACCTGTGCTTCAGTACAGCTGTGTTATAGTACCAACTGGCCTCGGCATTCTGTCAGCTGATTCCCATTGGACCTTATAAAAGCCAAGCCCAGGGGTCCCTGATGCGGCCCAATCGCCTTCTAAATCCGGCTCGCGGACGGTCCAGGAATCAGCATGTTTTTATAAGAGTAGAATGTGCCCTTTTATTTAAAATGCATCTCTGGGTTATTTGTGAGGCATAGGAATTCATTCATATATTTTTTTCCAAAATATAGTCCGGCCCCCCACAAGGTCTGAGGGACAGTGGACCGGCCCCCTGCTGAAAAAGTTTGCTGACTCCTGGCCTAGCCTCAAAAGCTATCTCCTCAGTCTGAGCAACTTGCCTTGGATGTGAGGATGGTGGCTTAGTTAGGGGAGAGTAGAACCTCAATTTGTATTGATTGTCCCCCCTTGGCTACGCCCATGTATATCTGTGTGTGTTTATACTGTAAACTGCCCTGTGATCATTGGATGGACAGCAGTATATAAATCAATGAAACAAACAAATATAATCCTGTCATTGATTTTTTTAAAAAGCCAGGATTTTGACCTCTTTTTATGAGTTTATTTTGTTTTGGTTTTGGCTGCCCTTTATGCTATTGCTATGTTTAGATTATGGTTGTTGTTTTTTTAAAGTATGTTTATAAAACAGCACAAACATCAGTGGGGAGAACTGGTTACAAGAGACTTAACTAGTTATTTATTACTGAAGAAACAACAGCAATATAAAGGATTTCAGAGCCAAGTCTGACAAAGGCAGCAGCACATAATTATAAATTTAGGGGAGAAATAAAATAACATGTAGGAGGCTCTGCCAAGCTTTACTGAAGCAGAAATATGTTCAGCCACTTAGGAAGGGGACATCTTAACTGTGTGCAGAACCCAAATGCAGTGATTCAGACTAACAGCTCTGGGCAATCATATCTATAGTCTTTCTGCGATTTTGTCTGGAAAAGAATTCACTACACCATATACCTGTCACAGTTGATCTTGCCTACACTAAAAACAAAGCACCTGCATTAGTCATTTGTGTTCTTTTCATGCTTCTCATCATACAGGCATTCTTGTTTTAGCGCAGCTAGCTCTGAACAATGCAGTGTGTGGACTCAGCCCACTGCAATCATTCCCAATTTTGCTTCGCGTGCTGCGTTTTTGCTTAGAAGGTGACAGCCACTCTATACAGGAAAATTAAAGATTTGGGTGTCTTTCCTGATTTATATAAGCTTAAAAACTAAGTAGACTTTATGTGTGTGTTCTTTGAAATTGGCTTCATAACATATCATTAAGGCTGCAAGTGTTACTTGGTAGGTTAATACAGTAAACCAAAAGCTATAGCTGATTAAATGGTGGGGCAGATCTGAATAGGAGCAGCTGCAAGTTTAGGGATCTAGGTTTTGTGTGTGCTTTTAATCAATTTATATATTTTTTCAGGTTACTTTTCAGGCTAAAATTCAACTTTAATCCCGTAAGAAAATGTAAACATGTAATAAGGGGATAAATAACATTATTAAAATACAATCTGTATGTAAAAAGGGCTTGTGGGTGTGTTTCCACTTTTATCCGAAACTGCTTGACCGATAGTGTTCAAATTTGCACACAACATCCCATGCTACTGTGAGAGGAAGCATATACCGTCTGCGTAGACAGATGTCACACCTGCGCAAGGTAAAAAAAACCAAACCCAGTGTTTCAGAACACACAACTCACCCAAAAGTGCATGCTGGGAAAAAGAAGCCAGAAGAGATTGCAAAACAGCACCCTCTAGCAGCGGCTACACTGGTACTGCAGCTAGAAAACCTTCCCTCTCCACAGCACCCCGGCTCGCCTTTACAGACTAGGCCAAACTAGGCCGAATGGAGGTGGGGACTCGCATGGGTGGGTGTTGGGGGGGAGAGGATGGAATAGGTCATGTGTTGGGACAAGGTGGGGGCAATCACAGAGATGAACGGGCGGGGAGGAGGCGGGATAGGTCATGGGCCAGGACAGGGTGGGGGAAATCACAGGGATGAGCAGGGAAGTAGGGTGGGGAGACAGAATACGTCATGGTTCGGGACAGGGTGGGGGGAAACATAGGGATGAGCCACAGCAACGCATGGCCGGGCCAGCTAGTAATATATAATATTGTTCAGAATTTTCTAATGTACAGCTTCACTAGATTACTCTGAGTTCTAGTACCGTATAATGAGATAAGAAAACCTTCAACCTCTCTGCTTTCTCCACAACATGCATCCATTTCTTGCATGAGTTACCACACTAAGCTGTGAATCAGGGTTCAAATCTGCACTCTGATGGGAAAGGCAGAACCAGTAACATGGACTCATGGCTGCAAATTAAATGGATGAATGGTTTGTTGACATAGAACACTCAATATTAGAGAAAATATATTGTAGGTCCAAAATATCATGCAAGAACATAAGGCAAGGTCTTGTTCTATATCCAATATTTGAGATTTTGAGGAATAATGATTTTAAGAATTTAGTTTAAAGACCAGTTAACAAGTTGAGACTATCTTAAACCTATTGGTTTGGGAGCATCTACCGGTGACTCTGCCTAGGATTGGGCTATAAGGTTTTCTGTCCTGTCCTTCAACAGTGAGTGTATATGTGTGGTATAAAAAAATAAAAGAAAAATATAATCCATTTTTAGTCCTTTCCTTTCAATTAGTAATCTTTTTGCAAAAGAAAAGATTAGCAAACTTGGCCGAAATCCTGAAACTGACAGGATATAATCAAAGGAATTTCAGTTGCAATTCAATGCCATCCTTTGCTTTTGCCCTGTACTCTGGCTGGGACCCAAAGGACTACTTTAGCTGTGTCTGAGGGGTTCAGACATGACCACTGGGTTTGTTTGTTTGTTTTAAAAAACACCAACACCAACAACACTATTTCATTTCTTTGAAGAGTATAGCTCCTTAAGTCCTTTCAGGATGAAGACTAATCTTTGCTTTCAAAATCTTTAATGTTATAGTCATACCTCGGTTTAAGTACGCCTCGGTTTGAGTATTTTCAGTTTAAGTACTCCACGGACCATCTGGAACGGATTAATCCACTTTCCATTACTTTCAATGGGAAAGTTTGCTTCAGGTTAAGTACACTTCAGGTTAAGTACAGACTTCCAGAACCAATTGTGTTTGTAATCTGAGGTACCACTGTATTGCCTTCCTTTGTTCTTAAAGGTAAAGGGTAAAGGGACCCCTGACCATTAGGTCCAGTCATGGACGACTCTGGGGTTGCAATGCTCATCTCACATATTGGGCCAAGGAAGCCAGCGTACAGCTTCTGGGTTATGTGGCCAGCATGACTAAGCCGCTTCTGGCGAACCAGAGCAGCGCATGGAAACACTGTTTACCTTCCCACTGGAGCGGTACCTACTTATCTAGTTGCACTTTGACGTGCTTTCGAACTGCTAGGTTGGCAGGAGCAGGGACCGAGCAATGGGAGCTCACCTTCTGATCAGCAAGCCCCAGGCTCTGTGGTTTCTTCTGTGCTGTAATATCATGATGCAGCAGGGGTCAAGGCCCTCCAGGTCCTGATGCAGCAGGGGTAGAAGGTCAAGGCCCTCCAGGTCTCTCCGTCTGACCCTTGGGACTCTCACCAGACCACACCCCTCCCCAGCTACTCCCCTTCTCACCAGGCCACACTTCTCAGTGGCCCTCCTTTGCAGCATCCTTGAGATTTTTTGCCCAGCTGGAATGCATCTTTGGACCCCCTTGCTTGTCTAGATGGAAGAGAGAAAGGTATGGAGAAACCAGCCTACTGATGTTGTTTGTTGTATATTTCTGAAACAATTATTTTCTTACTAGGCCTAAAGTAATATGAAAATTAAAGAAAACCTTTTTTAAAAATCAAATTGTAGAGTTGGAAGGGACCCCAAGGGTCATCTAGTTCAGCCCCCCTAACTACTGCACAAAGGTAGTGTACATTTGTTGCTCTGCCCTTTTTGCCTCTGGACACATCCACCATTTCTATATGGTCCCTGGAAGGTTGTTCAGAAGGTCATGTAGTCCTCAGACTGAAAAGGCATCCTCACCCTTATAACCATCCTAATGTATTTCCCCAACACTCAGTTTTCCCAAGGCTTCGTGCTTCCTTAAATCACTCTACACTATCTCCCTTATGCCTGGAACTACCGCACAGAAGGTTTTTGTGAGGCCACCTTATTGCTTCTACCAAATCATTGCAATTTAACCATGTATCCAAACTTCAGCCCTCCAGATGTTTTGGACTACAATTCCCATATTCCCCGACCACTGGTCCTGTTAGCTAGGGATCATGGGAGTTGTAGGCTAAAACATCTGGAGGGCTGCAGTTTGGGGATGAATGATGTATACTTAGCAGTCCTACTGAATTTAGTAGGACTTGTTCTCAGGTGTAGGGTTAGCACTGCAGCCTTGGTCACCACACCCACCTGTAGTTAAGCCTTAATCTCCATACATGGTGTGTAATTGAACTGTATTTTCTTCATTGTTCACCCTTGTCTTCATGTTTTGTAAAATGTCTATTTCATTCCACAGGTTTGTTTAATTTCTGGGTTAATACCAATCATTCACAATGCTGGAACTTCTGTAATTAATGAGAACCCTACCTCTAACTACAGGGACAAGTTTGACTAGAAACATGTACACCGTGATCCTATAAATGTTTTTTCAGAAATAAGTACCACTGAGATTGATGGGGATTACTGTTGAGTTAGGAAAGGCCATAGCTCAGTGGCAGAGCCCAAGCTTTGCATGCAAAGGTCCCAAGTTTAATCCCTGTCATCTCTAGGTAAGCTGGACAATAGCCCTGTCTGAAACCCTGGATACAGAAAGTCAGTGTGTAGACAATACTGAGTTAGATAGACGAATGAGAACTTCATATGTTCCTACTCTCAAGTAAGCAGTGGTGGCTGGTGCTCATTGGGACCTGGAACAGCAGAATACAGGGATCCTGACAGTAGGAGGAGCTGCAACCAATTACAGGCAGAGCCAACTAATATTACTTTTGTCTCATCATCCTCCCTGCTGAATTGTACAAGGGCAATACTGAGGCTAAGGAGAAGGAAGATAATGGGCAATGCTGTCACCCACTGGACCGGTTGTAAGTTAGAAGGCAGACAGATGGGAACTGGCTGAGGGCAGACTGAGATTGGTTGGGCAGTACCTGCATTTGCCCTAATAAACCAGCCTCCACTGCAGGCACATGTGTATAGATGATTGCAGCATTAATTTGGGTTTTCTTGACAGTATCTTACAAATTCATTTGCTAGAATCTTGCTGATTATGTTTGTCAAGCTCTGTTGAAGTGAGAAATGAAATAGCCTCTCTCCTCTTCTATTCACTCTTAAAAAAAATTTATTGATGATCTTCCTTGATCTCTTTGCAGGCTGTTTGTAAGACACAGCTTATTGACAGAATGGAAATGATCATCTAGGGCTCTTCTTTAGGCACCAGAACAGTTGAAAGTTGAAGTACTGCTGTCCTGAGATACTGTTTCTGCTGCTGAATCAGAAGGGTTGGGTTTTTGAGGGATATTCGCAGGGGTTAGCGCATGTTGGAATCCGGCGGCATATTTCTGAAGGTCACAACTCAGCCAGTTCACCACATTGCCTTTCTCACAGCGGCCTTGCTTGAAAAAGCAGACAGCTCCTTCAGTGTTGGCTGAATTTTTGTTTTCATCTTTTATTATAACTATCTCCTTTTCCTCCAGATCAAATCCACCAATAGGTTCCATGTCACTGGACTCGCTAGTAGATGGCTTCTGACCTCTCTCTTTTGCGTTCAGGCAGGAGACGTCCACAAAGCAGACCAGTTTCCGCTCCTTGTCACTTTTCAGTTTGTCACTGCTGAAGAGGTTAACTTTACACAGGCTTGCCCGACAGTGCAACCAGTCAATGTCTGGAGCCATCATGGTGGGAATAAGGGACTCGAACTCAGAATGTTCTTTCTGCTGAACCCTTGCCATGTTCCTGTGAGACTCAAGATTGTGTGTCTCCTCTTTCACTTTTCCATACCCTTCTACTGACAGATGGCACCTTCACAGATGTGGACACACAGTTGCTCTGGCAGCAGTGACATCACAAAGCATCAGCCACAAACCAGTGATGTGTCAGCAATGTTTTTTAAAAAGAGACTGTATTATGGTTGTGTAATACTTCCAATGTCAGAGGCAGTATGCCTCTGAATACCAGTTGCTGAGAATCACAAATGGGGAGAGTGCTGTTATGCTCAGGCCTTGATTGCAGGATTCTCATAGGCATTTGCTTGGCTTTTGTGAGAACAAGACGTTGGACTAGAATGGACCTTGGGTCGGATCCAGCAGGGCTCTTCTTATGTTCTTATAACAGAAGGTCCCTTGTTTGGCTTCTTCTTCTTCTTCTTCTTCTTCTTCTTCTTCTTCTTCTTCTTCTTCTTCTTCTTCTTCTTCTTCTTCTTCTTCTCCTTGTAAGGAAGAACCCAATCAAGTAAACCATATTTATCAGAGCTGGTTTTTTTTAAAATGCTTGTAGTTTTCCATAAATAGACATAACTCAATACATAGTAACACTTACAGTGACCGGTACCTCGCTTTACGAACTTAATCCATTCCGGAAGTCCGTTCTCAAACCAAAGTGTTCTTAAACCAAGGCATGCTTTCCCATAGAAAGTACCGTAATGGAAAATGGATTAATCCATTCCAGATGATGAAAAATAACCCCTAAAACAGCAATTTAACATGAATTTTACTATCTAACAAGACCATTGATCCATAAAATGAAGGCAATAATGTACTGTACTGTATTATAAAATTAAAAAAAGCAGTATTGATATTGCAGCGTTCTTATTCCAAGTTGTTCATAAACTAAGCTGTTCTTAAACCAAGGTACCACTGGACTTGCTCTCTCAAGCGGTAGGTAATTCAGGAGCTGTTCCTAAAAGATCAGTCTGCCATTTCTCATACCTGAAACAAGAAGACAACACACATGGAAATGTTATGTCTTGTATTGAACAGCATCAGGTATGGATGGTGTGAGTTCTGAAAGTTAAAAGGCACATGTTTGAGGTTGTCAGTCACTCCAGCAGGTCTTCTGTGCATTTGCATGCTTAACAGCAGAGAACAGCAGTTGTGATTATCTTGAGGACACCAGATCAATGCTAGGTTGCTTTCAGCGGTGCCAACTTGAATAATTTTTGGGGGGTGGGGTGGGGGGAGGTAAGCACCGCCCCACAAAATCAATCACATGATGTGGTGCATGCACTCCATTTGAATGGCAATGCCTATTAATGAGGGGGGGGTGGCCTCCTCAAATACTTTATTGAGGAGGCCGGAGGGACCTCAGCCCCTAGGGGTTGGCCCCTATGAGAACAGACTTCCTCAACCTCGGCCCTCCAGATGTTTTTGGCCTACAACTCCCATGATCCCTAGCTAGCAGGATCAGTGGTCGGGGATGATGGGAATTCCTTCACACTTGCCCGCTTCCACTCCATTCCCACAGCATTCCTACAGGGTATATTTTCCAACACTCCCCCCCCCCCCGGACCTTTGACTCTGCCCGTGTAACAAGGGAAAGAGAGAGGATTTTATCCACTTTTTCTTTTACCCCTATATGACGCAATAAGACTGAGGCTCCTTCTACTAATTCCTCTGCTCATTGCCTTGGAAGATGACCGCATGAAATTTCTATTGGTGGACGCTAACCCCAGGGTTACCTGCGGAGTGGGCATCTATATCTTGCAGGCCCTGAAACTCAGGGGTCTTTTGACAGGCTATCTTTCTCTAGACTCGGATCTCTCTAAATATTTTGCAACAGACAAAACACATGATGTGTCATAGTTTTTACTAAACTCTGTTTTATATAGCATGATTTTACATTCGCTGTTTTGCAAGTGTATTTGATACATTCTCTGTATAATAGCGGTAGGTTACCGCCTGGATCCTTTATGTGCTATGGCCAACCGGCTAATGCGATAAAATGTTGTTGTTGATGATGATGATGAGAATTGTAGTCTTAAAACATCTGGAGGGCCGAGGGTGAGGAAGCCTGCTATAGAACTTGTAAAGTTGCAGGAGCCTGCCAAAAGGCCACGCCAGATATCATTTTAAACTATTGTAAACTTGAATCAAACCCCCTGCAACCCATATAAGACCTGCAAAAAAAAAACCAAACCCCAAACCCTGCCTGCAGTGGCCCTAGAACACATAGGTTGATGACTCTATGGAGGAACAGTTGGATATGCTTTGATAATTGGTGCTGGTCACATTGTGCGCCTCCCTTGTGGTCTGCAGTTTCCACAGGGGAGGTTGTGCCAAGTACAGAAGACGAGCCTCCTTGGCTCAGACCAATGACCCAATTATTTATTTATTGACAATAATTTTTATTAATTTTCGATTAGAATAATCCAATGGTAGCCTCATTATAACAATGCCAAATTACAATGCAATTACTAATCCAAATCATTCAGATGCCAAATTATATAATTTAGGTGGCCTCCCGCATGCTAGAATTGATGGTTTGATACTTTACTTTGTTTCTGTGTCCCGAGATCTTGCTCCTCTCGATTACATTCCATTCAAAATAACCATCCCTTATATAACAACTGAAATTTTAAAGATATCCATTCCTCTTGACACATTAAATGATTTGTAAACTTATAGGTGAAGCTATATCCTTATTCCTCCTGTGTGTGACATTTATTCTACCCGTGGTGTTCCTTCCTGTCGTTGTAAAATGTTATGTCTATCTTTTCCCAGCCGATGCTTCCATCAAGCCTTGGGCGGAGCTAATACCCCATCGTTGTTTCAAAAGTTCTCCATTGCTCCGTTGTTTTACAACTTTTACCAAAAAGCTTCCACAAGATCTGTGTTCACATTGTTTTACAACTTCAGCAGCAGCTGCAAAGTTCGCACTGTTCCAGCACAAGTCGTGTTTTCACCATTTGTTGCTTTTTTAGTCAGTTTCCCAGAAATCTGGGAATTGTAGCTTATCCCTCACAGAGATACAATTCCCAGCATATATAACAAACTATAGTTCCCAGGATTAGTTTAAAATGTATGAATGCAGCCATGGTTTCCACATAGCAAGGCTGTGTGGTATGCATGCACCAAAAGGGGAGAGAGGTGGAGCTTTTGCTGTCTTTGACAGAACCCATCCCCTTCTCTTCCTTACCTGTGCAGGTAGCTCTGCCCTTGCATCACCAGTTGCAGGTGTTGGTTGGGGTCTCCTGCTGGGTGTTTAAGGCCTGAGACAAAGCACCTGAAAGCAAAGGATGCCCTCAATATAACAACAACAACAACAACAACAACAACAACAACAACAACAACAACAACAATATCAATATCTTCTGGGACTTCAGTTCCCAATGTTGTAAGCCAGAAAATAGCTTATAACCTGAGTCTATGCCAATAAAACTCAGAAATGTGAGGAGTTAGGAGTCCAGCGTTGTGTATTGCTAAGCAACAGGTTACAGTCGTTCTGCAAAACTGCAACCCCGCCCGATGGTCCAGGCAGTGGTATTTATAAAATTTCAAACAAAGCATTTCAATTCCCACGTCATATACGTCAATTTTACATTTCATGTTCAATACACGTACGCAATAAGCACTTGCAATTTCTGCCGATTAAGTTCTGATTCCCACCGTGTTGTTATATTGTGTCAGTTGTGCATGTTGGGAACCTGGGTTACGTGTAGCCATTTGTACCATGTAGCAACTTACGTTCTAGCTTTGAGCTGTATCTTTGTGATTCACATACAGCAGGCACGTCCAACAGGTAGATCGAGATCTACCGGTAGATCACTGGACGTCTCTGGTAGATCACCGGTAGACCACTGGCTCCCCCCAAAGAAGCTCAACAACTTTGACTCCCCTAAAAAAAGGTCAACATTTTTGCCCTACACCCCAAAGAAACGGGGCTTTCCTTCCCCCTAAAAAAAAGCCCTACAACTTTGACCTGAACCCCTAAAAAATGGGCCTTCCTCCTTCCTAAAAAAGCTCAACAATTTTGACCTGAACCTCCAAAAAGAGGGTAGATCACCGCCAGTTTTTGTGAGTAGATCACAGTCTCTTGGGAGTTGGCTACCCCTGACATACAGTATTAGCTGTATTTCTGGCCCGGGGGGAGGGGGGCAACTTGCAAAACCATCAGTTTCATAAAGTAACAGGCTACCATAACTTCTGTACTGGAAGCACACTCAAAAGGATTTTCAGGGGTACACATGATCACATTTATTGTGGCCCTTTGGTCCACTGCCCCACCATCCTCAGTCTGCTGTCTCTCAACCCTGCTTCCATATTTACAACTTAGTTGCCTGTTATTAGCTCTGGCGCCACTGACCACTGGGCCTCCCTGCTTTCTACTCTGCTGGTCCCAATGGACACCAGCCACCATGGATGGTACAGTGGTACCTCGGTTTATGAACACAATTGGTTCCGGAAGTCTGTTCATAAACTGAAGCATTCATAAACTGAAGCGAACTTTCCCATTGAAAGTAATGGAAAGTGGATTAATCCGTTCCAGACGGGTCCGCGGAGTACTTAAACTGAAGCGTTCATAAACTGAAGCATGGGTGTAATTGGTTCCGGAAGTCTGTTCATAAACTGAAGCGTTCATAAACTGAAGCAAACTTTCCCATTGAAAGTAATGGAAAATGAATTACTGTAATCCATTCCAGATGGGTCCGCGGCGTTCATAAACCGAAAATTCATAAACCGAGGTTCCACTGTATATTCACGACTGAGGGCCATGTTCCTTCCATGGCAACATTTCAGGGGCCACATGCCCGGGTGCCTGTGACCAGAGGCAAAAGTCGGCGGGGCAACAGTTGTGACTCTTAATTTTGCTACACTATGCAAACAGTATGAGGGGACTTCCTAGCTAGCTGTTATCTGTGTGGTGGAGCATTTGCCACATAAAGACAAAGCTAGGACAGGAGGGGGGAATTGTGTTTGTGTGACCCTCCCTGAAATAATTGTGTCTTATTATGCAAGCACTGCAGACTTTTGTATTATATATGCAGGGTGTGGGAATACGAGCTCTGACAGGATGAGAGGAAAAAGCCGTTAGGGCCCGTTTTGAGTTGGCCACGCCCCATCTCGCTCCATGGCCACGCCTCTCCCTGCTGTTTTGAAAGGGGAGCGATGGGGACAGCAGGGAGCGCTCCCGTCTCCTCGTGACGTCACCCGGCGAGCGGATTGGCGGAGGTGTTCGGGTCACGTGGCTTAGGGAAGCTGGTGACGTCTCTTCTCCGCTTCGTCCATTCAAACGCGGATGGCGGGAAAGGCGGAGGAGGCGCTTTTCTGAGGTGGCGGCGGGTGTGGCTCGTTGCGTTTGGGGGAAAAGGCTGCCGAAGCTTCAGGGGGCTCCCTTCCTGACATACCGTTGGGTAATGATGATTTATTAAATGTTTGTCATGCCCTTCTTTCCAAAGGGGGGATGGATGCACGTGCTTTATACATTATAGTAATGTGATGTGTGTGTGTGTGAGAGAGAGAGAGAGAGAGAGAGAGCGAGCGAGCGCCGGGGGGTGGGGGGATTTCAAAACGTGGCTCAAGCCTGCCTTGGAAGTCGCGTACACGTCTAGGTTGCGGGTAACCGGCGAAAGGCATACTGCACATGCTCAGGGACGCGCGTAACCTGGAAAGTCTGGAAATTGAGCCTGGGACCTTCTGTGTGCCACGCAGATGCTTCGGCTTTTGAGTCCTACCTCAAATTGCCAAGGATTGAACTGAACTATAGTTCTATTAAAAAAAAGCCAGGGGGCGTTTCAAGCACTAGTAGGAGAAACTGGGGATTGAACATGAGACCTCTGCATGCAAAGCAAATGAACTGCAACCAGGAGCATAGTGAGCTGCTTTATACTGAGTTGGATCCACCTTAGCTCAGTGTGCTGACTGTCTGCAGTTCTCTCAGGGTTTCAGACAAGAGTTTCTTCCAGCCTTAGCTGCAGATGCCAAGGATTGAATCTGGGGCCTTCTGCATGCAAAGCAGATGTTCTACCACCAAACGGCGACCTTTCGCCTCACAGATGTTGTTGCTTCACATCTTATTCCGGGCTCAACCCTGCACATGAGTGGCCAAATAAATATTATTTATTGTTACATATCAACCCTACTTTTCTTCCAATGAGCTCAGTGTGTTGTATGTGGTTCTCTCTCTCCCCATTTTGCTCTCATAGCAACCCTGTGAGGCTAGGCTAGGCGGCAGTGACTAACCCAAGATTACCCAGTGAGACCCATGGCTGAGTGGGGATTTCCCGGACTTCCAGGGTAGGGAATTCAAGGGTAGCTAAACTGTAGTCTTCTAAATCCTCCTATCAACTCTGACACATTGGCCATGCTAGCTGGGGCCGATCGAAGTTGAGTCCATTAACATTGAAGGGCCACAGCTTCCCCGTCCTGTTCTAAAGGTATAATTTAATTTAATAGAATTGTGTGATTTGAAGGAAGCCCAAACTTTTTATAACTTCTTGAAATTAATAATTTTAACACAGATTGGAAACAAACTACAGCATCCATCCTCGGAGGTGTCTGCTGGTGGTGAATTTTGAAGATGTTGAAGTTTAAGTATGGTGTGTGTAATCCTGCGGAGAGAGGCATGATGGAGCCCATTGCCAGCCGTGTCTCTAGACTTAACCTGCTTTTACAGGTAAATGTTTTTTTGTCCCATATTGTGTAAACTATACTGGTTTCACATCAGCACCTGCAATTCATAAATATTAAACTTTCTGTTGTGTTGAAGGAGTAACATTTATTGTGGCCAAATATTTGTGGCTGTCTTCAAAGTTCTGTACCTCCCATGCAGTAAGGAGGGGCCAACAACTGCTTCACTCTCCGGGACCCCACTGACTGGTATCATCAGCCACCAGCTGATCACAAAAGTGGGGTGTAATTGGGCAATATCTGATGCATTGGAGCTTGGTCATTTCGGTCAGTGGGGCACAGGTAACATCTTGAGGTTCTATTTATAGTTAAACAGTTTGCAAATGTTAAATAAATAAAAATAAATGGTACCTTCCGGAATCCTGTACATTCTACAGTTTGTGCATGTTGTTCATATTAGAACTTCTCCCCTTTTTTTTGTTATCTCTTAAAAGACTTCTGTTAAACGGAGTACAGGAGGCAGAGACAGCAGTGGTGACACTTATTTCCTTCTTCATTTCACAAGGTGGTCTTATTAATTATTGCTTTTCAGTACTTCTATTGCCATCTCTAACCAGTGTGACAGTAGACCGTTGCCATTAAAGCAGTGCTGTGTAGTGGTTAGAGTGTTGGACTAGGAGCCAGGAGATGAAGGTTCAAATAGTCACTGGGTGACATTGGGCCAGTCACTGCCTCTTAGCCTGACCTACCTTCCCAGGTTTGTGAGGATAAACTTGAGGGTGCAGGAAGGAATATATGTTACCCAGAGCTCTTTAGGGAAAAGGTGGGAAATATAACTAACTAGCATACAAACACACACACACACAATCAAAACCAGCTTCAACTATTCACCCTAAAAGTAGAAAAATAAATTGAGCAGTTCTATATATACACATGGACCCAGGTGGCGCTGTGGTTAAACCACTGAGCCTAGGGCTTGCTGATCAGAAGGTCGGCGGTTCGAATCCCTGCGACGGGGTGAGCTCCCGTTGCTTGGTCCCAGCTCCTGCCAACCTAGCAGTTCGAAAGCACATCAAAATGCAAGTAGATAAATAGGAACCGCTACAGCGGGAAGGTAAACGGCGTTTCCATGTGCTGCTCTGGTTCGCCAGAAGCGGCTTTGTCATGCTGGCCACATGACCTGGAAGCTATACGCCGGCTCCCTCGGCCAGTAATGCGAGATGAGCGCGCAACCCCAGAGTCGGTCACGACTGGACCTAATGGTCAGGGGTCCCTTTACCTTTACCTTTATATATACACATAGTGACCTGTTGTAACATATGCTTCTAATTTTGCTAGCAACTATGAATTGTCTACCAATGTTCTTCCATTCTTGTCTCTCACTGGTACTTGTCTTCGTTACCAGGGGAAGCTGCCCTCTGTGGCACAGCAGCAGATGTCTCCATTTTCCAGAGAAGGCATTTTGGACTCCCTAATGGTGCTTTTCGAAGAATGCAGCAACCCTGTTTTAATGAAAATCAAGCATGTGGGCAACTTCATTAAAAAGTGTATGTCTTGTTGGCTTTCTTACAGCTTTTTTAAAATGCAAGAGTAAATTTATTCTGTGAAGGACATGTTTAGCGTATGCATTAGGAACATGGGAAGCTGCCTTATTCTGAGCCAGACCATCAGCACATCTTACGGTAGTATTGCCCACACTGACCGGCAGCAGTTCTCCAGGGTTTCACACAGGAGTTTTTGCCAGCCTTACTTAGAGATGCTAGAGAATGAACCTGGGGCTTTCTGCCTGCAAAGCAGATACTTTATCATTGAGCTGCAGCATCACTGCAACAGGAAATCCATGTAGTAACAGCAGGATATTGTATTGGGCTTGTATGTGCATCCTTCCTTTTTACCCAGTGTAGAAAATAATATTCCCAAATGGAAGAGTCTGGTGAATTGTTGGGCAGATGCTACCTGGCAGCTGGACTTGTGCATAGTTTTGGCATGATATATGTGTTGACTGTTGTGTACAAAGGGGCATCACATGTTCTGAGCCACAACCACTTTGAGGTTTTGTTACAATCAAGTGATATATGAACAGTGTTAATACTATGTTCATTTTTCACATGATCTAGTTCTTCTCCTGCCCACCCCTCTAATATTCTTAAGAAAGTCTCTTTTCCAGTCTTAAGAGAGTGGCTGGAAGTGGGGAGGCAGAATCCTCTTTTCCTTCCACTCTGCAGTTCTAATCTGAAATCTTAGGCGCAGTACTGTGCCCAGAGCTCAGAAACTGCTTGTACTAATGAAATTTCCTGTCGCAAAATGTGCCTAGATTGAACAATGGGAGTTTTGAACATTGTACTGTATATGAGTGTTATGAAATAAAATTAATAGAAAGAGACATGAACAGTTTTGGTGCCCTAGATCTGGACTGAGGAGAGGACATGGGAACAATTTTATTGATGGGATGGCCATGGTTTATTTAAGTTAAATTCTACATTGCACTTCACTGTTTGCTTCTCTCCAACGTAAAGTGTCTGTCTAATCTTGCACAGATTCGGACTCTGTAGCAGCATTGCGAGAACTTCAGCCCAGTGTGAAGGACTTTGAAGTCAGAAGTGTGGTGGGATGTGGTCACTTTGCGGAAGTGCAGGTAGTGAGAGAGAAGGCGACTGGCGATGTGTACGCTATGAAGGTGATGAGCAAGGAGACGCTGCTGGCACAGGATCATGTAAGTTCCTGTTTTGATTTTATAATCTTCAAATTGCTCATAACCTTTTCATAGCGAGAAAGCTTGTGAACAGGGTATGCAATCAGGAGTTCCAGTTGTGATACAGATATAAATATACAGTTGCCCCAGAGCAAGATCAAATAACTTAAGATGTACCTGTACCCATAGAAGTGGTAGAGAACGGGCTTCTCTGGCATCTGTGTGAAGCACAAAACTCTTAAGTGCTTGGCTGCTGTGGGGCTTGCGACACCCCATCTTACATTTGCCACCACCTCCTGCTTCATCCTAACTTTTACTCAGAACTCTTACTCAGAACCTCTTACTCAGAACTCAGAAGAGTAGCAGGTTAAATTTCTGCCTGGGAGGGGACAACTTCCGACTCATATTGGAGTGAGTTACCTCCCCTTGGTCAAAGCATATAGCATGAAAATATGGTCTGACAAGCAGCAGAAGATCTGAGTTGTCAAAAATTGTATGGTCAAATCCCAGGTTCCAAATTTAGAGGCTTCATTGAGATTAGAATGGAGGGGAAACAGGTAGCATAAGCCCCCCCCATTTCCTCTAAGTAACTAAGCTAAGTAGTTAAAAAGGAAGCTCAAACTTTCAAGAACTATACATGGTCCTCCTGAAAACAGGATGCCACATGCCACAGAAGCTGACAGCATTTCCATGGGGAATAATAACTCCCCTCTTTTTAACTGTAGAATTGCAGGAGGGGGTTATCAGGGAGGGAGATGAATCCTCTGATCAGGTTTGGCTGTGTGACCTTGGGGACACCTGTAGAGACAGAGTTTTGATGCATGGGACACCTGACGCCCAACATTTAGACAGAGAAAGATAGGCCACCCCACCTTTCAACAACCCAGGAGGATAAAAAATGAGAGCTGAGAGAGCTTTCTCATCTACTCCTAATACACCGAGCGATCAGTGCTTTCTGGAATAGACCGTATGGAGGCTGCTGGAAACACAACAGGTAGGTAGTTATGTAATGGAGAAGCTTGGTCATTCAGCCAGGTTCATCAGATTTTTAAAAAAAGAGATAGGCAGTTGAATTCTTTAAGCTCTGTGCTAAGGAAATAATTCCCAAAAAAGTAATTCTGAATTCAAATGTTGCAGATTAGTAATGATGAATCATATAGTATTTTATCAAAGAGCACAAGAGGTGCTCTTCGGGAGGGAGAGACATTGTTTGAAAAAGTGAGTAACAGGGGGTGTGGGGAGGGAAAATGTAATTGGAGACCATGAATGCTGGAACTTTAAACATGCAGCTTTTCCAAAATACAGTACTGTATATAGCTTTCTCCATGACGGCTAGGAACTTGGTTTTTAAAATCCAAAGGCTGACAGTTTCAGAACAGGAAAGCTAGATCCATGGTAGATGAAAGACTTTAGATGTGAGTGACTGTTGCTGCTGAATCTTCAAAATGCAAATCTGCACTCACTTTATTGTTCCTCCAAGGAGTTGATGATTTATTAATATTTGCTCCTCACAGGTATTATTCTTTGAGGAAGAAAGGAATATATTATCCCAGAGTACCAGCCCTTGGATTCCACAGTTGCATTATGCATTTCAAGACAAAAAGAATCTTTATTTGGTGAGTTTTGTATTTGCAGCATCACTTCAGGTGGGCTGACAGCTTTCACTTTCACACGCCAAGCAAGTTGCTCGCTGCTGGAGACCACTGGATAGAGTTTGATTTTACTGCATTCACTTCAAAGCAATTACAGGAGGAAACTAGTCATTAAATCTTCCTGTTAGGAAAGGCGGGAGCCTTTCTGCAGAACAGTGAATACTTCAATGCGAGAATGAAGAATACTTGACAGTTAATTAACTTTTTTTTCAATTATAAAACTGTATTTAAATGTTAACATTTTAAGAAGAAGGGGAAAAGCATGATTGATAAAGAATTTGATACCTTCGGGCCTGCATGGGTAATGCTTCTCCCCTTCCACTGTACACAGTGAAGTGGTGAGTGAATTTTATTCTCTTCTGTGCATACAGAAGCCACTATTTAACTATGCTGAAATACTTGTGGGGTGCTCTGGTTCAAGCCACACTCTATAGTAAACCATGCTATGACTCAAGCATGTGCTTTTAGCATTGTGGCTGGACTTCCCATTGAAACGAAGCAAGCTCAACATTGCTATGTTTTTGGACATCTGACTGCAAACTTCTTTTCTCCTAAGGCTTCTCAAATGAATCTATTTTATTTCTGCAGTTTTTAATTCTTCTTGGTTTTTAACTTTTAATGCTGTTTTTATTGTCTGTATCTTAGTTTGTTTTATACTTCACTTTTTAATGCTGGTATATTGCTTAATTGTACTGTGGTTTTTTTTGTTTCTATATTTTGATTGGCTGGTGAAGTTTGCTTATGTGGGAGATGTAAGCCAGTGGAGGAAGTGGGGTGTGTGCGCACATTTTTAAATAAAAAAAAACATTACCTGCTATGCACGAAGAAGGCAAAGGGAGCAGGGCAGTGTATAATCTTGAGCCCAGTTCCATATCTTGTTGCATGTGCTTGTATTTGTATTTCCTGCATTGATACCCTGCCTTTTTCTTTAGGGAGCTCAAGGTGATGTCCTTGGTTCTTCCCCATTTCCTTTAATCCCCACAACAACCCTGTGAGGTAGGTTAGGCTGAGACGCAGGGACTGGCCCAAGGCCACCCAGTGAGTTTCATGGCCCAGCAAGGTTTGAACCCTGGTCTCTCCTAGTCCACCATTATGCCACACTGGTGAATGTGGGGAGAAGAGACTGAGCCAGCCATCGCTGTATGTGGTGCTTCACAAAGCTTTGACAGGACCTTCCCTAAGAAGCTTAAAATTTAAAATAGACACAAGGAAAGAACAGAGGAGATTGTGCAGGGGAACAGAGGCATGGGGGTGTTCTACCCCAGCCTTCTCCAACCCAGTGCCCTCCAGCACCTTTGGATGACAATTCCTATCAGCCAAAGCCAGCAGCATGGCATTGCCCCCAAGCCTATCTTTGGAACCACATCCTGAAAAACGCATGTGTACCTCAGACATAAATGAATGGGCCAAGACTGCAATCTAGAACCAGTTAGAACCAGCCTTCTCCA